>NC_140934.1:169143088-169743088 GCF_014529385.1 Adiantum capillus-veneris | reverse complement strand
AAAATATTTCTATATGGAATAAAGAGTATGAAAAATGGTAAGAAAAAATTGTGGTAATGGTGAGGCAATGTACAGAGCATAAATAACACACACCTAGGTAGAAATATTTAAATAAATACCAAAATAATTATGAAAAAAACTTTTATTTAGGCCCTATATACAAAGAAATATTTACATACGCATGGGCCATAATATACTTATATTTTTTATTATTTTTTATTTTTTTGGCTCAACTAACCCAATGACTAGCTAATTGAGGGTTTTTTTAAGAAGATATGAAAAAAGTCCCGTGACTCACACACGCCTATGTACAGTGAAATGGTAGGGATAGCCACAGTGTTTGGGTGATTTTGGTAGGGTGAGGTAACTCACTGTGGCAATTACAAAGAGCAGAAAAACGGCTATCAACACTATTGATCACCTTGTCATTTTTGAGTTCTTATGGAAGCGTCTCCATTAAAAGGAAAAAAGCTGTAATGTTGCTTTGTGGATTTCAAGAAAGCTTTTGACACGGTACTGCGAGAGGAAATCTTTGGAGACGTATGCAAAGCCTTCAAGTGCCGAGAGAATTTATGCATGCAGTCTTTCGCATCTACCAAAAAGTGATATGTCGACTACGTATGGGAGATGGAATTTCAAAAAATTTTGCAAGCACCATTGGTGTCAAACAAGGATGCCCACTTTCCCAACCCTCTTTGGGCTACTCATTGATGAATTGGAATACATGGTTCTTGATTTTATTCTACAAGAAGGCATAGAAGCGGTTAAGATCGGAAATGTAGTGATCATGCTTTTGCTTTATGCCGATGATGTAGTGCTCTTGGCACATACCTTAGAAGATGCACGAAAGCTTATGAGTGTCTTGGAACGCTTTTTCCTACATAGCGGGCTGATCGTGAATGGATCCAAAACCAAGGTTATGCTTGTAAAGACCCTCAATGATGAAAATCCATGCATTGTATACAACAATGAGCAACTTGAAGTGGTAGATAACTTCAAGTACCTGGCCTTGAGGTTACATCCAATCATAGATGGAAGGATTGCGCAATGCGTCGCTTGGAAGCCGGAAAGAGGGCTTATTATGCATTTGAGAACATGTGAAATGCTGGAGAGATCAAGTGTTGGGCTCTCAAAAAGTACCTCTTTGACACTTTGGTGACATCGGTGCTTCTTTATGGAGTGGAGGTGTGGGGTGGTAGCATCGGGAAGTCTACTTGAAAAGAGTTTGAGAATGTCCAAAAGCGTTTTCTCACCAACTTTCTCCAAGTCAAGACACAAATACCCTACATGCTCCTACTTCTTGAGTCCGGATCACTTCCCATTGAAGTCTTGGACATGCAAAGGGTTGTGGAATACATGCTTAAGACACAACATAGCCCTTTGTATTGACATCGTAGAATCGCATATGAAGAAAGTCAAAAGGTCCAAAAGACATGCAAGAGCAAAATACTAAGTTTGGGGTGGATGCTTGACATCAAGAAATGGTTTGGAAGATGGGATGCATGTCACTTTGTCAAGGATGCATCGATCGACTCCCAAGTTGATGAGGCCTTCTTACAACGCCAATGTATCATGGCTTGGGAGAAATCCGGAGTCTCTTTCTTCAACCATTACACCACACACATTGTCCCAAACTACAAATCTCTCTTCTTCTCCGAGCGCGGTAACTGAACCCATCCCTACATCCTTGAGCCCATCCCATTGAGTGCGATCTGCACCACTGCCTCCATTTGTCTAAGCTCTCATTCTCTACACTGTGAGATAGGACGTTGGGGCACTAGCGAGGAGTCTCATTGACTTTGCACCTTATACCCTCGTCAAGTGCGAGAGAGTGAGTACCACACACTACTTGAATTCTAAGCTTTTGACCACATTAGGTCCTCTTTTCCCCATATATTCAAACATGAGCTCTCTCTACATACCTTCCTCTCCCAACCACGATGTGGACTCTCTATTGCGACCCTCATTTTAGCCATTTTTGAGCATCGAGAGTCACTTATGACCTCCACTCACACCATGTGACATGTTCATTTGGTCCCATAAGTCATATTTGACCTCCGAGGATGATAATAGAACTATCTATCTATCTATCTATGTGCCTCCCCCTCTCTCTCCCTCTCTCTCTCTCTCTCTCTCTCTCTCCCAAGTTAAGACACAAACACCATATATGATCCTACTTCTTGCGTCAAGATCTCTTCCAATTGAGGTTATGGGCATGGAAAGGGTTGTGGAGTACATGATAAAGATGCGTCAAAAACCCTCACATCGACTTCCTACAATTGCATGGGAAGAAGCAAGAAAATGAGTTCAAAAGACACATAAAAGCAAGACCTTGAGCACGGAATGGTGCAAGACATAAAGAAGTGGTTTGGAAGATGGGATGCATTACACTTGCTACATGGGATGATTCAATCAAGCGAATAAAGCTTTTGTACAACGCCAATGTATTATGGCTTGGGAGAAATCCGATGGGTCACACTTCGTACATTACACCACCCATATTGCTCCCAGCTACAAAACCATGTTCTTCATTGAAAGAGGAATCCGTACTCACACTTACATGCTTGAGCCCATCCCCTTGTCGATGATACGCACTATGGCAGCCATTTGGCTTAGATCCCATTTCCTTCCATGCGAGACAGGGCGTTGGGGCAATGGAGAGGAGTCAAATCGATTGTGCACATTATGGTCACTACACGTTTGAGAGTCTGAGTACCACACACTACTAGAGTGCTCAACTTTTGGTCACATCCGAACTTTCTTCTCTCACATTTTCAGCCATGACTTAGACCTACATACTTTCCTCTTCCAGCCATAGTGTGGGCTCTCCATTGCGACTCTCATCATCACAATTTTGGAGCATCGAGAGTCTCTCATCAGCCATTAACGTACTACATCACATGTAACTTGGTCCCGTATGTCATATTTGACCTCCGAGGATGTAATAAAATCTATCTATCTACTCCCCTCCCCCTCTCTCTCCCTCTTCCCTATCTCTGTCTCTCTCTCTCTAGAGTCACTCATCAGCCAGACACATACTACATCACATGTAACTAGTCCCATAGGTCATATTTAACCTCTGAGGACAATAATAAAATCTATCTATCTATTTCTCTCTCTCTCTCTCTCTCTCTCTCTCTCTCTCTCTCTCTCTCTCCCTCTCCCTTTCCCACCCCCTCTTTCTCTCTATTTCTCTTTTTCCCTCTTTCTCTCCCTTTCTCTCTCTATTTCCCTCCCTTCTCTCTCTCTCTCTCTCTCTCTCTCTCTCTCTCTCTCTCTCTCTCTACCTCTCCCTCCCTCTCCCTTTCCCACCCCCTCTTTCTCTCTATTTCTCTTTTTCCCTCTTTCTCTCCCTTTCTCTCTCTATTTCCCTCCCTTCTCTCTCTCTCTCTCTCTCTCTCTCTCTCTCTATCTATCTATCTCCCTCTCTTTATCTATTTCTCTCTCTCCCTCTATCTACCTCTCCCTCCCTCTTCCTCTCTCTCTCTCTCTCTCTCTCTCTCTCTCTCTCTCTCTCTATCATAACTTCTTTATCAAAACTCCGAACTCCGATTTGGTTGATCTATAGCCTCAATAATAAAGCATGACGCCTTCTACGCATTGATGTAAAGAGAGAAATTTTGAGAGTTATGGATGGCGTTTTTGTACAGGAAAGTTGAATCTCATCTCTTATTTTACAAACAATGTCTTCCGGCACATGCAAGGGTTCTTCTTTTTCAACAAGGTCCACAACCATTGTAGAAAATGATCCAAACTCTCCTAAGTGTAGAGATAACAACAAAACCACTCACCCAACGACATGGAAAACCATAATCATGGCATACTTGGTATCATTGCAAGAGACTGTAAACAAACAAGGTGAAGACTTACGAGCACTTGCAATGGAGAATGGCACGCTTATAAGGGTTTTTGTGGTTGAGAATGAGAATCTCAAGAGGACTCTTGAGATGCAAACAACACGTTTGATGCAACTTGAAGAGGAAGTCAAGGAATGTAAACACTCTCTTGTGGACTTGAATGCTTTGAAGGAGCGCATGAGCAAAGTAGACCATGACCATGTATTGAAAGAGAAGATATTTAACACCATAAGTTGGGATATATGCGACATGAAAATGTATGCACAAAAAAGTCTTGGACTGATGTGTGTGGTAGCAATGTGGTTCCTAATTCCTCTCTCATGTAAGCTATAGCTCAATTAAAGAATGTTGAGACTGTGGATATGGAGGAGTTGAAGGAACGAGAGCGACATTCCAAGATCATTGTTATTCCTGGAATTCCCAAAGAGAAGTTAGAGACAACTCCTTTTCTTGCCATTGCTATCAAAGATTTCTTCAAAACCCACTTTGGCATGTCTGGAGTTATGATCTATGGAGCACATAGAGATGGTAAGCAAGAAGCTCCTTGCTCAGGAGAACGGCCACCTGTATGCACCATGCCGGATGAGACCAAACAAAAGATTATCCTTGATATTATTTGGATCTATTTGAGGGATACAAAATGTTTTTTATGTGAAGATTGCACTATTAAGCAACAAAATATTTGATGCAAGGCATATGAAGAAAAGAATAAGAAAAACAAGGAGATCTCTCATGAAGAAAATGTGCTCAAGGAGGAGACAAGTTCCTCGAGCAAATAGGGATGCGTAGACCTATGAGGCCGCGTTACAATTGACAATATGCTTTTGGAATTGTAATGGATACCCATGTAATGCGGGGGTTGGCATTGATGAACTAACAAGCAAAGCCGATGTTGTACTTCTTGTTGAAACTTGGGAGCATGATACACAAAGGATTAACGGCTTGGAGGATTACAATGTACATTCATTGATGTGGTCAAAGAATCTTTAGCAACAAAGAGGGCAAGGAGAGGTAGCATGTATGGTTAAGAAAGGATTGAAAGATTTGGTATCAATTGTGAAAGATGACAAGTACAACCAAACGTTATGTATGGCTGAAAATTATGACACCAAAAAGAGAACCCACTTTTGTAGAGCTAGTTGCTACATTCTTCATCATGATTCTCCCTTTTATTCTTGCTTGGATAGACATTGCTGGATAGAGATTGTCCATTTTTGGATTTAGAAGAGGACATCATTTATTTCAAAGGTGAAAGCGATGTTATTGTATTTGGGGATATGAATGCTTGCACAAAAACATTGCAACATGAACTCACCAATTGATATGCCATGGCCCATACATTTCAAGGGAGTTGGAGGAAGCTTACTTATACGATCGTACTTCAATGGATGAGAAAGAGTTGGATCACTATGGAAAGTTACTTTTACACATGTGTAATAGCACGGGTATGCTCATTTCCATTGGTGTATCTTTGTGAAGTGCAACCAATGGATTTACATGTACAAAACATAACGTGGATAATGTGATTGACTATATGCTACTCTTCAAAGGCATCCTGTATCACATAAAGAGTTTTATGTTTGGCCAATGGACCCCGGAATCAGAACATCGGGCCTTATTTATTGACCTTTCATGTGGAGAAGCAACTAAGCATGATAACCTCAGTCAAAGGGAAGAGAAGAATGTATGGATTTCAAACGGGCACCAATGTACATTGAAATGGTTGAGCAAAATCTATGGATGACAAAGCTTCAATATGATGCACCATTGGAAACTAAATGGGAAGCTTTCAAGAAAGTTATTTGTTCTTGTGCCGAAGAATTCTTGCCATAAAGCATCTCCACTGTATCAACAAAGATAGATCACACAAAAGGTGGTTTGATAAAGAATGTCAAGATTCTTGAAATTCCTTGATAAAGCTTGATGTAACTATGGACAAAGACAACTATTAAAGTAATTTGCATATATATAAGGCATTGATTCAAAAGAAGAGAAGAAGATTGGAAGGAAAGAAGAGAAGAAGAGAAGGAAAGCATTGATTCAAAAGAAGAGAAGAAGATTGGAAGGAAGCGACAACTTTTTCAAATCCAAGAAAAGGCACGTGCATGTGGATGTTTTTAGAGAAACTTGAGGGGCAAGCGGGTTGAGAATTCTGGTAACTTGAGTCTTGTGGATATGTACACACATTGTAGGTAATTATATGAGCAACCAAATGCTGAAAAAATACCATTCTATGGTTCACTCCCATGTATGGCCTCTTTTCTTACTATTGAGGATTTATGCGGTGGGCTTGAAAAGTTGGCCACTCGCAAAGCGGGAGATCTTCAAGGTATCAAGCCGAAGATGATCAAATGGACGGGATATTTTACCCATGAGTGGATGTGTGATATGTTCAACCTTCAACATGGTATGTTTTATGATTGAAGTACTAATAAGGTCAAGCCTTTGCATAAAGGTGGGCATGTAAAGAATGTAAACAACTACCAAACTATAATGATTGGATCTCTTGTGGAAAAGTTGTTTGGATGCATAATGGAGATGAAATTGAGTGATTGGGATGAAGAGAATGACAAGCGCGCAAAAGGGCAAGCGGGTTTTTGTCGATGCCATAGCACCATTGATCATCTTGTCACTCTTCGTGTTCTTATGGTGAAAAGTCGGTTTAAAGGCGAGCGACTGTATTGTTGTTTTGTGGATTTTAAGAAAACCTTTGATCTAAGAGAATAGGGCATAACTCCATGTGGAATCATTTGGATGCATTTTCAAAGAGATAGCCGTTGTAGGCACAAATGGGTCTTGCAACCAGGGAAGGTTTATGCAATTTAGGGAGAAAGTAGGTTTGCCAAGGTTTGAAAGGTTTAGAGAGGTGTGCAAAGATGAAGGCACGTTGTTCCATGGGGAGGAGGGTGTATTTGTGGATGATGGTAGAGAGGAGAGAGATTAGGTAATTATGAGAAGGTGGGGTGGCTGGTTGATAGGTGATGGGGTCATTGAGTTGTCTAAGTGCCTCATTTTCATACCATTCTTTTGAGAGAATAGTGAGTCCAAGGTTTTTATCGGCGGGTTTAATGACAATGGAGTTGTCTATTGAGAGAGATTTGTGGGCTAGATGTACAAATTTAGGGGGTTTGGAGGAAGGAGTGTTGTAGGATTCAAATTGTTGTTGAAGGTGAAGAAGGTTTAATTTGGAGATAGTTTCTAGAGTGGGATTCTCTTTAGGTGGTTTCTAGTAGGGGTTGGGAATTTTATATGGAGACAGGGAGGGGGTTTCTTTGGTTTTGAAAAACTCTTTAAGTTGTAGTTTCCTTTCTAGGGTCCTATGTGCTTCTATGAGGGTTTTTGGTGTAGGATTGGGAGGGGGTGGGATGTATTTAAGACCCAAGTTTAAGCATTTCTTTTCATTAAAAGTGAGGGGGCACGAGGTGACATTGTGCACAAAAATAAAAGACACGGCATTATCAAAAGAGTAGGCCGGTTGCTTACCAAAAATTTTGAGCTTGTACGCATGTGGGTTGGTAAGAGGGAGCCAAAATTTTCTCATTCTCCTTGCTTTAACACTAGGTTGGTAATGGGACACTTTTATGTCCTGGGACACTTTTATGTTCTGTTAAGTGACCATTTTCCTTGAATTATGTCAAGAGTTTCAAAATGGATTTTGAGGTGCTATCTATCTAGAAAGTTGTCTCATGAGCTGAAAAAAACTCGACATTTGTTTGGAATATCAATTCCATCTTTAACCTTGTCCTTGCACAATATTTCACAACCTAAACTGTGTAAAAAAACGGGTCCTGTTTTTGCCTTTTTTCAACTTTTTGCAACTATACCACTCTAGAATTCATGTTTGTGAGGTCTATAATGCTAGAGAACTATCTTTAGTAGTCCTCGACATGTTCTGATGCTTCTAGGGAGAAATAAATATTAAAGTTGTAAGTTATGACCAAATTACAAAAATTGTCAAATCCTGTTTTTTAGCCAATTTTAACTCTTCTATGATTTTTTTGGTGGATTTCATGATATCCAAATGCATTTTTGATTTTTTATGTCGCATATTGTAACATAAAGCTAATATTCCTTGAGTTTTGGGGCACCTAATACCCTATTTTCATTGTACACAACGATGATTGATTTTTTCAATTATAGAAGAAAACGAAACATTCTAGTATATCAAGTATAGCTTTTTCAATATTGTTAGTTTCTTGTGACAACCACATGCATTTTGTAGTTAGTAACCATATCTAGTCATAAGGATCAAATTTGGCTATATATTGAATAGTTTCTATGGGATTCTACAACTCATAATGTTGAACCCAGTTTTTTCATGTTTGCTGTATTTAGCACTTCATCTTTGTCCCCAAGATTCCCCTTGGTAAGAGATGTATTATTCTTTTGACATGCTCCATGGCTCCTTATGAACATAAAGGACAATAGGGAACTAAGAAAACATGCATATATTATTTGTATTGAGCGTGGCTATAGAAACTTTGATGATAGGTTTGCAGAATGGTAAAAATTCAATTTTTTTGTACCTATTTATTTTGGCAAAACAAAAAATAGTGAGTGAGAAGCAATCATATGTTCTGATCACCAACCCATTGAAGTTAACTAGGGAATTTATATCAAGTCCTACAAAAATCCCTAATCTTATTTTTTATGCAACAAAACGTAAGAAATGACTGTTTTGATGAAAATGCACTGGTCCATCAGCTTTGGAGGCTTGGTGTGACCAAAAGATGAGAAATTTTACAAGTTTCTTATTTTTTCCATGTGTAGTAGGCCTTGAACTATAACCTCATGAAAGGATTTTACAAAATGAGTGGATCTACTACGATTTTGGAGGTTTTTTTCAAAACCTTGAAAGGACACTTTTATGTCCTGTTAGGTTACCAACCTAGTGTTAATGTATGTAGAGGTGGGGTCATGTTGGTGGTGATCCACCGGGTTGGGTGAGGTAGTAGTTGAGGGAGGTGAAGGAGAGCTATTGAGCATCCAAAGTGTAGGGAGGAGGGGGGTCTTATCAAAAAGTAAATGTACCCATGAAGTTGGGTGGGTTGGCCCTAATCCCTCCTCCCTTTTCCTTTTCCCGAATCCAAAGAGTTGCGAGTAAGATAAAGCACATGATTGTTACATGAAGAAGAGAGGGGATTTGAAGTTAGTTGAGGCTTTTGGGAAAAGAGATTATGGATGTGATTGAGAGGATATTTAGGTGGCATGGTAGGCTCTTTGGAGTAGTGTGAGGGAGGGAATTTGCACTTTTTGGAAAGGGGAGAGCTAGGGGGAGAGTTTGTCTTGAATGGTTTGGTTGTGGATTGGGGAAAAGGGTGATGAGATTGTGCTTTATTGAGGAAGGGGTGATGAGAATGCACTTTATTGGATTTAATGGTCGGACCAAGTTTGGTTGGCTTACTAGGAGAGAAGCTCTTGGTGGAAAAAAGGGGGCCTTGGAAGATGTATGAAGAGAGGATGATTTAGGTAGGGTGGGATGAGGGTTAGAGATTGGAGGGTTTTTGTTGAGGGTGATTTTGGAGGAGGGAAGGTGTTTCATTTGTCTGATTACTTCACGCTCCACAAGTTCTTTGATAGATTCCTCTTTGGGGAGATGGGTTACTTCCTCAAGGGTAGAGGTGATGGTTCGCTTTCTAGCCTTCTTTGCTTCTTCTTCTTCTTTGATGGTGGTTAGGTGGGTGTTAAGTATGTGTGTTTTCATGGGAGAGAGGAAGTGTTGAAGAGTCAAATCCTTCCATTCTTTCAAGTGGCGTTGCCACTCTAGGGTAGAGATTAAGGGTAGGGAGATGTGTGAGAGTTTTGTGGTGAGTCTAGAGAGACGGTTGTCCACATAAGAGTGGTAGTTGTTTAATTTGGTGTTGAGGTTTTGGAGGAGGAGTTTGTTGGCTCAAATAAGGGCTTGGTTGCAATCCAATTGATACTGGATAATAAGAGCGGTAAAGGTGATATGTCAATTGCGCATAGGAAGAGGAATTTCAAAAAAAATTGTAAGCACTATTGGGGTTAAACAAAGATGTCCGTTGTCACCAACTCTCTTTGGCCTATGCATCGATCAATTGGAACAAATGATATTTGACTTTATGAAAGAAGAAGGCATCAAAGAGTTCACTATTTGCAATGCAGTAATCATGCTTTTCTTGTATGCGGATGATGTAGTGCTTCTAGCACACACTTTAGAAGATGCACAAAAGCTTATGGTTGTCCTTGAGAACTTTTACTTGCATAGTGGGCTGAGGAGAAGCCATGCATTGTGTACAACCATGAGAAACTTGAAGTTGTTGAGATCTTTAAGTACATTGGCCTTGAGGTTCCGTCCAATCACAAGTGGCATGAATGTGCTATGCGTTGGTGACACCGGTTCTTCTTTATGGAGTTGGTGTGGGGCCGGAGCATCTCAAAATTTACTTGGAAAGAGTTTGAGAATGTCCAAAAGTGTTTTCTTACAAACTTTCTCCAAGTCAAGACACAAACACCATATATACTCCTACTTCTTGAGTCGGGATCTCTTCCAATTGAGGTTATGGGCATGGAAAGGGTTAAGGAGTACATGATAAAGATGCGTCAAAACCCCTCACATCGACTTCCTACCATTGGATGGGAAGCAAACAAAAAGTTTCAAAAGATGAATAAAAGCAAGATCTTGAGCACGGGATGGATGCAAGACATAAAGAGGTGGTTTGGGAGATGAGATGTAATACACTTTCTGCATGATGCTTCAATTGACTCCCAAGTGAATGAAGCTTTTCTACAATGCCAATGAATTATGGCTTGGGAGAGATCCGGTGGGTCATGCTTCATACATTACACCACCCATATTTTCCCCAACTACAAAACCA
This sequence comes from Adiantum capillus-veneris, assembly GCF_014529385.1. Classification (NCBI taxonomy): domain Eukaryota; kingdom Viridiplantae; phylum Streptophyta; class Polypodiopsida; order Polypodiales; family Pteridaceae; genus Adiantum; species Adiantum capillus-veneris. The sequence continues at coordinate 169,732,392 of NC_140934.1, read as the reverse complement.
TGTTCTTCGTTGAAAGAGGAAATTGCACTCACACTTACATGCTTAAGCCTATCCCCTTGCGATACGCTCAATCGCAGCCATTCGCCTTAGCTCCCATTTCCTTCGATGCGAGATAGGGCGTTGGGGCAATGGAGAAGAGTCAAATCAATTGTGCACATTATGCTCACTGCAAGTTCTAGAGTGTGAGTACTATACACTAGTAGAGTGCTCAACTTTTGGTCACATATGAACTTGTTTCTCTCACATTTTCTGCCATGACCTAGACCTACTCACTTTCCTCTCCCAGCTACAGTTTGGGCTCTCCATTGTGACTCTCATCACCACAATTTTGGAGCATGGAGAGTCACTCATCAGCCATCACATGTAACTTTGGTCCCATAGGTCATATTTAACCTCTGAGGATGATAATCTCTCTCTCTCTCTCTCTCTCTCTCTCTCTCTTTCTCTCTCTCTCTCTCTCTCTCTCTCTCTCTCTCTCTCTCTTTTCTCTCTCTCTTCCCTCTCTCCCTCTATCTACCTCTCTCTCTCTCTCTCTCTCTCTCTCTACCTCTCTCTCTCTTTCCCCTCCTCCCTCCCTCTCTCTCTCTCTCTCTCTCTCTATCTCACACACACACACACACACACACACACACACACACACACACACACACATAACTACAATTTAAATGATCTATAGCCTCAATCAAAGAGCATGAAGCCCTCTATGCATTGATGTAAAGACATAATTTTTATTAGCAATGGAAGGCTTTGCTGTAACAACATCTCAGAATTGAAAAAATTGTCAAAATTTTGCGTTTTTGTTGCCGACTTGAAGGCACTGTTAGCCAAAACTTGTAAGGCTGGAAAATCCACACTCGCCATGGAGAATGATGCAAAATCTCCAAGGAGTTTTGGATGCTAATCCAATCACATCATCTACAACAACAAAAGCAATGATCATGGCTTACTTGGTCTCATTACAAGAAACCGTCAAACAAGCAAGGCGAAGAGCTGCACGCACTTGCAATGGAGAATGGCACTTTAAGAGTTCTTGCTGTGGAGAATGAGCACCTCAAGAAGGTTCTTGAAATGCAAACAACACGCTTGATGCATCTTGAGAATTAAGTTCAAGAATGTCAGCGCTCTCCTATTGACATGAATGTATTGAAAGAGGAAATGATAGATATAGTACGACATGATGTATGTGAAATGAGAAATGCATCCAAATCATGGGCTAATATATGTAAGATAATGTGGTTTCTACATCTATCACGCAAGCCGTTGTCCAAGCAAAGAATGTAAAGAATGTGGACACTCAAGAATTGCAAGAACAACAAAAACGCTGAAAGAACATCGTCATTCATGGAATCAAGGAGGAAAGCATGGAAACACCCCAATCTCTTGCGATTGCTATTGAAGAGTTTTTTGCTACATAATTTGGCATGTCTGGAATTGTTAGCGGGTAGCCGCGATGGACGTCTACAACATGGATCTTTTGTACTAACAAAATTTCAATATGCAAGGAAGTGACTCGGGATGGGGCATGGAGACTTAATGAGAGTGTCAATCTCACCAAAGTGAACTCGGGGGCCACTCGTTCTACGACAAAAGCAAATCAACCACTTCCTAGTCAGACAATCAGTATGCGTCCAATCTCACCACTCTAGGTCATCATGCCTTTTCGGCATCCAAACAAATCCGGAATGCCACGAAACTCAAGGAGAGGTATCACAACACTTAAGGGCTCAATCCTACCAAGTTATGTCACCATATGGGAAGGTACATAAACCACGATCCATCACAAAAAATGTGCAAACAACTGAAACAAAAGTACTTGGAAAGGTCTTCCTTAAGCATAGAAACACTTATCCATGGTCAAAACATTAAAAAACAACCATTTTAACCTCCAAATCAATACATTTAGCTCACAAACAATGCATCACGAACCACAACAGAATTGGAAATGATTACACTTAGATTGTAGAGCAAGAGACAAGGAACACAATGTGCTAATTGGAAACAAATTTTGATTACCAGCTCAGAAGAAAAGAAGATTACAAGTTGTAGCTGGAAGAGGCCTCCACAGTGCACGTTTTGTATTCTTCAAGCTAATGATAAATCTTTTCTCAAAACTAAGGGTTTTGACCTTAAAAGTTAAGGGGGCTTTCCCACGACCATCCGGCCTCTTACAAGGGTGTAGACTCAGAGAAGTAAGGAGGGTATTGCCTAATTACATCATGATTATAACTCATCCTAGGTTGAATTACATGGCTTTCTTTGAAACAATAGAGTGTTTAGAGAGTTTGGTGTGCATACGCATGTATATGCCTATATCCACCAAACATTTCCTCCTTCCTATTCATTGCACGTCCTCGTGCAAGCTATCTCTGAGTGAGTCTACTGCCTTATTTCGAGCGTTGCACTGAGATATCTGAATTTCTGAGCTCGTGCTTCAATCTCGACTTTGGTGGCCAACTCTCTGAAGGGATTATTACTGAGGGTACTTTGGTAGGCGATGTGGCGGGCTGGCAGATCTTTTGTCATTGGGTTGAATATGGAAGAGTCAACTTCAAAGAAGCCTGCCATGAACGCCTCTTCAAAGGTCTGCATGTAATGAGAAGGCAGAAACATGACTCTTGTATACAATCCCATGATGACATTCCTGCTTGGAATTTCTGTCTCCATATTCTAACAGAGCCCTCTTGTTCCTTCCACAAAAATCTGCCAGGGACGTTATGTTGCCTCTATATCATTGAAAGATGTAATGTATGTGATGAACATTTTGGCAATCTTTACCAGCATCTGACAGGCGAGATCTGGAATCTCCTTCATCATGTGGATTACCCCTTTTAGAGTTTGATTCTTGTATTGCTCGGATGGTGGGTTGTTATTGAGAGGCTTTGTAATTACCGAGTAGTTCAGCATTGCCAGTCTTTTGCTTTTCCAATTGTAAAAACTATCCTAGGATCGTCGTCTGTTGATGGGACAGTAAGTGGGGTCGATCCTGAGATGTTGGGGAGAGTTCCTATAATATGTTTCATCAGTTGGTTGCTGATCGAACCATTTTTTCTACCAGGAGGGCTGATTGTCTAGGATGGCCTGAATCTGAAGGGCCGTAACACGAACCTCTCTGTAATCTCCTCTGTTGTTTGGTTCAAGTTTGGGAAGCATCTTTTGCTGCCAAAATCTAAATTCTTGTTGCATCAATGGCAGTGCAATCATCTCGTGCCCATGATTTTTAACTACCTCATCTGGAGTGATCATGAGGAGGGCAACCGATTCCAACACTTTCAATTCATATTGCATATACGCCTTGTGTGAAGGGTCCTTTACTTCTAAGATCCAGCACTGAATTTCATCCCTTGTTGACTCCAAAGTGGATGTCATAGTTGGATCTGCAGATTCCTATGTGCCTTTTCCAATGCTGGTAGTGGGTACCTCTGTTTGATGAGCTTCAAACGTTGATTGTTTGAATCCTCCTCCCTACTCAAACTCCCATGGGACCTGCTGACATCTTGGCTGATCTTCTCTCAGAGCTGATAATTCCCCTCTTGCCTCAGCCAGTTGCCTTTTTAATTCGTCGATTTCCTCATCCTTGGCCTCTTGTTGTAGGGCCCTATGGCCTGCCGTCATGATCTCTCTGTCATATTTCTCTTGTTTCAGGGCTTCTTTCAACTCTTTGATTCCTGGCTCAAGGAAGTAGATCGTGTAGTCATTGTTGAGGAGGAGGGGGTCTCTTGTATGGCCAAAAGTTGAGTTAGAGATCTGCTAACCACCGCATACGAGCCTTGTAGCTTCTCATTTTTTTCTTTCTCCCTGGTGAGCTCCTCCTCGAGGCGTTGCTGCTCAATCTGCAATGCGGAGTTTGCCCTGTTGAATTGTTTCACTTCCTTGTAATAGTACGTCACATTCTCCTGTTCTCTCTGCAACTCCGATTGTATCTGGAGTTGTGCCTTCTAAATAGTGTTTCGATTTGTTGCTTTAACTGCAAGGATTTTGTTGCCGCTCTAGATGCTTCCTTTTTGTTGTCTTCTAACTCCAGCTCTCTTAGGTTGTAAAGAGCCCTTTGACATTGAAACTGTAGCTTGATCTTCTCTAAGTGAGCGTCAATGTCAAAGGATTTGACTAACTCCGCTCACTAGCTCCGCCTCCTTCCTCCATGGCCGCTTGTGAGCATGGCGATCTTGGCCTATGCTGCTCGTTTTGGCCTTGATCCGATTGCTCAACCACCTCAGCTTGCTTTTCTCTTTGTTTTGAATCTTTTATAGCATCAAAGGTTATGGCAGGCTTTGTTTGTGCAGACTTCGTTTCTTGATCCGTTTGCTTTCCCTCCGCCCCTTGCTCCGACAGTCCTGCACTTTCTCCTTTCTCTTTTTTCAAAGTCTCTAGAAGTGGTTCAGGATCCTTGGGAGAACCAAGGTCTTGACCTTGTTGGTCCTGTGTGTCATGTTTTTCCTCTCCTTGCATGTGACTTTCCTCTTTTTTGCGTTGACTAGATTTGTTAGATGATTCGAGATCATCCACGCGTGGCTTCTTTGATTCTTCTCTTTGCCTTTGCTCCATCTTTCGCTTGAGCTCATTGTGAATGCGCTGCCGCATGGTGCCGACAATTTCTCATTTTTCTTCACCTTCTTGCCTCTTCTGTTGCTTGATCCTTTCCAAAGTCTCTGTTTGCCTGCCATATGCAACAAAGGTTCGATATATCTAGGCGGCTTCTGCACCTTGAAAGTTGCGATATAAGGCGCAATGGTAGTTCAGTTTTTGAGTAGATCAGGTCTTGATACGTCAGCTTGTGGCCTCGTTTCTTCAAAGGCTTTATCATTGTCTATTGCCTTTGTTTTTTGCAATGTATTGTGCATCCCTTGCAGTAGGTGGAGGGCTTCACTCATAATTTCCGTTGTGATCTTTACCTTGATGACTGCCCCATCCTTGTCTGTCAGAGTTGCTTCCCCATTGTATTGAATTGAACTTATGATCTCGTGAGCTCGTCTGAAGTCCATTCCCTAAGGAGGCAGTCGTAAGAAGTTGTCTAGCTGTAGGCACCTACCCTCTGCTTGCACTTCTGGTTTTTGGTGCAAAGTCCACATTTCCTGTGGAAAGATTGTGGCCTTTGCAATTTCTCCATCTCTGCTGCTTGAAACCTTCTGATGAAGATGTTTGTCGGAATTTCTTCAAGTACCTATTTGGTGAGGTGATCTTTCTCATTTGATGAGATATCGGTTATCTCATAAGGTGCCGCATTCCACTTCCTTTGTGCTTTCGTTCAAGGCATCCTGTTGCCAATTTTAGCATGTGAGAATAGGTTTTAGCCATTGATCAAAGCTTGTCGAAAAGTGTAAACTTGACCATAGAATGAAAAAATGAGCATAACTTTGTCAAAACTACTCCAAATTTGACCAAATTTCACCAGTGCATCTAGCATTACTATAGGCACAAGACTGTAATGTGACAGATGAATTTTGGCAAAAAGGAACATGGATCACGATCCATGTTGGGAAGCATTTAAAAATTCTAACTTTGGGAAGTTGTTCCAGGACATATGGAGATGATATTGAGCAATTTTCTCTAGATTTAGGGCTGAAGATACATGGATCGCGATCCATGTTGGGTGACTTTGGAAATCTGATGATACCATCTGGTAGGGTTCATCTAGATTATTCCTTGGTCCAAAATTTTTGGGATTTGGATCATTGGTTTGACACTTGGGTTAAATTTTGAAAACCATTTGTAGATTTAGAGATTTTTGGCTTTTTGAAGTGGATTTTGGGATTCAAATGGTTGGAAACTCCATGGCTTGCCTTTCTTGAACATACTGAATCAGATGACATGGTTTTTGCTTATATTGGGCAAAACGGTACATGGATCATGATCTATGTTGGACATAATTTTGATACAGTTCTTGTGCACATTTGTTCCCATAGGTTTTCCTAGTACATTGGTGAAATTTTTTCAACTTCGGACATGTTTTTCCTTAGTTTGCCCCATTTTTCAGTTTATGGCCATGTTTTTTCCGTTTTGACCATATCTGTTTCTGGCAACCACTTTTTGGACTCATGTTTTTCCTATGATCTATCATTGTTTTGATTTCTGATGATTTAGGTCTGTAGTTCATAGCTTTGCCTGGTTCCTTGGCAAATTCCACCAGACATTGAATTCTTTTGAGAAGACAAATTGAACCCTGCAATTTCACCATTTTGCAAGTAACTTTTACTTAGTTTTGATTCTACTACCATCCTTAGGTTACAGTTGCTTGTTGATAGGCTCCGAGGAGAGTGTAAAGTCTCCCAATTTACTTTAGCAGTAATTTCAAAATTTGTCAAGACTTTATCTTTAGCCATTCTTTATAGGATTTGCTGGCATCCCAGCACTTGTCCTCTCCTGAGTTTTTTTTCTTGGGATTCCACCTTTTTCCTTGTGAAAACAACCAAAACACCATTTGCAGATTGAAAGTAGAAATCCAAGAGAGTTTGATGATCTTTAGAGAACTTTTTGTGATCATTTTGCAACACTAGTACCACTTGTACATTGTCCAACTAGTGAGCCACTTTTATCCTGATTTTGGCAAAAAGGAACATGGATCACGATCCATGTTTGGAAGCATTTTGAAAAACTAGTCATAGGAGTGTGTCCTTGACCCTCTATTGTTGCTCCTTTAGAAATTTCCATGATTTTAGGGTTTGGGGAACATGGATCGCGCATGGATCGCGATCCATGTTCCAGTATTTTTTTCTGTTGGTTTTACCTTGGCTGATGCTGTTAGTTAGTTGGGGTCTACTGATGAAATATTTTTGGTTTTTGATGGGTTTTGGACTTCTCCATTGGCCCTGTTAGTTTGCTGATTTTTTGTGACTTTGTACTGCTTTGATTTGTTGTTTTGGCATTGTTGATGCAATATGGGACACACGCATGCTCTTGCAAGGTTAATGATCATACGTGTCAAATCTGGTGTAGTAAGATCCATCGAGGTGGTCGCAGCGGGCAAAAGCAACTCCGGAAACTCTATGCTCCTGTGGCTCCCTCTCTCTCTCTCTCTCTCTCTCTCTCTCTCTCTCTCTCTCTCTCTCTCTCTCTCTCTCTCTCTCTCTCTCTCTCTCTCTCTCTCTCTCTCTCTCTCTCTGAATGCAAATGAGCTTATGTTGCCCCATTTGACTATATGTTCCCAGTCTACCTGGAATGCCCCAATTATACTTACCTTCATTGATCATATCTTGTTGTTCATATCACCTGTGGTTCAAACCGTTCGTCATTCTGACACTCGGTTTACAAATGGCGTTCTGCAATTTTGATCCTTCAGAAGTTGGCTCAAAATTCATCTTGTGTCGAATCTTTCCATATTTGCCATGTTCGAAGTCATTTCTTTAAAGTTTCGGCGTTTGCTTTCAAAAGTCAATTCTGACTTTCCTGGCTCGACTTATCAATTTTTTGTTGATTATCTGTTGTTTTTTGCTTTTTTGTAAAAGAAAATTACTTACAATGATTATTAGTCGGCCAAAAATTAACCAAAATTATTGTCGCCTCCCTTATATACATACTCTTATTCTGGTATTAGATGGTGATGGTATGGCTCATGATTATGCCAACTAAGAGTCTGTTAGGCTTTGAAAAACTTGTTGTATGTTTTTTAAAGAAAAGGAAAGGAAAGGAAATGAAAACAAAAGAAGTAAGATGATAATAATAGTATATACAAATGATAATCCTCCCGCATTTCCCCCCTTCCTAGAGTGAGTCGTCCCCAACGAACATGTGTTAGAGTGCTTGGGAATAAAGTGCGTGTCTATGATAGCCGTATAGTGTGGCTCTATGATGCTGATGAAGGATATGCACGGGGAAACAAAATGTTGTGCAAGAGATAAGTGTTGAACAATATGTTCAGTGGTGGCTGGTGGTGGCGAGGTTCCCTGGAAGCTATATGGTCCGAACAATAGTAATTGGAGAAGCCGCGCTTTGTGTTTGACTGTGACCTGAAAAAGTTTTGATGCTGATTGTTGGGTTGCTTTTTGGCCTTGTGTGGGTTTCCATCAAAATTGCTTAGGTTTGGATTCGCTAAAAGAGACATCGTGAAGGCCAGGTTGTTTTGGTTGCCATATCCATTCACTACAACACTACATGGAGATATCGGCGCGCGTATATCGACGAAATTAGCGGGCGTCGATATACGCGTCACAATGTGCGTCGATATACACGTGGAAAGGATTTATTTCCCACACGTATATCGATGCGTATAGCGACGCAAAAAAATTTGGGGGAAAAAAGCGAAACCCGCGAGCAGCAGGGGACATTTTCGCCTGCGCTCTGCTCAAATCTTGGCCACCACTTGCTGCGCAGGTATTAGCCCCCCCCCCAACCCCTCTCTCTCTCACTACATCATGTGTGTGTGTGTAGGAAAGAGAGAGAGAGAGAGAGAGAGAGAGAGAGAGAGAGAGAGAGAGAGAGAGAGAGAGAGAGAGAGAGAGAGAGAGAGAGAGAGGTCTGTGTGTGTGTGTGTGTAGGAAATAGAGAGAGAGAGAGAGAGAGAGAGAGAGAGAGAGATAGAGAATTAATGTATGCTTAGGAAATTAAAATTAAAGAGAGAAATGAAATGAAATGTTATATTAACGTCTTCGAAAGGCCAAAGTGACCTATGAGACATGAGACAAGAAAGTTACAATGTGATGGATCTGATACAAAGTCAAAGTAAGAAGATGACAAAATAAAATATTATGGAATCCTAAACTGCTGGGTATGGACTAAACGGCTAAACCAGCTAGCTGGGATAGGTAGATCATAGGAGATCCAGTAGCTGTCGCTGGCGGATCTCATCAATCTCCTCCATGGTCAGTAGTATGACCGGGCGTTATGCATGTCGAGCCAAAGTGACCTAGCTAGATCCTCTGATGCAGCCTCTGTCGATGTTGTGTAGTCCTCCGTAGTCATGGATGTCTAGATCTCCCTAGCTCAGTCGCTCGTTCGATCAGTAGAGAGATAGGGAAGTAGAGAGCGAGAGAGAGAGAGAGAGAGGTAAGTAGAGAGAGAGAGATAGGAAATAGCTAGAGAGATAGAGGTAAGTAGAGAGAGAGAGATAGGAAATAGAGAGATAGAGAAAGAGAGTTATATATATATTATATATATATATATATATATATATATATATAGAGAGAGAGAGAGAGAGAGAGAGAGAGAGGTAGGGAAGTGAAGAGCGAGACAGAGAGAGAGAGATAGGAAAATAAGGAAATAGAGAGAGAAAGAGAGATAGCGAGAGCGAGATAGAGAGAGAGAGAGAGAAAGAGAGATAGCGAGAGTGAGATCGAGAGAGAAAGAGAGATCGAGATCACTTTTTTGAGCAAGAACCATGCAAGGCTTCTGAATCTTTCTCAAGTTGCTCATCCATCTCCACATTATCTTCTGGCTTGGACATGGAGGCCCCTTCCGGTTTACAATCAGGTAGAAAACTTTCATTGGGCTGAGAACTTCTATGGCTTGTGCATGTGGTGAAAAAAACACCAGGATGGGCATAACATCCTTGGAAAAACCTGTGCAAAAAATTGCAAACAGACGGAACATTACAAAAATGACAAAAATGGTCATGCTTTAATATGTGATTCATCAAGTGCGGCATTGGAAAGCTTTCTCTGACAGGCTACCTCGGAATGGAGGCAGGTGGGTTCATAGACAGAGAAGAAACTATGGAACTAAAAGTGGCAAAGGGGTTTTGCCTGCTACATGCATTGCCATGTACACCTGGGAGTGCACGTATGTGTCTACCCATAAAGATGAGATTTTGACCTGGTGGTCGTGATCTCCGTACACCTCTAGACCAAGGTGTACGGAGATTGGGCAAGACTAGAGAATGCGGGGTAGTTTACATTGTGAGGAGTATATATATATATATATATATATATATATATATATATATATATATATATATAATAAAACAACATTCATAATCATTGTAGATGGCAAGGTCATCAACTAACATGGAGGAAAAGATTGCATGCTCATGCACACTCTGCAAGTATCAAATCCTGCGCAAGCGTAGGATATGTAATGAGCATGTGCACAAGTACGGAGAGTTTGCTAGAGAAACCGTACAGAATCTGCGATACGACTCCTACGGAACGGGCATTGATTTCCACGACATAGAACCTACATCTGAGAGAGAGAGAAAAAAGATTATGCGTGAAGGTCCGACCAATATAGAGCCATGGATGGAAGCAAAAAAGGGCTTACATACAGAAGACGACGGCATGGAGGAGATGCTGGATGCCTTCTTCTAGACAAGTAAGGAGAACGCGAACAAAGCAGCACCAGAAGCCGTGCGCCTATCTCCTGAAGACATGTTGAGGAAGTTGGCACGTCAACCAATCTATGAAGGTGCCAAAATATTTGCTCTTCAGACCTGCATATACAAGATTTCAGAGCTAGTGCGGTGGATCTCTTCCAAGGAGATACGGGAGGAATCTATTGCAGTCGCAAGGGCTAACTCCATTGAGGCAATTTGCATGATTGAGAAGTACCTACCCACGAGCTGCCTAACTATCCAAATGCACTTGCTCGTCCATGTAGTAGATGAGGTTGTAGTGGCAGGTACAGTCCACAGCCGTTGGATGTTCTTTCTAGAGCGGTTCATGAAAACACTTAAGGGTTTTGTTCGCCAAAAAGTGCGTCCAGAGGGGAGCATGGCAGAAGGATGGCTGGTGCAAGAGTCTCTTGTATTGACGACCGAATTTCTATCCGTTTCTGACCCAGAAATGCCTTGACTGTGGAGCGATGAGGAGGATGCAAGACTCGTGGGAGAGGAGCCGCAAGGGCAAGGGGTGCCGAAGAAAATGAACCTGGCCATGCGAGAAAAGATCATGAAGTTCTGTATACTAAATTCAGCGCCGATGCAAAAATGGCTTGAAAGGTACGAAGAAGAGAAAGAGAGACACAATCTAGAGCGACAGGATTTCAGGCAAAGTCGAACGACTAGAGTCTTACCCTTGCCAGACTATCTCGCTCCTCTACCTGAATTCCCTACAATGGCATGGTTGGACAAGACAGTGAGAGAAGCTCGACAGATCAGAGAACCCATATCTCTAGAAGAGGAAGAGCTGGCTATTGGATGTGACTAGAAGTATCATACATACATGGCACTGTGGTCGCATGGAAAGCATTTCAGAACACAACAAATTGACAGCAGAAGAAACACGTTTGAAAGTGGGGTAATGGTTAGTTTCATGCAAAAGAGCAGGGCCAGTGCTAGAGACATGAATGAGAGCACTAGCAACCTGGATTACTGTGGTCTGGTGTCAGATATCCTGAAAGTAAGCTTCAAGAGGTTTGAGATGTTTTTGTTGGATGTGAAGTGGTTCAAGGTGATTACTTCTGGTCGCAATGCAACGGTACATAGAGATGGAAACAAACTTGTGCAAATAGATTCTACAAAGACTTGGACAGATGCGAGCGACCCATTTGCTCTCCCCGAACATTGCGAGCAAGTGGTCTTTGTACCGGACCCTCGAGAGCGACAATGGTGGTTTGTGGTTCAGGTTGCTCCAAGTATTTGAAGGGCAAGATCTTCTAGAGGAAAGTCAGTCAGACGACGTCCATACTACTGTGACATTAGCTGAGATGGACGAAGGTATGGCAGAGGAAGCTGACAGATATACGAGGGATGACGCAGACGAGCCAAAATTGACACTTGTAGATGAAGATGCAATGGAATCTGCCAGAACGAGTTGGGGCAGAGTTATGTCTGCAATTAGAGATAGACGATGATACGGTGCAAGATCTTATCGATGATGCCTCACTCGTCGAGGCCTATGCCTGTAAGTGTTTGTGTGAAGACTTTGATTTAAAATTAAGCTTAAAGTTAATTTAAACAACTGTGTTCTGACGCTTTATTTTACTTTCTTTATGCAGGAATTTAGTATGGCAGACAAGATTCCAGATCCCGCGTCCATGAGTGCAGATGCATTCATGGGCTTCGTTACACGGATGACGCCTGCTCAGATGGCAGAGGCTTCTCAGTACTGAGTAGCCAGAGGCACGGGTACTATGCCTCCGGGCTTCACACCCGAGGGACCGACGCCTAGGGGGGGGACGCCTACGGGGTTCAGGACGCCTATGGGTACGACGCCTTCTTCTCCCATCACGGCCGCTTTGACACCTAGGGGTGGGGCAGAGGCGGGTACTTCCTCATCTCCGTAGCACAGGCGCACTCGCCGATCTCGGCGATCGTCAGGTGGATGTGGTGGTTGCTGTGGAGGAGGGTCCACAGATGCTTCGACCCCTCCTCGCTCACGACCCCCGTCTACGACCCCCGTCTTACCCAGGCACACCTCTCGACACACCTCTTGGCACACCTCGGACACCTTGGGGGGCACACGATCCTAGTGCCTCCAAGCTCTATACTGTACGGGGAGATGGTTCTGTTGACATGGATAGAGTCGGGACTGAGATGCGACAGCGGATTCGCCACCTCGTGGAGCTGCAGTTTTTGACCAACATTTTGACGTCTTAGGATCAGCAAGAAAAGGAAAAAGTCACTTACATAGTGGAGACCATCCCGAGAGAGTACCAGCATGCTCCGGGTTCTTCCGTTGTTTCGGCGCGGTGGATCAAGGGTGTTGCACGGGACACCATCAAACATCGACGAGATGCAGCTCGGAAGGCTTTCAGGACCGGCTCGCCGAAGCCTTCGGGCATCCCACACGAGACGTGGCTGCAGATCAGGGAGGATGAGCGGACAGTGGCCACGCGGTTCAAACAGCAGCGTGAGGCCGCGCAGGTATGACAGATGACTAGGGGGACATCTCATCTTGGCAGCGGAGGCTTCGACACCTTTCGCTATGAGTTTGTGATTTTCTAATCCAATCTTAACTATGGCGTTTTTTAAAACGTGATGAATCATGTATTCTTATTACTTTGATTTTTGTATAAACGCAGAATCTTGTGATGCATCGAGCTCCATCACGCGAGGAGGAGTCAGATGGATATCGCAGAGGTATCTATGAAGTACTGAATGATCTTGAAGCTTCAGGAGAGCCTGTAGACTGGGAGGCCTTACAGTCTCGCTGATCGCTTGAGGTGAGACGTTAATATGTGTGAGTTGATTTAATTAAGTCAGTATATGTGAAGTAATATCAATACTAATTTTGTGAGTTGTCCTATGTGCAGGTTGCGACGCCTAGTCATTAGTGGACCAGATTTCATCTATATGATTTGTGAGACACAGACACGCTTCTGTGTCTCTTTTTTGTACAAACAGTTAGTTTTCAGACAGTTATTGTTTCCCTTATGGTTATGATTATTGTCATTGTCATTGTATAGACAGTTATTGTTTCTCTTTCTGGTTATGCTTATGGTTATTGTTAATTTTGTTTATGGTTATGGTTATCTGCATTATGGTTTTGATCAAAGTGATTATAGCCGGTTATGGTTTTAAGTTATGGTTATGCTTTTAAGTTATGGTTATGCTTTTAAGTTATGGTTATGGTTCGTTATGGTTATGCTTTTAAGTTATGGCTATGCTTTTCAGTTGGTACGGTTGTTTTTCATTGGCCTTAAATCTCATGTGAGATCCTACATGGATAGCGTGTAGGAGGCGTATACATGATATGGTTTTTTTTTGAAAAGTTTATGTAAAAACAAAGGGAACTCTGCCGAAATTTCTGTGCGCGGGAGCATGGTTGATATTTTGGTGCTGCTCGCTTTCTTGGGCAGAGGGCAGGAAGTCTGGCTGTGGCTGTGTCCATCTTTTAACTGGGCACAGGCCAGGCTACCTGCCCTCTTCCCAAGAATTTGTTTTTCTGCTATGGTCGTCGCTATATGCGTCGCTATGCACGTCGCGATCAGCGTCGCTAATAGCGACTGGTTTCATAGCGACACGTATAGCGACGCTCATAGCGACGGGCAGCATCGATAACACCTTCTTTTGTTGTAGTGATTTCACTGTGTTTGGATGTCAAAGACAGTGGTCCATTGGATTAGGCTGTGTACCAATAGCGGTGGGCAATTTGTGGTGATTTAATTTCTCTGTAGGCAATGTAGGCTCACATGTATTGGTTTGTTGTTTAGATATCCACAATTGCTTAGGCTTGGTTTCCATGATTGATTTTTTGACCCATATTTTCTTGATCATGGTGGTGGTGTATTGCTGAGCTAGTGCATGTGGCGATGGTAGAGGTTCCCATACATGGTCCGTTTGTACGAATGACGTGGCGAAAGATTGGCCCTCGTGTTCGAGGAGTATAATGTTGTCCTACCAGTTTGGTGTGGCTTGATAAGTGTGCATCCACGACACTCCTAGAATAACTGCTTTGTTAAGATGTTGATCTTTGACCACATAAAATTGATGCGGATAAATGGTTCCATCAATGGTGATTGGTAAATTTATGTGGCCCATACTGTCCATAGTGCCTTTGCATGGAGTGTTGCGAGTTCGCTGGTGTTAGCGGAAGAAGATATTTCTTTAATCTACAACCACTCATCCAATTAGGCATCTCCTCTCCTGCTAATGTTGCAAGTTTGATGGCCCCACTTTGCGATATATCACGTATTACAAAAGGCCCCATTCCTCGCTTTTTGAGTTTTTTGGAGTGTTGTTTGAGGGTATACATGAGAACGTAATCCCCTTTTTGGAACTCCTTTCCAATCACGTGTTGATCATGAAAAGTTTTCATTTGTTTTCTCTGAGCATATATCCCAGCGAGATTGCTCTAAGTCCGATTTTATCTAATTGTTCTAGGGTGTCTAGTCTCTCCGATAGCTCATGGTCCTCCATCCTAATTGTGTTGCCACTCTTAGGGATTTGATTAGGAATTCCAATGGTAGGATCGCATTAATCCCGAATACCAAGTTAAAGGAAGTGGTTCCAATGGAAGTTTTAAAAGCTACTCGATAAGCCCATAAGGATGTGTGTAGCTTTTGATCCCAATCATTTCTTGAGTCGTTGACTATCTTGGTGAGCACGATGCATAGGTTTTTGTTGGTACTCTCTGCCTGCCCATTAGATTGCGGGTGATAGGGTGTTGATTTGTGATGGACCACCATAAATTCATCAAGGAGGCTTTCAATGATGTCGTTCAAAAAGTGTGTTCCCCTATCACTCACTATTTCGATTGGTAGTCCATATCTCGTAAAGACGTTTTCAAAATGAAACTGAGTTGTAGTTTTTGCATCATTTTTTTGGGTTGCTTTTGCTTCCGCCCATTTCGTCATGTAGTCTGTTGCTAGGATGATGTATTGTGCGTGAGTCCTGTATCCTGGAGGTATGATGGGACCAATGAAGTCAATGCCCCATTTGGAAAAAGCATGTACGTCCATAATTGGTCTCAGTGGCATTTCATCTCTCCTTTGGGGTGGTTTTGTGCATTGACATTCATCACATCGTTTGACATATGTCTCTGCATCCATAAACAGGGTTGGCCACCATATGCCTGAGTGTATCACGAGCCTTGCCGTTTTATAACAAGAGAAGTGCCCCCCTGGCTGTCCTGAGTGTGCTTGATTTTAAGGTTTCCAGTTTTTGAAACCTTAAAAATTGTACAAAGCTTGTAAAATTAAATGGAAAACCATTGTTGAAGGATTCAACCACGGCTAATCTTGGTATTTGTGGAATCATAAGCATAGCTTTACTATGTTTAGTAATTTTCAGAATCTGAATCCGATAAAAATTGGAAAAGTTACAGACCCTGGAAGATTACAATAGGAATTCAATAAGTAATGAAAATTGGATGGTTTCAGTAATAATCATTAACAAGGACTTTTTACACTAAGGTTCTAGAATTAACTAGTAATTCCAATTTTCATCATTAGAATCTGCAAAAAAATCAACCAAAGTAAATTCTAGAAGGTATGGGGGCTGTGTGGAAGCTGGGGGAACCTGCTAGGGATAGATATAGCAGCAGGTGGCACAAATTGCAAGCTGGAGGGCTGCTTGGAGTGTAGAAACCTGCCAGAAGCTGTCCGATGCCCATAAAAGCTATAAAAGGATCCCCTCCTCTTCATAATTTCTTAGACTCGGAGCCTTGATGCTCTCTCTCTCATCTAGAGAGAACACTACGCAGAAATCATTAGAGATTAATCTCTAGTTGATTAACCTAAACGGTAATTAGTCTAATCCTTCTTAATTAGCAAGGTTAAATTAAGCTATTTTGTTAATAAATAAAAAATTAAGCCTATGTATACTTATAAACCCTCTCTTAATTAATTATTCTCTGCTGATTGTTGTAATTAATCTTGGTAATGTTAAGTTAATTAATTATCCTATCATATTAGGACTGAAATTAGCCAAATTAACCATGAATTAATGGAAAATATATTAATTAAGCTTAGATTAAGTTGAGGTAATTATCAAAGCTACATTAGATAGTCATTAAGCCAACACACACACACACACACACACACACACACACACACATAGACGTCTACACACACACACACACACACACACACACACACACACACACACACACACACACACACAACCTCTCTCTCTCTCTCTCTCTCTGTGTGTGTGTGTACTAAAGGCGCGCGGAGACAACAACCTCCCATTTGGATGTCTCTTTGCGCCTTTAGTACTGTGGAAACGCAAGTAGAACGAGTGAGAGAGATGGAGTGTATCCTCGAGTGTGTGTGTGTGTGTGTGTATAGAGAGTGTGTGTGTGTGTGTATAGTGTATCCTCGAGTGTGTGTGTGTGTGTGTGTGTGTATGTATGTGTGTGTGTTATAGAGAGAGGAAGAAAAAGTGGAGAGACTGGGGAAGGCGGGAGAGAGAGAGAGAGAGAGAGAGAGAGAGAGAGAGAGAGTCTTTCTATTCCCTTATACTAACGGCGCACGGAGGTGTATTTTGGGCTCAAAATATCTTTCACGCCCACCGTTATTAATGGGATAAGTTGTGGTGTGTGTGTGTGTGTGAGAGAGAGAGAGAGAGAGAAAGAGAGAGAGAGAGAGAGTCCTCTATTTTTATACAGTGAAATGTCTAGAACAAAGGCCAATGCAAGGAAGGCAGGCAAGGGACCAGGATTAGAAGCTAAGGCAAGTAGCAGATCTACAACCCCAAAGAAGAGACCTGGAAAACTAAATAAAATTTTGAAAGGTCCAAGGGTGAAGAAGTTACAGAGCTGCATGGGACTTTTCAGAGAAATCAGGAAGGCACAGAAATGTGTTGATTTGTGCATACCAAAGCTGCCCTTTCAGAGGATGGTGAGGTCCATATGTGAAGAAGCTACCTGGGGCACTAAAAGGTGGAAAGTGGTTACATTGATGGCTCTACAAGAAGGAGTAGAGGACTTCTTTCTTGAGTACTTCAGTGACATGACCATTGTAGCAGCCCATGCCTCCACAGGGTGACTGTAATGGACAAAGATAGTGAGACACTAAAAAGGATAAGGTGGAGGTATGACAAACTGCTGGTCCCCAATGTCTGCAGGGATAAGAAAATGAGGGAAATTTTTCTATACCCCCCTGAGCTATTGCCACAACTCACAGTTGTAGATGTCACACATGATGTGAATACAAGGGCAAGGGCAGAGACGGTTGCTCGCCAAACAGAGGACATGAGGGAAGCAGAGCTTAAGGAGAAAGCAAAAGTAGCAGTGGGGTCCCAGAGGCAAACAGAATGCAATGTGACCCTGTCCATAGAGGCAAGCAACAAAGAAGCTCTACTTTCAATGAAGGATGGTTTGCTTGCAGAGATACCATTTATAGATGGAGCCAGAAAGCTGGCTCTGAAAAAAGTGGACATTAATTTATTGCTGAATCCAGATGCTCAGATCTTAGAAACAATTATCTATGCTTATCTTAAGTAAGTGTTACTATCTTGCTAACTTTGAAAACTTAGATCATAGGTGTACTAACTCAGGTACACTCCCTGCAGCTTGATCAAAAGTCAACTTCCACCGCACACCCACACGGAGGTGTTTCTTCTTGATCCACAAATGTCAGTGATTATTAGACAAAAGAACAGTCCATCTAGCACATTTGAGAGTTGGTTTCTCCACTGTGCTATGCTGGAAGTAACTGTCATCATCTTTCCATATGAGAACAACCATCACTGGAGTCTCATATGCCTTGATGTTGACCAGCCAGCAATGTGGGTGTTCAATTCAATAAAAGGAACCCACCCTGAAATTAGGCTGTAAGTGTTATGTATCAGAAAGTGTTTCTTATAGATATCCATGTAAATTTGAAGCTTCAAGCTAACATCTTGATACTACTTTGTGCAGTTGTATAAAGAGGTTGTTGCTTGCTTATGGAAAGCAAAAACCTCTTGCTTATGGCAAGCTATGTGGAAGGTATGAACTATACAAGGCCCCAATCAAAGATGTACCTGTACCAAATCAAACCAATGGAAATTCTTGCGGCTGGAGATGTCTTCTCCATGCAGACTATGTCCTGAAAAGCTACTTTGCATTAAAACCTTTCATGACTAAGGTAACCATTTGGCAATGCATTCAGTCAGTTTTGGTTTTCTTTATACAAGACTTCTCAGCATGTGGTCTTTCAATTTTGCAGAGTGCTTTGCAAAACTACACATATGATTATTTGCAAAGATATCGGGTAAGTCTAATACAACACCTGCTTACTATGTCGAACCCCAGAAAACCTGAAGATAGCGGCTTGGACGATCGCACAATTGGTATGACAATACATGAC
Organism: Adiantum capillus-veneris; assembly: GCF_014529385.1. NCBI lineage: Eukaryota > Viridiplantae > Streptophyta > Polypodiopsida > Polypodiales > Pteridaceae > Adiantum > Adiantum capillus-veneris. The sequence goes on along the minus strand of NC_140934.1, from coordinate 169,713,795 downwards.
GTGCCACCACGACAAGCCCCTGTATCAGATACAATGGAATCACAACGGGCCAAGGGGGTCATATCAACCGAAGATGAAAGAGCTGAGGATGAAGGAAGGTCAAATGAGCATATGGAAGGTGCTGGTGTACAACCAGAGGGGCTTATGGAGGAGACAATGAAAGAGCCAAGTAAGCCAGTGGAGGAGCAAAAAGAGCCCATGGATGAAACCCTGGATGAGGAAAGCAGGCCTACGGATGAGCAAAGTGATATGGATGAGGCAAGGATGGATGAGAAAAGCAGGCCTACGGATGAGCAAAAGGATATGGATGATGCAAGCCGGCCAACATAGGCAGAGAAAAAGACCTTGGAGGAAACCCTGAATGAGGCAGAAAGAGCCATGGTGGAGACCCTTGATGAAGATGTGAATGATGACTATGACGATGAAGCTAAAGCAGAGGATAGCAACAACGACAACAACACTATAGAGACCCAATATGGACCCTTGCTACCTGTAGATACGGTTGTTCCGGTAATGTCTATTCAATAATGGCAAAATATGTTCAGCTTCTAACTACTTATATGTACTTGTCAACTTTTACAGAGGTTGATTATCTTGGACCTCAATGGATTGCTACTGATGCACGTGCCTTTGGGTATAGCAGACCCCTTCGAGGATTTGCAAAAATTTCGGATGGGAACTTGTCGAGTTGTGGTTTGTCCAGGAACCAAAGAATTTATTCAGTATCTTCTTTCGCGCTTCAGAGTTGTCGTATGGTCTTCAATGCAAAGGCAAAACTTGTCGCCACTAGTTACAATAGTTTGCAGTGTATGCGCTCACACGTCAGATTTTGCCTTTTTGTATGATCAAAGAAAATGTGTTACCGTCGAGGGCCACTACCACCCTAAAAAACCACATTTACCTCTTTTGTACAAACCGTTTAGCCAAATCGATGTACCCTTTGATGCAAATAATACACTATTGATTGATGATACTCCTGAAAAGGGAGAATTAAATCCACCAGGAACAACTATCTCACCACCCTCTTTCGAGGGGCATGCCTTTGATTTTTACCTTGAAGACATTTTGATTCCATACTTACAGAAATTGTATCTCATTCCATTGTTCACGGCGGACGAGTTTGTACTTTCTAATGAATTAAGATGACTCTTCTATCATGTCTTTGTCTTGCCTAACATTGAGAGAGAGAGAGAGAGAGAGAGAGAGAGAGAGAGAGAGAGAGAGAGAGAGAGAGAGAGAGAGATTTGACATGCTAAAGAAATGTATTTCAAGAACACTTATATTCACAGAGCACAATTGACAAATGAGCTCAAAAAACTTCATGTATTGAAAGTCATTCGTATACACTTGGATTCACAAGAATCTCTGTTACATTGACACTATTTCAACCCGACCATCCAACTCTTTGCACAAAATATCTTTTTCCCTACGCCGCATCAGCTTACGGGCCAGCTAGGAAAAAGGAAAAATCTAAAAGGTCTCTGTCCATTGACTTTTCAATTATATCGCGCTGCAACTGCAGAAGACTGCATAGCTCCCTATTGTAACCACCAACATTAGGCCTTGCTCTTTATCAATCACTTCCACATCCATGGCAGGATTATCTTCCAAACTTGCAGAAACCTGGTCCATAGGAATGTACTTACCTCTGAGCATTTGTGATCGCATATACCAAAAGGAGACTAACAGTGATTGACTTGCAATCATGTACTTGACAACTAGAGTGTCAAGCGCGACCTCGCACCGTATCCACTTCCTTTACATACCATCCTCTGTCAAGAAGTTTGTCACAGGATGACTGCTGAAATGACTTGCACATGAACATAGTTTTCGTAACACGTATATTGTAGTTATGAAACAACTCTATGAACAGTGCAGAAGGATAAAAGTTTGCAATTCTAACCAGTTTGGTGGGAATAGAGCTACGTAGAGACCTCTGTATATCCTTGTAGAGCTTACTTCGCATTGCCTCCACCATTGTTTCCTCCGGACTTGGCCAGTCCACAGTGTTCCAATCGGTTGGTAGAGGCACTTTCACCAACATGCCATTCTTATTCCCTGGGCTGAGTTGGTAGAAGTGGTCATAGAAAAATATTCCTTCATCAGCCAGACTTTTGCTACTTCTCCCTGAATACTGTAGAGAACCAATGTGAGCATGAACAACAAGGAAGAGGCCTATTATGCACTCCACAGGCTCCCATTGCTCATAAGAAGAGGGATAAACATCTGCAAAATAAATAACAAGAGTTAAACTAAGAGTATCAATAAGTCAAAATGACAAATCTAATGTAGTTGAGATGTGAAGAATGGAGCCCTTGCTCATAAGAAGAGGGATAAACGTTGCAAATATATAAGAAAAGTTATAATGAGAGTATCAATAAGTGAAATGACAAATCAAATGTAGTTCAAATGTCAAGAATACTTAAAATTGCAACGTGGTTGATGTATATCTTACACATTTCCACCGTTTGCTATCACGTCTGGATGGGTAAACACATGTTGAACAAGAACTTCCTTTATAGATCTTTTGCCGATTTCAACTTTGAAATCCAACACTTTGGCCTTCCATGCTGAGCGGTAAACATTGATAGCACAAAACCTCTTGGGTCTTCTTGGTTGCATGAGGACCCATGAACCTTTGTTTATCCTTTGTCCAACCCATTGGTTCTCTTCACTTATTGAAGTTGATATTGTAATTGAGGATATGCTACTACTTGGCCTTCTAGGAAAAGTGCAGCTGTTGGTAGTTGGTGTGAGAGACCATAAACACCTAGAGCTTCTTGGGCGAGAAGACGTGGAAGCCATAGCTCTCAGAGAAAAGCTTTAGTGGAGGGAGATTCATTTTGAAAGCATTCTAATGGAGGGAAAGTGTTTTAGAATTCCAATATCTTGTGCGGGCTTAATGGTCACCCTCCAGTACGTTAATGACCATAAGAGAATATCAGTAGTGGGACCACACACGCACCTAACAGCTCGGTAAAAGCAAGGAAGTTACGATTCCACAATCCTAGATTCGTGAAAGTTTTTAGGGTATTTTCCTATTTTTTGAGTCTTTCCACGTACTTTCCTACGTAACGTAGCCCTCCTGCTCATTGGACACGCTCTATTTTTCTCTCTCCTTCATATAGACCTCCAAATGACCTCTGAAATTTCCTAATGTGTCACAGAATCAGTGGGTGTATGATCGAGTAGCCACAGTAATATACCCAGGTAGGATCAAGCCCATTAGGGTAGGCCCAAAGTTTAGGGGACCAATAGACGTCATCTTTTTTGATCCCCTGTCAAACCCACCAGTGGTAAAGAGGATGTTGATTTAGGGAATCACACATTGTATATAGTATGAGTCCAACTTGTACATAGTATGAGTCCATCTTGTATATAGTATGAGTCCATCTTGTACATAGTATGAGTCAGCGTTGTATCAACCTTTGTATATACCATGGTTTTATGACATGCTTGTGTAATTAATTGAGGATGGCTTTCTTTAGTATAAGTATCGGTTAAATTCCTAAAAATCCAACATTAAAGGAGTTAATCCTTTATGAAGGACACAACGCCCCAGTTGCCAGCCATCCTGGTTATGCAAAGACCCTTAATGCCAAAAGGAAAAGTTATTTCCAGCCAGAAATGAAAGGAGATATACTTCTCTACATCAGACAATGCCTATCTTGTCAAGGATTAAGGCTGAACGAGTAATGATGCCAGGGAAACTTCAACCTCTGGACATTCCTCAAATGAAGTGGGAACTCATTAGCGTGGACTTTGTAACAGACCTTCCCACTATTCAAGGGGGTTACGACTCCATTATGGTGGTAGTGGATATCCTGACTAAAGTCTCCCACTTGATGCCTGTAAAAACAACTTACACTGCATCAGACATAAGCCATCTCTTTATCAAAGAGATCTTCAGATTACACGGGCTTTCTAAGAGAATAGTCAGTGACAGAGATGCAAAATTCACTTTAAAATTTTGGAAAGCTTTATTTGAATCCTTAGGAACTCAGCTATGTTTCAGTACATCCTATCACCCTCAGACGGACAGCCAGACAGAAAGAGTGAATCAAGTTATTGAAGATATCCTTAGAGTCTATTGTGGTAGGGAACCCCGAAAATGGATCCAATTTTTTCCTCTAGTGGAATTCGCCTATAACTCTTCCTTTCATCAAAGCATTGAGATGTCACTATTTAATGCTCTTTATGGGCATGAATGTATATCACCCCTAAACTTTTCTGACCCTACTACAAGAGTAGAAGCTTCAAAACAAATGTTGGAGGAGATGGATGCTCAAACCAAAGCCATAAGACAAGACATTCAGGCAGCCAAGGACCGCCAAAAATAGTATGCTGATAAAAAACGGTCTGATCGGGTTTTCAAACAAGGAGATAAAGTATTCCTAAGGGTTCGGCCAAAAAGAATCACTCTATCCTTGGGAAAATCCAAAAAACTAAGCGCCAGATATTGTGGACCTTATGAAGTGATTAAAGTAATCAGTGATCAAGATTATAAACTAAATTTCCTGAGCACCTCAAGGTCCATAATGTATTCCAGTTCAGTCTTCTAAAACCCTACATCCCAAATCCAAATCACACTCTAGATGACGAACAGATTGTGATGCAAAAGCAAGGAATTCTTGAACTCCAACCAGATTGTATTCTCGACACTAGGGAAAGGAGTCTGAGAAACACGGTTATCAGAGAATATTTGGTCAAATGGAAGGATTACCCCACCGAAGACGCCACTTGGGAGGATGAAGTATCACTTCGCAAAGATTTTCCCAATTTCGGTTAAGATGAAGACATCTCAATTCCTTAAGTTGGGGTGATTGTAGGGCTTTCAGTTTCCGAAACTTTAAAAATTGTACAAACCTTGTAAAATGTTGACCGCTGCGTCAACAACACAACATAACTCAAGTTTCGTACCAAAGTCTTATCTTTTGCGAGTTATGAAATGCTGCGGATTATGGCTATAAATGTAAATTGTAATGAGTAGTTATTCTAGTTTCAGAAGCCGGGGTGCAATGGCACTTCCAGATTGTAAATACAAAGCCATTTGACCCTTTCAACCCCATTTTTTGGTTAAACCTAAGGTAGCCTTAGTATATAAGGTACCTAGGTCATTTTGTAGAGGACTTTAATCATAATCAAAACTTTAGCGCTGCTGTCTACTGTGTGTGAGAGAGAAAGAGAGTGAGCGTGAGCTTTATCCTCTCGCTACGCCCGGCTTGCTCAACACATTGGAGATCCGACTGCACCATTGCTGTAGGCTCGAGGAGAGCTACGCGACAACGCCAAGCATGCCACGCGAGACGAAGCGCACACGCCGACGCATCTATGAGCTATTTGGGGCCGTAAGTGTATCAAACGATGTCTGTTTTCTGCGTGCTAGTAGTCTATAGAATTGTGGTGACATAAGCTACGCATAGGTACTCATAAATTTCAGTTTCGAGCACTTTTAAAATTCTGTTCTGTCATCCTACGCGTTTTTCGCAGAGGGGTTTAGAGTGAGGGTTTTGAGTGTAGAAGCTTAGGGAGAGGTGTATCCTAGTGAGGGGATGGTGTTCCTTAAGTTTCGTACGAATCTGGCATGATTAGGTGAGTTACCTTCCATATGTGTGTATGTGGCTAGGTGGTGTAGTTGAGGGCAGTGAGGTTCTTGATTGTGGTTTAGTTGTGGCTAGGTGGTGTAGTTGAGGGCGGTGAGGTTCTTGATTGTGGTTTAGTTGGCCTTCCTGAGTGTTGTATGTGTAGGCTGGTCTTGGCGTGACAAGCTAAAGAGATTTCCTCCGTGTGCCTATCGTGTCATTTGTGTCCTCGATTGACATTATGTTGATCTAGGTAGTGTTTGCATGCACTTCATGGGTGTGTGAGTCGCTCCCCGTCCAACATGAAAGACATCCTACTCTTGGAGTGCACTAGAAGCTCTTGCAGCCTAAATCTTGACATATTGGCATCCAAATTCAAATTTGAGTATACCATTGGGTTGCTGAGCACTAGGAGAATCTTGGGATCAAGTTTGGACAAAATCTGAGCAGTTAGACATCCTACGCATAGGATGTCTCCAGCTTGATTTAGGACTCCAAACCAACCTATGAGCACACCACTATCATCAGCACATCAAGGAGAAGCTGGGGTGAAAATTTCATGCCATTCTGAGCAAAAGGACATCCTACGCGTAGGATGTCTCAAGGCCATTTTCAGGTCCAAATGAAATTCTGAGCATACCCTTGTGTTGCTGGACTCAAGGGGAGTCTCTAGACCAAATTTTGTTAAATTCTGAGCATATAGACATCCTACGCGTAGGATGTCTCTAGGCCAGTTTTAGGGCCCAACTGTACTTTGAACCATACAAAAGTGTTCACAGTGTCAGAGAGATCCCAAATCTGTTTTCAAAATTGAATTTGGACTCATTTTGACCAGTCTAAACTGCATTTCACGGTTTTGGCCATAACTTTCACAAACGGTATCGGATTGGAAAAGTTTTTATATCAAAACGTAGCCTGAGAGCGGCTCTACAGATCTTAGAGCAAAACTTGAACTAAATGATGCCCACGGCAACCATCTAGGTCAAATTTGAAAAAAACGTCGTTTGAGGCCTCAAAATTCATCCGCAAGTTAGGGGTATCTAAAAGCGACAATTTGCGAGAATTGTGAGAAAACGGTTATGGTTTTGGACACAGTTTCGACTTTTCCCTAACCAAAGCACTTGAACACAGTGGACTAAGTCTACTCAAACCAAGCAAAAGCTCTTAAGCCTAGAAATCATGTCTACCCTAGATTCAAACGCAGCTTACACAAGCTTGGAGATCCCGACGATAGAGGAATATCCTCCCACAATGGATCTTCCAAACTTGCAATTGATAAAGACCCATCTTGTTGAGAGAGTTTGGATGATTGGTTATGAGAGTGAAGGACTATATAGATACATTGACGACAATGAGGTCAATCTTTATAGGTGCTCAGATCCATACCTAGAAGAGATAACGGATTACAAGCTCTTATATGTCTACACATACGGAGTCGACTGTCAATGGAGATCTATAGTTGTCGACAAGTATGGATGAGAATACAGAGTTGTAGAAAGCACAAATCCACAGACTGTACTAGAAAGAGGTGGATATTTGGTCAATGAAGGACCACAAATGCCTCCACCAAACACGAGAAGTCCTATAGGAATTCCAAGAAGAGAGCCACCAGGATTCCCTTCAAGAGCGATAACGAAAGAAGGATTGGGAGAGTCTCTGGCTAGACTTGTAGACAATCGACGAGTTAGACCATCCCAAGTCCAGAAATGGGTAAACAGAAAATACTCCGGAGATAAAGATCCGAGAGATCACGTAGAGATATGTTAAGCTTTGTCCGAGAGCGGAATTACCTACACAAGCACGACTGATGCTGATATTTATCTAGGGAATGAGACATGCGAGCCTTCAGAAGGATCTGCATATGATAAGGAGGATGACGCTAAATGAGTTGATCAAAGAAGCTCTTTATCTAGTGGATAGCTGTGAGGCATACAAATAAAAGGACTTAAAGAGTCAAGGAGATGACACATCCTCTCAGCATAGTGTTTCACAGATAAGTGAGTCCATTGCCAAGCCAACGGAACCTATTGATCAAGAAAAGCTTATCGACGACTTGGTCAAGAGGTTGATTCCTCTTGTAAGGTTTGATTCGGGAGAGCCGAAGTGGTGTGAAATTGAGAGAAAATGGACGAAACATACGGAGGAAGAGTGCTATTATAGCATGGAAAATGCTAGGGAGAGGTATGTACAACTTGTTCCAGAAGCACCTACTCCACCTAGATACATTACGGGGAATGCGCCAGGACCAGTAGGAGTTTTAAGGCCACAGTTTGTCTTAGGACAACAACCTCCGCTGCCAGGTGCTAGAATGCCAGTAGACATGAGATACATGCCAATGATGGAAGCATCAAATAAACCAACACCAATACCAGCTACAATGTGGTATAGCAACCAAAGTGAGTACTACCCTTCGGAGCAACAAAATGTGAGAGAAACACATGGAGTGGTGAGGCCGGTACAACCTCCACCTCCTGGGTTTCAGTCGAAAGAAAGAAGGTATGAAATGGAAGAAAGGACATTGCGATTCATTGCAAATAGTGGCTTATTTAGGTCAAAGCTTGCTTATAGCCAAGAGGAAATGCTAAAAGAATCTCCTCAACCAGAGACAGATTTTCACAAAAGTCGTGACAACCACTTGGTCAAACAATGTCCTCATACGGAGATCATTGAAGTAAATGCCTATTGTCTTGAGTGTGGCATCACTCACTTGATCCCCGATTGCCCGAAAAAACCAAACCAAATCAGGAAAATCACGACAAATGTATTAGGGATTGTTCGGCTACCTAGTAGCTCAGAAAATGAAAATGTCGTACCAGTTCAAGTGGTTACGAGAGCACAAGCTCAAAAGAAAGCTGATGAGAATCCAGAGACAAAGAACACGAAAAGTGACATGAGTCCAAAGACAGATGATGGACCAAAGACAGACGCACCTAGTCAGAAAACCAAGATCAAACAAAATAGTTGGAAAGCTAGAAAGACTAGGATGAAAGCACGCAGGGAACGAGAGCAAAAATCCCTAGCTGAGAAGCTTACCAAAGCTGAGGAGAAGATAAAACAACATGAGGAAAAGGAGGCACCTTCTCTTACACAGATGGCTAAACCTCTAGAAGAACCATCCATGGATGAGAAACAAAGAAGTGCTAGTTCAGTAGGATCTGTGTTGGTAAAGAAGGTTATTGAGACATTAGATGCCCTCTTGAAAGCCTATGATGTGAGGCTCAAAAACAACCAAACCCAAGAACACAGGTGGATGACATATCTCTATGCGGAACTAGAAAAGCAAAAATTTGAAATGTGCCAGAAATTGATTTAAACAACCCAAGCTTTACTAGAACCACCAGTTGCAAAACCTGAGGATGTGATCCGTGTCATGCCTACAAAAGTAATCCCACCAAACCAGGAACTAAAAGAGCCAAACTCTAGTCATGAGCACAGACCAAACCTCAAAGACCCAGCATTAGAACCAAGGATAGTACTGAATACCACGGATAACTCTTCCGAGGGATTTCACCAAGCTATACCTGAGGATTGTAAAGAGATGATGTCCTGACGAATTGTGGAAACAAGTCAGAGAGGCCAATGAAGCCGATGACCTAAGAAGACGAGTAGACAAGACTGGTGATGAACGAGGAGTGTTTCTACCACCAATAGAGGAATTTGAGACTAGATCTCAAATGAATCTAAACGTGAGATCGTATTGGCACGACAAAGGATCTGTACAATCTATGGATAGTCATCCCCATTCGCTAAGAACACTACCGTCCTACATGGGCGAGTACGAGACCAAGTCAGATGTGGTTGCAGTCCCATCACAGAGACTGTCTCCCAGCAAGGCCATCGATTCAAAGGGGCTAGTAGATATTCTATCTACCCCAGTCACCTGTACAATAATGTTAGCCGAGTTGCTCGGAATAAGACCAAACATGTGGGCTAATGTGGGTAAATGTCTAGAGAAATTTGGTGTAAAAACCCCAATGACTCAAATCAAGGAAGGCATCAAAGAGCTTGAAATGCCTCAACTAAATACTAGGCCAGTGCCATTAAACAAGGTAGGCGAGTATTACGAGGGAGAAGAGGGAAACACCACCCTTCCTGTGGAATTCAATAATGTAAAAACCATGGCAATCCTTGACAGTGGAGCTGGTGTGGCCATTGCAACCAAAGAAGTTTGGAAAAAATGGGGAAAACCTGCCTTGATATCCACACGAATGACCCTGCAGCTTGCAGATGGACACAAGGAAAAGCCCCTAGGACTGCTAGAAAAAGTACTTGTTACTTCTTGTGGCATTGAATATGAACACACTTTTGCTGTTGTTGACTTTGGCAAGAAGAACAACTATGACGTCATTCTGGGAAGACCATTCATGCGACAATTGAAAATGGTCCAAGATTGGGGTTATGACCATATATACCTGAGACATGGAAACCATAACAAAGATAAACTTGAGGGACCATAGCTATAGGGATGTGACGAGAACACAAGTTGAGGAGTTTGATTCCGCCACAGTAGCAGGATCAGAACTTCCAGCTTGGTTAGGTAAGCCTAAAGAACTGTGGATGTGTGGAGCTTCACAATGTGGCAGCTTGAAACGTGAGGAATGTATCTTAGAGCGGGTTATAGAGGATAGGGACTATATCCCAGAACCATTTCCTGAAGAAGAGTTAGAGCATTTTGGATGGGAACACATCTTGGCTACTCTGGACATGTGCGACGTGGAGGATGCTCCCACAACAAAGTTTTGTGATGAAAATGGCTATGATGTCGTTCCTTATTTTGCAGTGAGTGTAATCCAGGAAAACGAAGAGAACCATACATCAACAAGCTCTCGAAATAAGGAGCAAACAAAGAAATGTGGAGAATCAAAAGATGAAGACGACGACGAGTTCTATGACTTTGTAGAACACTTCGAGCTTCAAGAAGATCAACGACCCGGGAATCAATGTCACCGCTACACGAATAAAGTGCATCAAAAGTGGATTCCAAAGTCCTCGGTGAAGACACAGCCACCACAAGCATCCTCATACAGGGCTCCTAATAAGGATGCAAAGACTCAACTAGGAGGAATACGACCAGAGCAACGAGCTAACAATGCTCTAATCAATGGGCTAGAAAATTCCTCCTAGAAACTACCACCCACGAGCAAACAGACAATAACTTTCCACTACCAGCCAAAAAATCAAGGGAAAGTACAAGAAGTCAACCTTGCTGAGGATAGTAGCGATAGTGATGAATCTTACGACATCCCCTATCATCAACTCAGGCCATCACTATCACCAACCCTTTCAGCAACATCCATGACAGGTCAAAAGAACAGGACAAAAAGTCAAGGCCAAAAATCTCGACAGATCTGGATACCAAAAACCAGATCGGCCAAAAACAGATATGGATCAAGAAGACAAATATCTCTAATGACAAATCACAAGATCCAACACCAAAACAAAAACAAGGAAAGCATGCACGAACGGGTAAGAATATCACAAAGTCTCAAGCTTTCACAACTCAGGTTTGGGCTCCAAAGAAGTTGATTCAAGCACGAAAAAGTCAGGAATTCATTTGGATTCCAAAACAACCACAATATCAACTTTCAAAGCCTAAATTCTGTCCCCAACCAAGCGTACAAGGGCTGAAGCAAAGACCACTGTCGACTCACACAACAAAAAGGTGGATCCCATAGAAGTCTCTTCAAACACAAACGAAGCACGGGCAAGTATGGGTTCCCAAACGAGAGTCAACAACAAAACAACCAATAATCGCAAAGAAATGGGTCCCAAAGAAGAACAACAAAACTGGTGTCAGTGCATCGCCGCTTGAATTCTTACAATTCGTCCTACGATTATAGTACAATTAGAAGAGAGCAAGTCGCTTCAATCAAGCAACGATACAGGAGCTTCAAAGACCATTACATTGCTTAGAATAGGAAGACTCGCCAACAAAGGCCAATAAGCAAATTGATTATACCCACATCTTGCACAACATAAATCTTTTCCATGCATTGACTGTGTATGCATAATAGGGCTACATTACAAGGCCTGCATAGGCACAACTTTTAATTGCCCAAGCACAACACATACCCTTTGCGATACCCTGTCGTAAAGGATGAATCCAAATAGAAAGGGGGGAGGCATTCTGAATGCGGACCTAACATTATGACTATTAGAGGGCAATGTTTTGTGAGATGCATTGAATTTTTGCGTTTTATTGTGATAATTTTTTGATGAAATTTAGAGTATATGCCCTCATAGCAGTGTTACAGAGGAGTATGGGGACAAAATCCATATATGAGCCCCTAGGGACATGTGTATATTGTACATAGCATTTAGATTTCTATTTGAATGATTTTTCTTTTGTTGAGTTGTTTTAAGATTTTCTTTGTTTATTATTAAGAAAAAAATAAAAAAATCCATAATCCACATGAAGAAAAGACTGACGAGAGGCCTGAGCACTACAAAGAGAAGAAGGTACACGAAAACGATGAAACTTCACGAAGTATGTCTCAGCAGCCACTACAACAGCCGAAGAACTTGTCACAAAGCAGTGTCAACATGCAACCGACAAGTCATAAAAGTCAGAGTCGAGTAGCTAAGCCACAAAATGAGTGAGGTGTTAGTCCCAAAGCTTCAAGTAATATTCTCTGTGGTCTAAGCGTCTTAGCTATTCTAGGTACTGCTCAAGCTGGAAGAGTTGAGCATATTTACGTTGTGTCGCTCATGCTGGTATAGGTGAGCAAAAGAGTCGAAGTCTAAGTACTTAAGTCTGGTGAAGTGAAGGAGAAGGTCCAAAAGACACTCACGTACTGAGCATAGTGAGATACGAGTGGAGAAACTTCTACATCAAAAACCCTTCTTGGAAAGGTGGAAGCTATTGAGACATCTTTTGATGTCACATGTGCTACATTTATTCCTCGAAACACCCATCATCTCCTTCTTTCACATTGCATGCTTTTGTTGACAAATTTCTCATATGCATATAGAGTGTCCCATAATTGGCACTTGCATCAGGCACTCTTTCCGTGTTTCGCCCAAGCACTCACCTTTCATGAGCATGTACTTCACGTTCAACTGCTCGACTCCAATAAGAGCGTATACCAAAGGCATTTTTTTTCCCACCGGGTTTTTTTCCCTTTGGTCATCCAGGTTTTAGACCCTAATCTAAAGACACCTGTCACCATCCTCTTGTACATATTCCTTCTACATTAACAATAAGGAAATGCTACTCAAATCAATTGACAAATGAATTGAAGCACCAATTTCAGATCATAGCATACTTCTCCTCAATGACGAGTCGAAGAATGACCTACAATGACAAAGCTGCATACAACACTAACAACATGATTGCACAGGAACAAAGAAGTCCCCAATGAAGAAGAGCAGACATAAAAGTAATCAAACGATCTCAAAAGATGAATGGTTATGATCATAGATGTCCGCTCTAACGGATCATAGTTCTTGTTGTGGTTCGACAATGATACAAGAAGTGCAACAGATGAAGCCAAAACAACAGCAAAGTGTTGACTGCTGGGTCAACAACACAACATAACTCAAGAACAAAGAAGTCCTCAATGACAAAGAGCAGACATAAGGGTAATCAGAGGATCTCAAAAGCTTGTCCTTGATAATGCGCATCGAATGGTTGGCAGGGTTTTGAACCTCAAATTAGAATAATTAAGTCCTGGATTCGGCCTGACAGACAGACTTTGCATTGGAGTGCAACTTGGCCTAAAGAAGTTAAGGGTTTAGCCGCATACAATTTCTACAAAATCCTTACAAAGTTGTCATTGGCTCACAAGATCAGAAAGCCAATCACTCAATTCTACAGATTGTAGAAGTTGTTTCTGAGAATCACAAATACTCCGAATTCACAGATTTGCTGGAGCAAATGATGGATGGAGCTTTCTCTATCCATGATGATAAGAGTCAAGTTAAACGACATTGGGTTCTTTTTGAATTTAGATCTGGCAGTAGACCTATAATGACAGAAACAGATGTTGCAGCTCGGAGCGTGGATGTGAAAGACATAAAGTTCGTCATCAATTATGATTTTCCTGAATCATGTGAAGACTATGTACATCGGATTGGATGAACAAGACAAGCTATTGCAAAGACTATAGTCTATAATTTCTTTACAACAACAAAACGACAGCAAAGACCACATCGCCATCGACAATCAAGTCATGTCGGGGACGACATGAACGCGGAAGGGGGGAAATGTTGACCGCTGGGTCAACAACACAACATAACTCAAGTTTCGTACCAAAGTCTTATCTTTTGCGAGTTATGAATGCTGTGGATTATGGCTATAAACGTCAATTGTAATGACTAGTTATTCTAGTTTCAGAAGCCGGGGTGCAATGGCACTTCCAGATTGTAAATACAAAGCCATTTGACCCTTTCAACCCCATTTTTTGGTTAAACCTAAGGTAGCCTTAGTATATAAGGTACCTAGGTCATTTTGTAGAGGACTTTAATCATAATCAAAACTTTAGCGCTGCCGTCTACTGTGTGTGAGAGAGAAAGAGAGTGAGCGTGAGCTTTATCCTCTCGCTACGCCCGGCTCGCTCAACACATTGGAGATCCGACTGCACCATTGCTGTAGGCTCGAGGAGAGCTACGTGACAACGCCAAGCATTCCATGCGAGACGAAGCGCACACGCCGACGCATCTACGAGCTATTTGTGGCCGTAAGTGTATCAAACGATGTCCATTTTCTGCGTGCTAGTAGTCTATAGAATCGTGGCGACATAAGCTACGCATAGGTACTCATAAATTTCAGTTTCGGGCACTTTCAAAATTCTGTTCTGTCATCCTACGCGTTTTTCGCAGATGGGTTTAGAGTGAGGGTTTTGAGTGTAGAAGCTTAGGGACAGGTGTATCCTAGTGAGGGGATGGTGTTCCTTAAGTTTCGTACGAATCTGGCATAATTAGGTGAGTTACCTTTCGTATGTGTGTATGTGGCTAGGTGGTGTAGTTGAGGGCAGTGAGGTTCTTGATTGTGGTTTAGTTGGCCTTCTTGAGTGTTGTATGTGTAGGATGGTCTCAGGCTGACAAGCTACAGAGATTTCCTCCGTGTGCATATTGTGTCATCTGTGTCGTCGATTGACATTATGTTGATCTAGGTAGTGTTTGCATGCACTTCACGGGTGTGTGAGTCGCTCCCCGTCCAACATAAAATACAATGGAAAACCATTGTTGAGGATTCAAACACGGCTAATCTTGGTATTTTTGGAATCATAAGCAGAGCTTTACTATGTTTAGTAATTTTCAGAATCTAAATCCGATAAAAACTGAAAAAGTTACAGACCCTGGAAGATTACAATAGGAATTCAATAAGTAATGAAAATTGGATGGTTTCAGTAATAATCATTAACAAGGACTTTTTACACTAAGGTTCTAGAATTAACTAGTAATTCCAATTTTCATCATTAGAATCTGCAAAAAAATCACACCAAAGTAAATTCTAGAAGGTATGGGGGTTGTGTGGAAGCTGGGGGAACCTACCAGGGACAGATATAGCAGCAGGTGGTGCAAATTGCAAGCTGGGGGGTTGCTTGGAGTGCAGAAACCTGCCAGAACCTGCCCGATGCCCATAAAAGCTCTAAAAGGACCCCCTTGTCTTCATAATTTCTTAGACTCGGAGCCTTGATACTCTCTCTCTCATTTAGAGAGAACACTACACATAAATCATTAGAGATTAATCTCTCGTTGATTAACCTAAACGGTAATTAGTGTAATCCTTCTTAATTAGCAAGGTTAGATTAAGCTATTTTGTTAATAAATAAAAAATTAGGCCTATGTACACTCATAAACCTTCTCTTAATTAATTATGCTCTGCTAATTGTTGTAATTAAGCTTGGTAATGTTAAGTTAATTAATTATCCTATCATATTAGGGCTGAAATTAGCCAAATTAACCATGAATTAATGGGAAATATATTAATTAAGATTAGATTAAGTTGAGGTAATTATCAGAGCTGCATTAGACAGTCACTAAGCTAGGAAAAATTTCCTATAATTTTTTGAGTAATTTTCCTAATTAATTAGGCAGAATTACACTATTTTTTAGAGAAAATTAAAGGAGAAATAATCTAATTGATCCCAAATGCTTTGAGTTATTTATCAGTGGTTAATAAGGTGTTAAAGAATCCATGATAACTATGAGAATCTTAGAGAAGCTCATATATTAAATTTATCTAATTACTTTTTCAAAAATACTGTATTTTTAGGACAAATTAAACATGAGAAATTAGTAAATTGATTTTAGATGCTGTGGTTTATTTATTAGTGGTTAATTAGGTGTTAAGAAACCCTTGATAATTAGGACAAGCTTAAATAATTAATTTAGTTAATTACTTTAATAGAAATACTTTGTTTTTTGGACAATTTAAATAGGGGAAATTAGGAAATAGATTCATTTTGAAGTGAGCTATTTATTAAAGGTTAAGTAGATCTTAGGGAACCCATTATAATTAGGACAAGCTCAAATAATTCATTTAAGTAATTACTTTAAGAGAAATACTCTGATTTTTGGACACTTTAAATAGGGAAAATTAGCAAATAGACTGAAATTAAATTGAGCTATTTATCAAAGGTTAATTAGATGTTAGATACCCCGTGATAATTAGGACAAGATCAAATGATTAATTAAGCTAATTACTTTAGCATAAATACTCTATTTTGTGGACAATTTAAATAGGAGAAATTAGCAAATAGATTCAAATTGAATTGTGTTATTTATTAGAGGTCAATTAGACCTTGGAGAATGTGTGATAATTATGCGACGAGCAGAAAGTTAGTTTAACTAAATATCTGAGTAAAATTACATTAGTTTTAGCGGAAAATAAAAGGGGAAATATAGTAAATTAACCCAAAAACGTTTGATATCAATATCAAAGGAAGAAAACACCTTGGGAAATACATGATAAATATCCCAATCTTAGATAAATAGTTTAGGTATGTATTTTCAATAAAAATCACCAATTCTTGTATAAAATGGACAAGGGAAATTAGGAAATGAATTTATCTAATTGCCAAATAAATACCCAAGGTCCGAAATCACTATTGAAGAGTGGGAAAAATGATTTATAGAATAAATAAGTTATAGAAGGAATATCTCATCAAATTGACTATTAAAGATACATATTTATTCCAAAAATACTTATTTTTGGGTAAACAAGGAAAAAGAAGACTATTCAATTAAGCTTCTAATGGATTAAGTCTTTTTATAAGGCTACTGACATGGCTCCCAAGAGAACCAGGGAAAATCCTCTGACTGAGGAAGAGCATGTTAGTAACAAGCGAAACAAAGCAACTAATGACCATGAAGTAGGGCCTAGCCATAGGCCAACAGAGGAGAGTCTACGGGCACCTGCCCCACAGCACATGGACGAGCATTCCCAGGTGGATTTCTATTATGTTCACTAATAGCTTTTATAGTTCATTTTAAGTTAAGCATTGTATACATAAGGCTAGGAAGGATAAACTGGCTGTAAATGGAAGGTAACTTCCATGAAACCCATGAGCAATGATTGTAACTAGGAAAGAAATGATTGGGTTATGACTCATTGACCTAGGAAAGAAATGTTTGACCATCCTTAAGACAGCTTGTCTCAAGACACCTCTGATTCCTTGGAAATATTTTACTCTAGGTAATGAGTAATGATGGCGATACCGCCATGGATGAGTCGGTTTCCTTAGCGCGTGTGGAGTCTTTACCCCGTGCTTGTTTATGTTTATGGCTAGTACTTTCAAGTTTATCCTACAGGAACCGCCCGGTTGTATGGGCAACTGGTTTTGGCGTATGGCCGCCCGGACTTTGGGTGAAGGCTTTTTCCACCCCGGTTTTTTTATAAATAAGGAATGGGTGCCGTTTTTCACCCCTGTATAGGTGGTCTTGAGACAAGTTAGTACTGGTCAGAGGTACTTCAGAATGACAGTGCCTTGTCTTAAGTCTAAAGATGTTTGTTTTCTGAAAGAATGTCTTCAATACTGTTTTCAAAGGTTGTCTTAATGAAATGCAATTATAAAAGTTAAAAGGAATCACTGTTTTAATTGTGAAAAGATGTCGTAGTAATTAAACAACACAGAAATCATGTGTGAGTGTGGGGTGGTAAGTGGGGATTGACGAAGTTTGTCAATCATGGACGGGTGGACCTGATTAGTCAGGTACTATCCATTCCCGCGCAATAAAACGTTTAGAAACTTCTTCACTTGGAAGAGGAATCCACCAACGGCTGGGCCCTCATATATGCTAGGGGGGGAAAAGCGTTGGCTAAGGAAACCTTAATCTAAAGGATGAAGATATAGGCCCGAAATTTTTTTTATGGTCCCGTTTCCACTTCGAGACAGGACTAGGTCTCTTCTAGGGCTATAAATCTAAACCATTGCCAATGGTAAGGTTAAATTCCCTGGAATTTTTCTTGTTTAAGGACTCTGACTTTAGTAGGCCTAGAGACCTGTCAATGGTACCATCCCGTTTTTGGTGTTGGCGGGATTGGGGACCTTACAAGTGGTATCAGAGCATGGTTTAATAAGGTCCTAACCTTAGGAGGGTAAAAGTTGAGAAATAGGCACAAGTTATATTGCATTTTTAAATATGGTATATTGTGAAATGAGAATTTCTCTATCAATACAGGAAAATATACGCCATGCTTACCAAAAGTTTGTGATTTTCAACATCATGTTTGAAGCTGCTTGCAGCTCCAACAACTTCGTACTTCGCAAGAGTATCATGCAGTTGTTAGATTTAATGTTTTCTCCTCATCCTACATGTGGAATCAGTTGGTCACGGTTTGGCGGAATTTTCCCGATTGATGCGGGACAGTTAGAAGGGTTGACACTCAATTTAAAAAGACTCAAGTGGGCAGAAACACTTCGGACCATTTAGTTTTCTTCTTCAGTGGGACTGAAGATCCAGATCAGACCATTGTTGTAGATGGGGTAGAAGTGTCACAGAATCAGTGGGTCTATGATCAGGTAGCCACAATAATATACCCAGGAAGGATCAAGCCCATGAGGGTAGGCCCATAGTTTAGGGGACCAAAAGACATCATCTTTTTTGATCCTCTGTCAGACCCACCAGTGGTAAAGAGGATGTTGATTTAGTATATAGTATGAGTCCATCTTGTACATAGTATGAGTCCATCTTGTATATAGTATGAGTCCATCTTGTACATGGTATGAGTCAGCGTTGTATCAACCTTTGTATATACCATGGTTTTATGACATGCTTGTGTAATTTAATTCAGGATGGGCATCTTTATTATAAGTATCGGCTTTACATTCCTAAAAATCCAACATTAAAGGAGTTAATCCTTTATGAAGGACACAATGCCCTAGTTGCTGGCCATCCTGGTTATGCAAAGACCCTTAATGCCAAAAGCAAAAGTTATTTCTAGCCAGGAATGAAAGGAGATATACTTCGCTACATCAAACAATGCCTATCTTGTCAAAGGATTAAGGCTGAACGAGTAATGATGCCAGGGAAACTTCAACCTTTGGACATTCCTCAAATGAAGTGGGAACTCATTAGCATGGACTTTGTAACAGGCCTTCCCACTGTTCAAGGGGGTTACGACTCCATTATGGTGGTAGTGGATATGCTGACTAAAGTCTCCCACTTGATGCCTGTAAAAACAACTTACACTGCATCAGACATAAGCCGTCTCTTTATCAAAGAGATATTCAGATTACACGGGCTTCCTAAGAGAATAGTCAGTGACAGAGATGCAAAATTCAATTTAAAATTTTGGAAAGCTTTATTTGGATACGTTAGGAACTCAGCTATGTTTCAGTACATCCTATCACCCTCAGACGGACGGCCAGACAGAAAGAGTGAATCAAGTTATTGAAGACATCCTTAGAGCCTATTATGGTAGGGAACCCCGGAAATGGATCCAATTTCTTCCTTTGGTGGAATTCGCCTATAGCTCTTCCTTTCATCAAAGCATTGGGATGTCACCATTTAATGCTCTTTATGGGCATGAATGTATATCACCCCTAAACTTTTCTGACCCTACTACAAGAGTAGAAGCTTCAAAACAAATGTTGGATGAGATGGATGCCCAAACCAAAGCCATAAGACAAGACATTCAAGCAGCTAAGGACCGCTAGAAACAGTATGCTGATAAAAAACGGTCTGATCGGGTTTTCAAACAAGGAGATAAAGTATTCCTAAGGGTTTGGCAAAAAAGAAGCACTCTATCCTTGGGAAAATACAAAAAACTAAGCCCCAGATATTGTGGACCTTATGAAGTGATTAAAGTAATCAGTGATCAAGCTTATAAACTAAAATTTCATGAGCACCTCAAGGTCCATAATGTATTCCATATCAGTCTTCTAAAACCCTACATCCCAAATCCAAATCACACTCTAGATGACGAACAGATTGTGATGCAAAAGCAAGGAATTCTTGAACTCCAACCAGATTGTATTCTCGACACTAGGGAAAGGAGTCTGAGAAACAGGGTTATCAGAGAATATTTGGTCAAATGGAAGGACTACCCCACCGAAGACGCCACTTGGGAGGATCAAGTATCACTTCGCAAAGATTTTCTCAATTTCGGTTGAGATGAGGACATCTCAATTCCTAAAGTTGGGGTGATTGTAAGGTTTCCAGTTTCCAAAACCTTAAAAATTGTACAAACCTGGTAAAATTAAATGGAAAACCACTGTTGAAGGATTCAAACACGGCTAATCTTGGTATTTTTGGAATCATAAGTAGAGCTTTACTATGTTTAGTAATTTTCAGAATCTGAATCCGATAAAAACTGGAAAAGTTACAGACCCTGGAAGATTACAATAGGAATTCAATAAGTAATGAAAATTGGATGGTTTCAGTAATAATCATTAACAAGGACTTTTTACACTAAGGTTCTAGAATTAACTAGTAATTTCAATTTTCATCATTAGAATCTGCAAAAAAATCAACCAAAGTAAATTCTAGAAGGTATGGGGACTGTGTGGACGCTGGGGGAACCTGTCAGGGACAGATATAGCAGCAGGTAGCGCAAATTGCAAGCTGGGGGACTGCTTGGAGTGTAGAAACTTGCCAGAAGCTCCCCGATGCCCATAAAAGCTATAAAAGGACCCCCTTCTCTTCATAATTTCTTAGACTTCGGAGCCTTGATACTCTCTCTCTCATCTAGAGAGAACACTATGCAGAAATCATTAGAGATTAATCCTTCTTAATTAGCAAGGTTAGATTAAGCTATTTTGTTAATAAATAAAAAATTAAGCCTATGTATACTCATAAACCCTCTCTTAATTAATTATTCTATATTGATTGTTGTAATTAATCTTGGTAATGTTAAGTTAATTAATTATCCTATCATGTTAGGGATGAAATTAGCCAAATTAACCATGAATTAATGGGAAATATATTAATTAAGCTTAGATTAAGTTGAGGTAATTATCAAAGCTGAATTAGATAGTCATTAAGCTAGGAAAATTATCCTATAATTTTTTGAGTAATTTTCCTAATTAATTAGACATAATTACATTGTTTTTAAAGAGAAAATTAAAGGAAAAATAATCAAATTGATCCCAAATGCTTTGAGTTATTTATCAGTGGTTAATCATGTGATAAGGAACCCGTGATAATTAGGAGAAGCTCAGATAATTAATTTATCTAATTACTTTAGAAAAAATACTTTCTTTTTAAGACAAATTAAATAGGAGAAATTAGTAAATTGATTTCAAATGCTGTGAGTTATTTATCAGTGGTTAAGTAAGTGTTAAGGAATCGGTGATAATTAGGGGAATCTCAGATAATTAATTTACCTAATTAGTTTAGCACAAATACTCTGTTTTTAGGACAAATTATGTAGGGGAAATTAGTAAATTGATTTTAAATGCTGTGAGTTATTTATTAGTGGTTAATTAGGTGTTAATGAACTCGTGATAATTAGAGAAATCTCAGATAATTAATTTAGTTATTTACTTTAGCAGAAATACTCTGTTTTTAGTAAACTGATTTCAAATGTTGTGAGTTATTTATCAGTGGTTAATTAGGTGTTATGAAACCCGTAATAATTAGGAGAAGCTCAGATAATTAATTTATCTAATTACTTTAGCAAAAATACTATATTTTAAGGACAAATTAAACAGGGGAAATTAGTAAAGTGATTTCAGATGCTGTGATTTATTTATTAGTGATTAATTAGGTGTTAAGGAACCTTTGATAGTTAGGACAAGCTCAAATAAGTAATTTAGTTAATTTCTTTAACAGAAATACTCTATTTTTTATTCAATTTAATTAGGGGAAATAAGGAAATAGATTTAAATTGAAGTGAGCTATTTATCAGAGGTTAGTTAGATCTTAGGAAACTTATGATAATTAGGACAAGCTCAAATAATTCATTTAACTAATTACTTTAATAGAAATACTCTGTGTTTTGGACAATTTAAATAGGGGAAATTAGCAAATAGATTCAAATTGAATTGAGCTATTTATCAAAGGTTAATTAGATGTTAGGGAACCCTTGATAATTAGAACAATCTCAAATAATTAATTTAGATAATTAGAACAATCTCAAATAATTAATTTAGATAATTACTTTAGCATAAATACTCTATTTTGTGGACAATTTAAATAGGGGAAATTAGCAAATAAATTCAAATTGAATTGAGTTATTTATCAGAGGTCAATTAGACCTTGGAGAACTCGTGATAATTATGTGATCAATAGAAAGTTAGTTTAACTAAATATCTCAATAAAATTACATTATTTTTAGCGGAAAATAAAAGGGGAAATATAGTAAATTAACCCAAAAACCTTTGATATCAATATCAGAGGAAGAACACACCTTGGGGAATACATGATAAATATCCCAACCTTAGATAAATAGTTTAGGTATGTATTTTCAATAAAAATCACCAATTCTTGTATAAAATGGACAAGGGAAATTAGGAAATGAATTTATCTAATTGCCAAATAAATACCCAAGGTCCGAAATCACTATTGAAGAGTGGGAAAAATGATTTATAGAATAAATAAGTTATAGAAGGAATATCTCATCAAATCGACTATTAAAGAGACCTAAAGTTCATTTTAAAGTTAAGCATTGCATACGTAAGGTTAGGAAGGATAAACTGACTGTAAATGGAAGGTAACTTCCACGAAACCCACGAGCAATGATTGTAACTAGGAAAGAAATCATTGGGTTATGACTGATTGACCTAGGAAAGAAATGTTTGACCATCCTTAAGACAGCTTGTCTCAAGACACCTCTAATTCCTTGGAAATATTTTACTCTAGGTAATGAGTAATGATGGAGATACCATCATGGAAGAGTCGGTTACCGCGGCACGTGTGGAGTCTTTACCCCGTGCCTGTTTATGTTTATGGATAGTAATTTCAAGTTTATCCTACAGGAACCGCCCGGTTGTATAGGCAACTAGTTTTGGCGTATGGCCGCCCGGACTTTGGGTGAAGGCTTTTTCCACCCCGGTTTTTTTATAAATAAGGAATGGGTGCCGTTTTTCACCCCTGTATAGGTGGTCCTTAGACAAGTTAGTACTGGTCAGAGATACTTCAGAATGACTGTACCTTGTCGTAAGTCTAAAGATGTTTGTTTTCTGAAAGAATGTCTTCAATACTGTTTTCAAAGGTTGTCTTAATGAAATGCAGTTATAAAAGTTAAAAGGAATCATTGTTTTAATTGTGAAAATAATGTCGTAGTAATTAAACAACACGGAAATCATGTGTGAGTGCGGGTGGTAAGTGGGGATTGACTAAGGTTGTCAATCATGGACGGGTGGACCTGATTAGTCAGGTAACTATCCATTCCCGCGCACTAAAACGTTTAGAAACTTCTTCACTTGGAAGAGGAATCCACCAACGGCTGTCACCTCACATATGCTAGGGGGAAAAAAGCGTTGGCTAATGAAACCTTAATCTAAAGGATGAAGATATAGGGCCGGAATTTTTATTATGGTCTTGTTTCCACTGCGAGACATCACTAGGTCTCTTCTAGGGCTATAAACCTAAACCATTGCCAATGGTAAGGGTGAATTATCAGGAATTTTTCTTGTTTAAGGACTCTGACTTTAGTAGGCCTAGAGACCTGTCAATGGTACGATCCCGTTTTTGGTATCGGCGGGATTGGGGACCTTACATTGATCTAGGATAACGTAATATTCGCTTTGTTTATCAGCTATACAGTTGGTTGGCAATGAGCAGATAGTGTTTGGCCTCTTCTTCAACAATTCTCATTTTTGCTTTACCCCATTCCGTTGGAAAGGTTTGGTTTTTTAAGTATTCAACTATGTGAGCACTCCATTTAGGTGCTTGTTCTACGCGAAACATGGTGGCATGTTCCACTGGGGGTTGCATTATACAACTATCACAGGATTTTACATATGTATGGACACTATGTTCCATGTTTGGCCAGTAGACGCCTAGTCTCTGTAGCCATTGGCCTGTCTATGTTTCACCAGTGTGAAATCCCGTATTTTGTATATGAGCTTGTTTGAGGTAGTAGGTGGTATCTTCGGGCTGTACACATAGTCTTAGTATCCCATCCTTACCGTGTTTGTACAACCGTCCTACTAAAAGCTGGAGATTTCGTGTTTGATGGGTAATTGATGGTTGTCTTTCTATCTGCAATGAGCCAATTGTGAATAGAGGAGTGACCTCTTCGCTCCATCTCGGCACCATTTCGATGTTAAATAAATATGAATCAGGAAGGTCATCATCGACACCCTCAGGTGCTTTCCCATGAAATATTCATGAAAGATGATATGCTCTTTGGTGTGTGGTCCCCTTTTTTACTACCACCGTGAAGTCAAACTCAAGTAGCAGTATAAACCAGCAAACAATTCTTCCAGTGTTGCAAGGTTTGTTTACTAGATATAGCACTACTTGATGATCCACCAAGAAGACAAACTTGTTTGCTAGAAGGTAGTGTCTAAATTTCTTGATAGCATAGATCATTCCCAGACCCTCTGTTTCCGTGGTGGTATAGTTTCTCTCTCCGTTGTTTAGTTGCCGACTAGAGAAGCAAATGGGAAAATCCATTTTCTTCTCTCTTGGCTAGGCTAATATGCACCCGATGGCATAGGCTGATGTGTCGACATGGACATGAAAGATTTTGCTCCAGTCAAGGGCTTGCAAAATTGGAGCCGAAGTTAACTGTTGTTTGAGTTTTTGGAAAGCCTGCTCACATTGCTCCATTGATTTGAACTTAGTTATGAGGGCGTACAATGGCTTAGCTATTACAACATACATATATATGAAACGCCTGTGATACCCGCAATGCCCCATAAATGCTTGCACTTCTTTTATCTTTGTTGGTCTCGGTAGTGTAGCAATTATTTGTACCTTTTCTTGATCAGTTCAAATTTTGTTTTTGGACACAATGTGGCCCGAAATTCTACCTTGTCTTACCATGAAGACGCATTTTTCCGAGTTTAAGAAAATACGATACGTTTTGCATTTTTCAAAAACTTTTCCTAGATGAGTGATGTGGTCACTTCGTCAATGAGAATGAACACAAAGATCATCCATGTAGATCTCCAGAAACTATCTGAGATATTCTTTGAATGCGTGGCTCATTAGTCTTGAAGTGTAGCCGGGGCATTGGTGAAGCCGAAAGGCATTACCTTGTAGGCAAATACACCCCACTCTGTCGCAAAAGCTGTCTTATGCTGATCTGCCGCTTTGATTGTCAACTGCTTGTAGCCTAAGAACCCATCCAAGAAACTTTAGGCCTCTTTCCTTGGTACCCTATCAATAGCATGATCGGTCATTGACAGTGGATAGTTATCTCTGATGGTGGCTGCATTTACCTATTTGAGGTTTACACAGACACGCAGTTTGCTATTCTTTTTGGGTACCACCACAATCGGGGACACCCAATCGGTGTGCTCAATATTGTAGATAAACTCAGCGTCCTTCAATTTGTCTATCTCCGACTTAATTTTCTTGGAAAAAGTTTCATTGTACATGTAAGGACGTTGTCTGTGTGGTCTGGCATCACTCTTAAGGGGAATCGTGTGCTGACAGATCTCAAGATCTATCCCCTTTAGACCTTTGTATGACCATGCAAAGACATCTTTATATCGTCTGAGCCTATCGACTAGAAGTTGCTCTTCCTCTTCAGTAAGGTCCATGGCAATGTATGCTGGTTTCGGCTCCTCACCTGGTTCCACTAAGTTGATGCTTTTGGTGTTTTCAGGCCCATCATATGAAATTCTTGGTTCCTTGGGATCTCGTTTGGGTTTTTGCACCACGATCTTCCTATCCTGAATGGTATACTTCTTATAGTGGGAAGGCGCATCGAATTTATCATCATTTGATTCCTCATTAGTTTCCATTTTTGTTGTTCAAACTTCCTTCAAGGCTCACTTCAATTCATCATTGTATTTGACTTTGCGCTCCATTTTGGACAACTTAATCAAATTTTTAGTATTTTTCTCTTTTTCTGCTTTATGTATGTTTGTTTTTTTTGATTTTTTTTTTCCGAGAAAAAGATCCTTCTATTAGTTAATGAAAGCTGCCCATAGGGCTACATCCACCTCTGCAAGAGAGGGTCACAACAAACATGATGGGGAGACTCTCCCAATGAAAAAACAGCATATATACAATGGGGCTAAATCACGAGATGGGAGGAGGGAAAAGCCACACAGGTGGACAGTAGTGCCATCTGAGCACCCCCTGGACCATGGAGTAAAACGGCCCAGGGCGCCAGAGACGAAGGAAAGCCTCGCGGCGCTCCCGCATGCGGTCGGAGCTGCCTTGTAGTCCCTCAAGCTGTCCTCTGAGAGTATGGATCAGCCCTAGCCAAAAGTCACGAACAGTCTCTGCTGGTGGTACAAGGCGAGCCTCAAAGATGCAGAAACAACGGGCCCGCCAAATGAACCAGAGAGCTAGGCCGCTGATGAGCTCCCAACACTCCGCTCTCTCACTGCTCCACTCCTGTGGAGTAAGGTCTGTAGCAGGCTGGAGTGTAGGTCGACCCCCCTGTATCACTATCATCCTGCTAGTGGAAGATAGCTCAAACTGAAGTGCCGGGCCCGTGAGGGTGGACCAAGCCGCCGCCCCCCAAGTGTACTGTCGAGCCGTGGAGAGGGCAGGCATCAGCCGAAGAACTCGTAGCCACACCTGCTAGGCCGAGGGACAGTCCCAAAGACAGTGTCGCTGACTCTCCACCAACTGGTCACAGGCTGTACATGCGGCCGAGAGACCACTATGTACAAGCCAGCTCCCTACTGCTGTGGCTCTGTGTGCAACCAACCACTGGAACAAGGTGACGCGCCTCGGCTGTCTGGAGTCCCACAGCCTCTGCCAAAAAGCTGCCAAGAACTCAACTGTGAGACCCTCCTCCTGCCAATGACGTGCTGCAGCGGGGCGGGCCTCTCTCTGTGTTGCAAGTATATGACGTCCAAGCCGAACAGTGTATTGAAAGAAAGGGACTCCTGGGCGGTCTGCAGAAGAGAATGGGTCCCTCCACAGCCACTCACCAGGATCCCACTGTACTCGTGCCAGTGGACAGCACTCCCAAGCCCATAGCCTCCAGTGTCCTGTCTCAAGAGCTGCTGGGTCAGGGTGTATGACGCAAGTCCTCCCACAGATGCCCACAACTCGGATCCTCTGGAAACAACACTCTGCTACCTGCGGGGCCTCTACTGCAACTCTCTGTAATCGTCCCCCACCCTGAAGCTCGAAGAACAGGGCTGGGACAGTCTCTGAGCAAGCCCTGACTGAAATGAGAACCTCCAGTCGTGTGAAGGCTCCCATCCACCGGGGTGCTACTGGCTCGAGAGGCGTGAGCCAATCAGCTGGAACTGACTCTGAGATGTCCTGACACATGCTCTGAACCCCTCTCATGCCCTGTAGCTGGACAAACTGCACCTCCTCTGACAAACCTGTGAACTCTAGCCAGTCACCTAGAGAGCGCGCTGGACCTGCTGCCATGGGACCCCAAGAAACATGAGGCCTACTCCCAACCAAGTGGCCTCTCTGAGTGCTAACCATGGGGTTCCAGACGAGGGGCTGCCGTAGGCGCTCCTCCGTGCACATCGGCTGTCGTTGCTCTAGGCCACGCCGCAATAGCTCCCAAGACCGAAGCAAACTCATAGCGAATCGGTCCTCCAGTCTCCTGCTCAAACCAACTCGGCGCAACTCTGTAAAGATCCATCTAGTCAAAGGTTGCCAAGGGCCTCCTGCCTGAGGCACCCTAGCACGAAGCCTCTGCAACAAGAACTCCTTCCAGGGCTCCTCGCCTGGAAGAAGTCCTCTGACGACGAACTTTCCAAGAAGGGCTCTGCTCTGCTGTGCTGGATCAATGATCCCAAGCCCTCCCTGAGAACAAGGAAGTGTGATGACCGACCAAGCCACCTTGGCTCGGGCAATCTGAGTGTTGCGACCAGACCAAAGGAAGTTCCTGATCAGCCTCTCTACCTGGCTGATGCAAGAACTCAAGAAGATCCAGCAAGAAGTGATGTACCACATAGTCGCCAACAACACCTGGTTGGCAACTACTACTCTACCAGCCAGCGAAAGTCGTGCTGAGCTCCAATGTACCAGCTTTCTCCTGATGGACAGGAGTAGAGGAGCAATCTGCTGCTCGGGGGACAAATCCAAACCAACCTGACAACCCAAGTACCGAACTGCAGTCCCTGGAGGAATCCACCTGAAACCCTCTCCTGGCATCCAATCTGGCATAGGAGCACTACCAACTGAGAAAGCCACTGTCTTTCTCCAGTTGATCAGTGCGCCCGATGCACAGCAGAAGGTCTCCAAAGCCTGCCCACATCTGTGTAAATTGGCCTCCTGGCCCTCTAAGTACAAGGCTGAGTTGTCGGCAAACTCAGCGTCCAGAAGCTCATCTCCCCGTATAGGGAGTGCTAAGCCCCTCAAACCAACCTGTTGTGACACCAAAAATCTGCTCATCGCCTCCGCATAGAACAGAAAGAGAAAGGGGGCAAGAGGACAACCCTGTCTGACCGATTGTGTGAGCATGAAGCACTCACCTCTACCTCCTGCCAAAAGCACCTGACTGTGGGCCTGTCTGTACAAAGCTGACACCCCTCTGATCCAAGCCTCTGAGAAGCCCATCCTGCGTAGCGTGCCCTCTAGAAAGTCCCAGTCAACTCTGTCGTATGCCTTCTCAAAATCGAGAAGAAGAATCACAAGGTCCTCCCCACGGAGCCGTGCAAGGGCAGAAGCCTCCCAAAAAGTGAAGATGTTGTCAAAGATACTGCGTTCCTTGACAAAACCTGTCTGAGTCCCATGTATAAGGCTCTCCAAAAGTGGCTGAATCCTCAAACTCAGAGCCTTGGCAAGAATTTTGTAGGCTGAGTTGAGAATGGTGACGGGACGCCACTGTCGAATCTCATCCAAGGAGCCACCCTCCTTTGGAATGAGGTAAATCAGGCCCTCACTCATGCTATCCGACATCACTCCTGTGTGCAGAATGTACTGAAAGGCACTACAAAGATCTCGGCCAAGCAGGTCCCAGTACTCCAAGAAGAAGCTGAGAGTCAGCCCATCCTCACCTGGACAGCTACCACGAGGGAGGGCCCTAAGAGCCGTGTGCAGCTCCTCAAGCTGAAGAGGTAACTCAAGCCTCTGCCGCATCTCCTCAGTCACAAGACAAGGCATCTGTGCCCAAACCTACTCCCTGCATGCATCCTGTCTCTCTGACTCGGGCTCAGCCGACAGTAGCTCACGGTAAAAGTCCGTAGCAACTACACGCATATCCTCTGGCTCACAAACAACTGACCCATCGGGTCTCCTCAACTGATTGACCTTGGCATGCGAGTGACGAGGTCCCACTGTCTCAAAAAAAACACCTGTCACTCTGTCACCCACCTGAGTCCACTGAGATGCCTGTCGGTGGAAGGCAAACTCATGGCGCCTCTCCTCTGTGCAAGCAAGCTCTTGTCGAGCCTGCTGTAGCTGCTCCTCCAACCATGGACTGTCTGGATGCTGCTCCTGCATCCTCTGTAGTGAAGCAATGCCTCGTCTGAGACGCTGCTCCTCCTCTCTCGCTGCAGCCCATCGAGCCAAAGACTCCTGGAGAAAGAAGTGGCTAAGCTGAGCTAGGCCTGAGGCCACTCTGTCTGCAGGTGGAGCCTGGCTGTCCATGCCCTCTGTCCATAGAGCCTCGACCCTCTCTCTGAGTGCTGAGTCCAACAAGACCCGCTCTGGGATGCGAAGCATCGTGCTCCCACTCCTCTGCCTGTCTGCCACTGTGAGGATCACTGGTGCATGGTCCGAGAAGGATGTCCCTGCCAGGATGCCCACTGATCCCCCCAAGTCACTGGAATGGTCACTAGTGTAGAAGCGATCTATGCGCGATAGATTCACTCCTCCCACTCTGCGGTCCGATCTAGAGAAGGCAAGACTCTCTGGAGGCCTCACAAAGCGAGAATGCTGCCATGTATCCGAGACCCTCAACGTCATACAAAACCTCTCCCAAGCTGCTAACTCGACTCCATGCAAAGTAGCATGGTTGCCTCCGATCCTGTCAGAAGGGTCCTCCAACATGTTGAAGTCCCCTCCTACACACCACTGGTCAACCTGTGGCAAAGACTCAACAATCTGTGACCAAAACTCTGCACGAGCACTCGCCACATTGGGCGCATAGATGTTCAGGAAACCCACAAGGCTACCCTGAACCTGCATAGTAATCCACTGAGCCCTGCCTGGTACAATAATCCCTCTGCCCACAATGGCCTGCTGTAATGAGTCCGCAATAGTCATACATACCCCACCCTGGATGCCTCCAGGTCCAAAAGCAGCTGACCAAAAGGTATCATAGCATCCACGCAAAATCTGACCACATCGCCGAATGCGGCTCTCAGACAAATGGTGCTCCTGAAGCATAAGGAGATCAATCTCTCCTCCCACAAGGCAACGCTGTAGCTCCTGACGCAATCGGCCCCGCTGTCGCTAAAACTGGGGCCCACCTAGTCCCTACACGTTCCACGAGATGATCCTCATGGGGAGCGAGAGAGAACAGATGCTGCCGCAGCAGCAAGACGAGCTATCTTCGAAGCAGGCTTGGATGGGGAGTAATCCGCATCCGAGCGTCCTCTAGATAGGCGAGACTGCAATGAGTGCCTGGTCCAGGCCCAAGTAGAGCGAGCCGTGCGTAAAGCAACCTCCTCTGTCCAGGAGTCCTCATGAATGAATACATAGCAAGGCAAACACTGCGTATCAGCAAAAAAGTACACCACAATGTGTCTACATCCTGCTGAATCTGGGGGTGTCACCGCAAACTTGGCCAGTGGCCACAAAGTCCGCAACAAATCTGTAACGCCAAGTTCTCCCGTGTGGTGAGAGAACTCGAGAACCTGTGTATGCAACCATCCCACCACTGAGTCGAGGGACCACTCTGTCTCAGTCCTGCCACAGAGGGGGAAGGAGAAACCAACTGCTGAGTCCAAGGCCTCTGTCCCCCTAGCAGCAAGGAACAAAGCGTGGACTCTGAAGCAGCCTGCCTCGTGGTCTGCTGCGGAATCGCCAAGAAAATGAGTAAACCCGTAATCGAAGAAATCCCAGCGACGTCGGAGGTCAAAGCTCGTCAAACCACGAGGGATAGCTGCAAGAGGAGATGTCTGAATCTGCAGTGGGGGCCGCATGAAGGGCTGACCCTCTCTCGCTAGGCGACTCGTGGCGAAGGCGCTGCCAAGAGATCTCCTGGCCGCCGGCAAGGGTCCAGTCTCCTGAGCCGACTGTGATACTGAAGCAGGAGGAGGGGGAGAAAGGGCTGGGGGGGGCGGTGGAGAGGAGAAGCGGGGTGGGGCGGCAGAGACATGGGGGGGGCGAGGTGGGGAGTGAACGGTAGCAGAGGGCGGGGGAGGGCATGAGGAGGAGGAGGGGAGATCGGAAGGCGGAGCGGCTGGCGAGGGTGAAGCGGAGGTGGAGGCTGGCGTAGGTGGCTCCTCCTGCTCAAGAGGACCAAAGCGGTTCCCCGTGGGAACCCACTGCTGCTGAGTAGGCACCTGGGGGCCACTCTGAGTGCCAGGCTGTCGCTGTGGCCCCTGGCGTCGACGGCCACGGGCCTGCTGCCACCCCTCCTCCGCTGGAGCCCCAGGCTCGGAGGGTGGCGCTGAATCTGTGCTCTGTGTCGCTGGCTGTGGCTGCGGCCCAGCCTTGGCAGGCTGGGGCTGAGGCTGGGGTGCGGGTCGTGGTCTCCTCCGTGGACAGGCCTTCGCTAGGTGGCCCATCTGTCTGCAAATGAAGCACTGGTTCGGGAGACCCGAGTACTCCACACTCTGTCTAAACCAACCCCCACTCACCCGAGGCAGAAGGATGACCTTCGGGAGCGTGTGGGTATCTCTGACCAAAACTCGAACTGAAGGGATGCCAGCCACCTTGGCAGCTACTGATGCTGCCGTACGAGGTGTCTCCAAGACAGTTTCGATGGCGGAGCCAATCCTGGAGAGAAGTGGAAGGTACTCCCTCCGTAAACCCGGAAAGCAGACTGAGATGGGGATGTCCGCCTCCTCTACTAGCACATCCGAAGACGGGTCAAAACCATGTCGCCACTGTCGAAAGTGGGCGTGTGATGCGCGGATGGCCAATGGACTCATAGCTATGACCTTGGAGGCCATCTCGGAAGTCTCGAACTCAATCTGGTAGTACCCCCGTCCGAGAATCTGGACATCCAAGATCTTGCCCACCTCTGCGAGGAGGCGGGCCTGGAGAAGGTCTCGCAGCTCTCCTCTGCTGGGACGAGTGCCGAGAACCTTGCAGATGACATAAGTCGCCTGCAAGCGTTCTACCTCTGTGGCAAGGCTCGCTTGCTCTGCCGGCGTAAGAGCAAGTCGAATGGTGGGCTCAGCGGGGTCGGGCGAGGGGGCTTCAGGCAAGTCCCTCTGAGGTGAAGCTGGAGCCTCCATCTGTGTCTACTGCTGAGTCGAAGAAGCGGGCGGCGAAGAAGAAACCTGCAAACAAGTCAGCCAGGCACTTTTCCGAAGAGAAAGTGCTGTCGAGCCAGGTGCAGAGGGCCTTCGGGAGCGAAGAGGATGGGGGGGGGGGGAGGGTGATGAGGAGACAGCGAGGGCGAAGAGGGCAGCTGTGCAGTGTGCGGGTGCACAAGCAGCAACGAGCGGGGGGATGGAGCGGGGAAGGCAGAGCGAGAGGAGGGCAGTGGGCTGCGACAGCCAAAGGGCAGCGCACAAACAGGGGGGGGCAGCGGGCTGCAGCAGCTAATGGGGCAGCGCGCGCAGATAGGGGGGGGCAGCGGGTGGGTTGAGAGGCAGTGCGCAGGGGCTGAAGGGGGTGGGGGGGCAGCGAAGGGGCAGCGGGGGGAGGGAGGGGGGGGGAGGAGAGCGATGGCGCAACAGCAAAGGGGGGGGGGGGGAGAGCAGCAGTAGCGAGCAGTCCTTCTGCTTAGTTTTTTTTTTCGATTTGGTTTTGGTTGAGTCAGGTTTCATGTATTTCTTTGATATCTTGTCCTTGAGGCAGTCAGTCACTTCTACTAATCTTAAGTACTGCGTTTTGTCAGTTAATAGAGGTACTGAGACCTCATTGTGCTTGTTTTGGTTGTTTCTGCGTTTATCTTGATACCTGTTGGGTATGCAAGCCCAAGAGGTGTCAGCCTGTGGGTATAGGCCCTATAACATGCAGTCCAGCTTGCACGGCAAGAGTTCAAACTACATATGTAATAGATAATCAAACAATAGAGTGTGCCTTTTTTGGCTTCTGTGTCGACTCCTTCTCTCTCTCTCTCTCTCTCTCTCTCTCTCTCTCTCTCTCTCTCTCTCTCTCTCTCTCTCTCTCTCTCTCTCTCTCTCTCTCTCTCTCTCTCTCTCTCTCTCTCTCTCTCTCTCTCTCTCGTTTTTCTCTGCAAGCCCTACATTCTCCCTAGCCGCCTTTCTAACACATGGTATCAGAGCTTTGGTAACCCGGCCTCGGCTTGAGTAGAGACGGCGGGAGCAGTCGCTTACACAGAGACTGTCGACCTGCAAAAAACCGCACAAAACCGGCATCACAGGTTTCACCCTAGCCTCAACAATGATTTTTGACACATAAAGTGCTTCCCAATCGGCCTATACAGCCCGCTGTGAGTAAACCTACCTTGCTGGCCATCGCGCTGGTCTGCAGCAGACAACTCGTTTTTATTTTTTTTGTATTCACACTTTCCTGAAAATGTCCAACTTAATTTACCCCTTTTAAGCAAGCGGGTATTCACACCAACTTATTTGCACACATCCTCTACTCGATGCTCCTAGTAGATAAGCAAGTTGCAGACGGTGACCGACAAATCATTCCACATCAAAATGCAGGACTATAGCTCCCCTATTTTTTGGTGGCGCGAGCAGTAAACACCAACATGTCCAATGGTATAACCATTCAATCATCCCAAGCAAAGGTATATGACATGCATCATAGGCCAGTGAGTGTCAAATCAAGGAAGTTCTTGGGACTATGATCGATGAAGATTTATTTGGTATTGAGGATCAAGAAGGTGATAGCCTGCAGTTGCAATACATGCGATGCATAGGCATATTCCAAGTGCTAAGCAAGCTTTATGACATGTTCGCACACATTGACAATTGCAAGAACGAAGAAGAATCTCCTTCGAGATTACAATATAAGTTTTGCACCAACTATTTTTGCCAGTTTAGTGTCATAGTTTTGTCAGCTTTTGTCTATTGTCAAAACCATCATAAACTTTCAGTCAAAGCCTCCTTCTACATTGTTTGTTGTCAGTTATTGTCATGCTTGTCAGTTGTCATCATGTCGAATTTGTACGGGTTATAGACACTGCCATGAAATAACATGGTAAGACCACCCTTGTTGTTTTGGTCAAGTTCTGGTATGTCTCACACTGATGGTTGTTTGAGGGAAGTACACACACACACCTATCCTATAGTCAAGGAGGGGACTTCTACTCATGGTTTCAGGTGATTGGACTCTACCATGGTCTGTTTGTATCAAGTCCATTGTCAGTGGTTTGGGCTTGAGGGGGGGGGGGGGGTTGTTGGGTGTGCAAGCCCAAGAGGTGTCAATCCGTGGGTATAGGCCCTATAACATGCAGTCCAGTTTGCATGGCAATTGCATGGCAAGAGTTCAAACTATATATCTAATAGATAATCAAACAATAGCGTGTGCTTTTTTTGGATTATGTGTCAACTCCTCTCTCTCTCTCTCTCTCTCTCTCTCTCTCTCTCTCTCTCTCTCTCTCTCTCTCTCTCTCTCTCTCTCTCTCTCTCTCTCTCTCTCTCTCTCTCTCGTTTTTCTGTGCACGCCCTACTCCAAGCCATGGCTATCCTCCGACTTCATCCTCCCTAGCCACCTTCCTAACAATACCTGTGTTGTCTTAGAGGGTTTTGGTTTGGAAAATCATAGTAGATCACCCGTCGATCCTTTTGTTTGATGCTCTGACTTGAGCTACTAGACAGCTCATCGTCCACGTTATCCTCTAGCATTTTATTAGTCGAGTCTTGGAAATCTTCTTCATCCGTTTGGTCAAGGTCTCTTATACAGATTTCGTCCACTATGCATCAGCACTTGGCCACCCCGTCCTTGTCAAGGACTTCCCCCTGTGTCTTCGGAGTTAGGCTGACACCCATCATCTGGAATGGAATGATATCATACCCTTCTTCATCACAGAATTTGGTGAGGGTCACCTCGTTTACACAAACATCAAGAGTAGCTAGTATTTTTTGCCATCCAAAAGGTTCAAACATCTCTTCTGGAAAAGGCTCTGGTATGTATGCCTTGTCTTGTGCAGTCCTATCAAGAATGCAGTTTTCCTTTTTTAGACTTCCACATTCTAAAGCTTTTCCTGTCCATTGGTGAGCTTTGTTCTGTAGCCAAGGCGGTATTCCTCCTTCCTGGTCAGTTGTGGAATGCAAGTCTTCTCCTGGGGTTCTTTCTACATCTCTATAGTTATGATCTGTGACACTAATTTTCGTAGACATCCTTGTTCCTGAGATAGATATAGTTGTAGCCCCAATCTTGCACCATTTTGAGCTGACGCTTGGTCTGCCCAGTATGATGTCAAAATTGCTTCTCTCATCGAAATTCATAATAGTGAATGTGTGTTCATATGCAATTCCACAAGAGATTACTACAATCTGCTCCAAGATGCCTATGGGTCTTTCCAGATACCCATCTGCCAATTGAAGTTTCATTCTCGTCTTTCTAAGAGCAAGTTTTCCCCATTTTTTCCACACGGATTTGGTAGCTGTGGCTATTCCATCCCCGCTATCCAAGATTGCTATCGACTTAATCTCTTTGTACTCCACCGGTAGGGTAGTATTTCCTTCTTCACCTTCACAATAATCCCCTACCTTGTTTACAGGTACTGGCTCATGTTTAGTTTGTTTCGAGGGTTGTGTCTTTAGTGTGTTTGGAGAAACCTCGAGTGAAGGAATTACCAGTTCTATATTTTCCAAATTTTTCTACACCTCGTCCCAAAGATGCGGTCTGATATGCAGTAACTCTGACAGAGTCAGTATACAGCGGATAGGGGATGACATCAGCTCGTGAAGAGTTTTAGTATCCATCATCTTATATTGGATTTCCATTGAGATGGGACTTTCCTTACCTCCGAGAGAGTTTCAAGATTACCAATAAATGAAGGTAAAGTCTTCAACGATTGCGGTTTACTGTCTTCCAATATTGCTATGCCTACATCGCCATACAATGATCTGATGTCATTTGGGTAGAGATCATGCTCCAGGTGGATTTTTGGGATAGAAGCTGACACAAGTGTGGCACTTCCATCTTTTCTATTCCTGATCTGTTCCCATAGCTCTTGAGGCCATTGTTCTTCTACCACTGGAATTGGCAGTGGTACTTGAGAATGTGTTCTATATGTTGTATTGGCTACCACCCTCGTATCCAATGGTGTTTCGTCTACAGGATTTGGTAGGTTATTCTCTTCAATTCCCCGCCCTTCTAACTCTTTTCTTGGATTAGTACCTCATTTTTTGGAGCCGTAGGAACTAATGGTTCCATAAGCCCTTGAGCGGCTTGAATGAGCTCCTTGCACATCTTTAGCCTCTCTTTCTCATAGCCTGGATGAGGGTACGTTAGCCACCTATCCTCTTGGGTTTGGTTAGGCTTTAGCCTTGCCTCGTAAGCTTTCTGAATTGCGTCCAAAGGTTCAAACACCTTTTCTACCAAGACTGACTATCCTGATGGCAGATCCGATGGTTCTTTATCTTGTTGTTGCCCTTAAGGTCTCTTTCGCTTTGAAGTTGTTCCTTTGTTTTTACCAATATTGGTTTCCAAGGCCATTTTTTCCTTTTCCCTTTTGGCTTTCATCTTGTTTCGTTTTGCCTTCCAGGATTTCTTAGGGGTTTGGACAGACAAGTTGTCTATTTTGGTTTGGTTGGCTGGGACATTCCTTGCTGCGTCATGTGCTGAGCTCTAGTGACCGCGTTTATAGGAATGTTTGGTTTTGTTTCTGATCCACTTGAGCTTGGTACAATCCCCATTTTGTTCATATTTGTTGCTTTTCCTTTATTTTTGGGGTTTTTTGGGCAGTGTGGAATGAGATGGTCGATCGTACATTCGTCAAAATAGAATCTAAAAATTTTCACCTTTTCTTCTTTATTTGGACAAACTCTAGCCTGGTGATCACCGCCACATTCATAGCATGGTCCTACAGGTGGTGGAGAAGCTTGTGGAGCTCCCATCTTGATATAAGACTACTTGGACCATACTCTGATCAGAAGGTGGTTCTATGGGTTGAGAAATCCTTACCATAGCCCTATTTTCTTGAGGTAAGGGAGGTTGATGTCACAACATAGGTTGAGGTTTTTCCTGCCCCAAGATTGTGTTATTTGGCCCCACTTGGTACCTTGGAGGGGGCGGAAGTTGTTGCCCTCCATGTGGTCCATATTGTCTCTCTCTAACATAGTTCCAATTATAGAAACATTCGTGAGTTTCATGGTTTGTCCATTTTTGTTTTGTAGCACACCATTTCAATATTCGTTGTGCGTTTTCTCCTGGCCCATGCCTTCAAGTGCAAGTCCTTTTTGAATGTATCATTTCATAATTTTCTATGAAAAGGACTGATACTCTTTCATCCTGAGGTGGTTCTCGAGCAGGGCATCTTTCTATGTACTGCTTGAAACAAAGCGATGCTTCCTTCACTTTCTCTTTTTCCTTTTGCCTAAATGCATAGATCTGGGAGACAGTGTTATGCTTGATCCCTCTTTTTGAGAATTCCTCAACGAGTTCTAGAAGAAGTTGCTTAATACTTGGGAATTCCAAGTTGTTTAATGGTTGGAACCAAGTCAAGGCAGTACCTTCTAATGTCAACCCAAATCCTTCATATTGAGTGTGGAAATCAGCTACCTGTTCCTGTCTCAACACTTGTTTGAAGATTGAAACATGGGCATACGGATCTCTGGATCCATTATACTTTTTGGGTACGCATTTTTCCACCTGAGATGGTCCCATACATCTGGCCTCTGCAACCATTCTAAAAACTCTTGGTCCGCTTGGTGTGGCTTCTCTAGGTTCATAACCTCCTCTTGGTACTAACAGTGGTATCCTATCCGCTATACGTTCATCAAGTTGATCTCATGTAATAGTTGGAGGGATTCCATTGGTGTAAGTACTGTCAGAAATTGTACTGCCCCTATGTGTGTTCATGGAAGCCTGAGACGTTGTCGATCCTAAAGGTCTTGTTTTTGGGACTCGTTCATGTCCATAAGAATCCTCTACCCTGGTCCTCAAGGGGCTCACAATTACAGTCTCAGGTCAGGTGTGCATAGTCGTGTTTTTTACCTCTTTTGAATTTACATAATATTGGTGGAGTGGTCCTCCAAAATATGTAGATCTCTCTAACTCCTTTCGATCCATTGGAGCGTACTTTCGGTCATACTTGTCTATTATGACCACCTGTGTACGTGTAAACATACAAGTTTTTTTGGTCTATCAATTCTTTGATGCGGGGCTCGTTACATCTGTAATAGAGTGTTTGTTCTCCATTATTGAACTTATAAAGCCCCACATATGTGTTGTCTATGTTAAGGTGCTCTGTCTCATTGGTGCGTCTGAGTACCACATTTTGTTTCTCCATTTTGGGTGGTGCATCGGCCAGTTCACTATCTACCTTGTCCTTGGTGCCAGTCATTCCCCATTTATCCACAATAAAAGGGTTATGAACCACCAGGTACATTACTCCCTCTCGGTCAAAATATCTATCCCCGTCATAATCAACATCTACAAGGTCTCTGAACTCACTCGGCTTATTTTCGAACTTAACATAGTAGCGGTCCATTACATCCTTATAGATTTTGACCTTAAGCACATTTTCAAATTGAAAATTCAAATACAACAGTTTTACATCAGGATGCAGGCTGAGAAGGACCTGCACCCATCGAAGCTGTCCCCTTAATGTTTGATTTGTTAGAATCTTCAGTCATGAGGCTGTATGATCTCTCAGACAAAGTGTCAGAGAAACTCTCCTCTAAAATGGGTTCCAAAGGCGGCAGTGGTCTCTGATTCACACTTATTGTTGCATGATTAGTGGCATTTGGGAAAGCAAATTAGATCATTGACAGTTTTTGACAATTTCAATGAAAATTTACAGTTTTACGAGATTATTCTGGTGTTTTTGATTGAAAAGTTTGCAAATCTATTCAGTGATTCTAGATGCAAAGTTCATTAACCTGAAATACAATAAGTGATTGCTTTGTTTTAGGAGTCTAGAATGTGTGATTTCTGAAGTGTAGTTTTGAACTCTAACGGTCAAGTAAATGTCTAAATGATTGCGTGTTGATAAACCTTGGTTAAAAACTCCATTAAAAATGTATATGAGAACTCAAAATTTTAACCATAGATAGTATATCTAGAGATGCATACATGAGAAATAGTGCATATTAGAGAGTTGGACTACGAAACTGGGAGGGCAGATATATTTGGACTACGAAGCATAGCAAAGTAAGTGAAATACGAACGCATAATCATGAATTAGTTAAAATGAGCTTGAAAGTCGTAAATATATGGCAAGTTAGTCCACGTCTAGGTTAATTAGGTGGCCGTTGGGTTATTTGGACGTTATTAAGAAGACTTGGAAGGTGACGTTAAATTTCTTCGCTTAGAAGAACACCCACAACATCATCAAACTTAAGAGTATTTGTGCCAAAAATAGAATTTTTTACAGCCATCACAAGGCTGTCCCAACTATACGGTAGAGATGATAGTATAAGGAGAGCTCGCACTTCGTCATTGAAATTGATTTTCACCGATCGAAGTTGACTTATGTTTGTGTTAAAGTCATCTAGGTGTTCTGCGACTGAACCATTCTGTGCCATCTTTAGATTGAGCAAGCGCTTCATAAGAAATACCT
The DNA here is from genome assembly GCF_014529385.1 of Adiantum capillus-veneris. Lineage (NCBI taxonomy): Eukaryota > Viridiplantae > Streptophyta > Polypodiopsida > Polypodiales > Pteridaceae > Adiantum > Adiantum capillus-veneris. Next base: position 169,673,946 of record NC_140934.1, on the reverse strand, counting down.
TATTGGATGCCGATGGTTTCTCATAGAAGTCGTCAAGTGAATTCATCAAGTCCTCCCTGGTCTTCATCTCCAAAACATTGAAGGCCACCGTTGACACCAAGCTTAATCGGATTGTTCCTAGTGCCTTTCGATCAAGGGCAATCCATGCTTCATCTGCCATTGTTGCGGGCTTCTTCGCAAGACCGCCTAGTGGCAAATAGAGGTCCTTCTAGTAGAGATAGTCTACAATATGCATCTTCCAATGTTGGTAGTTTTTGGCGTTGAACTTCTCAATCTTGAGCTTCCCTTCCTCCGCCATAACTCCCACTCAATTCAAGGAATCCTTTCCTTGAGATAATTTAGCTACGAGCGAACCTTGCTCTGATACCAGTTGTTGAGAAATAAGATGTAGCTAAATAGATATTTGAGTAGATTACTTAATGCAGAGAGATAGATTTCACACACAAGAGATTATAGAGTAGAGAGAGAGAGAGAGTACACATAATATACGTGGTTCACCCAATGTGGGCTATGTCCATGGGAAAGCAGCCACTCAATGGCTTTAGTACTTTAAAACAAGAAGTAGTTTACAAAGGGATTCTACCCTTAATAGAGCTCCCGCCTTGCTTCACTCTCACCACCTCACACTCACTTTGTTGCATCAACTTTACACTATGAAATGTGTGTAGAAATGGCCTCCTTTTATAGGCCAAAAGGGCTGCCCTCTCTCATGAGAGGCAACCATGTGTAGCCGCCCTTGTGTAGATAAGTCCAAATTGGACCCTCCAATCCGCCCATGTGTGGCCTCCCTTAAGAAGACAAGTCCACTTTTGAATTTGGCCACCGGCCACCGGCCATTGACTTCCGACCACCGGCCAACCGGCCGATCATTTTCCGACCACTTTCCGGCCGCTGGCCGGTCATAATATTTTAATGAAAAGGAATATTCTGGCAAAAAGATTGGCCATGAAAATTTTGGTTTTCGGCGAGTGATTTATTTTTCTACGAGTTATTTTTCTTCACGCACGATGGCTTCTCCTCATAATGGGGGCCTTACAAATGTGCGTTATTACCACAAAAAATTACAAGGGGTAAATCAAGCTCCATACTTAACAGATAAATCTAAGATTCTAATGAAGTTGTTTTCTAACATAAATATGAAATTCCATTAACATATTTAGAATCCATAAACAATTCCTTTTTCCCCACGTTTAAGAGGCACGAACGGCATCCACCATAAATATGATATGAAACTTAGTCTAAACTAAATAGTAATTTTATGTCACGTAGATTTGGGCCATCTCGAGTCTTGGCACAATGAGTCTCTAAATTCACTTCTCTTAATAAGAGGGAGTGGAGAGTTTCTCGACTAATCAAGACCACCCATCCTTGACTAGCAACCTGAGCCAGCCTCCACTTTCCACCCCACACTCACACTTTTATGCTTGTTTACTAATTACTACCACACTGTTTTACATATACAAACAATGTTCTTTAATTAATTCCACACACAGATTCTTTCATCGAGTCCTTCAAACATCACCAAAACATTTCTTCTCAAACATGGTCTAATAAAGACAGTCCTATAATTCAACAAAAATGAATCTTTCAATTATTCTTAAGAGTTGCCCCTACCCGCGGACTTTCTCTGTCTAACCAACAAAGCCTTTGCAAAGGATTTGTTTATTCGCTAACCGCAAAATGCGCATACTTTCCCAGTCTCTAACCGCAACGGAGCATCTCGCTAACCGCAAGGCATCCTGCTAACCGCAAGGTATCTTGCTAACCGCAAGAGACAAAAAGAGAGCTGATAACCTCAGCTTAATCTCCGCTAACCGCGGAATCACCTCGCTAATCGTGAGTTCCATCTAGAAACAAGATATTATTTCAGCAATTGTTTTCTTTATGTGATCTCTCAAACAAGATTAACTAACATCTAATATCAAACAGAGATAGTTTATCAAATAGTAATCATAAATCAAACAAGTCCTTCTCTACTCTATGAAATCATATGCTTGTTTCTTGTGATATAATCATGTTTTTTGGACAGTTTAAGGAAATTTTTAGGCTTGAATTACTAATCATCATGTATAACAATGCAGAATTATAAATTCATCTTACCGGATTAGCAACACGTTCGACTACCTCTCGTGGTTGAGGTTGGACGGCTTCGACTTCTTCCGCAACCAATACCTCGACTTGAGCAACGTTTGGAGTAGTTGATGCCTTCCTCTGCATCTTTCTTGGAGGTGGAGCGACATGAGCGTCCTTTGAGCTTCGAGTCACTCGCTTCGGAGCCGTCCTATGGCGAAAGAGAAGAGAGAAATGAGAAAGAGAACTCAAGAATTTGAGAGGTAACACGATGATGGTAGAGAAGAAGTTGGAGATGGAGATGATTTGAGGGTAAGAGATTGAGGGAGAGAGGTTGAGGGAGAGAAGATAACTCCGATGTCAAGGCAAGAGAGCTTCCGCTTCTGAGAGTGTGTGTTCTCAAAGTGAAGGGAGACGGGTCTTTATATAGGATCTCAAGGCCAGTTAAGAATAGAGAGAGGAAGGAGAGATAAGTCCGCACGCGTTCACGACTGTTTTTTTTTCTTTATTTTTTTGGACACGAATTTTGATGCACGATTTCGAACCTCTTGGATGAAACTTGGCTCCCAAGAAAGAGCTCTAAACTAAGCTTCTCCTCTCTTTCTTTCCTAAAAGTACTCCGTCTACTCCTTCTCCTCTAAAATTACTCCTGCTTTCCTAAAATTCCTCTCCCTTTCCTAAAATTATTCTCTCTTTCCAAAAGAGTCAACTCTTATCTTTATATACAATCTTGAGGCTTAGATTTCCCATCAATCTTATTGTTTTCAAGTGAATAAGGTTCATAATTAATGGTTCTAACGTCCGATTTTTGATCCGATCATTCCGTTAGAATGCTCTTTGACTTAATAAAATAAAAACCTCAAATATTTGCAAAGTTAAATGAAATACCTTTATTGAAAGATGTTGGGTAATTACAATATCTACACCATGCAGACGAGCCATGGGTATTAGTTTAGCAAGTTGGTTACCTCAATGGCTTACAATCATGCACGTTTGAGTTCGAATCTCAAGGGGGTTCTTTTCATGAACCTTAAGCTTACGTGAGGTGAAAGCTATTGGTCTGCCTTCTTGAGATAATACTCCTCCAACTGCTATCCACTAGCATCAATGACGACAACAAAGGCTTGGTTGAAATATGGTAGCTTTAGGCACGGTGTTGTAGTCACATGCTAGCATGAGTCTTAGATAACCAATACATCCCAAGAATTCCATCATCATCCCAACTGGTAAGGTTCTAAAGAAAGCTGAAGTAGCATGTCCTCTTAGTTCAAAGTCAAGGGTTCCCACAGAATATCGTGATACCACGGTTTTCCCATTAGCCAATTCTACTGTCATGGGTTTAGCTTATTTTTTATGTAGGTTCAACTTTCGCAAGCATTTCGGGGATAGAAAAGAATGAGTATTGCCACAATCGATGAGGAGCTTAAAAGGTTTACCTTGATGGGTTGTTGGTGTTTGAATAACAGCAAATTTTCTTTGGGCTCCAAGGTTGTCAATAGCTGCATAAATTCTTGCTCCCTCTTCTTCTTCACCAAGGGTAGGCTCTCCTATGAGTGCATGTGCATGTGCATTCCTACCTTGACCTCTTCCAAAGGCTCTAGCTTCTCTTCCTCGTCCATTCTTAAGTCCAAAAGGATAGTGTCTTTGATCTACTTTAGTTGTTGTTGCTGCTCTATTAGTCAGACGTGGACATCTGTTCCGATAATGTCCCAACTCTCCACATTCAAAGCATTGAACATCCAAGCGTGACGGATTTTGAGCATTAGCAGCATAAGCTCTTTGTGGTTGTCCATTATTATTGGGAAGCCTTATTGGACGTGTGGCACCGTTAAAACTCTGATTTTGTTCAACTCTCCTTCTAATCCCTTGCTCCTTCATTAGGGGCTTAGCTTGTAGTAAAGCATCATACACAGTAGTAGGTTTCATGGCTTCTAATTGTGAGCTGATTGGTTCTCTTAAACCTTGACAAAAATGGGATACCTGCTGCTCTATGGTCATTGGCGGAGCATAATGCCTAAGCCTTACAAACTTTGAGTAGTACTCTTCCAAGGATAAACTGTATTGCTTCAAGCTAAAGAACTCATTCACCTCCAATTCTTCGTGTGCAGGAGGTAAGTATCTTTCCTTCACTGCCTGCTTAATTTCCCTCCAACTCTGGGAGTTCTCCAATACTCCCATGTCACGCCAATGTTGTTTCCACCATAATTTCACTTCACCAGAGAGGCGAAACATCCCTAGCATCGCTTGATTTGCAGTTGCAGTCTTTGCAGCCAAGAAGTAATCATCCATAGCTTCAATCCATACTTGTGCATCCTCCTCAATGTTAATACCCTCTCCTTTAAAAGAAGGTGGTTGCATTTTTTTCAGCAATAAATTCTTCTCCTGAATCTCCGTATAGATAGTATCGTTCTAAGGGTTTTCCATTATAGGAGTGATTTGAGGGTTCTCCTAAGTATACGCATATATTAATATTAATATTCGTAATAACCTAAAACATTAGGGTATCTTCTAGACTTAGACTTATCCAGCCCACTAAAGGTTCGACCACATAATTTTACCAATTTTTGACTTACCCAGTCTATTAAAACTTAACCATATGACAACCAATTCTGACTTATTCAGTCCATCAAAACTCAGTCACATGACTTAACCAGTCTCATGACTTACCCAACCCATCAGAACTTAATCACATGACTTAACCAGTCATGACTCTTGTCAATCACACGACTTAACCAATCATACAATTTCTTTGAGGAAAACAACTCAATCAAATGACTTAACTAGTCAACAATCTTTTGGAGTAAAACATTACTATTCATAAACTCATCAAAAAGCCATATTGGGGTCTACAAAGATATCTCCATGAGAATATATAATAGAGGTTTCAACCATTACTATGGTACGCATCAACTGAAATATCGTAATGTCTCCGTGATTTTGGTAATGGATATAAACAACCATACACACAATGAATCTCGATGTAACTACTAAAGCCTTTGAACCTAAGGCTCTGATACCAATTGTGAGGTCCCCAACCCCGAGAAGATTGGGGTGACTTGATAGATAGCCTTCATTTATTCTCCTTTTCCGTTGACTACACCCTACTCCGTTTACACAAAGTAGAGATACTAGCAACACAAGAGAGGAATTCCTCTATCCATCATTTACATGGTTATAAGGGTCATATGCCACAAGCCAGGTCGATAAATCTAGGATTCTAATGAAGTTGTTTCCTAACATAAAGATGAAATTCCATTGACATATTTAGAATCCATAAACAACGCTTTTTTCCCCACGTTTAAGAGGCCCGGCCGCCATCCATAAACCATAAATATGATATGAAACTTAGTCTAAACCAAATAGTAATTTTATGTCGCATAGATTTGGGCCATCTCGACTCTTGGCACAACGAGTCTCTAATTTCACTTCTCTTAATAAGGAGTAGAAAGTTTCTAAACTAATCGAGACCACCCATCCTTGACTGGCAACCTGAGCCAGCCCCCACTTTCCACACCACACTCACACTTTTCTGCTTGTTTACTAATTACTACCACATTGTTTTACATATACAAACAATGTTCTTTAATTAATTCCAGACACAGATTCTTTCATCCATCCCTTTAAACATCACCAAAAAATTTCCTTTCCAAACATGGTCTAATAAAGACAGTCCTATAATTCAACAAAAATGAATCTTTCAATTATTCTTAAGAGTTGCCGCTACCAGCGGACTTTCTTTGTCTAACCAATAGAGCCTTTGCAAAGGATTTACTTATTCACTAACTGTGAAATGCACATACTTTCTCAGTCACTAACCACAAGGGAGCATCTTGCTAACCGCAAGAGACAAAAAGAGAGTTGATAACCTCAACTCAATCTCCACTAACCGTGGAATCACCTCGCTAACCGCAACTTCCATCTGGAAACAAGGTATTCTTTCAGCAATTGTTTTCGTTATGTGATCTCTCAAACAAGATTAACTAACATCTAATATCAAACAGAGATAGTTTATCAAACAGTAATCATAAATCAAACAAGTCCTTCTCTACTCTATGAAATCATATGCTTGTTTCTTGTGATATAATCACATTTTCTGGACAGTTTAAGGAAATTTTTAGGCTTGACTTACCGGTCATCGTGTATAACAATGTAGAATTATAAATTCATCTTACCGGATTAGCAACACATTCGATTACTTCTCGTGGTTGAGGTTGGACGGCTTGGACTTCTTCCGCAACCAATACCTCCGCTTGAGCAACATTTTGAGTAGTTGATGTCTTCCTCTGCATCTTTCTTGGAGGTGGAGAGACATGAGCATCCTTTGAGCTTCAAGTCACTTGCTTCGGAGCCATCGTATTGAGAAAGAGAAGAAAGAAGTGAGGAAGAGAACTCAAGAATTTGAGAGGTAACACGATGAAGGTAGAGAAGAAGTTGGAGATGGAGATGGTTTGAGGGTAAGAGGTTGAGGGAGAGAAGATAACTCCGATGTCAAGGCAAGAGAGCTTCCGCTTCTGAGAGTGTGTGTCCTCAAAGTGAAGGGAGAGGGGTCTTTATATAGGATCTCAAGGCCTGTTAAGAATAGAGGGAGGAAGGAGAGATAAGTCCGCGCGCGTTCACGAGTGTTTTTTTTTCTTTCTTGTTTTTGCGGACACAGATTTCGATGCACGATTTTGGACCTCTTAGATGAAACTTGGCTCCCAAGAAAGAGCTCTAAACTAAGTTTCTCCTCTCTTTCTTTCCTAAAGGTACTCCTCCTACTCCTTCTCCTCTAAAATTACTCCTCCTTTCCTAAAATTACTCTCTTTCCAAAAGAGTCAACTCTTATCTTTAGATACAATCTTGAGAATTAAGTTTCCCATCAACCTTATTGTTTTCAAGTGAATAAGGTTCATAATTAATAGTTCTAACGTCCGATTTTTAATCCGATCGTTCCATTAGAATGATCTTTGACTTAATAAAAAGCAAACCTCAAATATTTGCAAAGTAAATGAAATACCTCTATTGAAAAATGTTGGGTACGTTACAATAAAAGTCTTTTACAATAATTATTACCAAACAATTTTTATAATTAATTTAATCCACAATGTAAACTTCTAGGGGCCATAACTATGCCAGTTTTTATCGGAATTCAGTTCTAAAAATTTCTAACCCTAGTAAAGTCATGATTATGGTTCCAAAATAACCAGTATTTTCCATAGTCAGACAATTCTACATTGCTTTTTCAATAATCATATCAGTTTTATTAAGCTTTATACAATCTTTAAGGTTTCAAAAATTGAAAAACTTACATAGAGGGCGTCGTGCTCTTTGATTGAGTCCATAGGTCACTCAAATCGGAGTTCGGATGAACAAGTTATGATCAAAAGAGTGAACTGTTATCTACTAGGTCAAAAGGATAGAGAGAGAGAGAGAGAGAGAGAGAGAGAGAGAGAGAGAGAGAGAGAGAGAGAGAGAGAGAGAGAGAGGGAGATAGTTCTATTATTGTCCTCAGAGGTCAAATATGACCTATGGGACCAAATGAACATGTCACGTGGTGTGAGTGGAGGTCATAAGTGACTCTTGCTCAAAAATGGCTGAAATGAGCATTGCGATAGAGAGTTCACATCATGGCTGGGAGAGGAAGGTATGTAGGGAGAGCTCATGGATGAATATATGGGGAAAAGAGGACCTAATGTGGTCAAAAGCTGAGTACCCAAGTAGTGTGTGGTACTCACTCTCTCACACTTGACGAGGGCATAAGGTGCAAAGTCGATGAGACTCCTCGCAAGTGCCCCAGTGTCCTGTCTCGCAGCATAGAGAATGGGAGCTAAGATGAATGGAGGCAATGGTGCAGATCGCACTCAACGGGATGGGCTCAAGGATGTAGGGATGGGTTCGATTACCTCGTTCAGAGAAGAAGAGAGATTTGTAGTTTGGGGCAATGTGTGTGGTGTAATGACTGAAGCGAGAACCTTTGGATTTCTCCCAATAAGCGATGATACATTGGCGTTGTAAGAAGGCCTCATTAACTTGGGAGTCAATCAATGCATCCTTGACCAAGTGACATGCATCCCATCTTCCAAACCATTTCTTGATGTCAAGCATCCATTCTGAACTTAGTATTTTGCTCTTGCATGTCTTTTGGACCTTTTGACTTGCTTCATATGTGATTCTAGGAAGTCCATACAAAGGTCTACGTTGTTTCTTAAGCATGTACTCCACAACCCTTTGCATGCCCAAGACCTCAATGGGAAGTCATCCGGACTCAAGAAGTAAGAGCATGTAGGGTGTTTGTGTCTTGACTTGGAGAAAGTTGGTGAGAAAATGCTTTTGGACATTCTCAAACTCTTTCCAAGTAGACTTCCCAATGCTACCACCCCACACCTCCACTCCATAAAGAAGCACAAGTGCCACCAATGTGTCAAAGAGGTACTTTTTGAGAGCCCAACACTTGATCTCTCCAGCATTTCACATGTTCTCAAATGCATAATAAACCCTCTTTCCGGCTTCCAAGCAACACATTGCGCAATCCTTCCATTTATGATTGGATGGAACCTCAAGGCCAAAGTACTTGAAGCTATCTACCACTTCAAGTTGCTTATTGTTGTATACAATGCATGGATTTTCGTCATTGAGGGTCTTTACAAGCATAACCTTGGTTTTGGATCCATTCACAATCAGCCCGCTATGTAGGCAAAAGCGTTCCAAGACACTCATAAGCTTTTCTGCATCTTCTAAGGTATGTGCCAAGAGCACTACATCATCGGCATAAATCAAAAGCATGATCACTGCATTACCATTCTTAACCTCTTCTATACCTTCTTGTTGCATAAAATCAAGAACCATGCATTCCAATTCATCAATGAGTAGCCCAAAGAGGGTTGGGGAAAGTGGGGCATCCTTGTTTGACACCAATGGTGCTTGCAAAAAATTCTGAAATTCCATCTCCCATATGTAGTCGACATATCACTTTTTGGTAGATGCGAAAGATTGCATGCATAGATTCTCTCGGCAATTGAAGAATTTGCATACGTCTCCAAAGATTTCCTCGTGGTACCATGTCAAAAACTTTCTTAAAATCCACAAAGCAACAATACAACTTTTTTCCTTTCAATCGAGACGCTTCCATAAGATCTTGAAGAGTGACAAGGTGATCAATAGTACTATGATGCTTTGGAAAACTTGCTTGGCCAAACACATGTTTGTTGTTATTTATAGTACAATAGTTGTTCATATTGTTTATATCTCCTCCTTTGTGCAAAGGTTTGATCCAATTTGCACCCCAATCATGAGGCATGCCATGCTGAAGTGCGAGGTTAAACATATTGTGTATCCAATATCGTTTTTTTTTGCTTGTCCATTTAATCAATTCAGCCTTGACACGTTGAAGGTCTCAAGCGCGCGGCATACATTTTCAATGGTAAAGAAGGGAGGCATAAATGGAAGGGAGTACAACACTCCATCTTATCAACATTGGGTTGGTCATAGAGGTTCGTGCAAGGCGTAAACATATCCTCAAGAGTCAAGTCACCAAAGCTCTCAACACGCTTGTCTTTTAGATTTTGCCAAAACTTGCCACATGCACGTGCTTTCTCTTGCGCTAAAAGAAGTTGTTTTTTGACTTTCCACCTTCTCTTTTTTTGAGCAAGTGCTTTGTATGTGTGAATGTTTCAAGTAAACCTCCTTGTCTTTACTTGCATCCAACCTTAGCAAGTGTTTTCAGGCTTGATTACATTCCATGTCAAACCATTCCTTCTTGGTGCTACCCTTCTTAGACCTTTTGCAAGACATGCGTTTCACCGAAAAGCGTCCTTTGCACAAGAGAAAATTATTTCTTTGAAAACTTTCCACTTGCATTCTAATGTTAAGCTCTCTTGATACTCTACCATGCTTAACATTTGGTCCACCATATCAGCATATATAAGTGCTCATTTAAAGTCTAGACGTAGGTACGAATGATTCACATCATGATTGGAGGCTACATGCTCGGGTCTTTTACCACACTTGAGGTCAATACATAACATCCTATGATGCAATTTCGGATTCCATTCACCAAGTGTAAAGCTTTGTATGCATTCTAGAGTGGCTTTCAAAAACAACATATAGTCAATCACGCTATCACCATTGTGCTTTCTACGTGTAAAGTCATTGGTGCCTTGCCATAAAGATACAACATTTGCAATGCGCATTCCGGTACTCTTGCACATATGTAGAAGTGACTTTCCATAGTGATCCAATTCTTTTGCATCATTAGAACTTCGATTATACATGTATAAGTCATCCATTCTTCTTGAGACATGCGGCATGTTGACTTGTTGTGTGTCGTGTTGTAATGTATTTGTGCGAGCATTCATGTCTCCAAAGACAATGACTTCACCTGGGTCCTTGTAATGAGCAATGTCCATCTCTAGTTCAACAAAGGGATGATCTCTATCATATCCAAGCGAGCATAAAATTTGGATTCATGGGAGGAATGTAGCAACCAGCCACAATTATGACTTGACCATTTGGTGTGCTGATTTTCATCCATAAGTAGCATTTATACTTATCTTCTTTGACAATGGAAACATCTTTCAAACCCTTTTTGATCATACATGCTACGCCTCCTTGGCCTCTACATTGCTTTGCATTTTTGGCCCACATCAAAGAATGCACATCGTATTTGTTAAATCCAAGAACTTGTTGCACATCATGCTCCCATGTTTTGACAAGAAGTATCACATCGGACTCGTAAGCTCATCAATGCCAATTTCCGCATTCCATGGATACCCGTTACAATTCCAAAAGCTTATTCGCAAGCGTGAGTTGGTCTCATAGATCATGTGTCCCTATTTATTGGGTGGACTTGCATCCTCCTCAAGTGAATTTTCTTCTTGAGATGACAGCTTAACCTTCTTACTTCTTTCCTCATTCGCTTTGCGACGTACATTTTGTTGCATAAGAGTGCGATCCTCATATACATTACAACCCTTTCCTTTGAGGTAGATCCAACTATTGTCAAGGATGATCTTTATCTTTACCTCATCAGCCATGGTACATACAATAGGTTTTTCTGCTGAGAGAGGGACTCCTTGTTTTCTAACTCGATGTGCACCATAAGCCATGATTCATGTTTGGTGGATACAGGCATATACAGGTGTATGCACACCAAACCCTACAAAATCTCTACTGTTTTGAAGAAAGCCATGTAATTCAGCCTAGGACGAGTAGTAATCATGATGTAATTAGACAATACCCTCCTTACTTCTCTGAGTCTACACCCTTGTAAGAGGCCGGATGGTCGTGGGAAAGCCCCCTTAACTTTTAAAGTCAAAACCTTTAGTTTTGAGAAAAGATTTATCATTAACTTGAAGAATAAAAAACGTGCACTGTGGAGGCCTCTTCTTGCTACAACTTGAATCTTCTTTTCTCCTGAGCTGGTAATCAGAATTTGTTTCCGAATAGCACATTGCATTCCTTGTCTCTTGCTCTACAATTCAAGTGTAATAATTTCCAATTTTGTTGTGGTTTGTGACGCATTGTTTGTGAGCTAAATGCATTGATTTGGAGGTTAAAATGGTTGGTTTTTGATGTTTTGACCATGGATAAGTGTTTGTATGCTTAAGAAAGACCTTTCCAAGTACTTCTATTTCAGTTATCTGCACTTTTTTTGTGATGGATTGTGATTTATGTACCTTCCCAGATGGTAACAGAACTTGGGACTGAGCCCTTAAGTGTTGTGATACCTCTCCTTAAGTTTCGTGGCGCTCCAGATTTTTTTGGATGCCGAAAAGGCGTGATGACCTAGAGTGGTGAGATTGAACGCATATTGATTGTCTGACTAGGAAGTGGTTGATTTGCTTTTGGTGTAGAATGAGTAGTCCCCCGAGTTCACTTGGGTGATATTGACACTCTCATTAAGTCTCCGTGCCCCATCCCGAGTCGCTTCCTTGCATATTGAAATTATGTTAGTGCAAAAGAGCTATGCTGCAGATGTCCGTTCGCGGTGACCCGCTAACATTGGCGTCTTTGCCAGGGAAACCGATCCTTAGGAGGTGAGTGACTAAATGTACAAAAAAAAAAAATCCCTTCAAACTTTTGATACCCGTTCTGCTTACACATAGATAGTGAAGCAACTAGACGTAGGTTTAGTGCTTGATAGAGACTGGAGTCCGTGTCTAGCCAGTGCTATTCCTTAAGAGCAAAGAAAGTTGTGAGTGAAGTGCAAGATAGTATTTTGTTCTTTGATTTGTCACATGCTTGGAAAGGGCTGTCCACCACACACTTTGTTGTTATTTTTGTATTGTTAAGTTCAACTATGTTTGCAGATTCATTTTAGTTTATAGGAGTAGGTTAGGAAACAAATTACACCATCATTTGGGGCCAAAAGGATCGAGGGAAAAAGTGTCAAAAACCTTATTTTGGTGTTGAAGACCATAACTCTAAAAAGTTGAAGAAGTGATGGTCAGAGCTTCAAAACTGGACCAAACCCTACAAAACTTTCAAGAAGGGGATAAAAACATTGGCTAAAAAAGACTATGTTAAAAACTTTTAAATTGCTTGTCCAACATGGATCGCGATCCATGTAACTTTTGGGCAAAATGTGCTAAAACTATTTCCTTTGCTTAGAACAGGTTCTTAGGCATTAGAACCTTGAGTTTGGTCAAAAATAGAATGCTAAAAGATCAGGAAAATCAAAAGATTGGGGTAAGCAGAGCGAAACCTTGAAAAAAGGAGAAAACAATGAAAAAATGAACTTTTACTTGTCCAAATTCAAAAAAGGATGAGAATTGGGATCAAGTAGAAGCAGGGAATCAACAGAACCAAATTTCATGTACAGATGCTTCCTAACATGGATCGTAATCCATGTTCCACGTAGACATCTGACAGTAAGATTTGACCAGTGTACTCCTGATTACTAAGTGAACAACTTTTCCAAAAGGAGACATAGACAAGCACTGAAAAAAGCTGGTCAAAATACCAGAAAAGGAGTTGTTTGCAAAAAAAACCGCAAAACAGACACAAAATCTTGCTTCTCACTTGGAGAAAACTGATCAAATCCAAAAATACTTGGGGAATAGCATCATCATACCTTGTGTGATCAGCTCACAAAGTGTCAGTTCAAAATCTTGCCAAATATGTATCGCGATCCATGTACCTTTTTGGAATTTTGAGCTCATAAAAGGCAAGAAAGGAAGTGATAACAATTGAAACACTTTCTCCTAAAGGACCCATATCAAAAAATTTAAAAAGAGGGCAAAAGGGGGCAAAAATAAGACCAAGGGGGAAACCACTAAAATAAATCTTAAAACTGACTTTTGTCTGTCCTAAAAAGCTTTAAAGCATTCAAAAACCATATAGCCAGCATCACTAGGCCAAGGACTAGCTGTGGGACAAAATTCAGTGTATTTTGATACAAAGGAACATGGGTCGCGATCCATGTTCCCCTGACACAAATTGATACCAAACTGGTACCATAGCTAGAGAGCATCACAGAGAGTCTAGTGGTCCTTCTAGAGTTGAATTTGGGTGCAAGAAACCATCCCAACAGCTCAGAACTCACAGAACGCTCAGGCAAAGTGAAAAAATCAACTTAGCCTCTAATCCAGAGGTTTATTTCTTAAAAAAATGGTACCATAAGACTTCTTAATCATGTTAAATCTGAGGATGGCAACACAAGTTCAATCGGCTTCTTAACATAGATCGTGATCCATGTACCTTTGAGTCAGAACAGAGACAAAAACTTACCATACAAAGAGCTAGTACATAGCAACCTGGTGCTTCCTTCAAAATTGAAATTGGACCCAAATTGTTGAGGTTGTGTAGGGAATTGTGTGCTAAGTTTTGTTGAATAAAATCAAGAACTAACAAGAATGGCTGTAAGCTCACAGCTATCAAGAAAATTCTTACAGGTTGAAGGTACTAGAAGATACTACCCAGCAAGCAAGATCAAACGGGAAATTCAAACTATTTAATGAGGTAACTCGGTTTGGATATTATCGATTCTTCATGAATTTGCGAAGCTCTCTATGTTGTTGCTCTATGCTCTATATTGACATCCTATGGTGCCATGGCCACAAGGTGCCCTCATTGTTTCAAAAAAACCCTCATTGTTTTGGCACCCTATAGCCCTAGGTATAAAGCACTATTTGGTCTCTTTATGCTAGTAAGAACCGATTTATGCTCTATATTGGCACCCTATGGCTTGAAGGCCATAGGGTGCCAATATGCTAGTAAGAACCAATTTATGCTCTATATTGGCACCCTATGGCTTGAAGGCCATAGGGTCCTCTGTATCTAGTAAGAACCTCTCTATGCTCTATACATCCTATGACCCCAAGGCCACAAGGTGCCCTCTATGTTTTGAAGAAACCCTTCATGAGGTGTTTTTGGCAACCTATGGACCCCCGGGCCATATGCTGCTCTCTATGCTAGTAAAAAACACTATTTGCTCTATATTGAGGAGACCTTTTAGGCTGAAGGCCGTAGGGTCCTTTCTATGCTATTAAGAACCTCTATTTTCTCTATATTGACACACTGTGGCCTGAAGGCCATAGGACTCCCTCTATGCTAGTAAGAAGCTCTCTATGCTCTATATTGACATCCTATGGCCCGATGGCCACAAGGTGCCCTGATTGTTTCAAAAAAACCCTCATTGTTTTGGCACCCTATGGCCCCAGGTATAAATCATTATTTGGTCTCTATGCTAGTAAGAACCGATCTATGCTCTATATTGGCAACCTATGGCCTGAAGGCCATAGGTCCCGTGTATGCTAGTAAGAACCTCTCTATGCTCTACACATCCTATGACCCCAAGGCCACAAGGTGCCCTCCTAAGCTGCATTTATATGCTCGTATATTATAAATCGTATATATATTACAAATGTATATGCTATATATCCGTATTATACGCGCATATCGGAATAAAAAAGATTTAGATTGAAGTATACTTCGATCGAAATATATTTATACTTATAAAAAGAGGACGCCATGGCAGTTCGAATGAACTGATGTGATTGGGATTTCTAGAGAGATGGAGATAGAGTTGTTGGAGCTTTATATGAGCGATAGACAACGAGCACAACACATCCGCAGCGAGCCATAGAGCAGGTGATTTTTCTTATATTGTTTTTTGTGTTTTTTTGTGCAATTAATTTGCTAGCACTGTTGTTGTGGAGCTTTGTTTGCACCTCAGTGTTAGTTTGTATTTTGTTTTTTACTAACACTGTTGTTCTGGAGATTTGCTCGCACCTTAGTGTTAGTCTGCAGGTTTAGACACCCGTCCTTGGCTGTGTTGATCCTCATGACACATTGCAAGGGGGGTTAGACTTTAGACGCTTTGTCCTTAACTGTTGCTGACCTCCATGTTGCCCTTTAGGGAGTAGCTTAGGTTGTACAATTAGACTTTCCATCCCTTGTTGTTGCTGAGCACCAAGTCGCGCTACAAGGAGGAGTTAACTATCATGCATCTTTTCTTCCTAGTTATTGATGACTATTGCGTCGCACTATTGGAAGATTGGATTCAAAAAATAGATTCCTCATCTTTGGTTGTTGCTGAACACCGTGTCGCACTGTAGGGAGGGGTTTTAGGGTTGTGAAAACCATCGTCCTTCGTTGTTGCTGACCATCACGTCACATTGCAAGGAGATTGGATTTAATAGATTCTTTGTCTTTGATTGTTGTTGACCATCGTGTCACACTACAGGGAGGGGTTTAGGATTTTAAATCCATCATCCTTGGTTGTTGAAGACCATCACGTCACACTATAAGGAGATTGGGTTTAATAGATTCCTCGTCCGTGGTTGTTGTTGACCACCGTGTCACACTGCAGAGAGGGGTTTAGGGTTGTCAAATCCATCATCCTTGGTTGTTGCTGACCATCGTGTCGCATTGCAAGGAGATTGGATTCAATAGATTCCTTGTCTCTGGTTGCTGCTGACCATTGTGTCACATTACAGGGAGAGGTTTAGGATTTCTAAATCCATCGTCCTTGGTTGTTGCTGACCATCGCGGCGCACTGCAAGGAGATTGGATTCAATAGCTTCCTCGTCTCCGGTTGCTGTTCACCACCGTTTTGCACTGTAGGGAGAGGTTTTGAGTTTTTAAATCCATCGTTCTTGGTTGTTGCTGATCATCGCGTCGCATTGCAAGGAGATTGGATTAAATAAATTCTTCGTATTTGGTTGTTGCTGACCCCATGTCGCACTGTAGGGAGAAGATATATATTTTACATTCTTCAATCCTGAATGCTTTGATCATCGCGTCTTTCATTACTGTTGTTATTATGATGCATGAAATGTTAGATCTTTCATTACTGGAGGTTATTATTGTTCATGAAATGTTTTTGTTTAGATTTATCAACAATCATATATGTCAAATTTTTATCTATTCTGGATTTACCTTATATTTCCTTCATGTATTTTTAGGCTTCAGTCATGGTAGAGACAAAGTTAACACGTTAGCATCGCAAAATTATGAG
This sequence comes from Adiantum capillus-veneris, assembly GCF_014529385.1. Lineage (NCBI taxonomy): Eukaryota > Viridiplantae > Streptophyta > Polypodiopsida > Polypodiales > Pteridaceae > Adiantum > Adiantum capillus-veneris. The sequence continues at coordinate 169,657,439 of NC_140934.1, read as the reverse complement.
TGATGCTCTTATTTTGTCTCTTGATGGAGCTTGAAACGATCATTTGTGATGAGCATTTGATCCATTGCAGGCAAAGTTCAACGATTTTGTGATTGAACTTGTGGAACATTGTTGGCTGAAGCTGTGCAGTGCATTCCCAGTTTTGTTTGATCCAGCTTTGGTAAAGCAATTATTATGCCAGGTCACTAGAAGTTTTGAAAGTATGGTTCATCTAGAAATCAAAACCAAACCTGTAATCAAAGAGCGAATGCAGCTTGTAGAACTACATTTAGAATTGAAGAGAAAAGATAATATTGAAGGCTCTTAAAAACGTCCTAGGACAGAAGAGGATGTACCTCCTCCATCAGGTGCTCAGTCCTCTGTTGTAAACCTGGATGATATGATGTGTCCTCCTATCCTACACTTACTTGGGGAGCATTCCATCTTTCACTTGCAAGCACCCCCATTAGGTGAGGGACATTTTGCAAATGTGAAACAAGTATCAGTGGCTCATCCTCTCTTCAAAGATCCTGTCTATGCGGGGAAGATATACAAAGACCAAATAGGAAGCAAGCCAACATGCAGATTGTGCTAGAGGAGGCAATTGCTACAACTATTCAGGATTGTGGCATGATATTGCCCCGTGCTCTTGTTCGGTATAGCAAAAGACCTATGTTGATCTTCCAGCTTAGAAATGGAGGTCATCTTGAGAAGTGGATTTTTCATCATGATGGAAGCAAGCCTGCAATCAGAGAGTTCCAACACACGTCTGGAACTGTACAACAGTTCACAAACAACATCTTGCCAATCTACAATGCTCTTTTGCAGACGATTAAATTCATGCATAGTCACGAATTTATTCACATTGATCTACACACTAGAAATATTCTACTCGATTTTGGCAAGCGAGGAGTGTATGCTGGCATTACGGACTGGGGAAAAAGTACACCATCAAACACTTTGGAAACATTTACCAAGTTGCCAAATCTCACCCCTCAATGTAGAGCTCAATTTGAGCAAGATTATCCATGGACTGCCCCTGAAAATATCAGCATCAATCCTCCTCCATTCACCAAGGAATTTGATATATATAGTCTCTCGTATATTCTTAGACGCTTGCTTGCATGTATTCTAGAGCCCACCGAGGTTCTCAAGTGCAAATTTTTGTGCAATGTAAACAAACATGTTGCTAGTGGAAAATCTCCCAAACCCTTAGATAGACCTAAGATATGGGATTTAAGCCTTTGTTTGAATTGAATCCATAATGTTGGCTATCATATTGTAACCAAATATGGTTTGAGGCCTAGTGATGATTAAACTAGTAATAAACTTTTTTGGCATTAATGGTGTCATGTGTGCAATGTGTGGTATCACATGTGCAATGTTTTTAAAGTTCTTCAAGTTGAATTTTTAAAGTATTTCAAGTTAGATCGCTCAATTCTCTAAACCATCTCTCTTTTTCAAGTGCTAAGACCTGTCTCGCTAAAGTTTATTATTTTGCATGTCAGCTATGGAAGATATTGCTCCCGACCATAATGCACAATAGCCTAATGATCCTTTTCTTAATCATGCATTGGCTCAACAAATTTACAAAGAGGAAGAGATTCGGGGGGCTCAAGGAGATCTCAGCGCTTTGGCTGCAACCCAACAAGACGAATCAGAACCTCAAGGGGAGCCACTAAATTATAGGCAATACAGACAGTTATGCTTGAATCACTTCGTACGCAACACATTATTTCAAGTCAGTGGAAATGCTAAGGCTTTTGGTCCCTTGAAGGTTTCAGATCTGCAACACACTGTCCTAATCAGTGCGCTCATTGTCTTGATAGCATCTATATGCCAATGATCCCCAAACGTTCGCTCTCTACTATTACATGCCGTCTTTTGTGTGTATGCCATTTGTCCATCCACATTGCCTAATAATTGAGCACACACTTTCTTGAAATCACTGATCACTTCATTTTTTGAAGATTGCTCGTGCATTTGGAACTTGGGATCCAAGACAAAACCTGCTCCATGTAAAGGAGTATGAAACTGCTCCCGTCGTCTTTTGACAAATGTCATCATCATGGCTTCCTCTTTTCCTACATAAGATGTACTATCTTTTAACTTGCAAGTGGCTTCATGCATGTACCAGTAAACCCATCCAAAGATAGAGGCTTCTTTGTCCACTAATCGTATTAGATGAGTGAAAGGTTCTGTGACAATAACTATTTTGTCTACATTTCTCCAAAAAACAGGAGAGTTTACAAGCTGATAGCATTTGGAAGCAGCACGTTCATGCTTGGGATATTTATCAAGCCAAATGTCCCATCTTCTATCTGCGACTGTTTCAACAAGGGTTGCTTTTACCTGCTGCTGTAGTGTGGAGAGAACGTAATATGATGTTGCAAAACGGGTCACACAAAAAATCTGTAAATTTTTGGGGGGGACTTTGTTCTAAACAAAGCGTAAGAAAATGAATGCTCTCTTATAAACTTCACCAAGTGGTTTGCATCTAGAAGAGTTTGCTTAATAGAAGGAAATTTTCCGAAGTCCTTTAAGAGAAAACTCAAAGTGTGAGCAGCACATGGAACCCATGTAATCTCTGGATACTTTGCTTCAATTGCTTTTACAGCTGCTTTGTAGTTAGATGCATTATCTGTGACAATGGCTGTCACATATTTGTTGGGGTATAGGCGTCTGTGCCTTGCCCGACCGCCCAAAGTCTGGGCGCCCACTGACTTGTATACCTTATACATAGCATAAGTGTATAGGGGGCTGCTCATTCTTTGAGTCTCCCCACCCACATTGTGTGTGTCTCCTTCTCTCTCTCTCTCTCTCTCTCTCTCTCTCTCTCTCTCTCTCTCTCTCTCTCTCTCTCTCTCTCTCTCTCTCTCTCTCTCTCTCGCTCTCCGTCTGTGGTGCTCCCCGATCCCCTTCAATTGGTATCAGAGCTATGGTGACCGTGGAGAGCATGACGGCTTTGAGAGCTTCGAGGCGATAGCTCGCTCGCTCTCGAAGGTGGAGTTCGATCGCGGAGTTTCACGGAAAGTGATTTTAGCTTGAGGAGCATTGTCTTTGGAGCTTAGGAGCTTGGTGTGGTCAAGCTTGGTCGAAGAGGCGGTTGCGGAGGAGCTTTTGAGCTCAGTGGAGCTCGTTAGAGAAGTGCTCGGCGGAGGAGAGCTTGACATTCGAGTGCTTGGATGTTGTTGTGGCAGAGCTCTTGCGTTGGAGCTTGCATCGAGGGGACATTGCATCACGCAGAGTGGAGTAGGAGCAGGTTCAAGACTGTGTGCAGCTCGTTTTTGCCATTTTCGAGCTCTAATACGCAGTTTTTTGCGTAGCTCCGTCATACAGAGTCAGATCTACATGATCCAGGAGTCTAGGTCAGGGTTTTGGCACTCTCCGGATGCGATGGTAATGTCTATTTGCTGAAATTATGCTTTGAATTACAGCAGGTTTCAGCTACAGGTTTACAAGTTTACAGGCAGGTTTGAGGGCTTATTTGGGCGCTGAATTTTCAGCCATTGTTTCCTCTTTGCAGGTGTCCATGTATGGCTCAGTTGTAGGCTGATCTGGGACACATTTGTGACTTGTTTATGCAGCTATTTAAGAGCTGAATTTTGGGGCTGTTTTGGGACTGATTTGCAGCCATATTTGCAGACTTTTGTTGATGCGATTCGAGCCAGTTTAGGGCTGATTTGGTTGACATTTGCTACTCATTGTTGGTTGCTCTTTTGCAAGCATTATGGATGATTTTTCATTTGACTTCCAGCGTTATGGTCTGACACAGTTTGATGGTGCAGATTTTGTTGCTTGGAAGGAGCATATGCTTGTTGCATTGGGGGATATGGGGCAGGATAAACCCTTGCGTGGTTTATCGGCGAAGCCCAATTCTATGCATGATGATGATTGGCAGGATCTTGATGAGTTAGCCATGTCTACGATTTGTTTGCATCTCGTTGAGTCTGTTTACTGGCAGGTCTCGAGGGAGACTACAACTCATGCTTTATGGCAAAGTTTACATGCTATGTACACGACATCCATGTCTACAGGGGAGTCTAGTCCCACTTCTATGTCCATGGGAGAGATTGATCCCACACGCAAGTCTCGACGGCATAGAGACTTGACATGTTGGCATTGTGGACATAGAGGGCACATTAGGCGTCGATGTTTCAGGCGTTTGAGACAACGGAGGCGACAGATGCGTGATGCAGATTTGGGCATGACAGATGCTAGTGAGATCAGTACGGTGGTTACTGAGTATGATTGTGACGACGATGTCACATTTACAGCTAGCTTGTCTTCAGACAATCTTATGTCTACGGATTGCATATCGGTTTGCACATTGTCTTCACATTGGTTACTAGATTCAGATGCTACATTCCATGTCACGTTGCATCGTGAGTGGTTTAGCACGTTTTCTAGTGGGAGACTTGGTTGTGTGCACATGGCTGATGGTGCTGTGTATGACATTGAGGGTACAAGAGACGTATGTTTGTCCTTGCCCAGTGGTATGAGATTTACCCTGCGTCATGTGCCAGATCTGAGACGGGATTTGATCTCAGTTAGACAGTTACGGGATAGTGGATGTCGGGTATCGCTGCTTGAGCAATCTTTTGTGATGCATTTGGGTTTGCTAGTGATTGCGAGAGGTGCCAGAAGTGGTACAGGTTACCCATTGCATGTGGATCACGAGAGAGACGGTGTTGTCTCTGTGATCACGCAGCCAGGTAGAGAGCGAGAGAGCAGGCGAGTCTCTTTTGCTTGTGGGTTGTAGGATGCTTTGCATGGAGTGCAGAGTAGTGAGCTCGTTGTGCACACAGTTGGGGCACGACTTGAGCAGTCATACAGAGAGGTGACAGAGTTAGACATGCATGCTTTGCTAGTGACTGAGCAAAGCAGAGAGTCAGTTGTGCGAGATACTTCTATGCAGGATAGACAGGTAGAGCGGTCTTGCTCTAGTGAGTCACGACAGGAGGACGTTGTGCAAGATTCTATGCATACGGAGTTAGAGCATGAGAGCTCTAGTGAGTCACAGCAGATTGAGTGGTCATGTTTGCAGTGGATGATTGCAGAGGAGGCTGAGATGTCAGTGATTATGCAATCATTCCTTTCTATGCTCGACAGTGAGCATGGGGATATAGTTGTGCAGGATATGTCTTCCAGCAGACATCTAGAGCAGCTGGTTTGCTCTGAGGTTGCACGATAGGTTGATGCGTCTTTTGTGGACAGTCAGGAGATGCATGTGGCTGACATGCCTTGTCAGTCAGAGATGCCTATTGCCAGGGATATATATGTTGATGCATGCTCTGTAGAGCTAGCAGGGCCCGCTAGCATTGCATCGGCATTCGGTGGTCTCATGTATGAGATGCTGATCTTGAGACCGGATATCGCAGCTACAGTGGGAGCATTTGCAGTTGGGGTTGTCAGTCATTTGTTGACTGATGATGGCATAGTGCACGAGGGAGATATGCAGGTATTGCGTACATACTTGCAGTACATGTGTGGTACGTCTGGTGGTGTATGGACTTACATAGGAGCAGGACAGCCGGATGCACATGATCACAGCCAGCCAGTGGGCATCGGTTGAGAGCGGTTTTCTCTCACCTTTTGTAGTCTTTGACTAGGTTCCCTTGCTTAAAGGCACAGTCGCCTTTAAGTGGGAGGTTGTTGGGGTATAGGCGTCTGTGTCTTGCCCGGCCGCCCAAAGTCTGGGCGCCCACTGACTTGTATACCTTATACATAGCATAAGTGTATAGGGGGCTGCTCATTCTTTGAGCTCCCCACCCACATCGTGTGTGTCTCCTTCTCTCTCTCTCTCTCTCTCTCACTCTCCGCCTGTGGTGCTCCCCGATCCCCTTCAATATTTAGGTCCCCCTGCACTTCTAATCGAACGCTCGTAAACACCAGCAAGATATCCACCAATTTTTTCTTTCAGGGATGTATCGATCGCTTCAAAAAAGATGGCACCTCTTGGACAAATCAACATCACATTAATCAATGGCTTCTTCTGGAAATTTGTCCAACCATCTAGAGCAATTGTGCATCCATACGCTGACACAAAATCAAGAGTTGTGCACTGTAAAATATTCTTTGATGTAGTTTTTACTTTATCTAAATATTCTGTACGCATCTTATTATAATCAGAAACCACAAAACCCTTCTTCATTGTGTTCATTAAAGCATCTTTGAAGATAGGATTTAGAATGACATTAAAAGGAATTCCACATGCAACAAATGCTTGAGTCCACTTAAGATGGAGTTCAAGCAGCCATTGTTTCCCAAATGCCTGTTGCAAAGTAGGATCACTTGGTGCAAATTCTTCTCCAGTCCATGCTTCACTTCGGCTTATGTTAGCAGTAGAGCCTCCGGTAGGATTAGATCTACAATTCCCAGCAAAGGATGAATGACACCCTCCTTGACCTGAAGTAGGGGTTGAATGAGGGTTTTGATCATTCTCAAGTTTCATCTCGATGTCCCTAGCCATAGATGGAGCCATCATTTTGGGACCTCTCTTTTTTTCTCCCTCAAGAACTCTCTTTGCCTTGAGCGCCCACTCGGGAAATTTTTTAGCAATACCTCTTGGGGGTTTTTGCAAGCTGCGACGGTTCCAGGAATTTTGAAAATATGTTCTTTTATCCTGTGAGCATTTCTACTAAAATTATGGCCAGAGTTTTTACACCTCAACTTTGATGTAGTCTTCCCATTGGCCAATTCATCTATGTAGTTCCACTCGTATCCTTTCACCATCTTCTTCAGATCTACAAACTCAAACAGAACTAGTTACTAAATACACATCTAAAATTGAACTCTAATACCATTTATATTACTTTATTCGTCAACATTTTCAACTTCTTTAAATTATAAATACCAAAAATAAAATTTTCTCAAGTGTGAGCTTTCACTTTATACCTGAATCATGATAAATAAGTTGCTTAATCTATCTCAATAACTTCCAAGTGTGAGTAAACTCTACACAAAGCAAGATATCTTTAAAAGACCTATCTATATTACCTCCAAGTGTGAGTGTAACTCTACACATGGCAAGCAATCAAAATTCACTACTTCTCTAAATCTCTTCTAGGTGTGAGAATACCTCCACACAAAGAGAGAGATTATTATTTAATCTACCTAAATTGTTTGTAGTGTGAGTGTTACTCTACACATGACATACAATCATTAGATAAATCCAACGTAAGTTACTTCCAAGTGTGAACATAGTTCAACACACAACAAGTAACTCTTAGCTTTAACTATTTAACTAAAGTTACTTTTAAGTGTGAACATAGTTCAACACAAAGCAAATAACTCCTAACTTTAACTACTTTGAATCACCTCCAAGTGTGAGTTTCCTCTACACAAGGCAAGTAATCCTTAACTATCTTACTTAACTTACCTCCCAGTGTAAGATATACTTCACACAGAGCAGATAACTCAAAACTCCAAAGCTTTTTTTAAAAAATCCAAGCTCTAAATTTTCACTAGAAAATATATGGCTAAATTTAAACTAGCATTTTTATATTTTTCTTCGTATTGTAAAGCTCACCTATAGGTGAGATGAGGGAAGAGAGATCAATGGAGTGAGAAAAACAGTCCGTTTCACCGTATATATACAGATTTATTTCAATCTAATTAATATTTTGATCGAACTAATATTTCTATCAAACTAATATTTAGATCGAATTAATATTTCGATTGAAATGCTGAGAAATTATACGATACGGTGTTTTTGCTAATGTGGCTCTGTATAATACGACCGAATAAAGATAGGTGTCATATAATATGCCCGTTTAAAGCGTATTATACGTACACCGTATAACATACAATGCAGCTTAGGTGCCCTCTATGTTTTAAAGAAACCCTTCATGAGGGTTTTTTGGCAACCTATGGATCCAGAGCCATAGGGTGCTCTCTATGCCATTGAGGAGACCTTGTGGGCTGAAGGCAATAGGGTCCCCTCAATGCTAGGAAGAACCTCTTTTTTCTCTATATTGACACCCTGTGGCTTGAAGGCCATAGGATTCACTCTATGCTAGTTAGAAGCTCTCTATGCTCTATGTTGTATGCTCTATGCGCTATATTGACATCCTATGGCCCCAAGCCCACAAGGTGCCCTCATTGTTTTGGCACCCTATGGCCCCAGGTATAAAGCACTATTTGGTCTCTCTATGCTAGTAAGAACCGATCTATGCTCTATATTGGCACCCTATGGCCTGAAGGCCATAGGGTCCGCTCTATGCTAGTAAGAACCGATCTTTGCTCTATATGGCAACCCATGGCTTGAAGGCCATAGGGTCCCCTATATGCTAGTAATAACCTCTCTATTCTCTACACATCCTATGACCCCAAGGCCACAAGGTGCCCTCTATGTTTTGAAGAAACCCTTCATGAGGGTTTTTTGACAACCTATGGACCCAGGGCCATAGGGTGCTCTCTATACCATTGAGGAGACCTTGTGGGTTGAAGGCCATAGGGTCCCCTCTATGCTAGTAAGAACCTCTATTTTCTCTATATTGACACCTTGTGGCCTGAAGGCCATAGGGTTCCCTCTATGCTAGTAAGAAGCTCTCTATGCTCTATGCTCTATATTGGCATCCTATGGCCCCAAGGCCACAAGGTGCCCTCATTGTTTCTAAAAAACCCTCATTATTTTGGCACCCTATGGCCCCAGGTATAAAGCACTATCTGGTCTCTCTATGCTAGTAAGAACTGATCTATGCTCTATATTGGCACCCTATGGCCCAAAGGCCATATGGTCCCCTGTATGCTAATAAGAACCTCTCTATGCTCTACACATCCTATGACCCCAAGGCCACAAGGTGCCCTCTATGTTTTGAAGAAACCCTTCATGAGGGTTTTTTGCAACCTATGGACCAAGGGCCATAGGGTGTTGTCTATGCCAGTAAAAAACACTATTTGCTCTATATTGAGGAGACCTTGTGGACTGAAGGCCATAGGGTCCCCTCTATGCTAGTAAGAACCTCTATTTTCTCTATATTGACACCCTGTGGCCTAAAGGCCATAAGGTTCCCTCGATGCTAGTAAGAAGCTCTCTATGCTCTATGCTCTCTATGCTCTATATCTATGCTCTAGATTGACTTCCTATGGCCCCAAGGGCACAAGGTGCCCTCATTGTTTCAAAAAAACCCTCATTGTTTTGGCAACCCTCCATGCCGATAAAAAGCACTATTTTGTCTATATTGGCATCCTAAGGCCTGAAGGCCATAGTGTCCCCTCTATGTTAGTAAGAACCTCTCTATGCTGTATAATGACATCCTATGGATCCTATGGCCAAAAGGTGCCCTCTACGTTTTCAATTTGAAGAAACCCTTCATGATGGAATTTTTGACAACCAATTGCCCTAGGGCCATAGGGTGCTCCATATGCCAGTAAAAAAAACACTATTTGCTCTATATTGGCACCATGTGGCTTGAAGGCCATAGGGTCCCCTCTATTTTAGTAAGAGCATCTCCATGCTCTGTATTGGAACCCTCTTGCCTAAAGGCCATAGGGTCCACTCTGTGCTAATAAGAACGAATCTATGCTCTATATTGGCACCCTAGGTCCGCTCTATGCTAGTAAGAACCAATCTATGCTCTATATTGGCACCCTATACCATAGGGTCCCCTGTATGCTAGTAAAAACCTCTCTATGCTCTACACATCCTATGACCTCAAGGCCACAAGGTGCCCTCTATGTTTTGAAGAAACCCTTCATGAGGGTTTTTTGGCAACCTATGGAACCAGGGCCATAGGGTGCTCTCTATGCAAGTAAAAAACACTATTTTCTCTATATTGAGGAGACCTTGTGGGCTGAAGGCCATAGGGTCCCCTCTATGCTATTAAGAACCTCTATTTTCTCTATATTAACACCCTGTGGTGGCTGAAGGCCATAGGGTTCCCTCTATGCTGTTAAGAAGCTCTCTATGCTCTATGCTCTATTCTCTATATTGACATCCCATGGCCCCAAGGCCACAAGGTGCCCTCATGGTTTTGAGAAACCCTCATTGTTTTGGAAACCTATGGCCCCAGGGCCATAGAGTGCTCTCTATGCCGGTATAAAGCACTATTTTGTCTATATTGGCACCCTAAGGCCTGAAGGCCATAGGGTCCCCTCTATGTTAGTAAGAACCTCTCTATTCTCTATAATGACATACTATGGCCCCAAGGGCCACAAGGTTCCCTCTATGTTTTCAATTTGAAGAAAATATTCATGATGGATTTTTGACAACCAATGGCCCTAGGGCCATAGGGTGCTCTATATGCCAGTAAAAAACACTATTTGCTCTATATTTGCACCATGTGGCTTGAAGGCCATAGGGTCCCCCCTATTCTAGTAAGAGCCTCTCCATGCTCTATACTGGAACCCTTTTGCCTAAATTCAGTAGGGTCCGCTCTATGCTAGTGGGAACCGATCTATGCTCTATATGGCACCCTGTGGCTTGAAGGCCATAGGATCCCCTGTATGCTAGAAACCAATGAGGGTTTTTTGGCAGCATATAGCCCAAGGGCCATAGGGTGGTCTCTTTATGGCCACAGGGTTTGTTGTTTACTAGGGAAAACTCTCCATGCTCTATCTTGGCATCTTATGGTGGTTGTCCTCTATGCTAATAAGAAACCACCATTGATCTAGGTTTGTCTCTTATTGCTTTATGGAAACAAGGTGTCATCCTCCCATAATTTTAAAAAAACTAAATGCTCTACATTGACACCCTATAGCCCAGGGCCCAAGTCCCAGGGGATTCACTGTGTTTTTCCGTACTGTACCACGTGAGTGTACAAGAGGGGGGTTTTTGGATTTTGTACATAAGCGTATACAATAGGGGTAGCCCCTCATTATTTCATACTCAAAACGTATACATAAGGGAGGGGGCATCGGGGGGGGGAAGGGGTATCACATACTATGTGTGTGTGTGTGTAATATATATATACATACATACAATGTACATATACACACCATGTTTATAGATCAAATCGTCCGTGGATAAGTTCGCATTCCGTGGATAAGTTCACATTTAGTTCACACTTAGTTAATATCGAGTTCACAACAAATTTGGTGTGGTGCACATACCCTCCCAAGTTCACATCTAGTTCACACCAAACTTAGTGTGGTGCACATGTTCACATTTAGTTCACACCTAGTTCAAAAAACGATCGGATGGGTCAGACTGCCCCAACATGGGCCTTTGATCCCACCTCTCCAAAGAAGCAGGGATCGCTGAGAGTCATACGTTGTAAGACCAGCGGGTAGACCCCTGGCCCTCTTCTATATGTAGACCCCTTTACTGCATGTGTGTCTGGCACATTGCTCGGGCCGTGCCCGTCTAGTCCTACCCTTGGCATGACATTACTCCCCCCTTGGAGAAGCATTTTCGTCCTCGAAAACACAAGTGGTAGTATCTTCATAAGAACACTAATGCTTTCCACCGTGGCATCCCTCATGGATCCAACGATTCGTTGAATCGGAACCCGGTTCATTGGGAGGTTCAATGAAATCAAGAGTAACATCTTGATTTTCCACATTGTTGTCCCTGTGCAACCGTCTTGGTTAACCGACCCATAATCAAAAGAGCGTGAAGGCTCCATTTAGAACTCACTTGAGAATGCTAAACGAGTTATCACAACTAAGAGGTGTCTAAATGCATACCTAGGTTTCAGACTTTCTGAAGGTATTGGAATGTGCAATATAACCTCGGCTCATCTTTCCATGAAAGTACTATGCTGACATACTCATCAGTAGCAACCAAGTCCTTGACTTGCGGTGGTTTCTTGCCAATAGTCAACCTCATCCAAACTGATGATTAAGGTTGATAACTTGAGAATAACAGGCAGAGACTAGAACTAGCCGTAACACGCCTTTCATCATATGAAACAAACTCCAAACCAAAAAAGTAACCGATCTAGTTGTTTCACTTCTTGCTAACATATGCACTTAGCATATCCTTTAGCGTGCTTTACTAACGTATGCACGCTGCATATCTGTTAGTACTAAATAGAATGCTTGTAAGCTGCGTATCCTACGTGGGATGAATAGCAACAGTAAGAGTGAGGTGCTTTCCCCCAACCACTTACAGACAGTCGCCCACGACTGACGACAAACTATGACTCAATCATTGAGTATCCAGTCATATACTCGATATGGAATGGAGACAACCAACTAGGTTGAAAGCAGATTGGAGGTTCAAGCAGCCAATCATGAACACCTATACTCATCCATCACTTTGTATGGCAGGGTGTCAACTCATACTAAATCTGCAAGAGAGATTGCACTGGCAGTGCAAAAGGGTGCAGAAAGAATAAAGTCCATGAATTTGCATGCCGCTCCGAATAAATTTGTGTTAAACACTAGGGCCCATAACACCTAGTGTGCATGCATTTAACACAAACATATCCGAACCTCAATTCCATGACGAGACTTTGGACCATACAGAATGTGACAACCCGCTCACACGTAGGTACCAACCATGAGACATTCTCATGAACATAACATACTTTGCAATAAAAGTTGGACCATAATAGAATGTGACAACCCAATCACACCTAGGTACCAACCATGAGACATTCTCATTTACATAGCATACTTAGCTATATGTAGAAACAACCTTCCGTCAAGGTGGTTTCACATCACTTGTAATCATAACAAGTTTGTACTTAGTACCCGAAAATTTTTGGCCACTGAAATTGCTCCTGATACTGTGTGCTCAAAATGGTCGAATCCATGGATGCGACCAGCACCTAGGGACTTCGTCGTGACACATTGTTAGATAGTTGGCACCAGTGTCAGTCCCAGAGACTCATATTCTCCACATGTGGAATATGTCTCAAACAAGGATATCAAGAAAAGAGACATCCATCAAGTACGAGCTGGTACTTGTGTGTGGAGGTAACTACTATCACTCCGTGAAAAGAGTGAGAGGCACCCTCATTATCATACTCCACACTGGCTAAACTGAACTCCTTGAGTTCCTAGACCATGTTGTATCCCATGTGACAACATGTGCCAAATCGAACCCTACAACTAGGGTCGTAACAACATAAGGTATAGTGGACGCTACGGTCCAAAATTCTCTATTCCAACATGCCCTTGGTATGGCTTTGAAACATTCAAGCGTATTTATACGACTTGTATTGGAAACCGTGGGTGTTGCCTGCGCAATCCAACCCCTTTGGGTAACATCTACGTAGTCAAACCCCTTGGTAAGACCCTATGTAGAAACTGCTCAACTAGCAGGCAACGGTAATCAACATAGTTAACCGTGTACATAATGATTGGAATTAACTTGAAAAGTTGAATTCTTCTGCTACCGTGTGGTAGATTGCGGAAGTCTTTCCTTGAAAGTTTAACTGGGAGAGATCAAATTGTGATCCTCAATGCCTAGGGGGTGATTTAGCAGGCACCCTCCAGGCCGTACCCCAAACAATATGTCCATAGACACTCCATAGTGCTATAGAGAGAGGAAGAAATCCACACAAGTGAACTGCCTAGCTCTTGTGGATAGCCATGCTGTCTCAACTGATTGCTGCATCTATACTTCCTTGTAGAGATCAGCTGCTGTGAGTTGAAGATTTATCAAAAACTCAACTTGAGTGTCGCACTGAAAACATGTAGTGCAAAAATGACACTGTAAACATCCTCAATGACAAGACCCTTGCTTGTCCATTAACGTCGATGTATACTTCCTTGGGTAGATCTGTTCACTCTTGAAAACAATCACCCAAAGAATGCCAATAGTTGGGTCCTACCCTTGGCATGACAATGGCTCTTAGCCGGTGTGGCTCATAGCCCTTGTACAAATTAGTGTTCAATGGACGAACCGATGAAGACTAATTTGAGTAGCATATTAGCCACGTGCTAGCTGAGAGTTAGAGCACCTTGGCTCAGGCTGACTCACGAGCAAAACACGTATCAAAAGGTTCTTAGAAGATTTTCATTATTCCCTTAGAGAGAGAGGACTCGAGAGAAGGCCCTGCCTCAACTTTCCTTGAACGACTATGATGTGTATAGTTGATTGCCATGCTCGTGTGCATCTTATGCCTAACATGCAGCGTATCCTATAAGCATGCAACAAGTTTCTGCTATGACTCTCTCATTGAGAGAGGTAACAGAAAAACACAACCACATCTTGATCTACCTGCTTTGCAGGGTCGTGATTGTATGAAAATGACATAGCATTGGCACTTTGCCTGTGAAATAAGTCCTAGATTTAGGTTCCTTTTAGTGCTGTGGGGTGTTGATAGCAACCAACCATCAGGTAAGTGTACAATACGTTCAAATCTCCAGGTACGCATCTATTGATTTGGTTTTATTCCATTTTTAGTATGCTTTGCTTGGTTTTTCAAGACGTATAAATAAGCTTGAATGTTACAGAGCCATGCCAAGGGCATGGCGGCACAACGTATTTTGGGCCAAGTGTCCAATCTATATTGCAGCCTTATGCTGTTACGAACCTACTTGTAGGGTTCAATTTGGCACATGTTGTCACATGGGATACAACATGGTCTAGGAACTCAAGGAGTTCGGCTCAACCAATGTGGAGCAAGATAATGAGGTTCCCTCTCACTCTTGTCGCGGAGTGTTTTGCAGTTCCTCCACACACAAGTACATCTTGTACTTGAAGGATGTTCCTTTTTTACACATCCTTACATGAGACATATTCCACATGTGGAGAATATGAGTCTCTGGACTGACACTGGCGCCATTATTTTAATTATGTGTCACGACAAAGTCCCTAGGTGTTGGTCACATCTGTTTTCTAGACCATTTTTTAGCACGTCGTATCAGGAGCAATTTCGTGGCCAGAAATTGTCGGATACTTAGAATGACTTGTTAAGGTACAAGTACTGCTAAACAACATTACATATGGTTGTTTATACATATAGCAAGGCTATAAGCTGTTAATGAAAAAGTTTCATTGTCTGTATTTAGAAGTGAGCAATGTTTCACCATTTATTGTGATTCAGACGTTTCAGCAAGGCTTGCAAAAGATTGCAAACTAAAAGTATTTAGTTTCTTTTCAGAACTATTTACATTCCTTTTATTGTGTGCTAGGCGCATCACATTTGCCATAAGTATTGGCAAGGATCATTGTGGATATACAGGTTCGGGTTAGTTTTTGCTAAATGCATGCACACTAGGTGTTATGGGCCCTAGTGTTTTGCAAAGGCTGATTTGGAATGGCATGCATATTCTACAGGTTGTTGCTTATGAAGCATTTTGCACTATATGTGCACTATCTCTATGAGATTACTTTTAAATCCACTAATCACCAATAGAGGTCATGGCTCGGTTTGGGTGTTTCTGGATTTTTTCAAGTTAACCACGATGGTTATTTCGGACATTGTTGATTCTTCACCAATGTTAAACACTACTGTGATTTCCCATTTACCAGTCATCTGGGACGACTGTCTGTAAACCGTGAGGAAAATACACCTCAGTACTGTCAGTTATCCAAGGGGATAGGCAGATTACAAAGATTACAAAGAGTAATCTTGTGCTAAAGGATCTACTAAGAGCATACGTTAGCACAATGCATTTCTAGATAGATGATTTTCTCCCTATTCTAGAATTTGCTTAAGTACGATTTTCGACTTTGAACACCTCTTGTGGTGGGGTTGGAGATTGTGTCAATACTTTCATACATCAAGGACTTACGAGGTGTGCTGACAGAGTACGTCGGCACGTAACCTTCATTAGGGACGAACATGTAACGGACTTTTCAAGATCAGTCGAGTAGGAAATCTGGCTCACAATTGCATGGAAAGTTACCCTTTCATTATTCTAGTACCTTCAGAAGATCTGAAAACTAGTTATGCCTTTGGACAACTCTTAGTTGTGGTTTCTCCTTTACAGTACTCACGTGAGTTATAAATGGAGTTACCATTTAAACCCAAGTGACTCTTAGTTGTGGTTACTCCTTTACAGCACTCAAGTAAGTTATATATGGAGTTACCATTTAGACCAAAGTGGTTGCAAACGGAAAACAATGTTGAAAATCAAGATATTCCTCTTGGTTTCATTGAACCTCCTCACTGCACCAATTATCGGTCATACAGACAATTGGCTCACTTATGGGATGCAATAACGAGAACATCAGTATTCTTAAGAAGAAGTTTCCCACTTTTGTTTTCGAGGACGAAAACTCTTCTTTAAGGGGGGAGTAATGTCAAGACACGGGTCCTGTACCCTAAGAACTAGGCTAGGCAAGGACTACGGCCAAGGGCCGAGCTAGGCAGTGTGGACAGTGGATCCATCTAGGGCAAGGTGCTAGGAGCCCACCTATAAAGGGAGGTTGGGAGGAGGATCCAGAAGAGCCTAGTTCCCTAGTTTCTTATATTGGTATCAGAGCGGCAAAAGAAAGAAGAAAATTGATTCGCCTACGCTTCTCTGTGCTGAGAGAGAGAGAGAGAGAGAGAGAGAGAGAGAGAGAGAGAGAGAGAGAGAGAGAGAGAGAGAGAGAGAGAGAGAGAGAGAGAGAGAGAGAGAGAGAGAGAGAGAGAGAGAGGACTCGAGAGAAGGCCCTGCCTCTTCCCCTCCTCCATGGATGCTCCCTCCCCTGAGCTCTGATACCAATGTAAGACCAGTGGGTAGACAGGCATGCGAATAACCTCCCAACCATCCTATATATAGGCCCCTGGCCCTCTTCTATATATAGACCCCTTTACTACATGTGTGTCCAGTACATTGCCCGGGCTGTGCCCGTCTAGTCCTACCCTTGGCATGACATACGTGGGAGAGCTCTCATGCCAAAAGCAGAGCAATGGAAGTCCTAGAAGGAAGCACGGGCCTCATTCGCATCGCCAAGGCCTCTTGATCCACCCTTGCCCCTAACCAGGTTCACCTCCTCCACTGCTCCATCTCCTTTAGTGGCCCCACCCCTGTTTTTGATTACTTCCGTCCCGGGATCACAGGTATTTCCCTATGCTCTCCCTCATTACAGACAGTCCCATGCACGTTTCTGATGCGTGCGGCATTGTTTTTTTGGCTTCGAACCCTTTCACTTTTATGGAAGATGTAAAGTCCTCATACTGGCCAGAATCAGGCCAAAACACTGCATTTGAGCTCTGAGTTTTGTATCCATCGACTCAATTTTGAACATTACACTTTGCCTTCATCTTGCATTTAGGGCACATGCCCTGAGCATCCTTCTACAAGGCATTGTCCGTTTATACAAAACGGTTCTGTCAGATGCACCTAGCAAGTAGCCAGTTGGTTCGTGGGGTCCTTCTCATTTGTTTGTGCTTTTGAAGCTTAGATCCAAGTGTGGTAATGACCTTACTCGCAAGTCATCTAGTCAAGCCTTCAAAGATAGTGGCAACATAGAACCATTTTTATGCACCTGCGTAAGATGGTGCCCGTGCTTCCAAAGGCTGATTTTTGAAGCTACCAAGAAACGAAGAGGGATACTTAGCTGCATCACCTACCTATGGTATCATTCTGGGGATTTTCCCAATATGTGTGTTGTTGGGGAAATTCACCAGATAGATGTATAATTGCCAAAATAGCTCCTAGACAAGTGAAAGAATTAGGTGTGAGCAGATCTTGAGGGATGGGAGAAAACCAAGACTGCAATTGTCTCTGAAGTGGCTCGCTTGAAGGGGAAAGGGGGGGTGTTGGACTTCAGCAACTTTGGGATGAGCAGAAAAATTAAGTCAAAGAATGTTTTCATTTTACCATGTAGCAGTGTTCCACTTAGCCTCAAGCCTCCCTTGCAAACACAGGGCAAGAGAGCACAAAAAGTGTGTGTGTGTGTGTGCCTGAAGTGAGAGAGAGAGAGAGAGAGAGAGAGAGAGAGAGAGAGAGAGAGAGAGAGAGAGAGAAACTTGTATGAGCATTGTGTGTGTGTTTTGAAGGCTGGACAAGTTAACCAGGCTTTCGCTGGAGAGAGAGAGAGAGAGAGAGAGAGAGAGAGAGAGAGAGAGAGAGAGAGAGAGAGAGAGAGAGAGAGAGAGAGAGAGAGAGAGAGAGAGAGAGAGAGAGAGAGAGAGAGAGAGAGAGAGAAGCTTGTATGAGCATTGTGTGTGTGTTTTGAAGGTTGGACAAGTTAACCAGGCTTTCGCTGGTATCCATGATCTCAAGCAACATTTTAAACAGATCATACATTTAGAAACTAATCAAGAGCATGTTGGCATGGCAGTAGCAAGAAAGGTAATGGCTGGCTGACGGAGCTTTTAGACTGCAGCTAAGTCTTTTCACCATGTTTGTTTTGATTCTATTTACATAATGATTGTTCTAGTTGTTATCTTGTTAGAGTAAAGAAGCAGAAGTTCAGGCTCGAAGATTTAAGGTATGCTTACTAGAAGCCAGAATTCATGATGTGCAAGTAGTAGTAATGCACATCTCACCTTCATAAGATATGAGTTTGTATTATGTCAGTCAATGTGAACTGGTAAAGAATTATAAATATGTCGATGATTCCTTGCACTTTTGAAGATGATTTTGGGGGTGTGGGAGTGTGTGAAAGAGGGGGTGCTAGTCGACAGTGCAGCATCAGCCAATGCTCAGCTCCAATAATCACTAGAGTTAGTCTAGAAAATGGAGGTTTCTCACTTGCATTTTACATAGTTGCATCAGTTAACATGAAATGCATTGTCAAGGCAAAGTTTTCCAAGTGTGGATATCATGGAGTCCTCTGAATATCAACTTTCCCAAGACAGTTTTGTAAAGCTTACATAGGTCTAAGTCCCATGTCTACATTCTTAACACTCTGCATTCTAAGTCCCAAGTCTGCATTCTTAACTCAACAGGTCACTCGAGAGGGTCTCGAGTCCACGTTTTGTATGCCAGTTGAAGGGTGAGCCACAGTGCTCCGAACCCCCATCATTTGTATTGTAAAGCCGTGTTGGCTTATCAAGTCAAGGGGAGTCAGTCCCTCACTTGCTACCTGATTATTGTTTTTGGATCCATGGGTGTTGCCCACCACTATAGACCTGGCCCTAGTTTGCTATTCGGCTCTTGTTGAGCCCGTGTTCAATTTATTGCGCCCTCTTATGCTATGCATGCACTTGGGTCCTAACATTTGGTATCAGAGCTTGTCGAGATGGCCTCATTAAAGGCTTGGTTCAATGTGGAAGTTGCATCCTTATGCTTTGAAAGGGTGATGCACCGTTTAGTTGAACGTTATGATGGATGGAGCAGAGAAGAACCGGAATATGACTGGGATGCGGTGCAAGATGCTATGCATGCTTTGACTCAAACTCGCTCGAGGACTATGGAGATTTACCACAGGGATGGAGCAGTTATGATGGATGGAGCAGAAAAGAACCGGAATATGATTGGGATACGGTGCAAGATGCTATGCATGCTTTGACTCAAACTCGCTCGAGGACTATGGAGATTTACCACAGGGATGTAGATTCGATGCGGTTGGAAAGTAAGAGAACAAGGAAGGAACTTGAAGGAAAGAAAGCAATGTTGGAGGATGAGCTCCACCGGCAAGAGCAAGGGATAACCTAGCTTTTTGAGAAGGTGGCTATGATGCAGGATAAGTGGGCCACTGAGGTAGCAATTGCGAAGGAAGAGATGGATCAACAGGGGCTGGTTCGAATGTAGGCCACAGATGGCCGTTGGATTCCCCCTCGACGAGACGGATTACAAGAGGATGCGAGGCGGGTAAAGTGTACTTGATACCATACTAGGCAGCCAGGAACACGATCAAATGGTTGGAGATGTACAACAATCATGGTATATCGGGATGAGCTGGGGGGGACCAATGAACAACTAAGACGTGTGGTGAGATATGTCGGCATGAGTGGAACAGCATGTTGGGGCAGTCTATGGATGGCCGATGGGTTCCCCCTTGACAAATTAGGCTGTCCACCGAGTGGGAGCGCAACATGAGTGTGCATGAGAATAGCCAGGGTAGTAGAGACCAGATCACTACGATAGGGCGATGCAATGAAAAGGGTTGCATAATTTTCTATGGTTTTTGCAAACCAGGTGCGGTGGCGCTCAAGAAGGCATGGAAGGAAGAGATGGTGAATGTGATACATGCACCACATTGCGAGAGGGCCGGCTCCGGTGAGCACCAGCCCGCGTTTCATTCGAGTTGCTTTGCTTGGCGAGTGATTATGCACATGTTCCTACTCATTAGCTGTCAGGTGCAGCAGAATGAATGTTGTTCTTTCTCAAGATGAGTGATCCATATTTTGCTCAAGGTTCCTTTTTGTTCTTATGGAAGGGAGAGCCTTCCGTTCTTTATGGAGAGTATTGTGATCACGAACAAAGTGAGTGGATATTGTGCGTGCAAGTGTATGAGACTGAGAGAAATAGAGAAGAGAGATACGACACCAGAGACGTTGTAAAACCCTCCTCTGAAGGCCCCACTCTCGTCGGCAAGAGTGGTCTACTTATTGATTGCACAAAGGTGTACAATGATGATGCATGGACTGATGCAACTCGTGACTATGTCGGTGACGACGATGATGACTTTAGGGTTGAAATCTGCCAAAACCTAGGGGCTGTTTGTGCGACTGAAAACACAGGTTTGGCTGCGTTTTTAAGGCTGAAAATGACTGTTGTCCTTGACTCCGAAAACGCTGGTTTGATGCGGCGACTGAAGGCTGAAAACGCTGCCCAATTGCAAGTCTCTAGTTGTGTTTCGTAGGCTGCTAATGCTGGCTGAAAATGCTGATATCTACAGCCCTTTATTGCTGAAAACGCTAGTTGGCTGCAGTCCCTTGAGGGTGGATGACGATACCAAAAATGCTAGGTTGGGGACTGTTGCTGCTGTGTTTCTTGTGGAAACGCCAGGCTACAAGAGAGGATGGCCCCACAAAAACGCTGGGCTGAATGGGGAGGGGCTCGCCAAGGAATGCTTGGAGAGGGTCTTGCTGAGAGAGGGGGAGTACCTGCTGCCTGGGGGCCTATTGTGCTCCTTGCTCATATGCCCAAGAGTGCTAACTTGGGTTTGCTTATATATTTTCTTACCCAATTTGCCCTACCTACTTTTGTTGGGAAGTCACTTAAATTAATAAGTGAAAAATGTCAAAAATAGGGAAAATAGGATAAAGTCACTGGAAAAATCCCCAAACTCCCTGATGGAAATGCTTATGCTTATGCGGTGTGCAACCAGAGGATATGCATCTACACTAAGTGATTGGGCATGCACGGTCTAGGAATAGACTCACAAAAGTGCCAAATCACTTCTAATCTAGACTAACTGGACTTGACGGAAACCCTGTTATGGTGTAGTTTGTCCACGGACACATAGGGTTGGATGTGTCACGTGACATTAGCCGATGCTGGCTAAGATGGAATTACTAGACACTGGGCAGCGGGGCAGCAGATGAACGATATTCGTATAGCGACCAATAAGGCAGTGGGGCAAAGAGTCGCTCTATAATGTGGGGATTTCAATCGAGCGCTTTCAGTTGGATGATTTCTTGGATTGAGTTTATGAGGTGGATACCTCCTCGTCACATAAGTTGTGAATGCACAAACACGTGCAAAATGCATCCAAATCGACGCCAAGTTTTGGGAGGTGGTATGCTTAGAGCTCGGCATTGATCCCACGGGGTCATACATCGGTGATGCTAACATGTAGCTGGAGAGAGTAAATGTGTACTACAACGAGGCAAGCTGTGGGCGCTACGTGCCTCACACCGTGCTCATGGATCTGGAGCCAAGTACTATGGAGAGTGTTCGAACGGGCCCCTATGGGCAGATCTTCTGCCTAGATAACTTCGTCTTTGGCCAGTCCGGAGCTGGCAACAACAACTGAGCCAAGGGTCACTACACCGAAGGCATGGAGCTCATTGATTATGTCCTTGACGTTGTCCGCAAAGAGGCTGAAAACTGCGACTTCCTTCAAGGTGAGTGCCTTTAAGATCTCATTCTATCGTTCTTTATTCTATTTTATTATGTGAAATGTTGTTTTGTCATGCCTTCTTTGCCATTTCTCCGATGTTACAGTTCCATTTATGTCTGTTATAATGATTCTGTTGTCAGTTTTGTTTATATTTGACAGTGTAGCTAGCCTGTGCAATCATCTTGTTTGAAAACAATGTTCAGATCTGTCCTCAGTGAAGGTTTGAAAACAATATTCAGATCTGTCCTCACTGAAGGTTGTCAGATTTCTTTAAGTGAAATTTTCACTGTTGTTATTCTAACTTCTCTAGCTTCCTAGTATCCCCTCTCACTTGGTAGACATTGGCTTTAGATCTACGCTCACCACTCCCAGCCAGTGTTGGATTCCAAATTTGTTTCAAGTTAGCAATGATTTTCCACAAACTCTTTCTTCAATTAATGTTGATCTGTAAACTGTATACTATTTCTATGCTTGAGATGTTTGTCTATACACTATGATGCAAGCTTCTGTAGTGGCAGTCTCTTCAACATTGTGTCATTAATCCTACTGAACTGGTTGATGGTGTCTTGTATACCTGGAACGGAGGTTTTTTTTTCTGCTATAGCTACATCTTATAAAAAAGCTAGCTTTTCTCCACTGATCAGTTAAATCTGTGATTGCTTGCTTTGAAGCCTTTGTTTTGTAGTTGTTTTATAGTTTTGAGTTTTGCCTCCTGCAACAAGTTCGCGTTCTCAACAGCTTCTTTGGGCCTCATCTTATTAAGCTTCCTCTTTTCAGACTTCTTCGGCAAGGATGATGACGATGGGAGAAGGAGTTTGTGTTGACGCTCACGATGGGAGGCCAGCACCTTGCAAGTGAAGCGATTTCCAGACACAGAGTGAGTTCTCAGTTCACTTTAGTCGTGACTTAGTTTCGCCTACTCAATGCCCTTAGGCTTTAGCTATGGCGTCTGAGTCTTGACCTGCTCACGATGGGAGGCCAGCACCTTGCAAGTGAAGCGATTTCCAGACACAGAGTGAGTTCTCAGTTCACTTTAGTCATGACTTAGTTTCGCCTACTCAATGCCCTTAGGCTTTAGCTATCGCGTCTGAGTCTTGACCTGCTGATCAGTGACACTTAGTCTTGAAGTCCCGACCTGCTGGACCTGGCGTCCGAGTCCCGACTTCTTCCACTGCAGCCACCAACGCTGTTGACTCCCTGAGCCTCTCGTTTCCTGTCCGATGCACTAAATCGGCTTTTAGATCATAGTTTGAAGCATCTATCGGTAGTTACACTAAATCTTGTCACATTTTGTCAAATTTTTTCAAGGCAAGCTCGAAATCTAGCCTAAATTTTGCAAGTTAGTGATACTCACAATTTTGGGTGGTAGTGTTGTATTAACTCAATAAAGAATGTACTTAATCTCAAACTGGATGTGTGACATCATAGCATTAAAGATTTTAAGATCGTTAGTTTCTTTTACATGTAGTTACAAATTCTATAGTCTCAATTTCTCACATGGTCATATGGCTTGACCGGGTGTGTTATCTTGAGCTATAGTTTCTTGTCAAGACACATCTAGCATACCTTGGTTCTATGTGTCACACATACACAATGTTTTTATTTTGTATATAATTACAAATATAGACACGTCTAGCATACCTTGGGTCTATGTGTCACACATATACAATGTCTTTATTTTGTATATAATTATAAATATAGTCTCAAATTGGCCCATGGTCATATGGCTTGACCGGGTGTGCCATCTTGAGCTATCGATTTTTACCTTCAGTTCTTTTAGCTATCCATATGGCTTGACCGGGTCTCTTGAGCTATCCATTCTTACCAAATGTGTAGTTGTGCCTCTTTTTACGATAAAAAGCGTTAAAGATTTTAAGATCGTTAGTCTCTTTTACATGTAGTTATAAATTCTATAGTCTCAAATTTCCACATGGTCATATGGATTGACCGGGTGTGTTATCTTGAGCTATAGTTTCTTTCCAAGATACGCCTAGTATACCTTGGGTCTATGTGTCATACCACCACTTTGAAGTTAGATTACTTTGACTCTATTGAAAATGTGTTTGATTTTAACGTGTAAGATATCCTTAAATCCCAAGTGGGAGCCCAAGATGAGGTGGGGAGTTTTTTTGGAAAAAGAAATTATGTGATGAAAATCCCATGTGGGAGCCCAAGAAAAGGGTATATTGATTTTTTTTGAAAAAGAGGTCTCTGTACAAAGGAGACTCTGGCAAAATTTTTAAGATTTATATTTTATGTACAAACTCAAAATTAAACACAGATGGTGCTTTTTTAAAAGTTTCATTTTGCTTAAGCATAGACGTGCATTCGTATCACATATAATTGTTTTTGTTCAAAAAGATTAATCTTTTAATGGATTATTTTGTAATGTGTTTTGGTTGGATGAGTGAAGTTTTTCATGGTTGTTTAAGAGTATGCATTATTTGTTATTTAGAGAACAATCTATTTCATATGTGTCTTCAAACTCTATGCCATGGTCATGAATGCGAATTTCATACTCTTCATTTAGGATCCAGGTAAACCTAAGCTCCATGGAGATTAGTCTTATAAAAAGAGAGTATGTGCTTATATCGCACTGTTGTTCCGATTTCTGAATGAGTCAAATAGGAAGACATTTTCGATGTTGATTCTAAAAAAGTGTATGAAGTTCAAAGATGGTGTCCAAGTGCTCTCCTTGATTCACACTCTCTTTGGTGGATACTCTACTTGCAGTCTCTCCAAATATGCCTTGGTTTGCTAGTATACGACCAGATCTAAGGTTCATATAGACTTGTGAAGCCTTGGATAGAGTACTTACCGTCGAATTGACTTGTCATCAACTTATTCCACTTGACTTGATTGCAAATTTTTTTCAGCTTTCAATTCCTTGTTTGGAACCCGATTCCTATATCAGTTTTAATCAAGTTAGCTCTTCTTTCACAAAGAATGTACAATTTTTGCTATCTATTGTGACTGGTCTATGTGTATCTCTTCAAATTGAACTAAGTGAGTCAGCAATTGAGACTTTCAGATTCTACTTTTGCAAAAAGCCAAAGGACTAATTTGTAACTTGTAAACTGAGTGAACATGTACTAATTTGGATCCAATTAAACCTAAAATTGCTCGGTGGCCTTGTATTATGTTGGTCTAACACTGTACAAATTCAAAAGTCAAAAAGTCTGTCTCTGTGTATCAAAAGTAAATAATCGCAATTATTTACTTTCTTCACTTTTTTACTCTTTTTGGCTTATTTTGCCGAGTATACAACTTGTTAAGGTCTCTGGAAAAGTTTCACTAAGTTTCAACAAAATTTGTTCAAGTTATCAACTGTTTCGTGTCCGCAGACTCAGTTTTTAAGAATCTGGCTTAAGTCTCATTATTGTGATCCAAATTTCACTAAAATTGATTTCTGTGGTCTACTTGATATGCTTGACCTTGTGGTATACTCAAATGTGCAAAAATGTCCAATTTTGTAGTAGATGTAAATAATCGCGATTATTTTCTCTGCTATTTTCATGTAAGTTTTTGCCACAATTTTGACACAGATCTGTTAAGCAGCTTAACTTAAGCTCCCTAGCCAAGTTTTATCAAGTTTGGATAATTCTTGTTCAAATGGTCACTAGTTTTGTGTCTACAGACTAAATTTGCAAATTTGGTCACAATTTTCAATCTAATAATCCAAATCTTACCAAACTTGGTTTGTGGGCTTAATATAACATGGTTAAACTAGTGGTATATTGGGTTGGCCAAAAAAGTTGAGAAATGGGACAAAAGGAAATAATTGTGATTATTTACTTCTTGCAAATTCTTGCATCTTTTTGGTCAAATGAGCATGTCACTTGTTTATCACATCAATATAAGCATATGAGTCAAGTTTCACTTGGTTTGAACAAAAGTTTCCCAATTTACACTCAAGTTCTCGACAGTCAATACAAAACTTAGTTTTTACCAAGTTTTTGGTCAGTTTAGTAATCCAAATTCTACGGGCCTTTACAAAAGATGTTTGTACACATGCATAGAGTCTCTGGTATCAACCTTGGTCACTTTTGAGTTGAAAGTAAATAATCATGATTATTTACTTTAGGCCTAAAATGAGCAATTTTTTAAACTTTTTCATTGGACAGTCTTTTTATGAGCTATTTTAAGCCTCTGAGTCAAGTCAAAACTTAATTTGGCCTAAAATATCAAGAAAAAGTAAATAATCTGAGTTTTTGCAAACTCTTGAAATTTTTACCTCAATGCGTCCTTAAGCTTACCCACTGGTTCATACAACTTTTAAAGCATGCTCTGCAGTCGGATTCACTGGTTGAGAGCCTTTTAGTGCTATTTCTGGCCGTAGACCTAAAATTTTGCAACTTCACATAAACACTCACAATTGATTCTTTTGGAGAGAGCAATGTTCTAAAATCCACCTCGGATTCTACTTACCCTACTCCTAGGTTCTACTGCAATGGGGTTGTGCAAAGTGTTCACAAACACTCGTTTTCTTGTGTTTTATGATTTTTTGAGCTTTGACCTTAAGACTTGTCTCGTCCATCAATCATTCTCAAAATCCTAATCTAATCCTACAATCCTAAAAGTTACTTAGCAAGTACAACATACTTCCAAGCCATCTCTACACAGAAAGTGACAAAATCTTAAGCTATAAGATTTTTAAAAAAAATTCTTGACTCTAGGTGATCCAAGAGGAAGCTATAGGATAACTTCACAAGACGCTCTTATTTTTCCCTAGTTTAGGTCTCTTCGATCCTTGACAACGGTGCCAAATGTGGGACGGGTGTTTAACCTCACTCCTATCTTATTGCAAACGTAGTGAGAACCATGAATATAATTGTCAATCCATGGGATGAAGCTGACTCAACTAGTACATAGAGGCTACAAGAGATTGTTAATCCCTTGGAAAAAAAAAAACAACTCGCATCTAACTCAAGCTACACTCAAATGACTGAAATCACCAAAAGGTAATCGCTCATCGGTAAACAAATCACATCCCTCATAGCATCAAATGACATCCAAATGTTATGAAACTTCTAGTACATGTTTATAAGACCTAAGCACACATGCTGATGGTCCCAAATCTCACTTTAGGTCAAGTGCAAAAATCACGATTATTAACAGTAGTGAGTTTTTGACCTAGTCGTTTTCGACCCAAAATGCATCTAAATCCTTAGCAATGATGCTCCAATACTTAGTTTTTGATTTTGAGATTTAAATTCCTACTTATGATGAAATTAGTCTACAGATCGATGATGCCAAAAGCTACGGATTACCATGAAATGCTTACGTCAATGCGTAAAGCTCTTACCTGCGGTTGCAACAAACTGCACTATAATGTGACAATAGGGGAGGGAGTAGAAAGCACGAGAAGAAAAGAAGTGAGCACCGTTAGCTCACATTGTGTTTCTATTATCCAAAACTTATAAAAAAACTTACAAAACTTGGCTTTTATACCTTAGCCAAGGTTTTTGGTGGTCAAAACTAATAATCCGGGAGCTCTAACTAAAAACAGGTTGATACAATCTGGAAGCTTGTAGCCCCAACTCATTTAATTACAATGTTTATTTAGAAAGTAGGAGTTAAAACATTCCTGATTCATTAAAATAATAAGTGTTTTTACTATAAAAGCTCCAAAAAATGGTATCCGAGTTAGCTTGCTGCTAACAAGACATCACCAACAGAGAATGGGAGTATACACAAGGCTGCGTACCAAAGGTAGAGTACTCATATACCTAAACCATATTGTAAAGTTTTTTCTTGATTTTATCTTTGTAATTGATAAAAGATAGTCTCTTATTTTGTAGTGCCTTTCCTTTAACTCTATGTGGTCAAAGGGTCGTCACTTTTGTACGTGCTACATTGACGAGCGTAGAACCACCATGGATTGTGGCATCATGGGCAACTTTAACACAGATTGTGATGAAGCCAGGTACTGTGGAACTATTGAAAAGGATACTAAAGGTTAATTTTAGAACCTTTCATACCTTCATCTTCGAGTGCAAGTGGTTTGCAAATGTGTCTAGACGACATGAGAATGGCCTCTACATGGTGGACTCTAGTGTGCATCACAAAGGGAGGTACGACAATTTATTTTTTCCAGGAAATTGTGAGCATGTGACTGACTACCTTTTTTATTTTTATTTGCTTGTAACATTAATTATACCAATGTTACTCACTTTGAGCTTCTCTTCTATAGGTCATCTATATCCGAGCAATCCACCAACCAAAACTTTGGTTCGTAATTCCTATAACACCTCCCTCTCTGACCTCCCTCTCTTGATTCATTGACCTCCCTCTCTATCTCCCCCTCATCCAAAGTAGGAGGTGGAAGAGCGTCAAAGATGGTCGCAAGTCTTAGCGAGGATGATTGTCATGATTATGAAGATGATGAGATGGAGGATGACGAATTCAAAGATGATGAATCCACAGCATCCACAAACGACAATTCCGTTTCTCTCTTTAATGATAGAGGAGCCATGGGGTTAGAACTCGATGATGCTTCTTGTAGGAATCTTTTGGGAGATGATTCATAAGAATTTTGCATACTTTAAGTTATGAAAATTTTTGGTCATGTAATCCATTCATCTCTCTCTCTCCCCCTCTTCCTCTCTCTAATCTTGTGAAACATGTTAATCAAGTGATAGTGATTAGTTAAGTTGTAACCAAGTGTAATCCTAGATAGCTAAGTATTGTTTCATGTTTTCATATCTCTTTTAAAAATTTGAAAATTTCATGTAATGTTCTTTAATTTTTATTGGGAGGAGGGAAACACCAAAATTTGAGGGGGGGGGGGGGGGGGGGGGGGGGGGGATGTTTAAGCCAGAATTTGAAAGTTTAGGCGCTAAATCTTGCCACAGAAATAAACGTGGTAATAGTAGCGGCAATAATGGAGGTAAATACTACAGTAATAATCGTGGAAATACTCGTAGTAATAATTAAAATACAACCCCCCCCCCACCCCCACCCTCCTCTCTCTTCTCTCTCCAATTGATTTTGGACCTTCTCTCTACAAAACGCGGTAAAAGACCGTGGCAAACAATTAGAGATTTTCATAGTGAGAAGGTTTGAGGCTGGTAGATGAGCTCCCAATCATTGTATATATATGTAAAAGGGCGAGCACTTAACATCATTGGTTCTATGCACAAGGTGTAGCTAATCCCAGTGATGGTTTCTATGGGTAGCAAGTAGACATGGCATAGCTATCAAGTAAATAACTCATGGGACCACATGAATAGATTAAGAGAGCCGCTACATAGGTAATCTCTTGTGTAAACACCTGAGAAGATTTAGTATGACTAGTTTTCTCTGGGGGTATTTGATATTCTTTCTCCTCTATTCATGGAGGTATAAGATTCTCGCATGACTTAGTCGTGAATAAGATTCCAACTGCAAAAGATCTGCTACTTAATTGTAGCATTGCCTATGTCTCTAGGAGTGGTATTTTCAGGGATATGACCTAGCTAAGACACAATCACTCCAAAGGTGTTCAGAGTCATGCCTTGAGCTCAACACAGTTGTACTTTCAAGGGAAGAAGTCCACAATCTACCAAGGGGTAGTTGACAAATTCAACTTTCTCAGTTGATTCCACACAATTTTGTCCATGATAGATAGTGTTCGTCTCACTGTTGGCTGTAGTTTTCTTGCAAAGTCTCACCATCTAGTTTGACATTGAGAAATCTAACCAAGGGGTTTGGATTGCAGAGGCAGCACCTAAGGTTACCAATTTTTACTGCTTGTTTTTCACTAATCTTTTATTTAGTGTTCAACAGGTCACCAATATAATACCTCTGTAACGTTGGTTTTATGGTAAGGCACCTTTCCAGTTTTATCTTTCAGGTTTGAAAAATACGTGACTACAGGCAAGTAAACGTTATGTTCAACCTCTAGGTATGCATATGATTTGGTTTTATTCCCTTTTTTAATATACTTTGCTTGACTTGTTCAAAGTCAGATAAATAAGTTTGAATGCTTTCATCCATTTTGCTCTTCAGAGACATGACAAGGTCATGTAATAGCAAATAATTCTAGGAGATAGTGTCCCAAATACATTTTTGTATAATGCAGTTATAGACCTATATGTAGGGTTTTCTTTGGCACATGTTGTCACATGGGATACAACATGGTCTAGAAACACGACAAATTTGGTTTAGCCAATGTGGAGCAAGGTTAATGAGGGTCCATGTCAGTCATGGCGTTGAGTGTTTACAGTTACCTCCACACACAAGTACATCTCGTACTACTTGATGTTGTTTTTTTAGACATCCTTATTTGAAACATATTCCACATGTGGAGAATATGAGTCTTTGGGATTGACATTGGTGTCCGCTTAATCAATTATGTGTTGCAAAAAAGTCCCTAGGTGCTGATCAAATCCGTTTTAGAGACCATTTTTAGCACATAGTATCAGGAACAATTTTAGTGGTGGCGAGGAATTGTTGAATACTTAAAAGGACTTGTTAAGGTTACAAGTGTTTCTAAACAACATTAATGGATGGTTTTTTATGCATATAGCAAGGCTATGCATTGTTAATGAAAATGTTTCATTATGTGTACCTAGAAGTGACTTATGTTTCACATAATAGAATGTTTCACATTCTATTATGGTTCAAACGTTTCAGCAAGGTTTGTAAATGATTGCAATAGAAAGTATTTAGTTTCTTTTCAAAACTATTCACACCCCTCTTTCATGTGTGATATGAGAATCCTATTCTCCATAAGTATTAGCAAGTATGATTATGGATATGTGGGTTTGGATCTGCTTTTGCTAAATGCATGCACACTAAGTGTTATAGTCCCTAGTGTTTAGCATAGGGTGATCTTGAGCAGCATGCACATTCATGACATAGATCTAACTATCATCAATAAAGGTCATGGCTCGGTTTGGGTGCTTGTGGATCTTTCAAGCTAACCAGAGATGGTTATTTATAACATTGCTGATTGCTGATTCATCAACCATGTTGTAAGGCATTGTGATCCTTGTTTACCATTCATTTTGGAAGACTATCTGTAAACCCTGGAGAAACACACCTGAGTATTATCATTTATCCAAAGAGGATAGGCAGGTTACAAGTGTAATCTTGAGCTAAAGGATATGTGAAGCGTGTACGTTGGCACCAAGAAATCCAATTAGCAAGCTTATGTCGCTCTAGTTGGATTTTATTTACCATAAGGTATAGCATGTTTGCGACTAGGTTTAGTCTTTTCATATGTAAATCAGGTTCTTAACCTAGCACACTAGTTATGGTTGGGTTTTTTATTGTTAAGAAGTGATAACAAGTCAAGGACTTATACTTTGTGGATGAGTTACATCATCTAGTTACTTCATGGAAAGTGAAAAGAGATACTTGTTTGGGTACATCTTAGTTGTGATAACTCGCTTAGCATACTCAAGTGAGTTTTAAATGGAGTCTACATGCTACGTTGGATATGGTCCGATTACACAAGACAGTTGCAAAGTGACAACAATGTGGAATCAAGATGTTATTCTTGATTTCATTGAATCTCCTAGTGAACCGTGTTTTGGTCAAACAAACAGGTGGATCCATGAAGGATGCCAATGTGGAAAATATTAGTGTTTTTATAAACATACAACCACTTTTTTAAAGGACAAAAATGCTACTCCAAGGGGGGAGTAATGTCAGGCCTAAGGTAAGTCAGGCTAGGGCCAAGGGCTAGAACTCACGTGCAGTACAAGCCCGAGGGATTCACTATGTAGTTCCGTATGGTATCACGTGAGTGTAAGGAAGAGGGGTTTTTAATAGGGTTACCATAAGCGTATACAATAGGGGTAAACCCCACTTGTTTTTTATGTATACCGTAGGTAGAGAGGGGGGGGGGGGGGGGGGGGGGGGGGGGGGGAGACAAAAGTCCACTACATACCTCTCATATTTGGCAAATGTTATTAGATACTTTCAAAAATCTTTAGAACTTTTCCAAAAAAATTAAAATATCCATTTTCAGTTTTGCAATCATAACGATAGGCCATAACTTTTGCACCCGTTCAATGGAAGATGAACTTTTGCTCACTAGAAGTATATTCTCCATTCTATGTGAACAAATATCTACCCTTGTGCTACACAAAGCTAAAAACAACATCACTATTAATACCAATGTGTTAGTTTTAGAGGTTACAATTTTCACAGTAAGGCACACACAAGAATAAATGTGTGTTCGTGTGTGTGTGTGTGTGTGTGTGTGAGAGAGAGAGAGAGAGAGAGAGAGAGAGAGAGAGAGAGAGAGAGAGAGAGAGAGAGAGAGCACAAATTGCTGCTTTAACAATGATTGCAACTTTTCAATTTTGCCCATGGAACAAGAGACATCTACACCTTCAGCTACCCTTGCTAAGCCTATCATGTTACAACATTTCAAGGTGAGGACACAAGTTGTTGAAAAATGGTGAGAAAATATTAGTAGGTGAATATGATCACAAGGAGCTTTGAACAACTTACCATATAGCAAGTCCCATCACCCTTTGGAGAAGATAGAGGAGGAGTAGAATAGAACAGCAGACACAGAGGAGGAGTAGGGGCAAGCACAAGGGCAACAACATGATGGCTACAATTATCTCGCAACTATATGTGAGTCAAGCATCTCATCTTTATTGCATGAATAAAATCATTCATTCAAACTCGTACTATTAGTGGTGGTCTATTAACAAAGGGGAGGCCATGCACATGAAAGAGGTGCATGCGTAGAGGGAGGATGCTCATGAGAGAGGTAAAATTACTGACACTCTTTCTAGATGCCCCCCATCCAACATTTCCTTCGATGGACAGCATGTAGTTTGCAACATTGATCTTGAAACTTTCTTGTAGATATTTGTAGAGGTAGATGAAAAAGTTGACAGAAGATGGAAAAAGACGTTTTTTTGCAACATTCAGCACATATGCCATAGCACAAATCTACATTACACCATGCAAATCGACATTACAA
This sequence comes from Adiantum capillus-veneris, assembly GCF_014529385.1. Taxonomy (NCBI): domain Eukaryota; kingdom Viridiplantae; phylum Streptophyta; class Polypodiopsida; order Polypodiales; family Pteridaceae; genus Adiantum; species Adiantum capillus-veneris. The sequence continues at coordinate 169,624,740 of NC_140934.1, read as the reverse complement.
CATGCTTGGTTTCTTGAATACCACATTTTTGCAAGCATTTGGAGAGCACAAACTCAAGTTAAAGTAGGAATGAAACTTGTCCAAGCAATCCAAGTCAAAGCAAGAATCAAACACCTTGAGGTTGCTCATTGGTTGCTTTAAAAATCCACTCATAACCTCCTTATAACAACTCAACTCAACTATATTATATTAGTCTTGCCGAATAGAAGGCAAAGAGATGAGCATAAAGATCCAGGAAAGAGGAATTGGGTCCAATCAATGCTTGGGGTGCGGTGCAAGATGGCTAGTGAAGATCTGGCCCACCTATTCATGGAATGCCAAGCAATCATAGGCCTGACGTGGAAAATTTGTAAGTGGGTCCAAAGGACATGGCAGATTAGGTTCTTGAAGAAAGATTTGTTCCTTGGTGGCAAGAAGATGGGAAGTCCTGCTCTTCTTATCTGCACTCAAACTGTCAGGTACTTCTTCTTTCACCATATATGGCGGGCAAGGAATCGCTATGTTTTTGAAGGAGTTCTTGATGTGGCAAGCTTCTCAAAGATTATACAAGACAGTAGAATGATGATCTTGACGCTCAGAAGCAAGCAAGACTCGAGAGACTAGTGTAAAGCTACCCGTGCCATATTGACAACGTGCGATGAGTAAAAGCCTAGAAATATTGTTTACCTACTTTGTAAAGCCGGATATGTTTAGCCTCGGTGTGAGACTGTAGACATGCTATTTGTAATCCTCTGCACCTCAAGGCTTGGCCTATGCTTGAGGTTGTTTTGTAACTTTTTATGTATGCTTAATACAAATCATTCACAAGTTTAGGAAAAAAAGAAGAAGGAGATTTTGCCAGCTACACCCAACTATAAAGGTTGGTTACATTAAAGGTGAAAGAGAAATTGGAATTGAATGTGTGTGTGTGTGTGTATATATATATATATATATATATATATATATATATATATAGATCTGTCCTTGCATTTTGGATGAATGGTTGGTGAATCCAAATTCCAATATCTAGAAGTACTCGAGGCTTTAATAACGATTTAATGTTGTGCAGCTTGCATACATGCCAGTACCGCATTGAGGTTTTTATGGAGAGGCAAGTGGTGGGAGTTCTCGAGTCTACAGCTACAACTTTTATTTGACTTGAGACACTAGCTAAGATTCGAGACTCGAGATTGAGAGAGGGAGGCTTGAGTAGACCTTGAGAGAGAGAGAGAGAGAGAGAGAGAGAGAGAGGTATGTGATTTTGCACCCTTGTTGAAGCTTCTGTGAGTGGCACTCATGAGCAGCCCTGAAGCCTTCACGCTAAATCCCCTAGATGCTGGCTGAATCGACGCAATGCACAATGCTTACAAGGGCATCGAGTGAGCACTAAGCAACACCAAGCCAAGCCAGGCTTGCTTCTCCCATGAGTCGCAGGTAGTGATCAGCCATCTCGAAGCTGCTCTCAGTCCTCCTCACACAGCCGGCTACTGCAGTTGCGCAAAATCTTGCACCCATGCTCCAGCCACTCAAATCTTTACATTCCATGCTGCTAACAAATCCCCTTCAGCTTCCTTCAATAAAATCATTACAATAGCACCCAACTACTTGTTGTCTTCGGATCGTCTTGATTCTCAAAGCTCCAGCTTCGTAGCCTCAAGACTCAACCAGAGGCAGGTTTGAAAAAGCCAAATCTCAGCTTTGGCCAGCTTCAACACCTCTGCAGGTAATACAACTGGTTTGTGTGCGCACACTCTGTGTGTGAGAGAGAGAGAGAGAGAGAGAGAGAGAGAGAGATTCTAATGGGCCATTCTTGTCTTTTCAGAAGAGTGTCATAGGAGGGTGTTCTCGTATCCTCGTGCAATCCTCTCTCTCTCTCTCTCTCGGTTGTGTGGGGGGCGGGTGGATTGCAGTTGTGCCAAGTCACATCGCCCCACTGTTGCACCAGTCAAAATGAATAGGGTGACTAGAAAAAGGCGGTACCTTAGGCCTACCTCTCGACGGTCGCAGATGATGAGACGCAGAAGAAGCATCCACACAACACAATATGAGAAATCTGAAATGTAAAGCGATTAGGCTATACACACAATAGAGCATACAAGTGTGATTTTTTAAAATCTGAGGTAGCGCTATAGTTAATTTGATCCAATTTTCCATTCTTTGAATCATAGCAAATGATACGCCTTGAGCTTTGCCCATGCTAGGTTCTCACGGCTCCTCTCATTGTACCCTTCCAAGAAATCTTTTCATCCTTGTTGTGGGCTTAAGCAGAGTCTCAACAAATTTATCTTTGCTATCCTAAAGATGACGAGGGTCAAAGCTCCTCGTTACATTATAATATATATAAGGTTATTTAAATAAATAAATGTTGACTTATGTAAGGGAAGTCATATACACTCATTGAAAATTACAAATTCGGAGCCTACAGCGAAGTGGCTGCATGGTTGTGGGGAGGGAGAGAGAGAGAGAGAGAGAGAGAGAGGGAGAGGTGGGGACATCGGGGTACCAATACATCTACTACAACAAAGAAAGGTCCTTTTCTACAATCAAGTAACCGTCCACTCCCTCTCAAAATTTTAGATTCTCAGTCTCTTCATTTAGTCATCATGTTGTTGCTATCGCTTATGAGTCATGAGTTACGACATTTCTCTAGACACATCACACGAATCTATGCACATTGCACTCTAACATTGGTCGTGTCTTGCTTGATAGCTCATAAGTAGCAAAGTACACATATGGATAGGAATACCCTACCCACTAAGGAAGAGGAAATGGTAGTCTTCTAGTCTATATTTGATGTGATACTATCATTTTCTTTTATACTACTAGCAATAACACTATTTTTGGGTACATCAATTTCATCTTTGACTAGCTAGGAAGTGCAATTGCATGTTGTATGATACCAACAATAATGAGGGATTGATATGTTGAATATCAAGCCTATGGTGGTGTTTTAAAATGTTATGTGGGCAACAAAACATGGATTCAATCTATCAATAAGATGTGTCTTCCTTCGCTTCCTAGCCTAGCCAACAAAACACGGATTCAATCCATCAACAAGATGTGTCTTCCTTGACTTCTTAGCCTAGCCAACAATCACAATATGCTAGGGGTTGCCATTGCCCGTTGCACTACTCCAGGGTAAGTTGGGAATGAAGATTATTAAGTTCCTTTGGAGTCTCCTTTGTAAAAACTGTTGCTTGTTGGTGTGGATTTTGGTTGTAATGATGAGATTTAAAAAATTATTGCAAGGTTATCTATAGAGAACATTTGCTAGAAGCCTCAAGAGAAATAGGCATAGGTAGTCCAAAAAAGAAAAGTTTTTGTAGCATGGTTTTTGCTTTCAATGGTGAAATTTCAAAAATTATTGCAATGTTATCCATAGAAACGTTTGCTAGCCTCTAGAGAAATAGGCAAGGCACAGGTTGATCGAAAAAGAGAATAGTTTTTCTAGCCACATGGGGACCATTTTACCCTTTTAGCCATTTAGGAGGCATAGATAACAAGGAATCTCCTCGAAAATAATGTCACTCCTTCCCTTTCTCTTGTTGTTGTTGCCCATCAAACTGCATTAGATTTTGAAGTAGTGTTAATGTACAAAAGAAACTATCAAAAATTTAAACATGTACAAAGAAAACTATCACAATCTCCAAAAACAACAATATTTTGAAGTTTGTGGCGGTGTACAAAGAAAACTATCAAAATTTTGAAATTAGTGTCAATGTACAAATGAAACTATCAAAATTTAAAAAAATGACAATTTTTATCTTTCATATATATATTATGGAGGGGGTCAACTTGATTATACAAGCACCGTAGAAAGGAGGGTATATGTGTTATTTAACATTTGTAGATAGGGGGTTGGGTTAGTGCTATGGGATATGTAGATAGGGGGTTTTTCCCATGTGGTTGCACGCAGGTGACATCCCTCCCTAAGTATAAGTGAATCCCTCGGGAGTACAAGGATCTATATGTAGCTAAGAACTTGAGGACCAGGGGCCTATAAATACTATGGTTGGGAGGCTATTAGCATGTGCAGATACCTAGAGTCTTACATTGAAGAAGATGAAGAAGCTCAAGGCACACAACAGAGAGTGTATTGCTTTAGTGAAAAATAGAAACATAAGTTAGACCTAGAATAATGGGCGTATATACAATGCACGGGGGGAAAAATATTCTAGTGAGGAAAAAAATACCGTGACGCTCCTAAGTGTGTTCACACACATTACTACCAGATATATAGTAACAAATCTACCATATATATGATAATATTACTTTGTTTTGATTAACAACCCAATGCATGCTCGTACCCTATCGTGGTTACTTCCAGTGAGTAATGACGAAAGCGTTTTCTTGTGCTAAATGGTTATGATATATACATCTTTCATGGCGATTCGCTAACATTGGCTGGAGAGGGGCCCAATGAGAGAACACATCCATCACACAACACTAGACCTCTCCATAGCTCAAGGAATTCACATCACCCCTATCCTCTTCCAAAAACCTTCACAATTTCACAGTTGCACTATTAGACCACCGTCTGCACACACCAACACAAGCGAATCCTTACTCGATTGAACACCGTCAACACCACACACTCACACTTGCCGAGACCAAATACCCACATACATTTCACAACTTATTTTGATCCACACACTGCTGCCACATACTAAACTTCTCTCTCTGTCATAATAAGTAATATCTAATTCTCCTAAATGATTTTGTCATGTTAAACTGATCATTTAATATGGGGAAGTGCCAGGGGAGAAAAAGCTAGAATATTGGTTAAGCTGGCAGACCGGCAACATTAGGGATCCAAAGGAGGGAAAATAGGGATCCAAAAGAGGGGCCATCTGCAAAAGAGATATGTGCAACAATGGGCTTCAAAGACCTTAGGGTTCAGCCCATTAAGACTTTCAAAATACTAAGGTTGTGCCCAATGGTCAAAAGCTTAGGAAATTGGATGCTTTGTGTGTGTCCCAAAAAGTCTTCCCAAAGTCCTACAAAGGAGGGAGCGAGCCCAAGAAGTAGGGGATGAGAGAGAAACTCACACACACACACAAACAAGCTCCCTTTACACAAAGGGAATGAGGGACACATGTCAGCTCCCTAGGCCAGATGCCAAGAACACGTACTCAAATCCTATTGGATGGCCATGGAGGTGGACCAATGAGAATTAGGCTAGAGTAAATCTAGTTTAATTAATTTGAAAACACTTAATTAAATAATCAATAAGAATTAAGCTCTCTAGAAGACTATTGGACAGTCTCCCAAGGGGTCCAATGAGCATTCAACAGCCCAATGGAAGGGAACACAAAGAATTGAAGGAACACAAAGAATTGTATTGTCAAATGTCTCTCTTGATGGGAGAAACCATAATACAAAGCCTTTTGGAGGGGGGACCCGCTCCATGCAAATCCGGTCCTCAACTGTTGTCAATTGCTTAATTTCTCTCTCTTTTGAAGTATTGTTCATGCTATCTAACTAGGTGTTATACTTTTTGTTGCTCTCTCCACCCAAGCACACTTGTTATTCTCATTAAGAATCTATTCTGATGAAATGCTCACTATGTTCATGCTATTTTCCGCTACACACAAGTTACTAGACCATTAAATGTTACATTGGTATCAAAGCACAGGGTTTCTCTTTTCTTGCTCAAGAAGGGAGGTCCTCAAGTTAGCTATAAATGGTTGGTATTATTAATTGCATGTGAGTAAGTAGAATAGGGATTTTTCAGCCTTGCAGTGCGCGTGCCTTTGTGCAGTTAACGGGGCATCACTGTCGAGACCTATGGACTTAATAGTGCAGTCCTACGGGGCAAGGAGCTATTAGAAGCTTGACAAGAGCCGGTGTTGTTTTGGTGTTGAAGGACCCTCTCTTCTATTCCTTGCAATTAATGGTATTCGAGCCACGAGACAGTAGCTTGAGTGCTTTTCTAAAGGGGTAAAGAGGAGTAGCAACTAGGGCTTGAAGTGCCAAAGTACACCTAAAAAGTTTACACCTAAAAATTGTTAGAATGGCTGACAATAGTAAAGAGAGTGAAATTAATGTTGATAATTTTGATTTTGCTAATGAACATGCTACTAATGATGTCCCGATGCTTGTTAACTATCTTGTTTCTAGGCTTCAACAATCCATGCGCAATCCATTCCTCCAAAGTGAAGTGCAATGGCAGCTTTGTGCTCATGGGATTCTCCAAGCTCCCCACTAGGACGAGAGAGTACCTAGGAAGCCTCCTTGCCAGACTTCCAAAAGAGGTCTCTCTCCAATTCGGGAAGAAGAAGAGGATCCATATGAAGGGCTCAAAAATTTTCTCCTTGATGACGCATCTCATTCTCATAGGAGAATTCAAGAGCCCCCATTGAAGGAACAAGAAATAAATGAGTCTCCTGCCACCTCAGTGGAGATGGATCCATGAAGACGGCGGGCTAAATGCTCTCCATCACCTCTAAAATGGAGAATACCATCACATACTTCTCCACACCCTACTTCAAAGAGGGATGACAAAAAGCAAGAGAAGAAAAAGGCGAGAAAGAGGACACCCTCTTCTCCATCTTCTTCATCCTCTTCCTCTTATGAAAGTGATGGTGAAGACAAAAAAGATCAAGGCAAGAAAAAGGCGAGAAAGAGGTCACCCTCTTCTCCATCTTCCTCAAATTCTTCACCTTCTGAAGAAAGTGACGGTGCAACCTTTGAACCATCAAAAAGAAGAGGCCATATGAAATCCTATGGCGCATGAAAGAGGTCATCCAAGCTCAAGAAGTTCAAAGAGGGAGGGAAGAGCATCTCTTTCCTTACCTACGATGGCACCTTTGGTGCTACGCACAAAGTCTTGGACTTTATCCAATAGTTTGATGCGGCGTTTGGAGATGAGGGCTTCACGGAGTCCTCCAAGCTACACCATGTAGCTATGTACTTTCAAAAGTCGACTAGGCAATGGTGGTCCAGTCTACGGGCCAACGGTGCAGCTCCACAAACATGGAAAGCTTTAAGAGCTTCCATTATGAAGCAGTTTTTTTCCATTGATTCCAAAGACAAAGTACTCACCGAATGGTGAAGTTTGAAGCTCTCTCCCTACGAATCCATTCACAAATATGTAGACAAGGTTTGGGACTTACAATTCAAAGCCATTGTCTTTAAGAAGTTGGATTTTGGAGAGCGAAAGCAACAATTTTGTGCGGGCTTAACTGAAGAAATGGCGGAGTATGTCAACTCCCAAAGGCCACGCACCATATCGGTGGTTATACACGGGTGAAAGCATGTATAGGTGGCCTGGAAAGTAATGTCAAGGACATTGCTTTTTTGCGCTTAAAAGTGGGTGTTTTAAAAGTGCTTCAAATCTCAAAAATAATATCACTCTCCTAAGGTACGTCAATTAAGTCTCCTAACGTACCACAATTAATGAGACTAAATGTAATTTACTGCTCAACGCTGGGTTATTGTCCACCGCTTCTTTCCCGCTACAACCTGTCTGAGCTTTCTTTGTCTCTGAGATCTCTCTTGGAGCTCTATCTAGCTCCTCTCTGTCTCTCTCTCACAGAGCTCTTACTGAGCTTTCTGTATTGCTCAACCTTCTCTCTCTTTCTCTCTCTAAGCATCGCTCCTCTTGTGTCTGAGCTCGCGCTCATCTCTCTCTCTCTCTCTCAGCACTCTTTCTCTCTCTCTCTCTCTCATGAACTCTATCTCTATAGGTTCCTCTTCTACTTGATGATTCTTGAGGTATGTAAACACTTATTATGCTTTGTTAGTATCTTGCTAATTAGTGCAAGAAGTGCCATGTATTAATTAAAAGTATAGCGTGTAGTTATGATTTGTATTGTATTTCTTGTAGAGCAATCCTTTGAAAGTACTACAACAATGGAGCACAGTGAAGAATTGTCTATCAGCTCATCGTCATTGAGTAGAGAAGCTCAACTTCAGCGCAGAAAATTAATGAGGGAATATTGGGCTTCTCAGAAATGAAAGCAACGTAAGGCAACGGTCAACTTTGTGATGGAAAGCAATACAGGGGAGATGGATGAAAGAAAGAAACGAAGGATATGTCAATCTATGGTACAACACTTTGATACATTAACTGTGGGAATGGATGCAAGTGGTAGGAAGGAAATCTTTGATGAACTTCTTCAACATCCATGCTTCCTTACTATGAAGAGTAAATTCAAAGAGTTGGAAGCAATTATGCTGAGAAACATCCGCAACACTTTGAATCATGTGAAGGCCCCAAGATCTTCAGACGAGTTTTTTGTGAAGAAATCAGCAATGATGATGTTGGTGAATGGTGGAAGCAAGGAGCAAAACACTGACATGAGCATATCGCAAGCTGCCAAGCTTATGGGGATCAACAAAAGAAACTTATATTTATCCAAACATCACTTAATAGTGTCAAGTGAATCCAATGGTTCGTTCTCTGCATCTGCGTGTCATAGAGATGATGCACGGAGAACTCACATCACTCAAACTGTTAAAGACATAGTCTTTCAATTGTGGACGGATGAGACGAGGGTGTCCCCCAACAAGAAAGATGTTTGCAGTAAGAGACTAGCTAGATGTTCATATGTAAAGCATCCAATCCACCTTCTTGAGGAGCCTCAGGTAATTGATATATTTCTTTAGCACTTTTTATTTGTGCTACAACTCATATTCCTGCTACAACATTATGTTTCTATACCACTTTTTATTGGTGCTACAACTCATTACTGCCACAACATTATGTTTCTATACTTCTTTTTATTAGTGCTACAGCTTGTTTTGGTGTTTTGCACCACTTTCTAGTGGTGCTGCAACATTAAAAAGTGGTGAAACATTACTATACTGGTCTCTAATTGTATCTGAACCACTTCTAAAATTTGATCAGTAGCTCTAAATGTTTTTGAAGCACTTTTACTTGTGTTTCCACACCACTTTTTAGTGTGTTTGAACCAGTTTTTAATGTTTTGCAGCAGGTTTTAATGTTTAAGAAACAGTTTTTACTAGAAATGCACCAACGCTTCACCGTAAACCCTACAAAGTGGTGTTCACCCACTAAAAAGTCTTGTTTACCCAATGCTAACAGACATATTTTACAAACTCGTAGGGGTGTTACAGGTGCAAACGTTTTTGGTGGTGCAACTCACTTTTTCCAAGTGATGTAGCAGCTTTTAGTCATGGTGCAACAGTTATAGTAGTACCATAGACTTTTTACTGCTGCTGCACGAATGGTGCCCACCACCTTATGATGGTAACCAAAACCATATTAGTGGAGTTTGAACACATTTTGTTAGTAAACACTTACAAGTGTTGTCACACCACAATGAAGCGGTGCACACAACACTTACACGTATAAAAACCACTTTCACGTGGTGTCTGACCGCATTCAAGTGGTGAGAAGCCACTTGCATGTGCTAAGTCACTACGTCAGTCCATCACTCCATGCAAGTGGTGAGGCACCACTCCCAAGTGGTGTGACACCACTTTCAAGTAGTAACTAAAACCTTATCACTGCACAATCAAGCGGAAAGTTCTCGCTTTCAAGTGGCCAGACATCGCATTCAAGTGACAAGAAAACGCGTTAAAGTGGTGACTGCCCACTTTGAACTAGTTTCTCACCACTCTCAAGTGGTCATCAAGTGGTGAGACACCACTTTCATGTTCAAAGTACTACGTTAGTCATCACTCCATGCAAGTGGTGAGACACCACTCCCAAGTGGTGAGACACCACTTTCAAGTGGCCAAACACCGCATTCCAATGACTTGAATCCGCATTCAAGTGGTGACTACACACTTTGAACTAGTTTCTCACCATTCTCAAGTGGTCATCAAGTGGTGAGATACCATTTTCAAGTGATAGCTTAAACCTGGTCCCTGCAATCAAGCGGCAAGCTCCCGCTTTCAAGTGGACAGACACCGCATTCAAGTGACCAGAATCAACGTTCAAGTGGTGACTGCCCACTTTGAAGTAGTTGCTCACTAATTTCAAGTGGTCATCAAGTGGTGAGACACCACTTTCATGTGCTAAGTCACTACGTCAGTCATCACTCCATGCAAGTGATGAGGCACCCCTCCCAAGTGGCAAGACACCACTTTCAAGTGGTAGCTAAAACCTTGTCACTGCAATCAAGCGGCAAGTTTCCACTTTCAAGTGGCCAGAAACCGCATTCAAGTTACCAGAATCCGCGTTCAAGTGGTGACTGCCCACTTTGAAGTAGTTGCTCACCACTCTCAAGTGGTCATGAAGCACTTTTCACAAGAGCTCCTCCACTTCCAAGTTGTGTTGGACCACTATCTAGTTCTGATGCTGGTTTGTCGCCTAGTATTTTGTCCCTCCCAGCTACTTTTTAAGTGCTAGATTTTAATTGGTAACTGGCCACTTTGAACTAGTTGCTCACCACTCTAAAGTGGTCATCAAACACTTTTCACAAGAGCTCCTCCACTTTCAAGTTGTGTTGGACTACTATCTAGTGCTAATGCTGGTCTGTCGCCTAATATTTTGTCCCTCCCAGCTACTTTTTAAGTGCTAATTCTAAACTTCCCCAGAACTTTCATGTCCTTACTCATCACTTTTTAATCGTTGCCCACTATATTCAAGCAGTGCACACCATTTTTTATTGGAGGTTCATCACCGTCAAGTGGTTTGAATTCACTTTTAAGTCGTGCCAAACCACTTTTTAGTTACGCTGAATGCCGTTTCTCACCACTATTAAGTTGTCCTCACACAACCTCTTAATATTCTACCTTTTTGTATGGTTACTAGTTTCTACACTAATTTGTATTTGTGGTGCATTATTTTCACAGGTAAAACAATACTACTGAATGTATCATTACTAGTTTTTAGTGATGCACACCAGTTTTTAGTGATATAGAATCAATATGGTTACTAGTTTCTACACTAATTTGTATTTGTGGTGCATTATTTTCACAGGTAAAACAATACTACTGAATGTATCATTACTAGTTTTTAGTGATGCACACCAGTTTTTAATGTTTTGAAACAATTTAACCAGTTTTGAATGCTAAGTTTATTTTTAACATTTGTATACATGTATATTGCAGGTGGAGCTTTATTTAAGATTCAAGACAAAGTATGCAGATATTCAGATTTCTCAACGTTGCTTCGAGTCTATGAAACCGTTCTTTGTCCGAAAATTGAGGGATCGCTACACCTGCTGTTGTATTGTGCATGTACAAATGATTTTCCTTAAAGAGGCAGTAAATCATATGCGGACTCGAAGTTTTGATCTTCATGGTTCTTGCTGCATGTGCAGCTGCCCTATATGCCTTCATCATGATGAAGTTGTCAACCATGGATGTCTTGCATACAAAAATGCAAGTATGAGTACCACTTCACTGTTGGAGTCTATACTCTGCCCTATACTTGCAGAACATAGTTTCGATAGCTACCAATGCTTAATGGGAACATGCAATGCATGCGGTGTAGGTAATATTTAGATCTGTCCAAGAGAAGAAGTCGAGAAGAGTAAGCAAGTATCTGTGAAGTTTTTTGAAAATATAGTGGGTGCTACTGGATTAAACAATGAAGCTAGAAAGAGCACTGTGTCCACAAGAAAATGCTGCCTAGAGAACTTTTGCGAGTCTACCAAGACCACTTGAAGAAGTATGTCACTCACAATTTTATATTTAGGTGGCAAGCACAACAGTTCAAGGACTACATTTCTTTGTTTCCAGATGATGTGGTTGTCTCCGTCGTTGACTTTGCAGAGAACTACTCCTTCAAGGAGCAAAATGAGATCCAAACAATGCATTGGTACACCAAGTAGGTCACTATCTTTGTCCTGATTACTTATTTCCGCATCGCATCAGGTGCAATAAAGAAGACCATGCAGTTTTTTGTCTCAGATGATAAACAACGTGACACCTTATTTGTGCAGCATGCTTTTCTCTTACATGCTCAATGGTTGAGAGATCAAGGGCTAAGCTTTAAAAAACATTGGGTTTGGTCAGATGGTGCAGCTTCACAATTTAAAGCAAAGCGACCATTTTACTTTGTTGCTAGATATTGGAGCCTTACTGGCATGGAAATGAATTGGAATTTTTTTTTCTCAGGACATGGAAAGGGGGAACATGATGGGGCTGGGGCTGTCATTAAAAGGGCTCTAACTCATGATCAATTGAAGCAAAATAGCGTGCGGTTGACTTGTGTAGTTGAAGTTGTCTCTTTTTTGAGAATGCATCTCAGTACTGGAGCAACTGCTATGTATGACAAGCAAAAGAGGGAGGTCAGTAGGGTGTTCTGGGAGGTCAAGCTAGGCAATGTTCAGCGATCCCATCAATGGGACTGCAAACCATTGAAGGGCTCAAGAGCAATGCACTATGTGAATGGGTATTCTGAGAACAACACTTGTGCATTGCGATCAAAACGTTTGTCATGCTTTTGTTTTCCTTGCAGGCTTGGCCATTGGAGAAAGTGTATGAACAGATCACATGTGGAGACGTGGCAATATCACACTTTGGAGCCACTTGCTAATGATTCCCAGTCATACGAAGACTCAGACGATGAGGAGTTCCATGGTGCCACTTATGCAGGTCATTATGACTCCTTAAGCGATGCTCTCACACCTGGAGACAATTTTGCTGTCACTTCTGAAGAGAATAATGAGGAGGCTGTTGACTTCTACATTTTGAAGTGTGTAGTAGCTAAGGGCCTAACAACTAACGAGCAAATTGATGCATGGGGCAACAAGATAGAGAAGCATACTTATATGGTCACGGGCCATTGGTATAAATCCCTACAAGAAAACTTGTATGAGCTGTGGGATAACAAGCCAGTAGTTTTCATATATTCCCACTTGATAAGGGCAATAAAGTTCCGTATGGAGCCTGTAGTGCTCGATGGCATAGGAGAAGTGTTCGAACTTTCCAATGAAAACCATGAGGCAATATACAATAGCATGCCCTTTGAATTGTAAATCAAATCTGATTTTATATCATCTAGTGAAAGATTGAACAAGATGGAATTGGTGTAAACGTACGATGGAATTGACATGTTGGTTTTTGAGAATGCTTCACCACTCCCCCCCCCCCCCCCCCCCCCCCCCCCCCCCCCCCCCCCCCCCCCAAACATCACCACTAAAAAGTGTTGCAGTTAAAAAAAAACTCAATAAAAATTTACCACTTTTTAGTGGTACTAAAGTGGTTTAGCACTACTAAAAAGTGGTTTAGCCCAGTGGGTTAAGAATGCTTCATCACTCCCCCCAAACATCACCATTAAATGGTGTTGCAGTTCCAGAAAAACTGTTGCAATAACATAATAAAAATTTAACCACGTTTTAGGGGTTTAGCACCACTAAAAAGTGGTCCTGAGACATTCAGAAGTGTAGAGACATGTATAGTGCAGAGATAGTAAAGTGCCATAACTTCTGTATATTACAAAAATTATATTACAACATTATCCAGAAACGTCTACATATCCACCAAGAATGTACAATATATAACGTTTCTGGCACTTTCGGATGTACAATCTCATTCATCTCCATTTATAACAAAGTGCTCAAAGACTAGACTCGAAAGTTCATCTTTGGGATTGCTGATGGGGTTTGCCTTTGTATACTCCAGGGTATTGGGGGTTAGTGCCCATCTGCACAGCCATGGCAATAGTGTGCGCGTGAGGTAATCAGGGTCTTGTTCTTCATCAAGAGGATCAAAGGTGGGTGGACATATACAGTTATCCCAGAAATTGCGCAGATTTTTATATCTGGAGTCATCTACTAGCAATGTCCGAGAGGAGTCGTATTCTGGAAACTTGTTCTAGACATGGTAAAGGGGCTTCAAAGACACAGGTTCACCTGCAAGGTCTCTTGGAGCTCCATCAATCTCTTCAAAATACGACCACTTTTCACATTGCCAGTTTGAGAAGAGATCCCTAAAGTAATAAGTCCTATGTTCCCATATGTCTGGCCAGCATGTACTGAGGATATGCTCAATGTTAGCAGCAGTACAAGTGCTCCAAATCATTGCATCTGCTATTTGCCTCAAATCCCAAACAAATTGCTCAAAATCTCTACGGTAGTAGATCCACAACTTCTCGTCCACTCTTTTTAGTTTAACTCTGTCGGAAGATGGACGTGGAGGGTGTTTAAGTTGTCCAGTCTTTGGATCACGTTTGGTTACATCTCGTTTCACGAATAGTCCATCGAGATCAAGGATGATGAGCTTTTTGATCTTGCAGAAATTCGAAACAAGATATCCCCATCCAGGGAAGTTTGGAGAAATCTCCTCAATTTTGGGGCAAACTGCTGGCTCCTGGTCTTCCTCTACTTTATCTGGTGTTACATCTGTATCCTGCTCTGCATCCTGCTTAGCTGCTATGTCTTCAAACTTCTCATCTGGTTCTTGAACATCTCCAATCCAGCTAAGTTCTGCCATAGACAAGTACCATGCCTTAAAAACCTCAATCAGACTGACATATTAACCTTTTCAAAATACACTTGAAAAATATACCTTCCAGGCTATTGATTTCCATTTCATTAATTTCCTGAACTTCTATGGCAGCAGTCCACTTGGCAGGAGATACAGGAGAAAAAATAAGCTCTACTTGAAGATGCTCATGATGAGGTCAGAAAGAACAATACGAGTACAATAAATAGACAGCCAATGAACAATATGAGTACAATAAATAGACAATGAGCAATAAACAACTAGTGAACAAAAAATAAAGCCGTCGTTTCATTATCATCAAAATGAGGGTACAAAGACAATATTATAAAGAGGCTACAAAGCACAAAAGGTTAATAGGGGCTACTGAAATTTCTTGCGGGACTTTGGTTTGGGATGTTTAAGGCTGGGTGCTTGGAGGTTAGTCTTTTTCCGACACTTTATTGGTGTTTACCACTTTAAACCAAATAACATTCAGGTTAAAAAGCACCACTTTTCAGTGGTTTTACACACTTTTAAGGTACCGAATAACGTTCTAGTTAAGAAGCACCACTTTATAGTTGTGTTTACCACTTTATAGTGATGTTGACCACGTTCTAGTGGTGAAGACCACTAGAAAGTGGTGCTTCTTAACTAGAACGTTATTTTGTACCTTAAAAGTGTGTAGAACCACTGAAAACTGGTGCACCATCGTGATGCTTCGCTTAAAAGTGATGCTTCACCACAAATAGTTAGGGTTTTCCACTGGAAAGTGATGCACCCATTGTATCGCCAGTTTTTACTAGAACCTTACCTCTTTTTAGTGCTGCCCAGCACTTTAAAGTGGTCTAGTATCACTTTTAAGAGATGGTGCACCATATCAGCATACCTATGTAGTGATGCAACCATGGTTTCTGCCCGACTTTAAAGGGTGATGCACGTGCACCACTTCAACACAGCCTATCAGTGGTGTTGTACCCATAAAAAGTGGGGCTCACCCACTTGATATTTACTAGTGGTGTGCACACTACTTTTTCCTAATAAAGCAACACTTTAATTGAATCCATGGGGGAAATACCTGCATCTAACCTGCTGAACATTTTGCTTCTTAGGTGTACCCTTGGGGGACTCGGAAGTTCTTTTTGTAGCATGCATGTGCAAAAAAATCAAAAATTTTACAAGACATAAAACCAATTTTAGAAATGCATGCATGATGCATCTAACCTGTTTTGATAAGCGACTCCTGCATAGAGCTCTTTCCCTTCCTAGGTGTACCCTTGTCAGAGTCTGAAGGTCCTTTTGTAGCTTGGTTCTTCATCCTGAAAAAATCACAAATGCCACATAGATACAAGATCAATAGTTAAATGCATTCATGCTTGAACCTGCATGATGCATTAGTATAAGCATGCACACACAGTTGATAAAATCTGCATTCATGCTTCAAGCTGCATGATGCATTTTTATAAAGCATTCACAAGGGTGATCAATTAGATGTGCACAATGCATATACATTCCAGAAATAAATTCTAAACTTACACATGCATCATTAATAGTTACAATCCATGATTATCTTGCCACACATTCTTTTTTTTTTTTTTTGCAATACCCTCCCCAACAGAGGGCATACCATATCGCCAGGGATTGAACTGGGTCCTTACGCACCCACCCATTCACTTTACCCACTAGGCCAAGCCCCCTTTGGTTATCTTGCCACACATTCAGAGACAAGCATACAACGCTTCTACATCTGCATGAAGCATGTTAAAACATGGCTCAATGCTACCTGGAAATGCTACCTAGGAAAACCAGCCACATTCAAATTCAACCAACATTCGAGATAGAATGATTCAAGCTACATGATGACACATACCTTTTGCTATTGTAGGGGATTTTTACTGAAGTTGATGACCGTCCCAACAAAAAGTACTCCTCCTGAATTTGCTTGCTATTGTTGTGATGTTGCTGCTTGTTGCTTCGGCTAGCAGAGAAACGCAAAGGAGGGAGGAAAGAGGGAATCAGAAACCTGAATGGCACTGGCGAGACAGAGAGAGGGGGGAGGAACAAGCGAGACAGAGTGGGAGGGACGAGACTCTAGAGAATATTTGCATTAAGTGCTTAAACGTACCTTGAGGTGATCATTAATGAGTAAGCGCTTTCACTTAGTACACGTCAAATTTTAACCCTTTTTTTCCATAAATTTTGAATTTAATCCCACTGTTTCAAACGCCTAAACCACCCATTTCTC
Organism: Adiantum capillus-veneris; assembly: GCF_014529385.1. Classification (NCBI taxonomy): domain Eukaryota; kingdom Viridiplantae; phylum Streptophyta; class Polypodiopsida; order Polypodiales; family Pteridaceae; genus Adiantum; species Adiantum capillus-veneris. The sequence goes on along the minus strand of NC_140934.1, from coordinate 169,608,173 downwards.
AACCCCAAAAACCATATACTATATAGTGGCAAAAGCGGTCCACCTATACATGCTTTCACCCACACCATACTATGGTGGCTTCTCAAATCAATTTCCAAACGGGGGCTAAAAGAAATTTTAAGCCCATAGAAAACAAGGGTTCCAATGAGCCTTGTTAACCCTCACGGCTCACGGACACCCCATCACCTACGATGGACGCGTATTATGTATTTGGTAGAGTCAGGTACCGGGCTTGTCGGACCAATAGGGAAAGGTAGAGTGATCGCCGATGAGAGGCGCACTTTAACTTGGACATTCAAGGGATTAGTTGGTTAAGCATGGGCGCCCAAGTGTGAATGGGGTGAGCTCCTATAAAAGCCAACTAAACCTAATTTTTACTCATTCTCTCATTTGTGCAATTGAAGAGTGCTCTTGCTCCATCTCCATCTTCTTCTTCTTCTTCACCTCCTTGTGTGTGTGTGTGAGAGAGAGAGAGAGAGGGAGAGTGTGTGTGCGATCGAGCATTACGAAGGCACGACGGCGGCGAAGCGGTTGAGCGCGGCACGACTGCAGCTTCTTCTTCATCGCGGCGAGGAATCCACCACGAAGGCGAGCGTAGAGCGGTGAGTGACACACCCTTTGTTTTCTTGAGCTTGCTAGTTTAGGCTTGTTGTGTGCTTGGAGCCGTTTGTGGCTCGCATACGGTGTATTGGCAAGTCCCTTGCTTCGACAGTGCGGGTTGCCGGGGATATGCCCTACACTAAGCTCGGTTAGCACTTTACGCTTCCTTGTGGTGCAATTTGTATCATAGGAAAGGCAGGGAAGGAGTGTGTGGAGATTTCTGTTTTTTTGCGTTTTCTACATTTGCTGTCAAATTTCAATTTCTGCTATTGTCTGCGTTTTTCAATTTCTGCAATTTCAAGTTCGGCGTTTTCAATTTCTGTCAAGTTCTGCTATTTCTGCGTTTTTTCCTGCATTTTCTGCATTTTCAGCAATTTCTGCGCATTTTCTGCAATTTCTGCGTTTTTTTGTCAGTTTTCTGCAATTTCTGCAATTTCTGCTTTTTTGCATTTTTTTTAACTGCTGCGTTTTTCTGCATTAAAAAAAAAAAAAACAAAAAAAATAATTTTTCGGGAAAAAAGTTTTTTGAAAAAAAAAAAAATTTTAAAAGAAAAAAATTTTCGGAAATTAAAAACGTGAGCGAACGGGCGGCGAAATTTTCGGAAATTAAAAACGTGAGCGAACGGGCGGCGAAATTTTTCCGAAAATAAAAAACGTGACTCTTAAAACGGACGTTTTGGTTTGTATAAAAGGTAGATCGGGATCGGGATCGTTTGCCCAAGCCCAAGCCCAAGCCCAGGCCTCAGTCCTCAGTCTTATGATATATACTAGACTCACTCTTATATATATACCCTACTCCCTCAAGAGAGAATGAGAGCATGTGGGACAAGTCCTCCACTCTCCTCCTTTCTCTTCCCACTTGCACCCTTAGACTTTCTAGTTTGGGCCTAGTTCCCTACTGGAAATTGACAGTTTTAGGGATTCCGAGGGCATATAGTGACCAAACGGAGGGCTGTAAAGCACGGCACGACCCTCTGACCGATACGCTCGTTTTGAGCTATCACACGGCCCATTCCACGACACGCTCAAAAAAATCTAGCAAAAAAACAAACAAAAGACACGCTAAAAACTAGTCACAAGGCCTCCTAGTGCAGCTTTTTGACACCTTAGGGTATTAAAAGCACATGCACTTACGCTCTGGGCGGGTGCTAGAACACGAGCATATTGAGAGTGCCTCTGTTCATACGGACACCCATTACCCATCCACGATAAGCTCTAGACCCTCAGCGGGGACACAAGGTAGCACCACCCAAGACCCTAAAATAGCCGCTAGTGATTCCTCCTCCGACTCAGAAATCATGGAAGCATACCATAACCAAAACACTGAGAGAGAAGGCCATGCACCTCCCGAAGCTCCACAGCCTAGTACTAGTATGTTTAGCCGTTTCATGGAAACATTAGGTAGAGCTACTCGCTCGGAACCTGATGCAAATGAAGCACACGAAGAGGATGGGTTGGACTCTGACACACCTCTACGATACCCCATTGAGTTAAATAGTGCCTATGGAAAAGTGCTATATAACGTCTTATTGGACACGGGTGCTAAATACAATCTGCTATCCTATGGGGTGTGGTGTCAGTTAGGGAAGCCACCTCTATCTGAGAGTATTATCCAAGTCAAGGGTGTCAACAAGAAAAAAACTGCGGTTTTTGGAATCTGGCACACTTCTGTCAGTTATGACAATGGGGTGGTAGCTCAAGACTTTTTGGTCATGCCTACTGGAACTATGGAGGGTAATATAAACCTAGGCCGCACGTGGATGATAGCCACCAAATGCACTATTGATTGGGGGACTGGGGGTGTTACAACGCAAAAACCAACTCTTAGCCCTACCACTCAAGCCATAGTCCCTGAGATATTGCCCAAGGAAATAAAACCCAAGACATTGCATGTCCAGGAGGTTGAACCATACGTCCCCATAGCCCAACTCTCTAGAGCTTCAACTAATGTAGTTGAAAGAAAGCTTGAGACACACAAGAACCATCCTAATATAACAGAGAAAACATACAAGTGGGTCCCTAAAACCTCTGTAGTGAGCATGGTTGATGCAAAAAAACGGAAACCTAGCAAGAACCGTACCACTCGCTCCAAGAAAAGTAAGAAAATGTTGCGATGGATCCCTAAACGACTATTGGAAGCCCAAGGATACTATCAAGGAAATGATCAAATCTGGGTGCCCAAACGTAAAGTGTACTCTTACCTGTCACCTGGCCCATGTAAACCCAATCCCGTAGCTCCAAAACGAATCAAGGATCGTGGAAAGAAAAAAATCACAGAATGCTACACACCTGCTCCCGAGCTAGTTTGGGTACCAAAGAAAGAACGATTTGTTCCACCTAGCTCAGGAAGGGGGGAGTCCCATGAAGATTCTAGCTCCTCATGTAATACATCCATAGAGGTAAAAGATTCTACACCGCCTCCATCTATAGTAGTGGACCTCCATGAAGCTACAAAAGAATCCACACCTCCCAGTGTTCAAGAATCACCTGATGAACCACTTCAAGTTCGATCCTGGGAGAGTACCTTACCACCGTTGCAACTTGACGAGGCACCTAGGGTAATAGAAAACTACTGGCAAAAATCCTCACCTATTACCAACTGGAACAATTGGTTTCAAAGGGTGACAAGCTCATTTCAAACGGTATGATCTACCCAAGGAAGGGGGGAGTGTTTGCTGACATCCATCATTCATTTGTTTCCCTCTCAACCTTTTTCCCTGACCTCTTAATCTCCGATCTTAGGGAATGTATATATATAGCCTTATACTCACAAAAAAACAAAAATAGTAAAGAGCAAGAGCGCCTAGCAATGAGAGAGCACCCTATCAGATCTTACATATAAGTCCAAATTCACCGTGTCAAGTCAAGCAACACACAAAAACAACTCTTATGTTTTAAAGGCCTAACCAAATCTATCTGTCTTGTCAGAAATGGCTACTTCACCAGAGGCATGCACTTCTATTTTTGATGAAAGGTACCCCTTGTCTTTTCAACAAGTGTTCTACGTATGCTACCCTATACTTTCTTGCGAATGGGATTTGATAGAGAGCCTTGCATGTGAGAGAAATTTTGAGGAGTTAGAATGGCTGATACGTCTATGGCTAACTAGTGATCCCTACCCAGTGGCGAATGTGTCTCCAATGGCACATGCTTATTCTTTTGCACAAGATGAGTATCCACGCATCACGAGGTTCTTGATTAGCATGCTTGCACAAGAGGATGATGAAGAGGAACTAATAGAGACCGAGGAAGACTATGGCCTCACGGACAACGATTTTATTTATCTAGATGATGAGGATAGAGGCCTAGCCTTAGGGTGGCCACCCGGTTTATATAATATCCTCTTTCCTTGATTCTAAAAGGGGTGACAGATAGGTAGGTTAGGGGTCTAGATTGTGTTTTGAGTTTGTTTTTTAGGAGTTTTAATTTTTCCCACTGATGTGCCTCCTGGAGGTATTCCTTTTGTTTCCTAGTGTGTACAGGAGCGTGTTGCTATTGATAGGATTTGGACCTTCATGGAACCTTCAAATCAAGCGCGACCATCAACACAAACAGGTGTTTCTTATCCATTAGCATTGCCCTTATCTTTTTTGCATCCATGTTTGTCTGCTTTGATTGTGATTGGTAGCATAATATTCAGTGCATTTGCTTAGTATCCAACATTTAATTCAATGCAATCTTTTGTCATAATCACTTGTCTAGGTGTAAAAATCAAGCAGTCCGACTAAGCTAGTTTGACCAAGCTAGGTATTAGAAATCTTCTCTTAATACCATGGGGAATGCCTTCCTAATAAGCAATGGTTACTTAGGTTCTTAATCCGATTTAGGCAGCATTGTATCAAATGTACTAGGGCTTTCTAGTGGGCTTAAACCTATTGACCTTTAGCTTAAGTATTATAAAGGGAGTTTACTAATGTGATGAGCCTGGGGAGTGTAACAATGTTTTATGACCCCCCAAAGTTACAAAATTTAAATGTTGAAAATGAACAAGCAAAAAATCAAAGTGCCACAATGTAAAATTTTAAGCTGGAAGAGAAATCTCAGCTTGATTTGGTACTTCACTCACATGTATCGCCTATGGTACTAGAGCCCTAGAGGTTCCCAGTGTGGGCGCTTTTCCTTGAAAAGCAAAAAACCCAAGGCATACAAAATAAGCACACACATCATAATTGAATCACTGTGAAAAGACCTTGGGGGGTCAAAGAAAAAGTAATCAGTCAGGCGATGATTTCATGAGAAATTCCTTTTATGGTAGCTTAACTACAAGGTTTTCTAGATATAGCCTCTAGTCAGCCCTCGAACATGAATACTTGGCTCTCGCGATTAAACAACTTAATTGACCACAGAAAGTTAAGAAGCTTACCCATGGTATTAATACTTGATCTCTAGTGCCTTTCGACCGTCAAATTAGCGACCCCAGACTTGTTTAATTTTTTGCCTTTACATCTGTTTATGCATTTGATTACATTGCAATTTAATGTTCATTGCTAACAAATTGTTTGAAATTCTTTTACCAATCAATGTGTCTACCTAAAACTGCATATGCTTTTTAAGAGAATGCAATTACTGTGCCAATGTTGTTTGATTTTGCAGTGACTGAAGAAGGCTAAGGACATTCATCTCAAATGCTCTTCCACCTCGACGAACCAGCTTCAACTCAATAGCTTCCGAGGACGGAATCTACATCAGGAAGGGGGGCATGTTAACCCTCACGGCTCACGGACACCCCATCACCTACGATGGACGCGTATTATGTATTTGGTAGAGTCAGGTACCGGGCTTGTCGGACCAATAGGGAAAGGTAGAGTGATCGCCGATGAGAGGCGCACTTTAACTTGGACATTCAAGGGATTAGTTGGTTAAGCATGGGCGCCCAAGTGTGAATGGGGTGAGCTCCTATAAAAGCCAACTAAACCTAATTTTTACTCATTCTCTCATTTGTGCAATTGAAGAGTGCTCTTGCTCCATCTCCATCTTCTTCTTCTTCTTCACCTCCTTGTGTGTGTGTGAGAGAGAGAGAGAGAGAGGGAGAGTGTGTGTGCGATCGAGCATTACGAAGGCACGACGGCGGCGAAGCGGTTGAGCGCGGCACGACTGCAGCTTCTTCTTCATCGCGGCGAGGAATCCACCACGAAGGCGAGCGTAGAGCGGTGAGTGACACACCCTTTGTTTTCTTGAGCTTGCTAGTTTAGGCTTGTTGTGTGCTTGGAGCCGTTTGTGGCTCGCATACGGTGTATTGGCAAGTCCCTTGCTTCGACAGTGCGGCAAGGAGCGCACAAGCCTAAGGGGAAGGACAATGTCCAAGAGTCTCCTAAGGGCAACTCCAACAAAGCTAAGGAGAAGGGAGTTTACAAAGGAAAAAACAAACTCTCTTCTGAAGAGCTTGAGCATTATCACAATGATAATCGATGTTTCAAGTGCGGCAAGAAAGGGCATGCGTACTACACTTGTCCCCAAAAGAACACCCTCCGTGAGCGTCCTAGAGCTACCTTGGTCGAAATCCATGAGGAGGAAACTCACCACAAAGGATCTCATTTATGCCATGGTTGGGGAAAGGTAAGAGAACATGATGCTTTTATTCTCTTTGACCCTAGTTCTACTCACAATTTCATATCCACAGAGTCGGCCACCAAGGTAGGCATACAAGCTTACGATATGGGAGATGTTCTACCCGCAGATGGTGCTTTCAAGGGGCAAGAATCTTTAGTCTCTCTTAATCGGGAAATTGAGGCTCCATGTCCAAAGCTATGTGGACAAAGAGGACTTCTTTATCGCTCCTCTCAAGCATGAGGATGGCTGCCAATGTTAATTCCCCTGAAAGAAGAATCTCCTTTAGGTTCAGGAAATAAGATATGTACATAGATGCTAAGGAGATGGGTAACACCACACCCATTCTACATATGCAATATTTCAATAAGTCAATAAAGAGCTCTATTTCCATGTACATGATTTTTGTTAAAGACTCTCAAAATGAACCTAATGTTTTAGCAAAAGAAAATATACACAATCAAAAGGAATTAGAGTTATCCAATTTTCTCAAGGGGTTTCAAGATGTCTTTATTGATGACATCCCTTGTGAGCTACCTCCTAAACAAGGCAATGATGACCATGCAATTGAACTTCTTCCCAGAAGTTCACCCCCTAACAAACCTCCTTATAGAGTTTCTCAAGCTCAACAAGAGGAGATTATGTGGCAAGTGCATGAGTTAGTTGAGAAGGGCATGGTTAGGCCTAGCTCATCTCCATTTTGTTCTCCTGTGCTATTAGTGCAAAAGAAAGACGGCACATATCGTATGTGTGTCGACTATAGAGTACTAAATAGGATCACTATCAAGAATAGGTTTCCCGTTCCACGGGTAGAAGACCTATTTGATAAGCTACAAGGGTATACCTACTTCATTAGGATTAACCTAAAAGGTGGCTATCATCAAATAAGGATAGTTGATCAAGACATTGTAAACACCACATTTTGCACTACATTTGGTCTTTATGAATACATTGTCATGCCTTTTGGCTTGAGCAATGCACCTGCTACATTCAACCGCTTGATAAAGAAGCTATTCATGCCTCACCAAACCTTTACTGGAGTGTTCTTTGATGATATCATCATCTACACTAATTCGTTAGACAAAGACAAGCAACACCTCCAGGTAATATTCAAGTTTTAAGAGAGAATAAACTTTATGTTAATCGAAAGAAAAATGAATTTTTCTTATAAGAGATTCAATATTTAGATCACATTATCTCTCAAGATGGCATCCAAATGGATCCATCAAAGTTAGAGGTAATAAAAGGATGGCCTAAACCAAGAAATCTTCATGAACTAAGAAGCTTTATAGGTATGTGTGAAAACTATAGACACTTCATAGAAAGTTCTCACTAATAGCAGGACCATTACATGACCTAACAAAGAAAAAGGTTCGGTACACATGGTCTGCCAAGGAGAACATGCTTTCAAAAAGCTTAAAAGAAAGCTTATCCCTCAACCTCTGCTTACACTACCGGATCTCTCAAAGCCATTTGAGGTCCAATGTGATGCTTGTGGTGATTGCCTTGGAGCTGTTTTGCTCCAAGAAGGGCACGCCATAGGCTATGAAAGTCGAAGGCTCGACTTTGCTGAGAAAGCTCTAGGCATATATGAAAAGGAACTCCTTGCAGTTCTACAAGCCATAGACTCATGGAAGCACTATTTATTGGGGACTCCTTTCATTCTGCGAACGGATCACCAAAGTCTTAAGTACTTCATGATGCAGACCAAGCTCTCCGACAAGCAAATGAGGTGGGCAAATTTCCTTTCGCAATTTCATTTTCATATTGCTCACATTGTTGGCAAGCATAATCAAGTAGCTGATGCACTCTCAAGACGGCCAAGAGTGAATGCAGTTTTTATAGCAACTCACAATGCTCTGTCTTTTATGATATATGAGTATGCTATTGATCCCAATTTTAGAGATTTGATTTCAGCCCTTGCACTAGGGAAGAAAGAGGAACCATTTACTTTACAAGATGGTTATCTTCTCTATGGCAATAGACTATGCGTTACTAACTCACTCCGTGAGAAAGTAATGTATGAATCTCATGCTCCACCTTATGCGGGGCATAGAGGGATTCGGTCTACCCTAAAGGGGATTGAAACATATTTATATTGGCCTACCATGAAAGCAAACATACAAGAGTATGTTTCTAAATATGTGATATGCCAAAAGATGAAGTTTGATAGAGGGAAGCAACCTGGATTGCTTCAACCTTTGCCAATCCCTAATTCACCATGGGAGAGCATATCCATGGATTTTATCTTTGGATTGTCTAAGTCTATCCATGGGAATACGGGAATATGGACGATAGTAAACAACTTTAGTAAACAAGCTCATTTTATACCTATCAAAAAGATTATCAAAGCCCATCAAATGGAAACCCTCTTCATTTCACAAATCTTCAAGTACCATGGCTTGGCAATGTCCATAGTGTCGGATAGAGATCCTAGAATGACCAGTAATTTCTGGAAGGGTCTCTTTGCGAATTTAGGAACAAGGCTAAACTTCTCTTTGGCCTATCACCCACAAACGGATGGGCAAAGTGAAATAGCTAACCTAACAATTCTCGATCTACTAAAAGCCTATTTAACGGAAGTAGATCAAAGATCCCAATGGGAGAAGTACATACACTTAGTAGAGTATGCCTACAATAACACTGTACATACTTCCACAAAAAAAGCACCTTTCGAGGTAATTGAGGGAAGATCAAAATGTCCCCTCCTACTTAAGGTACACGGGAAGATCTTCGCTCTGCAGATGAGCATAGCCGAGACCTACAAGAATCTTTCCAAAAGATTAAGGATGCTATCTCTATCTCACAGCGAAGGCAAAAGGCTGTTGCTGACAAGCACAAAAGATCCCAAGCCTTTAAAGAAAATGATTGGGTCTTACTCAAATTTCCCAAGGCTTGATTAAGGCACACAATGGGCAAGAATCCTATGGGCCACCAAAAGTACTATGCTAAGTTAGCAAAAAGGTACTATGGTCCCTTCCAGATTCTTAGGCCAATCAATGAGATGGCCTATCAACTCAAGTTGCCTAGCCATTGGCTCATACACAATGTTTTTCATGTGAGCCTATTAAAGCCTTACAAAGGAGAGCCACCTCAAGAATCAACTATTGAAGACCTACCGGAGATTGAGGACCAAGAATAGGTGCTGCAGCCCGAGTCCATCCTCCGACATGAAGACAAGGTACTAAGAGGTGGTAAGACTATCTGACAATATCTTATTAAGTTTAAGAATTATCCTTTTGAAGATGCTAGATGGATGCAAGGCATACAATTAAAGGATAACTTAAACCTTGTCAAGGCTTACAATGCTTCCCAAGAGTAAGCAATGTACAAATGTTAAAAATGAACAAAGTTTTTGTCTTATAAGAGTCTCTTTTTCTTTATTGTACACAAATGTGAAGAAGTATGCATGCTTAGATCAAGTTTGCGGAGACGACGTCTCCCAAACACCAAGTAGAGCTTGTCACTCTACTATGGAAGATTGATAGGACTAATGTGAAGACATGCTTGTGGCAGCTTAGGCTCTCAAGCTCCAAATGGACTAGTCATCCATTCTGGAACGATGTCATAGGGTAACATAGGGATCCTCTACCCGCTAGAAAAAGGACTAACGAATATGCTTTATCTTCTCAACCCCATAGTCGAGGACGACTATGATTTCAAGAGAGAGGTAATGTCATAATAACTAATATCTAATTCTTCTAAGTGATTTTCTCATGTTAAACTGATCATTTAATATGGGGAAGTACTAGGGGAGAAAAAGCTAGAGTATTGGTTAAGCTGGAAGACCGACCACATTAGGGATCCAAAGGAGGAAAAATAGGGATCCAAAAGAGGGGCCATCTGCAAAAGATCTATGTGCAACAATGGGCTCCAAAGACCTTAGGGTTCAACCCATTAAGACTTCCAAAATGCTAACGTTCCAACTGATCATTTATTATGGGGAAGTGCTAGGGGAGAAAAAGCTAGAGTATTGGTTAAGCTGGAAGACCGACCACATTAGGGATCCAAAGGAGGAAAAATAAGGATCCAAAAGAGGGGCCATTTGCAAAAGATCTATGTGCAACAATGGGCTCCAAAGACCTTAGGGTTCAACCCATTAAGTCTTCCAAAATGCTAAGGTTCCAAAATTCAAAGGCTGTGTCCAATGGTCAAAAGCTTAGGAAATTGGATGCTTTGTGTGTGTCCCAAAAAGTCTTCCCAAAGTCCTACAAAGGAGGGGGCGAGCCCAAGAAGTAGGGGATGAGAGAGAAGCTCTCTCTCTCTCTCTCTCTCACACACACACACACACAAACACACACACACAACCTCTCTTTACAAAAAGGGAATGAGGGACACATGTCAGCTCCCTAGGCCAGATGCCCACAAGGCGTACTCAAATCTTATTACATGGCCATGGAGGTGAACCAATGAGAATTAGGCTAGAGTAAATCTAGTTTAATGAATTTAAAAACACTCAATAAAAGAATCAATAAGAATTAAGCTCTCTAGAAGACTATTGGACAGTCTCCCAAGGGGTCCAATGAGCATTCAGCAGCCCAATGGCTTGCCTGATTCCTATTGGCTAGGAGGCAAAGGGGTCCAATGAGAGTTTAGTTGCATTAATTAATTACCTAAAGCTCTCACAAAAGTGGAAAGTGGGACACATGTCAGAGGACTATCACTTATGGTACTTAACTTTCATTAGCTAAGCTCTGAGAGGTCCAATGAGGTGCTAGCAAGAGCAAATAGCAAGAGGGGTCGACCAAGAGAGAGAGGGGGCTGATTTTTCAAAGGAAATTATCCACACACACTCACACAAGCTCATGTGTAGAGTAAGAAGACTCTCTCTCTCTCTTCTCAAGCTTTAATGGAAAGCTTATCACCTACTCCAAGCTTGTGAGAAGGGAGGCCTACACCAACAACTCTTGACTTTGTGATGCAAATCCAACCAAAAGCAAAGCTTCAATGCATGCTCATCTGCTCTATCATGCTAGTTACTAAGCTAAGCTATGATAATATGAGTAATTATGTGCGGAGATGTACATCTTTTTCGTAAGACTACTGCTTCCTCTCAATCTACTCTCATACCCCTCTAGCTCTCACCATCTTCGAAGGTGTGTGAGGTCTTGGATCTAAGACCATGAGGGAATTGATGTTGTGTTTGATAAGTGTTTTCCTTAGTGCTTGAAGTTTCCATCTTCATTGCACTAGCTAGTATTGAAGGAACACAAATAATTTTATTGTAAAGTGTCTCTCTTGATGGGAGAATCCATAATACAAAGCCTTTTGGAGGGGGGACCGGCTCCATGCAAATCTTGTCCTCAACTGTTGTCAATTGCTCAATTTCTCTCTCTTTTGAAGTATTGTTCATGATATCTAACTAGGTGTTATACGCTTTGTTGCTCTCTCCACCTAAGCACTCTTGTTATTCTCATTAGGAATCTATTCTAATGAAATGCTCATTATGTTCATGCTATTTTCCGCTACACACAAGTTACTAGAACATTAAATGTTACAATCTCACTCTCTCCTTGCATAAAAAAAATGGCCTAGGGGGTACACCTGCTCATACACGTTGGTGCAACTAAAGTGTGTCGACCATAGAAGATGGCACAAGCAGGTATGTATGGGCTAGCAGGTGCAGGCATGGATAGTGACACGGGTATGAAGTGCAAGTTTGGCAAGGGGTATCCTAAAGTGTATGGATAAATTTCTTGAAGTGTGGAGCATGCCGACCTTATGAATCGACAATCGTAGTCCTGTTTGCCAAGATACAGGTCTTTGAAGTTTCAGTGGGAGGCGATTTTGAACGTTTTTGGTCGCATTGGATGGCATTCCATCAGAGGTGTTTTTAAGCTTGCCATGGTTTGTAAAGTTAGTGTCCAACATGAGAAGCTAGCAGGAGTGAACGGCTTCTCAAATGGAATCATGAAGGCCAAGATGTTGCGAGTTGAAGTTTGTGCCAGCAGTTGATGGTGATGCGATGCAAGATAATTTTTCTCAGTTTTGATCGGTTTGGTTGGCGATCATGAGAAGGTCAAAATGCGACAATATCTAAAAGAATTGAAATTGAAAATCCTATCTTTTGGTGGGATGTTACATCTTGGTGATTGGAGCCTCATGTAGTAAATGGAAGCTACTTGAACCTGTGGGGAAACAAATTTTAACAAGAAAATTGTTTTGGTAGGTTTTTTTTATCTTCAAAGCCAAGTGCTCATGGGGCTGCCACGTGGCACAGTGTGAGGTCCCCAACCCAAAAAATTGGGGTGATTTGATAGATAGCCTTCCTTTATTCTCAAGTCCCATTGATGACACCTTGCTCCGATTCCACGAAGCAAGGATACGAGCAACAAAAGTGAGGAAGTCCTCTATTCATCGTGATTGTGGCCCATAAGGGTCATACACCACAAGCTAGGTTGATATATCAAAGGATTATAATAGAAGCTAATTCCTGTATCATAAAGATAAAATCTCATTGACATACATAGGATCTATAAACAACTACTTTTTCCCCACGTTTAAGAGTCACAACCGCCATTCATAAATCCTAAATATTCTATGAAACTTATTCTCAACTAACTAGTAGTCTTGTGAAAAGTACTTGACTAATCTATCTATAGACATAGATTCGTTTGGGTACTACTCTCCCACTTTCCACACCGCACTCACCCGTTCCTCTTCTTTTTTTTATTACTACCATATTGTTTTACCATACCGTTCCTCTTCCAGGCACTTTTAGACATGATTAACCAGTATCAAACAGTAACAACTTATCAAACAATAATAGTTTATCAAGCAATACAAATTTATCAGAAAGTGACAATTTATCAAACAAATCTCTTACTATTCTACGAAATCATATGCTTGTTTCTATTGATACAATCACATTGCCTGGACGATTTAAGGAAAAAAATTACTTATCGGGTCATCATCATGTATAACAATGTAGAATTACAAATTTGTTGTACCAAATTACTAACGCGTTTGACTATCTCTCGTGTTGGAGGTTGGGTGGCTTCAACTTCCTCTGTAGTCGATATCTTTGCTTGAGCTATGATTGAAATAGTTGATACCTTTCTTGTAGGAGGAACGTTAGGAGCGTCCTTAGAGCTTTGAATCACTTGCTTCGGGGCCATCATACGAGATAGAGAAGAGGGAGAGAGAAAAAGAGAGCTCTAGAATTCGAGGGACAGCACAATGGCGGTAGAGAAAGAGTTGGGGATAAAGATGAAGATGAAGATGGGATAAGGGTGAGATCTTGAGGGAGAGAAGGTACTTCCGATGTCAAGGCAAGAGAGCTTCTGCTTCTCAGAGATTTTGTGTGTGTGTCTTGAAATTGAGGACAAAGGGGTCTTTATATAGGCTTTCAAGGCCAAGAGAGAGTGCTAAGAATAGCAAAAAGCAAGAAGAAAAGCTCGTGCACTTTCGTAAATTTTTTATTAAATATACATATATATTTTGCACGCGTACGCTTATCGATGCGGGATTTTGAGACTCTAATTTTAGGAGAAGCTTGTTTTTCATGAAAATACTCCTTTCCTAAAAACATTCTTTCTTTCCTCAAACTTAGCCAAAAGTTTCTCTTTCTTTCTTAGGGGTCAACTCTTATCTTTAAACATAGTTTTCCCATAGCAATCTATTGTTTCCAAGTGAGTAAATCTAGTTTAATTAATTTAAAAACATCCATAGAAATTACCTAAATGATCTCAAGAGCTTTTGTACATGTGTTTTTGGGTGCGTGTTGGCAAGTGTGCCCTCCCGAGGGTGTGTCGTGCAAAGAGAGAGAGAGAGAGAGAGAGAGAGAGAGAGAGAGAGAGAGAGAGAGAGAGAGAGAGAGAGGTGATGTGTGCGTTGAAGGCTGTGAACTGAATAGTGCAAAGTGAGTGTGTTCGTTTGTGGTGTTGCAGCAAGTGTGTGCATCGGGCTGTGTGAAAACAGTGGTTTGCTTGTAGATTGGTGGTGTTTTGAAAGTGTTTTCTAGTGGATAGGGGTTCTATCAAAGCCCTGGGCTATAGAGAGGCATTTTTGTGTGTAACATTTAATGGTCTAAAAACTTATGTGTAGCGGAAATTAGCATGAACATAGTGGGGATTTCATTAGAATACATTCGTAATGGGAATTACAAGAGTGCTTGGGTCGAGAGAGCAACAAAAAGCATAACACCTAGTTAGATAGCATCAACAATCCTTTCAAAAGAGAGAGAAATTAAGCCATTGACAACAGTTGAGGACCGGATTTTCATGGAGCCGGTCCCCCCTCCAAAGGCTTTGTATTATGGTTTCTCCCATCAAGAGAGACATTGTACAATACAATTCTTTGTGTTCCTTCAAGACTAGCTAGTGCAATGAAGATGAAAGCTTCATACACTAAGCAAAACACTTAGTAAACACAACTTTAATTATCCCCGTTCTCAGACCCAAGACCTCACACACCTTCGAAGATGGTGAGAGCTAGCAGGGTATGAGAGTAGATTGAGAGGAAGAAGGAGTATCTTACGAGAAAGATGTACATATCCTCACATAATCACTCATATTAGCATAGCTTTAGCTTAGTAATTAGCTTGGTAGAGGACATGAGCATGCATTGAAGCTTGGCTCTTGGTTGGATTTGCATCCACAAGCCAAGAATGTGTCGATGTAGGCTTCTATCTCACAAGCTTGGAGTAGGTGATGAGCTCTCCATTAAAGCTTGGGAAGAGATAGTCTTTTCTTTCTTCACCCATGAGATTCTGTGAGTGTGTGTGTGATAATGCCTTGCAAAAATCAGCCCCCTCTCTCTCTTGGGCGAGCCCTCTTGCTATTTTCTCTTGCAGGCTCCCCATTGGACCTCCCCAAGTCAAGCCAATGGCTATTAAGCATCATAAGTGATAGCCTTCTGACATGTGTCCCCCTTTCCCCTTTTGTGAGAGCTTTAGGTAGTTTAATAATTAAACTAAACTCTCATTGGACCCCTTTTCCTCTTGGCCAAATAGGAATCAGGCAAGCCATTGGGCTCCTGAATGCTCATTGGACCCCTTGGGAGACTGTCCAATAGTCTTCTAGGAGACTTAATTCTCATTGGTTCTTTTATTAAGTGTTTTTAAATTAATTAAACTAGATTTACTCTAGTCTAATTCTCATTGGTCCACCTCCAAGGCCATCCAATAGGAATTGGCACACCTTGTGGGCATCTGGGCTAGGGAGCTGACATGTGTTCCTTTCCCTTTGTGTAAAGGGAGGCTATGTGTGTGTGTGTGTGTGTGTGTGTGTGAATTTCTCTCTCATCCCCTAGAAGAAGTGCTCGCCCCCTCCCATGTAGGGATATGCAAAGACTTTTTAGTTACACACAAAGCATCCAATTTCCCCTAGGGTTGACCTTTGGACACAACCTTTGAATTTTGGAACCTTAGCATTTTGGAAGTCTTAATGGGCTGAAACTTAGGGTCTTTTTAGCCCATTGTTGCACATGGCTCTTTTGCAGATGGCCCCCCCCCTTTGGATCCCTATTTTCCCTCCTTTGGATCCCTACTGTGGCCGGTCTGCTAGCTTAACCAATATTCTAGCTTTTTCTCCCCTGGCACTTCCCCACATTAAATGATCAGTTTAATATGAAAAAATCATTTAGGAGAATTAGATATTGAGTATTATGACATTACCTCTCTCGTGAAATCATAGTCGTCCTCAACTATGGT
The DNA here is from genome assembly GCF_014529385.1 of Adiantum capillus-veneris. Taxonomy (NCBI): domain Eukaryota; kingdom Viridiplantae; phylum Streptophyta; class Polypodiopsida; order Polypodiales; family Pteridaceae; genus Adiantum; species Adiantum capillus-veneris. Next base: position 169,592,374 of record NC_140934.1, on the reverse strand, counting down.
GTAGAGAAGATAAAGCATATTCATGAGTCCTTTTCTTAGCGGGTAGAGGATCCCTATGTTACCCTACGACATCATTCTAGAATGGATGACTAGTCCATTTGGCGCTTGAGAGCCTGAGGCTTCCGCAAGCATGTCTGCACATTACTCCTATCAGTCTTCCATAGTAGAGTGACAAGCTCTACTTGGTGTTTGGGAGACGTCGTCTCCGCAAATTTGATCTAAGCATGCATACTACTTCATTTTTGTGCACAACAAATAAAAAGAGAGTCTTATAAGACAAAAAAACTTTTTTCATCTTTAACATTTTGTACATTTTCTTACTCTTGGGAAGCATTGTAAGCATTCACAAGGTTTAGGTTATCCTTTAATTTTATGCCTTGCATCCATCTAGCATCTTCAAAAGGATAATTCTTAAACTTAATAAGATATTGTCGGATAGTCTTACCGCCTCTTAATACCTTGTCTTCATGTCGGAGAATGGACTCGGGCTGCAGCACCTCCTCTTGGTCCTCGATCTCCAATGGGTCTTCAATAGTTGGTTCTTTAGGTGGCTCTCCTTTGTAAGGCTTTAATAGGCGCACATGGAAAGCATTGTATATGAGCAAATGATTGGGCAACTTGAGTTGATAGGCCGTCTCATTGATTGGCCTAAGAATCTGGAAGGGACCATAGTACCTTTTTGCTAGTTTAGCATAGTACTTTTGGTGGCCCGTAGGATTCTTGCCCGTCGTGTGCCTTAATCGAGCCTTGGGAAACTTTAACAAGACCCTGGAATCGTTTTCTTTAAAAGCTTGGGCTCTTCTGTGCTTGTTAGCAGCAGCCTTTTGCCTTTGATCTGAGATAGAGATAGCATCCTTAATCTTTTGAAAAGATTCTTGTACGTCTCGGCTATACTCATCTGCAGCGAAGATCTTCCCATGTACCTTAAGTAGCGAGGGACTTTTTGATCTTCCCTCAATTACCTTGAAAGGTGCTTTTGCCGTGGAAGTATGTATAGTGTTATTGTAAGCATACTCCACTAAGGGTAAGTACTTCTCCCATTGGGATCTTTGATCTACTTTCGTTACATAGGCTTTTAGTAGATCGAGAATTGTTAGGTTAGCTATTTCACTTTGGCCATCCGTTTGTGGATGATAGGCCAAAGAGAAGTTTAGCCTTGTTCCTAAATTCTCAAAGAGACCCTTCCAGAAATTACTGGTCATTCTAGGACCTCTATCCGACACTATAGACATTGGCAAGCCATGGTACTTGAAAATTTGTGAAATGAAGAGGGTTTCCATTTGATGGGCTTTGATAGTCTTTTTGACATGTATAAAATGAGCTTGTTTACTGAACCTGTCTACTATCGTCCATATTCCCGTATTCCCATGGATAGACTTAGGGAATCCAAAGATAAAATCCATGGATATGCTCTCCCATGGTGAATTAGGGATTGGCAAAGGTTGAAGCAATCCAAGTTGCTTCCCTCTATCAAATTTTGTCTTTTGGCATATCACACATTTAGAAACATACTCTTGTATGTTTACTTTCATGGTAGGCCAATAGAAATATGTTTCAATTCCCTTTAAGGTAGACTGAATCCTCCTATGCCCCGCATAAGGTGGAGCATGAGATTCATACATTACTTTCTCACGTAGTGAGTTAGTAACACATAGTCTATTGCCATAGAGAAGATGACCATCTTGTAAAGTAAATGGTTCTTCTTTCTTCCCTAATGCAAGGGCTGAAATCACATCTCTAAAATCGGGATCAATAGCGTACTCATCTATCATTGAAGATAGATCATTGTGAGTTGCTATGGAAACCGCATTCACTCTCGCTCGTCTTGAGAGTGCATCAGCTACTTGACTATGCTTGCCAGCAATGTGAGCAATATGAAAATGAAATTGCGAAAGGAAATTTTCCCACCTCATTTGTTTTTCGGAGAGCTTGGTCTGCGTGATGAAGTACTTAAGAGTTTGGTGATCCGTTCGCAGAATGAAAGGAGTCCCCAATAAATAGTGCTTCCATGAGCCTAAGGCATGTAGAACTGCAAGGAGTTCCTTTTCGTATATGCCTAGAGCTTGCTCAACAGGGTCGAGCCTTCGACTCTCATAGCCTATGGCGTGCCCTTCTTGGAGTAAAACAGCTCCAAGGCAATCACCACAAGCATCACATTCGACCTCAAATGGTTTTGAGAGATCCGGTAGTGTAAGCACAGGTTGAGAGATAAGCTTTTCTTTAAGCTTTTCGAAAGCATTGTTCTCCTTAGCGGACCATGTATACCTAACGCTTTTCTTTGTTAGGTCATGTAATGATCCCACAATTTGTGAGAACTTTTCTATGAAGCATCTATAGTATGCACACATACCTATAAAGCTTCTTAGTTCATGAAGATTCCTTGGTTTAGGCCATCCTTTTATTACCTCTAACTTTGATGGATCCATTTGGATGCCATCTTGAGAGATAATATGACCTAAATACTGAATCTCTTGCAAGAAAAATTCACTTTTCTTTCGATTTACAATAAAGTTTATTCTCTCTCAAAACTTGAAATATTACCTGGAGGCGTTGCTTGTGTTCGTCTAATGAATTAGAGTAGATGATAATATCATCAAAGTACACTGCAGTGAAGGTTCGATGAGGCCTGAACAGCTTCTCCATCAAGCGGTTGAATGTGACTGTGCATTGGTCAAGCCAAAAGGCATGACAATGTATTCATAAAGACCAAATGTGGTGTGAAATGCGGTCTTTACATTGTCTTGATCAATTATCCTTATTTGATCATAGCCACTTTTTAGGTCAATCCTACTGAAGTAGGTCGATCCTTGTAGCTTATCAAATAGGTCTTCTACCCGTGGAACGGGAAACCTATTCTTGATAGTGATCCTATTTAGTGCTCTATAGTCGACACACATACGATATGTGCCGTCTTTCTTTTGCACTAATAGCACAGGTGAGAAAAATGGAGATGAGCTAGGCCTAACCATGCCCTTCTCAACACTAACTCATGCACTTGCCGCATAATCTCCTCTTGTTGAGCTTGAGAAACTCTATAAGGAGGTTTATTAGGCGGTGAACTTCCTGGAAGAAGTTCAATTGCATGGTCATCATTACCTCGTTTAGGAGGTAGCTCACAAGGGATGTCGTCAATAAAAACATCTTGAAACCCCTTAAGAAAATTGGATAACTCTAATTCCTTTTGGTTGCTTGTATTTTCTTTTGCTAAAGCATTAGGTTCATTTTGAGAATCTTTAACAAAAATCATGTACACGGAAATAGAGCTCTTTATTGACTTGTTGAAAGCTGGTGTATGTACAATGGGAATAGTGTTACCCATTTCCTTAGCATCTATATACATGTTTCTTTCCCTGAACTTAAAGGAGATTCTCCTTTCAGGAAATTTAACATCGGCAGCCAGGCGGTCAAACCATGGTGCCCCTAGGATTACATCCTCATGCTTGAGAGGAGAGATAAAGAAGTCCTCTTTGTCCACATAGCCTTAGACATGAAGCCTCAATTTCCCGATTAAGGGAGTGACTGAAGCTTCTTGCCCCTTGAAGGCACTGTCTGCGGGTAGGACATCTCCCATCTCATAGGATTGTATGCCTAGCTTGGTGGCCAACTCTATAGATATAAAATTGTGAGTAGAACCAGGGTCAACAAGAGTAAAAGCATCGTGTTCTCTTACCTTTCCCCAAGCATGGCATAGAGGAGATCCTTTGTGATGAGTTTGGTGAGTCTCGTCCTCTTGGATTTCAACCAAGGAAGCTCTAGGAGGATCTTGATGGTTGTTCTTTTGGGGACAAGCGCGGTACGCATGCCCTTGTTCGCCGCACTTGAAACACCGGTTATCCTTGAGATAACGCTCAAGCTCTTTAGGAGAGAGTTTGTTCTTACCTTTGTAAACTCCCTTCTCTTTAGCTTTGTTGGAGTTGCCCTTAGGAGACTTTTGGACATTGTCCTTCCCCTTAGGCTCATTGGAACCCTTGTTTTCCGGGGGCTTATTATTTCTTTTAGCCCCCGTCTGGAAATTGATTCGTGAGGCCACCATAGTATGGTGTATTACCGCCGATATGGTACGTGGCCTTTGGGAGTTGACATACTCCGCCATTTCTTCGGTTAAGCCCGCACAAAATTGTTGATTTTTCTCTCCAAAATCCAACTTTTTTAAGACAGTGGCTTTGAGTTGTAGGTCCCAAAACTTGTCTACATATTTGTGGATGGATTCATTGGGAGAGAGCTTTAAGCTTCTCCATTCGGTGAGTACTTTTTTTTGGCATCGGTGGCCAAAAACTGCTTCATAATGGAAGCTCTTAAAGCTTTCCATGTTCGTGGAGCTTCACCGTTGGCTCGTAAGCTAGACCACCATTGTCTAGCGGACTTTTGAAAATTCATAGCTATATGGCGTAGCTTAGAGGACTCCATGAAGCCCTCATCTCCAAACGCCGCATCAAATTGCTGGATAAAGGCCAAGACTTTGTCCGTAGCACCAAAGGTGCCATCATAGGTAAGGAAAGAGATGCTCTTCCCTCCCTCTTTGAACTTCTTCAGCTTGGATGACCTCTTCCATGCAGCATAGGATTTCCTATGGCCTCTTCTTTTTGATGGTTCAAAGGTTGCACCATCACTTTCTTCAGAAGGTGAAGAATTTGAAGAAGGTGGAAAAGAGGATGACCTCTTTCTCGCCTTTTTCTTGTCTTGATCTTCGTTGTCTTCACCATCACTTTCATAAGAGGAAGAGGATGAAGAATATGGAGAAGAGGGTGTCCTCTTTCTCGCCTTTTTCTTCTTTTGCTTTTTATCATCCCTCTTTGAATTATGGCGTGGAGAAGAGTGTGATGGTCTTCTCCGCTTTGGTGGTGATGGAGAGCGTTTAGCCCGCCGTCTTCATGGAGCCATCTCCACCGAGGTGGCGGGAGACTCACTTCTTTCTCGTTCCTTCGATGGAGGCTCTTGAGTTCTCCTTTGGGAAGTAGATGCATCATCAAGAAGAAAATTCTTGAGCCCTTCATAGGGATTCTCTTCTTCTTCCCGAATCGGAGAGAGACCTCTTTTGGTAGTCTCACAAGGAGGCTTCCTAGGTGTTCTCTCGTCATGGTGATGAGCTTGGAGAATCCCGTGAGCACGGAGCTGCCGTTGCACTTCACTTTGGAGAGATGGATTGCCCATGGCTTGTTGAAGCCTAGAAACAAGATAGTTAACGAGCATTGAAGCATCATTAGTAGCTTGCTCATTAGCAAAAACAAAGTTATCAACATTAATTTCACTCTCTTTACTATTGTCAGCCATTCTAACAACTTTTAGGTGTAAACTTTTTAGGTGTACTTTGGCACTTCAAGCCCTAGTTGCTACTCCTTTTTACCCCTTTAGAAAAAGCACTCAAGCTACTATACCCGCGGCTCAAATACCATTAATTGCAAGGAATAGAAGAGAGGGTCTTTCGACACCAAAACATCACCGGCTCCTGTCAAGCTTCTAATAGCTCAATAGTGGTTAAGCCGTAGGCAAGCCCCATAGGACTCCACTATTAAGACCATAGCTCTCAATGGTGATGCCCCGTTAACTGCACAAAGGCAGGCGCACTGCAAGGCTGAAAACTACTTACTCACAGGCAATTAATAATACCAACCATTTATATGTAGCTTGACGACCTCCCTTCTTGAGCAAGAAAAGAGAAACCTTGTGCTCTGATACCAATGTAACATTTAATGGTCTAAAAACTTATGTGTAGCGGAAATTAGCATGAACATAGTGGGCATTTCATCAGAATAGATTCCTAATGGGAATTACAAGAGTGCTTGGGTGGAGAGAGCAACAAAAAGCATAACACCTAGTTAGATAGCATCAACAATACTTTCAAAAGAGAGAGAAATTAAGCCATTGACAACAGTTGAGGACCGGATTTGCATGGAGCCGGTCCGCCCTCCAAAAGGCTTTGTATTATGGTTTCTCCCATCAAGAGAGACATTGTACAATACAAGTCTTTGTGTTCCTTCAAGACTAGCTAGTGCAATGAAGATGAAAGCTTCATGCACTAAGCAAAACACTTAGTAAACACAACTTTAATTATCCCCGTTCTCAGACCCAAGACTTCACACACCTTCGAAGATGGTGAGAGCTAGCAGGGTATGAGAGTAGATTGAGAGGAAGAAGGAGTATCTTACGAGAAAGATGTACATCTCCTCACATAATCACTCATATTAGCATAGCTTTAGCTTAGTAATTAGCTTGGTAGATGAGATGAGCATGCATTGAATCTTGGCTCTTGGTTGGATTTGCATCCACAAGCCAAGAGTGTGTCGATGTAGGCTTCTATCTCACAAGCTTGGAGTAGGTGAGGAGCTCTCCATTAAAGCTTGGGAAGAGATAGTATTTTCTTTCTTCACCCATGAGATTGTGTGAGTGTGTGTGTGATAATGTCATAATAATCAATATCTAATTCTCCTAAATGATTTTCTCATATTAAACTGATCATTTAATGTGGGGAAGTGCCAGGGGAGAAAAAGCTAGAATATTGGTTAAGTTAGCAGACCGGCCACAGTAGGGATCCAAAGGAGGGAAAATAGGGATCCCAAGGGGGGGCCATCTGCAAAAGAACCAGGTGCAAACAATGGGCTAAAAAGACCCTAAGGTTCAGCCCATTAAGACTTCCAAAATGCTAAGGTTCCAAAATTCAAAGGTTGTGTCCAAAGGTCAACCCTAGGGAAAATTGGATGCTTTGTGTGTGCCCTAAAAGTCTTTGCACATCCATGCATGGGATGGGGTGAGCCCTTCTTCTAGGGGATGATAGAGAAAGCCACACACACACACACAGGCTCCCTTTACACAAAGGGAATTAGGGACACATGTCAGCTCCCTAGGCCAGATGCCCACAAGGTGTGCCCAATTCCTATTGGATGGCCTTGGAGGTGGACCAATGAGATTTAGACTAGAGTAAATCTAGTTTAATTAATTTTAAAACATTTAATAAAATAAACCAATGAGAATTAAGTCTCCTAGAAGACTATTGGGCAGTCTCCCAAGGGGTCCAATGAGCATTCAGGAGCCCAATGGCTTGCTTGATTCCTATTGGCCAGGAGGCAAAGGGGTCCTATGAGAATTTAGTTTAATTATTTAATTACCTAAATCTCTCACAAAAGGGAAAAGGGGGACACATGTCAAAAGGCTATCACTTATGCTGCTGAAATGTGATTGGCTTGACTGGGGGAGAGCCAATGAGGCTGTAGCAAGAGTAAATAGCAAGAGAGCTCGCACAAGAGAGAGAGGGGGATGATTTTTGCAAGGCATTATTACCCACACACTCACACAAGCTCATGTGTGAAGAAAGAGAAGACTATCTCTTCCCAAGCTTTAATGGAGAACTCATCACCTACTCCAAGCTTGTGAGATAGAAGCCTACATCAACACTCTCTTGGCATGTGGATGCAAATCCAACCAAGAGCCAAGCTTCATGCATGCTCATCTCCTCTACCAAGCTAATTACTAAGCTAAGCTATGCTAATATGAGTGATTATGTGAGGATATGTACATCTTTCTCGTAAGATACTCCTTCTTCCTCTCAATCTACTCTCATACCCTGCTAGCTCTCACCATCTTCGAAGGTGTGTGAGGTCTTGGGTCTGAGAACGGGGATAATTTAATTTTTGTTTGTTAAGTGTTTTGCTGAGTGCATGAAGCTTCCATCTTCATTGCACTAGCTACTCTTGAAGGAACACAAAGAATTGTATTGTACAATGTCTCTCTTGATGGGAGAAACCATAATACAAAGCCTTTTGGAGGGGGGACCGGCTCCATGCAAATCCGGTCCTCAACTGTTGTCAATAGCTTAATTTCTCTCTCTTTTCAAAGTATTGCTGATGCTATCTAACTAGGTGTTATGCTTTTTGTTGCTCTCTCCACTCAAGCACTCTTGTAATTCCCATTAGGAATCTATTCTAATGAAATGCCCACTATGTCCATGTTAATTTCCGCTACACACAAGTTATTAGACCATTAAATGTTACAGATAATGCCTTGCAAAAATCAGCCTCCTTTCTCTCTTGGACGAGCCCTCTTGCTATTTGCTCTTGCAGGCTCCCGATTGGACCTCCCCAAGTCAAGCCAATGGCTATTAAGCAGCATAAGTGATAGCCTTCTGACATGTGTCCCCCTTTCCCCTTTTGTGAGAGCTTTAGGTAATTTAATAATTAAACTAAACTCTCATTGGACCCCTTTGCCTCCTGGCCAATAGGAATCAGGCAAGCCATTGGGCTCCTGAATGCTCATTGGACCCCTTGGGAGACTGTCCAATAGTCTTCTAGGAGACTTAATTCTCATTGGTTCTTTTATTAAGTGTTTTTAAATTAATTAAACTAGATTTACTCTAGCCTAATTCTCATTGGTCCACCTCCAAGGCCATCCAATAGGAATTGGGCACACCTTGTGGGCATCTGGGCTAGGGAGCTGACATGTGTCCCTAATTCCCTTTGTGTAAAGGGAGCCTCTGAGTGTGTGTGTGTGTGTGTGTGTGTGTGTGTGTGAATTTCTCTCTCATCCCCTAGAAGAAGGGCTTGCCCCCTCCCATCTAGGGATATGCAAAGACTTTTTAGTTACACACAAAGCATCCAATTTCCCCTAGGGTCGACCTTTGGACACAACCTTTGAATTTTGGAACCTTAGCATTTTGGAAGTCTTAATGGGCTGAAACTTAGGGTCTTTTTAGCCCATTGTTGCACATGGCTCTTTTGCAGATGCCCCCCCCTTTGGATCCCTATTTTCCCTCCTTTGGATCCCTACTGTGATCGGTCTGCTAGCTTAACCAATATTCTAGCTTTTTCTCCCCTGGCACTTCCCCACATTAAATGATCAGTTTAATATGAGAAAATCATTTAGAAGAATTAGATATTGATTATTATGACATTGTGTGTGTTCCCCTTCCCATCTTCTGGTGCTCCCATTGAGAACCAGTCTGATAGCTCTTGTTAGAAGCTAGAACGATGATTTTGGCGATGCCAAAGATGCGCGTTTTGAAGAGCAGGCATTGATAGAGACGCCATGGTCCAATTTTTCCATTTTCAATGGGCCGGTGTTTCATGCTATTACGAAGCACACTGAGGTGCACTACCACTTCATCAGAGAGAAGGTCTTAGCAGGTGACATTGACCTTGAGTACGTGACGACGGATAAGAAAGTTGCAGATATCTTTACGAAGGCCCTTGGAGCGGACAAGCTACGACGATTTCGAGCGATGCTTGGCATACAGGAGATTTCATTGAGTTTGAGGGGGAGTGTTGAGGTTTCAAGCTTAACATATACAACTCTTGGATGACTACCACCGACTGTCATCATCACTAGCACACCTTGGTGGATAGGTATATCTTTGCCAGTGATACTACAACTATACTACACTGAGTTGGTCTACCTACCGTAGTGATGGCACACTTATCTACTCACCTCGCACACTAGTGGGTTACCGTTGTACTGGTTCCCCTTTTATGTTGTATTTTTCCCTTATGTTTTGTAGGCCTCTTATTAAGAAGAAGTACAATCTTTTGCCTCCATGTGTGTGTGTGTGTGCGCGCGCGCGCTTGCAAGAGCTCAAGCTCTCTCCGTCTCTATCTCTTGACAACCTTAATTATGAGATGAAAAGCCATCTTAGCATACCATATGTTGAGCCTTACATCTCAATACATATAGTAAGGGACTCGATAAGTGTACAGTGAGATGAAAGTACAAAGCCTTAATGAAGACTGTAAAGAATGAGGATGCAAGAGAGCTACACAAGACAAGCACAAAGCACATAGAGATGGAAAGCTTCTTCTTCTTCTTCACAGAAAAGAGAGTACAAAATGACTAAGTGCTAAAGCTGAAAAGTAGCACATATGTACATGCGGTCACTAAGTGTGAACTCGCTAGAAGCGTACTAGGCTGGCACTATAAGTGTAGTCCAGCTGTAGAATCACTGGCAGAGATCCTCCGTGTCGGTCACCTAACACGCCAGTGAGTAAATGCCGTAAGCGGCCAAGACCCGTAGTGGATGCCAGCTCAAGGTGTAGAGCTCGACATCTCAACACTCCCCCTCGAGCTCTGCATGTCGCAGAGTCCAAGCATAGTCCGGAAACGTCGAAGCTTCTCAGCTCCGAGGGCCTTGGTAAAGATATCCGCTATCTGCTCCTCTGTGCTGACGTAGACCAAGTCGATGTCGCCCGCCAACACTCGCTCTCGAACGTAGTGGTAATGGACCTCTATGTGTTTGGTCCTGGCATGGAACACTGGGTTCCTAGCCAACTGCATGCTGCTGAGGTTGTCACAATGGATGAAAATCTGTTGGTCCACCTGCACTCCCAAGTCCTCAAGTAATGTGCGTAGCCAAGCTACCTCGCACGCCGCAATTGCTGCACCTCTGTACTCGGCCTCTGTGCTCGATAAAGCAACCGTAGGCTGCTTTTTGCTGCTCCAAGTAACAGCAGCACTCCCAAAAGAGAACATGAAGCCACTCGTAGATCTCCTATCAACAATGCTACCTGCCCAATCTGCATCTGTATACCCATACAATGCTAATGGTGCATCTGCTGCATAGAACAATGCGTAGTCAAGAGTACCTTGCACATACCTAAGTGTGCGTCGTACTCCATCCAAATGTGGCTTCCTCGGAAGTTGCATGAACTGACTCTCCAAGCCTACTGTGTAGCTCAAGTCTGGCCTCGTGATAGTCAAGTAGATTAGACTACCCACAATCTTCCTGTACATGTTGACATCCTGAACAACATCACCCTTCTCTGCACTCAGCTTTGCATTCACATCCAAGGGAATAGAAATTGGCTTACAATCAGCCATACCATACTTTGACAACATGTCCAAAGCATACTGTCTCTGTGATAGCCATACACCCTCTGGAGTCCTGATCACTTCAATGCCAAGAAAGTAGCGCAACTCGCCTAAATCTTTCATTTCAAACTCCTGTTTGAGAAGACCCTTCACATGGTCAATCTCCATAGCATTGTCACCAACAATAATAAGGTCATCTACATATATGGTAATGACCACAATCCCCACATCACTCTCACGTACATAGAGTGAATGATCAGCATGAGCTCTCCTAAAACCAATACTGACAAGATACTTGGCAATCCTGTCATACCATGCTCTAGAGCCCTGCTTCAAACCATACAAAGCTTTGAGAAGTCTGCATACATAATCTGGGTAACCTGGATCGACATAACCAGGTGGCTGATCCATATACACTTCCTCTTGCAACTCACCATTCAAGAAGGCATTCTTTACATCCATTTGATGCATAATCCATCCTCTAGATGCAGCCACTGCTATGACAGCTCTCACTGTCGTCATCTTTGCCACTGGAGCAAAGGTCTCCTCATAGTCTATGCCATACGTCTGTGCATAACCCTTTGCGACCAGCCTTGCCTTGTGACGCTCAATGTTACCATCAGCCTTATGCTTGGTTTTATACACCCATTTACAGCCAATAGCTTTCTTGCCACTTGGCAATGGCACCAACTCCCATGTGTCATTTGCTTCCAATGCATCCATCTCTTCATTCATTGCATCATCCCAATGCACATTTCCAACTGCATCCTCAAAACATGTGGGCTCCACATCCTGTATCACCTTAGCCATGTAGGCTTGGTGATGCGCTAGATACCCATCATAAGTCAATTTCTGAACTGGATTTCTGACTCTATTAGATCTGCACGGTCCTGGGTCACTCCTTTGCCCTCTAGCATCTTCTTGTACTTTCCTTACACCAGGTGTCCTGACAGCCGGAATTCCAAATTCCTCATCAAGAATTTGTTCAGAACCATCTGAATCCATGTCTACATGTGAAAAACCTGATGATGCATCAACCATAAAGGGAGGTTCATCAACCTTTTCCTTTCCTTTTCGTGATACATTCCCTGTACCTGTTGGTGGAGTAACCTGCGTACGTAGTCTACCATTCCATGGTTTCTCAACAGAGCCATGAGAAGAGGACTCTTGTGGTCCACTCAAAACCTGTGACTGTGGCCTCACATTTTGTACAACCACATCATCTTTTACATCAGCCCCAATAGTGCCATGTGCATTACTGTACCAGCTGCTTATCTCATCAAAGACTACATCTCTGCTCACTCGTAATTCTCGTGTAGTAGGATTGTAGCACCTGTACCCCTTTTGTTCAAGGGAATATCCCACAAGAATACATTTCTCTGCTTTAGGATCCAATTTCCTACGCAACTCATCTGGTACATGCACGTAAGCTATGCAGCCAAACACTTTCAAGTGTGCCAAATCAGGCTTTGTACCTGTAAACTTTTCCTCAGGTGTTACATCATGCACCGCAGCTGTAGGTGTCCTGTTCATAATGTACACAGCTGTATTTACAGCTTCAGCCCAGAAATGATGAGGCATGTTCTTCTCATTCATCAATGCACATGCAACCTCTGCAATGTGCCTATTTTTCCTTTCTGCGACCCCATTCTGCTGTGGAGTATATCTGCATGTAAATTGCCTGTGTATACCATGCATTCGCAGAAAATCTGAAAAATCATTGGAGAAGTACTCTCCCCCTCCATCTGACCTCAATGTCTTGATTTGCATATCTGTCTCCTTCTCAATCATGACTTTGAAGTCTTGAAAGTGACCAAACACTTCACTTTTGTTACGCATGAAGTAGACCCATACTTTCCTTGTATGGTCATCAATGAAAGAGACATAATACCTGCAACCATGTATACTTGCAGTATCGGTTGGACCCCAAACATCTGTGTGCACCACCTCAAGTGGCTTTTTACATACATTGCGCTCATGTGGAAATGAGCCCTTTGACTGTTTTCCAAACTGGCATGCTGCACACACTTTATGCATACCATCCACCTTGAATTTGGGCAAACCTTTTACAATCTGTTTTGATTGCATGCTGCGCAATCTCTGCTCATTGACATGGCCAATGCGTTTGTGCCAAATGTCAACATCAGCCACAACACCTGTGCCCTGTGCAAATAATGCAGCTTTTACCTCAGGCATGTCTACATTGAGCGTAAACATTCTGCCCACACATTTGCCCTCTGTGATCAGCTTACAGCCATTCTGGAAATCTTCTACATAACAACCATTTGGATTGAAGCGAACCTGCAAACCCTGCTCAACCATTTGTCCAACAGAAACAAGATTCTTTTTAATGTTTGGGACATGAAGTACATCTGCTAAGTACTTTGATTTCCCACTCTTCGTATTTAGAGGTATGTCCCCTACATGAGCAATGGGGTGAGCTGTGTCATCTCCTGTCTGCACATAGCCTGACACATCTGGTTTGCGCATATCTCTAAACCACTCTCCACGAGACGTCATGTGATTAGAGGCACCTGAATCCACATACCAAACATCATCTTGGGTGGAATTCTCTGCAGTCATTGTATTCATTACATGTTGCATAACAAACATGCGCTCGTTTTTGCTGTCATCTGCATCTCTGCTAGTAGATGCATAGTTGCACTGTTCTCTCTTTCTACTTGCTTTTCCCTTTGGACAGTCACGTGACATGTGACCTCTTTCACCACAAGTCCAACATTCTCTACTATCTGGAGCATGTTGCTGCCTGCTTGATCCTGCACCACGACCTCTTTGACCCCCCCTGCCTTGAGACTGGTTTCCCCTGCCACCTGTATTGTTTTGATTTGATTGACCTTCCAGAAATTGGCCCCTGCAACACCTTGGGCCTCGACCACGACCTCTACCTCTACCTCTGCTGGAGTTAGAATAGAAGGCCTGTTCAGAATTATTTCTGCCATGAGAAGAAGATGTGTCAAGGTTCTTCTCCTCAAGAATAAGCATAGAAATCAAATCTTGGAACACGGGGATGTCGTCTCTTGTATTCATGGAAGACCTAAAATGTACATACTCATCTCCTAGACCATCCAAGCATGCACGGACAATGTCATCGTTTTCCACTGAGACTTTAATAGATCCAAGAGCCTCAATGATACTCTTGATCTTCAAGGCATAATCATTGATTGAGAGGTTGTTCCTCTTAACCTGATTTAGCTCCGACTTTAGTTGAAGCTTCCTGGCCTTGGTGTTCACCTCGAACACTCTGCTTAAGTTTCTCCATGCAATGGAGGGATTTTCAGCATCCTGTAGATAGCCCATCATGCCATCTGTGATGCTCATAGACAGCCAATACATCACTTTGCTCTGGCTTTGTTGCCAGTCCCTCAAAGCTTTCCTTTGTTCTGCTGTAGCATTTGCCTCGGGAATCTCTGGTTCCTTTTCATTGTTTCCTTCTACATAGTCCCAATAACCTTTTCCTTTTAGGAAATTTGTTATTCTGAACTTCCATGCAGGGTAGTTATTTTTCTCAAGCTTCTCAGTAACAATCTGACTGAAACCGTCAGACATCTTGAAGTACTAAGACAAAATAGCTGCAATCTGCAAAAACTTGCAAATCTGCTGAACCTGCTATCGTGGTTCCTGTAACGCTTTCTACACTCAACGAGTGTCCACAATCAAGCGTTTCACAACCACTGTACTTGTACAGTAAATCTCTGTATACTGCACTTTGGAGACCTGTTCAGAAACTTGTGCGAAAAATCCCTAAAATTTTTTTCGCTGCGCGAGGCGCCTTCGGCATCTGGTCGTGGATTGCGAACGAAGAGATTGTGATGCTCTTGCTCTCTTAGCCTCTCTTGCCTGCACCAGGCTCTGATACCATGTAAAGAATGAGGATGCAAGAGAGCTACACAAGACAAGCACAAAGCACACAGAGATGGAAAGCTTCTTCTTCTTCTTCACAGAAAAGAGAGTACAAAATGACTAAGTGCTAAAGCTGAAAAGTAGCACATATGTACATGCGGTCACTAAGTGTGAACTCGCTAGAAGCGTACTAGGCTGGCACTATAAGTGTAGTCCAGCTGTAGAATCACTGACAGAGATCCTCCGTGTCGGTCACCTAACGCGCCAGTGAGTAAATGCCGTAAGCGGCCAAGACCCGTAGTGGATGCCAGCTCAAGGTGTAGAGCTCGACATCTCAACAAAGACAACCCTCCTTAAAAGGGTAGTAGCTTGTAAAGTTTATCTCAATGCTTTGATAGCTACTCCTACTTTTTGTTTCGCCCCCATCACTCATCTTTACTCACACAACTTCTATGTATGCATACAAATGTCCAACCATTGGACATATCATTAGACATACTTTTGTATTTACACAGATGCACTCACGTACCACTAGTGACAGCAACAATTAGCTACCCACCAACCATCTTCCAATTTGATATCCAAGTGACTCTTATAGCTTTCATTTCCTATTCGATAGCAACTCAGCTGTATGTACTCTACTACCATTTTCATATCATGTTTAGAAGCAAATACATCATGCACTTACACCAAAGGCAATTTTTTTACATTGGGTATTTTTCCTTCAATATGGTCCGTGAGCATTGTACATTTCCTTGTAATAGCATAGAGATGCGACATCAAACTTAGTAGCATTGAGTGTTCCAATTCTCATAAGTCTCTAGATAGAAGCAAATGATTGTTAGAACGTCTCTACTAACTTTTTAAGAACAATCTTAACAAGGAAATGTCATGAAGGACCTCATAACCAAAAATCCAATTTAACCACTTTGGATCAAACAATGGAATTTTTTACCAGATTGTGATTGTTCCCACATTGTGCGTGAGCCTGTCACTTAAAGAGTAAAGGGCCCACTTATCTTAGAAGTCTCTTTTTATGACAAGCGTGGTGTCATAGCCTATGAGAAAACCTCCTAATGTGGTTAGGAGAGGAGCAAAAGAGACCAACACCCACTCCTAAACCTTGGTTTGCTCCTCTCTATCTATGATGTCTCTTGGGATTGTGCCTAAGAAGTTAAAAGTCTCCTTGTTGTTGTGTTCTTTTCTCTTTTTCTGTCTGTCTGTCTCTCTCTCTCTCTCTCTCTCTCTCTCTCTCTCTCTCTCTCTCTCTCAAGCGATTGCTATTGTTGAGATGGGGTCACCACCCGTCAATTGTATTTCAAAGAGGACCGATTGTTCTTCTTAAACCCAAAAACCAAAAGGACTAAAAGAAAAATTAAAAGAGAGATTGGACTACACAATTGGTACTAGTAAATACTATTTGTCGATATGGCAAAAGCGTGATACAGTGGTTCCAAAAAGCTTGGTCCGGACATAGCTAGCATAGCTTCTTACTAACTTCTGTTGTAGAGTTTATCAAGTGGCATATCCTATGATGTTGAGAGAGAGAGAGAGAGAGAGGTTCCTTCTAACTAAAGCAAGCATGTAAAATTCAATCAAGAATGTTGTTGAGCAAAGCAGAAGTAAACAAGTGGGGCGCAGAGAGGTGTGGCACATGCCCCTCCACTTGCAAGACCTCCACTCTAGCTTTGCTCCCCAAGTGGAGCTTGAGATAGTCGGAAACTGCAGGCGGTACAGCGCCATCTTTCCGCGTTTGCAACACAACCACTTTCATGCCATCAATATTCTCATTGTGAAGCTTATCAGCCAGATCTTCTAGCACTCCTCTGTGATCACTCTGGAAAATTGACTTGGCCATTCCAAGGGCCACCTCTGGTTGCATGCCAGACAACATAGCCTCGAATTTCGCGACAGCTTCCTTGTCGGCATCCGCACCCACAACTGCACGCGCAAATCCTGCCGCCCATCCGTGAAAGTCGTTGGCCATTGCACCATACAGCTGATCCAACTCCTCCTGTTCAAATCCTCCATAGTAAGCTTCAGTATTCAAATACCTGCATCAGGTAAAGGAGAAAATTTGTCAGAATTTTCGGCTGGTAGAGAGTTTCGAATTATGGATTATCCTAAGTGAGGGATAATACAAGCACGAGCTTGCGATTCAATACCAATATATGCAGAGCTTTGCATATGGCGGCCCTACCTAGGAGATGCGCCCACAAGGATGAGCTTATCGAAGAGATCAGGCTGCCGAAGGGCTGCAATACAGCCAATCATGGCTGCCATGGAATGCCCCACATAGATGCAGGAGCTGACATGGAGATGCTGCAAGATGGACAAGAGAATGTGAGAGAAGGCAGGGTAGAAAGCAGGTTGTGGTGTCAGCTCGGTGGATGCCGCGCCAGGCCAGTCGAAGATTATGGTGCGGATGCCGCCTTGTATTGGGTGATTGAGCAGAGTAGGGAGCACATCCTCCCACACTGTCTGTGTGCAGCCAAAGCCATGAGCCAGCACTAGAGTCAATTGTGCTTCCTCATCCCCCATCACTCTCACATTGAGAGCTTCTAGCAGCTCGTCTCCTGCAACAGGCAGCATATTGCTTGCTGGGGTGAGTGGCTTTGTGTGTGTGTGAGTGCGCGCGCGCGAGAGAGAGCGAGAGAGAGATCTCCTCCTCTCAGTCCAGGCCTTGAGGCTTGATTATATAGTTCTAATTGTGTGCGCGCCTGAGGGTGCTATGAGTGTGTGTGTGTGCGCGCGCGAGAGAGAGAGAGAGAGAGAGAGAGAGAGAGAGAGAGAGTTTGCAGCGGGTGAGGACTCGACAGGCGTTGTCACATATAACATGGATGCCAAGTATGTAGACGGGAATCAGGGAAAGGGAGTAGAGAAAGGCGATGTTTGTTGGCATACGCAGGCAGTCGCCCAAAAAGTCGGAAAAGTTGAAAGCTAGCTTTTGTCGTGCATTACCTACTACTCTTTGCACTACCCGAAAAGCCAGGACTGAAAGCTCCCCAAAAGGCTTCATCTGGCGTGGAGTGCACCAGGCCCCCTCAGCACTAAAGGGCACGGGCATTAAATGAAGCTCAAGAGGTGGGATCTACGGCTGAGAAGCCCGGGCACGAATCTCAAGGAGATTTGAGGGCTCAAAAAAAATGCGGCGTGGGGTGTGGCTCGCGGGTGTGAACCCTAGTGGGCGCCGGGCGAGGCGCGTGACTTATCCAACCCCCCTATGCGCATACGTTGACCATGGTGGGCAACAAATGCATTATAAATAAACGTGGACAGGGTGTGCCCCTGTCCAAATTTACTTTTCGGCGTCCTAGTTTACTTCTGGGCATCCTACGGCCCTGCGCGCCTCTGCTTTTGTGCCTGGGCTTCTCAGCCGTAGATCCCACCTCTTGAGCTTCCTTTAATGCCCCGTGCCCTTTAGTGCTGAGGACCAGGCCCGGGCCCCGTACAAAGAGAAAAATGCCTGGTAATTCCCACCGCTTAATTTGCTTAAATGGAAGGTAGTAAACCGTACTACGTGCTAATGCTAATTTGCTAAATGAATTAAAAAACCACCGAAGGAATCCACTAAGATGCGACGCACAAAGTTGCCTCATTGTTTTGTTGAAGCCACCTTCACCTCTAGTAGCCATAAGAGCTTATCAAGACGTGCAGTCAGTATCTGCTTAGGGAGCAGGCGGTGAGGAGATTAGGGCTCAAATGAAGGAGACAAAAGAAAAGAGGTTGGACTTCAAGAAGCAGAAAGCGTCGAGATCTGAAGGAGGAATTGGTCAAAGCAGGGGAAAGAGCAGCAGAAGGGGGCGCCCATTTCCGGCCTGGAGTTGCTGTGGAGGTGGTAGGCGCAAAGTTCGTGGAGTTTTTTAAAAATTCTCAGATCAATGCCCATTTCAGTACGACGTAAGTGGTTAGGAGTGCGATACGAAGGCCATTCACGGTCAGGAATCTGAGTTTGACTCTACTCTAGCCCAAGTTTCTCATTAGGAAGAGTGATGAGATTCACAAGAATATGGTGTAGAAAGAAATATAATAATGAAGTTGCTAGTATGTATACATGAAGTTGCTACTTAGACAATATATAAATTGTGCTCAAAAACGATCACAAAGCGAGTGTATACAAGTTATCAATCGTCGAGACCTTGCAAGAATGAAAAATTAAAAGTTAAATGTCTGTACAGTCATGAAACATGAAAGTTTTTAGATTTGAGTTCAGAAAGTTATGATCATTGGATTACGTGCTCACATGATGTGATTGCCAAAAAAAACAATGTAGGTATGGTGGGGAGGTGACAATGGCCTCCATCAGGTATTATAAACCATAGGGAACATGTCCTTCCCTCATGTACGTGTTTCCTCTTCCAATGTTAAAGGGTTGTGATATGGTTCTTCTCCAATGTTGGAATGCTTGCTTCTCTAATATAGGAGGGCCACCTTTTTTTGGATTTGCAATACATTGAGAAGAATTCATTACCTTCAACAGTTTTTGAAAATAGTGGTGTCATGATTATCTTGTTGAATATTGTATCTTGGTAGCAATGATTGTGTGTTGGAATTAGGGTTGCAAAGAAATGCACACAACTTAGAGAAGACGAAGGAAGCTCAAGGCACACAATAAAGAGTGTATTACTTAGTGTGCAAATGGAGAGATAGATAGCCCTAGAAAGATGGGCGTATATACAATGCACGGGGAAAAAACCCTCCTAAAGAGGAAAAAAATGCCTTGCCGGTCCTAGTGTGTTCACACACATCACTACCACATGTATATGGTAACAAATCCCCCCTGGAGTGATGCGGTGAACCAGAGCTAGCACATGAGTAAAGGGAAGTGCCATGCCCTGAGGACATTATCAGTCCACAAAGGGGAGTAAGCCCAAAGCTTTGCGGAAAGCTTCGAGCTTCTCACGAGACTATGCCTTTGTGAAAAGATCTGCAAGGTTGTCCTGTGTTGGCACATAAGCCAAGCTGATCTCTCCTGCTGAGAGCCTCTCCCTGACATAGCGGTAATGCACCTCAATGTGCTTTGTGCGAGCATGAAAAACTGGGTCCCTCGCAACTACCAATGCGCTCTGACTGTCAGTGTAGGTAGTGTTTGCAGTGTCCTGTCCAAGACCCAAATCAGCTATAAGGTGTCTGAGCCATACACACTCAACCATAGCTGTGAAGACTGCCCTATACTCAGCCTTACAACTAGAAGTGGCCACAGTAGGTTGCTTCTTGCTCAACCATGATATACATGAACTGCCAAGAATGAAACAAAAACCACTTGTGGACACTCGCATGTCAAAACAACCAGCCCAATCCGAGTCCGAAAAAGCATGTAAGTCTGGCGGTAATGACCCTCCCTTGGGATAAAATAAGCCAAGATGTAAAGTGCCACTAAGTTAGCGGAAAATCCTCTTGACAGCCTGCCAATGCTTAGACCCTGGGCTATGCATAAATCTGCTGACTTGTGAGACTGCAAACTGAATATCCGGCCTCGTGTTGCATACATAAATGAGGCATCCAATAGCAGTTTGGTAAAGTGTGACATCTGCAGGATCTCCACAATCATGAAGACTCAATTTCAAACCTGTTTCCATGGGAGTGGCAATAGGTTTGCAATCCTCAAGTCCAAACTTACATAGCAATGTCTCTATGTAACTTTTCTGACACAAGGCAATACCACCATCACACTGCTTAAACTGCATGCCCAAGTAATGATGCAACAGCCCCAAATCTTTCATCTTGAAAGTAGCATTCAAATCAGCCTTAAATTCAACAATATGTCTCTCATTTGGTCCATTGATGAGCAAATCATCTACATAAAGAACCACAATGACAAGTACATCACCCTCACGCTTTACATACAATGTGCTTTCTATTGGACTGTTACGAAAGCCTCATTTGACCAGTGAGTGTTACCTTTCTCATACCAAGCACGAGGAGATTTCTTCAACCCATAAAAAGCCTTCTTACATGTGCACACTTTGTCCTCTTGTCCTTTCTTGACAAAACTGCGATGCTGCATCACATAAACTTCCTCAAATATGTCACCTTTCTCATACCAAGCACGAGGAGATTTCTTCAACCCATAAAAAGCCTTCTTACATGTGCACACTTTGTCCTCTTGTCCTTTCTTGACAAAACCGCGAGGCTGCATCACATAAACTTCCTCAAATATGTCACCATTCAAAGTCCATGTGTCAGTTTCTATAAGTGCATCATATTCTGATTGCATGGCAGCCATCCAATTTTCTGAATTCTGTGCTTCATCAAAAGATAGAGGTTCCTCAACATCATGTAAGATAGACACGGCCAAAGCATAACAATCTGATGCATAAGATGCATGGCCAGAGCCTGAACGAGTACGACTAGACAAAGGTGCATCCAATTTACTGTCACACAATATATGCACCAGCCATTTTGGCATACCTCTAGCCTGCTCATTTTCAGCCCTTTCCTCATCAAGTACATCATGTACATCTGCATCAGTAATAGGCTGATCTGTTACATTTTTGGAAACTCCCATAGGCTATACATTTCCCTATTGGAATTTACATTCAAACTTCCACCACTGAAAAGAGGCAACAAAGTGTCATAAATGTCCTATGAGCTTACATTATTGTCTCTCGTACATGACATCAAGGGTTGAACAGAATCATCCACAAACACTACATCCCGTGAAACCAAAATACGCTTTGTTTGCGGATGATACAATCTATAACCTTTGCTTTCATCACTATAACCAACAAAAATACATTTGATAGCCAATTCATCCAATTTTCTGCTCTATGTTTGTGGCACCAAAGCATATGCCAAACAACCAAAAACACGCATGTGCTCAATAGAAGGCCTTATATCATACCATGCTTCATATGGAGTAAAAGACTCAAAGCCTTTTGTAGGACACATGTTAAGTACATAAGTGACACACATGATGGCCTCAAGCTAAAAAGAATGCGGCAAAGCTTGAATTTTGACCATATATCGTGCCATTTCCGTAAGTGACTTATTTTTCTCTCAGCAACACCATTTTGCTGAGGTGTATAAGGCAATATACATTGGTGTTTTATCCCATGAATAGCCATAAATGCATTAAATTCATGAGACATATACTCCCCCCTGGATCGGAATGGAGGGTGTCCATAGTACATTTTGATACATTTTCAGTCATAGCCAGAAATTTGTTTGAAGCACATAAAAACTTTGGACTTTGCTTTAAGCGGAAATACCCATGAATGCCTGGAGTAATCATCAACTAAAGTCACGAAGTACAGGTAATTGCCCAAGGAAGGAGTTTGCATGGGTCCACAAACATCACTATGCACAAGCTGCAACCTGCATGTGGCCCTAACTGAACCATCCTTTGGAAACTTAGAACACTGCATTTTACCCGAAATACAACCTTCATGAACATTTTTGATAGGTGATTCAAGAGGCATCAAAGAAGCAATCATATCATATTTTTGCAAACGCAGCAAACTGACAAAATTTAGATGCCCAAAACGTGCATGCCACAATTTTGCATCTGAAACAGCCCTTGAATTTGCAATTGCGTTTGCAGAATTTTGTCCACACTTGTCATACAAAGTGAGCTTATATAGCCCACATCACAAAAGGCCAGATGCAACAATTTCATCACCAAAACTAAGATCATGAACTGTACATATGTCATCCACAAATCTGACTACAAGTCCAAGTCTAGCAAGTGCGGATACAGACAAAAGATTCCTCTTGATCCCAGGTACATAAAGTGCATCAACAAGTGTGAAGGAGCTTTCATTTGCAGCAATAAGCACAATCTTTTCAACTCCCTGAACCGGATAAGAGGCATTGTTGGCACACGTGACTGAATTTCCATGAGGGACAGACTCGAGAGAGGTGAACAATTCACGATGTGAGGTAATGTGTTTTGTAGCACCACTGTCGAAATACCACACATGTGAATCTGAAGAAACTGACATGCATGCATCATGGACAACAGGATTGTAAGTGCACTCTGCACTAAAAGCCCATTCTGCATCAACATCAGCATCACAGTCTCCTATCATAGACGACTCAACAATGGCTGCATTTGTAGTGGAACCAACATTTACAGTGGAACCACCCTCTTTCTTCTTTGCCTCTTTGGCCTTCAAATTAGGACACTGCTTGATCAAGTGATCATTAGGTTTACAATAATGGCAACGCATCTTCTTTTTGCCCTTATCATTATAATTTCCAGACGAATTGCTTCCATCAGAAGCATTAGGAACATAAGTTTTGCCACTCGCAGCAGAACCATAAGAAGTGGCTGCATTGTTGTTACACCCTTTCTTTGAGAAGCAATAAAAGCTTGTTCAACTGCACATTTCCTAGTCCTGTGTTTTCTGGAAAGTGACTATTGCAACAGCAATGTGCATAATGCGTCATAAGTCTCCAAGTACTAGCAAAATTATGGTAAGAATCTGGTAAGGCATAACAGTCTGCACAAGGGAACTGTCTGAAATGACTTCACCTGTAGAAATAAGTTGCTCATTGATATCCTTGACACTAGCAAGGAAAGTGTCCATATCATCTTCCTCATGCATAATCTTCGATTCCATCTCTTTACGCAGCAAAGCAATTTTAGCCTCATTGCGGCTTGCATAAAAACCTGCTAGAATATCCCAAGCCTGTTTTGCAAATTTCGTTGAACGAATGTGAGGAGTGATGGTGCGCTTCACATACAACACAATAAACGCATGAGCCTGCGCATCCTTTACATCCCAATGAGCTTGTTCTATCGTAGGCAAAACAACTCTAATAGCAGCAATCCTTGTATCAAGACCTACAACATCCTCAACATCGCCTACATCCTCAGAACCAGGACGTACATCAATGCCTTGCACAATATTCTAGACGCGCTTTGACACAAGAACATGTTGCATCATGTAAGCCCACATAGGTAATTGTCCCCATCCAATCTATCCTTAGCAGCAAACATCTTGAACACATCTGTGTTGTTGTCAGCCATGGAAAATGCCTGCACCTGATGTGAAAATTTCCCGAAATGAGGAGAAGCTGAGTGAGACCAGCACATGCTACATAGCACAACTCGTAGTAGAGTGTATGGGACCTGTTATGCAGTATTTGGCACTGATAGAAATTCCACACAAAATGATGAAATTGCCTGCACAGTCCTGGCTATAGTGGAAACGGAGGTCGAAAAGAGCCAGAAAGGATGCAACCTGCTGTGATACCAATTGTCGCAATTAGGGTTGTAGAGAAACGCACACAGCTTGGAGAAGACGAAGGAAGCTCAAGGCACACAATAGAGAGTGTATTACTTAGTGTGCAAATGGACAGATAGATAGCCCTAGAGTGATGGACGTATATACAATGCACGGGGGGAAAAAACCTCCTAAAGAGGGAAAAAATGCCCCGACGGTCCTAGTGTGTTCACACACATCACTACCACATGTATATGGTAACAGCTTTCATAGCATTGAAGGTGTAAATAACCAAAAACTTAAGAGAATAACCAAAAATTGGTAGCAACGATTGCGCAGGCTTCATAGCACCGAAGGTGTAAATAACCAAAAACTTAAGAGAAAGTTCAAACTCTCCCATTCTCTTGGTACAATATGCATGCAACACAAGAAGAGGAGAGGAGTTTGTATACAAATACAATGTTTTTCGTGTAGACAAGCATATCCTAACCTTCTCATCTTGGATTGTTCCATGTCAAACTTATCAAACACATCCACCATAATCAGCGTGTAATAGAATTGGCCTATTAACTTGAGAGTAGCGGAAATTAATGACAGTACTTTTGAGAAGTTACTTTGTGAGCATAGCGGGTGATCATAATTGAAGATAGCAACATAAACATAGCAATTAGTTAACTTATCATGAACAATAATTTTTCAAGAGAGAGACTTTAGAGAACATGACAACAGTTGAGGACCGGATTTAGGTAGAACCTGTCCCCCCTCCAATAGGCATTTGTATTATGATTTCTCTCATCAAGAGAGACTTGTTACAATACAATCTTTGTGTTCCTTGTGACCTAGGTGATGCAATGAATATGGAAAGCTTCATGCAGCATGAGCATAACATAAACTTTGAGGAAAGCATTAACTATCCCAAGCCTCAATCCCAAGACCTCAAACACCTTCGAAGGTGGAGAAAGCTAGGGTAGGGAAGAGGAAGAAGAAATAGGAGAAAGAATTAGTTCCTCACTTATCATCACTCTTCTTTCTAGCATACATAATAGCATCGTAATGAAGATGGCAAGCTTAAGCATTGAAGCATGGCTCTTGGTTGGATTTTCATTCCATTGCCAAGAGTGTTGGTGTAGGCTCTCAACCTCTCTACTTGCTTGGACAAGGAGAGGGAGCTCTTGCACTTTGTACTTCACACAAATGAGAGTGTGTGTGACTGTATGTGGGAGAGTATACTCCCTAAGCAAGCCCCTAGCTTCCTTGATCGACCCCCCCTTTTAGCTCATGCTTGAAGCTCATTGGACCCCTCTAGGCCTAGCCAATCAAGCATGAGGTAAATCAAGTCACAAGGGTAGCCTTCGGACAAGTGTCCCCCTTTCCTCTTTGACAGAGAGGACTTGATAAATGTAAAAACAATTAATTAAATCTTCTAATTTATCATTGGACCCCTTGGGTGGCCAACCAATATGTTTCAGGCACACCATGAGGGCAACATGAGGAGGAGCTTCACAAGTGTCCCTTTTGATTTCTTTGTACCAAGCATGCCTTGTGTGAGTATGTGTGTGTGTGTTGTATCTCATCTACCCTCTTGTAGGGCTCGCCCCCTCCTTGTAGGGATTAGCTTTGACTTTTGTGCCACCTCAAGCCCCTCAACCTTGGGCCTAGTTCTCACCATAAGCTTGGCCCTTAAGCCCCTCAAGCTTGGGCTGGATTCTCACCTCAAGTACAGCCCTAGCATCTCAAGCATGACAAGAACCTCAAGCATCTCAATCATCAAGCATCTCAATCATCAAGCACCTCAAGCATCTCAAGCATCTCAGTCATCAGGCACCTCAAGCACCTTAGTCATCAAGCACAACAAGCACCTCAAGCACCTTAAGCTTGGCCGGGCTCCCACCTCAAGCTCATCCCTAGCTTACCTAAGGTCAAAATACTTTTACACTAATTATTGGAGGTCTTCTGTAATGGAAATGGCCTATGAACTTAGAGAATAGTGGAATTAAGAGAATTAAAGTGAGCAACTTTGAGAGCAAAGAGGGTGAACTTAGTTGGTAGTAGCAACTTAATCATAACACTTAATTAACTAGGCATGAGCAGTACCTTTGCAAGAGAGAGAGAGAGAGAGAGAGAGAGAGAGAGAGAGAGAGAGAGAGAGAGATTTCAGAGAATATGACAACAGTTGAGGACCGGATTTATGTGGAGCCGGTCCCCCCTCCAAAAGGCATTTGTATTATAGATTCTCTCCTTAAGAGAGACTTGATACAATACAATCTTTGTGTTCCTTGAGACCTCTTTGGCAGTATGGAGATGGAAGCTTCATACACCAAGCTTTTGCATAATATCAACAATCAATCTTAGCTTGAAAACAATCAAGAACTCGTGAACATCATTAGTCTTTGTGTTCCCTAAATCATTTGAGTGCATGAGGATGTATACTTTTATGCATCAACTTGTCCCTAAAGCAAAAATTAATATACCTTGCAATACAATTAATCTACTTGCATTAAGTAAATAATCTACTTGCAATAAACCATTAGCCTTCTTGCAATAAGCATAACATGCACTTTGTAGAAAGCATTAACTATCCCAAGCCTCAGTCCCAAGACCTCAAACACCTTCGAAGGTGGAGAGAGCTAGCATGGAATGAGGGTAGGGAAGAGGAAGAAGAGTATTCCATAGGAGAAAGAAATAATTCCTCACTTATCATCACTCTTCTTGCTTAGCATACATAATAGCATAGTAATGAAGATGGATAAGATGGAAAGCTTAAGCATTGAAGCATAGCTCTTGGTTGGATTTTCATTCCATAGCCAAGAGTGTTGGTGTAGGCTCTCAACTTCTCAAGGAGCTTGGAGAAGGAGATGGAGCTCTTGCACCTTGCATAGCACACAATGAGAGTGTTTGTGAGTGTGTGTGGGTGAGTATACCCCCTAAGAAACCCCCTAGCTTGCTTGGGTCGACCCCCCCTTGTAGCTCATGCTTGAAGCTTATTGGACCCCTCCAGGCCTAGCCAATCATAAGCAGGAGGCATTACAAAGCAGCAAGGGTAGCCTTGAGACAAGTGTCCCCCTTTCCCCTTTGAGAGAGAGGACTTGATAAATGAAAAATCAATTAATTAAATCCCCTAAATTATCATTAGACCCCTTGGGTGGCCAACCAATAGGCTTTAGACACATCATGAGGGCAACATTAGGAGGAACTTGACAAGTGTCCCTTTTGCTTTCTTTGTACCATGCATGCCTTGTGTGAGTGTGTGGGTGTTCTCTCTCATCCCTTCTCATGTAGGGCTCGCCCCCTCCTTGTAGGGATTGAATCTTTGACTTTTTGACACCTCAACCCCTCATGCATAGGCCCAGTTCCCACCACAAGCTTGGCCCTTAAGCACTTTAAGCTTGGGCTGGGTTCTCACCTCAAGTGCAACCCTAACATCTCAAGCATGTCAAGCACCTCAAGCATCTCAATCATTAAGCACCTCAAGAATCTCAAGCACCTTAGTCATCAAGCATGACAAGCAGGACAAGCACCTCGAGCTGGGTCGGGTTCCCGTGCCTCAAGCTCAGCCCTAGCTTACCTAAGGTCAAAAGACTTTTACACACATTATTGGAGTTCTTCAATGAAGCTAACCCTAAGGTCTTATTCTCCATTGGTTAGACTTGCTCTTTGATAGAACATCTCTCATTTGGGCTCCTTTACCATTGGCCCCGTGTTGAGATAGATCTATAAGCACATGTCTATATCTTAACCCTTGTTCCCGTTTATTCTCCCACATTAAGTGATCAGTTTAGTATGAGAAAATCATTTGGGTTGGTTAGATATTAGTTTTTATGACATTAAAAAGAAATTTTTCCACCTCATTTTATTGTCGAAGAGCTTGGTTCGTATCATGGATGGAGTCCGCAAGAAGTACTTCCATGTGTCAACGGCATGTAAAACAACTCGTTTTTCCTTTTGTATATGTCCAACATTCGCTCATTGGATTTGAGTCTTTGAATCTTGTATTCTATGGTATTCCCTTCTTGAAGCAAATGTTTGGTTGAAGGCATGCATCCAGGCATTACATTGGACCTCAAATAGCTTTGAGAGATCCCGTAGTGTAAGCATAAGTTGAGAGATAAGTTTCTCTTTGAAATTTTCAAAAGTATTTTTCTCTCTTTGCAGTCCATGTATACTTAACATTCTTTTTTTGTTAAGTCATGTATTCGACCTGCTATAAGCATGAATTTTTCCTATGAAGCATCTCTAGTATGCACTCATACCTTTAGAGATTCACAACTCATGTAGACTCCTTGGATTAGGCCATCTTTTTATTACCTCTACTTTTTGTGGATCCATACAAATACCACCTTTAGAGATAATGTGACCTAATTATTGAATCTCTTGAAAAAATCACTTTTCTTTTGGTTAGAAGAAAGCCTAATCTCTCTTGAAACTTATCAATTCATGCTATTGCCTTTTGAACTCCTCTTGTGGAGCTTATAAAGCTCAATAAGGAGGCCTATTAGGCAGTGAGCTTCGTGGTGAAAGTTCCATTGCATGGTCATTGTCCCCTCATTGTGGAGATAGCTCATGGGGGTATCATCGATAAAAAAATTTGGAATCCATTTAGGAATTTAGACAACTCTAATTCCTCTTGATTCCCATCTTTTTAATTGTTACTGGTTGAAACATTAAATTCGTTTACAGACTTTCTAACAAAAATCATGTATATGAATATATAGATTTTCATTAACTTGTGAAAAGCATGCATATTTACAAGGGATAGGATACTAACCGACTCATAAACATGTATGTACATATCTCCTAGCTTAGAAAAAACAAAAGCCTTTTGCTATGAGCATCCTCTTTTGGGAGTTTCCAACATAGAAACTCAAGGCGGCTTGTTGCATGCATTTCTTTGGGGACAAGCACGATAGACATGCCCTTGTTGTCCACACTTGTAGCATTTTTTATCCTTACGATAACACTCTAGCTCTATTGGAGAGAGTCTATTCTTACCTTTGTAGACTCCTTCCAGGGCTCCTTCCCTGGAAGCAATCCTCCGACAACAAACATCCCAAGAAGGGCTCTGCTTTGCTATACTGGTTCTATGATTTCCAACCTCCCATGAGAACAAGGTAGAGTGATAACCTGCCAGGCCACTTTGGCCCGAGCTATCTGAGTGTCACGCCCTAACCAAAGGAAGTTTTTGATCAGCCTCTCTACCTGGCTCATGCGGTAACTCAAAAAGATCCAACAAGAAGTGATGTACCACATAGTAGCTAACAACACTTGGTTGGACACTACAACTTTGCATGCCAAAGGAAGTCGTGCAGAGCTCTAATGTAACAACTTCCTCTTGATGGACATGAGGAGGGGTCCAATCTACTACTCACGAGACAATTCCAAGCCAACCTAACAGCCCAAGTATCGAGTTGCAGTCCCTGTGAGAATCCATCTAAAACCCTCATCTGGTAGCCAATCAGGCATAGAAGCACTACCAGTCAAGAAAGCCACTGCCTTTCTCCAGTTGATCAGTGCACCTGATGCACAAACAATATGTCTCAAGAGCCTACTCACACCTATGAAGGTTGGCCTCTTGGCCCTCCAAGTACAAATCTGAGTCATCTGCAAACTCAACATCTAATAGCTCGTCTTCCCGAATGGGGAGCACTAATCCACGTAGACCAACCTCCTGTGAAACCAAAATTTTTCTCATTGCCTCGGCATAGAACAAAAAGAGGAAGGGGGTAAGAGGGAATCCCTATCTGAACAAACGTGTGAGCATGAAATGATCACCTCTACCACCTGACAAAAGTACCTGACTGTGTGCCCGTTTGTAAAGAGCTGACACACCTTTGATCCAGGCATCAGAAAAGCCCATCCTGCGTAGAGTACCCTGCAAAAATTCCCAGTCAACTCTATCATAGGACTTCTCAAAATTGATAATAAGTATTACGATATCCTCGTAGAGGCACGCGAGGCAGATGCCTCCTAGAAAGTAAAGATGTTGTCAAGGATACTACGCTCCTTGACAAAACCTGTCTATGTCCCATGTATAATGCTCTCTAGAAGTGGATGAATTCTCAAACTCAGAGCCTTGGCAAGAATTTTGTAGGATGAGTTGAGGATGGTGATGGGCCTCCATTGCTGAATTTCATCCAAGGAGCCACCCCCCTTGGGAATGAGGTAAATTAGGCCCTCACATGCAATCAAGAATCTCTCCTGTGTGTAGGATGTATGTGAGCCTAGAAAGTCCCAATACTTCAAGAAAAAGCTGGGAGTCAAACCATCCTCACGTGGACAACTACCATGGCGAAGTGCTTTAAGGGCCGCATGGAGATCCTCTAGCTGAAGTGACATCTCAAGCCTCTGGTGCATCTCCTCAATCACAAGACAAGTCATATATGCCCAAAACTGCTCTTTGCATGCATCCTAATGCTCTGACTGAGGCTCTACCATTAACAACAGGTCACGATAAAGTCAGTAGCAACTGCACGCATCTCCTTTGACTCTGAAGCAACTGACTCGTCATGCCTCCTCAACTGGTTGACCCTGGCATGCGCATGTTGGGGCCCCATTGTCTCAAAGAAATCCCCTATCACTCTGTCACCCACCTGGGTCCATTGAGATTCCTGTCGATGGAAAACAAACTCATGGTGACTCTCCTCTATGCTGGCGAGCTTGCTGTAACTACTCCTCCAGCAAGGGACTGTCTGGATTCTTCTCATGCATCCTCTGCAAGGAAGCAACACCTCATCAAAGACGCTCCTCCTCCTCTCTTGCTGCAGCTAGGCAGGCCGTAGACTTCGGGAGAAATATCCGGCTAAGCTGAGAAAGTTCAGAGGCCACTCTATCAACAAGAGAGTCCTACATGTCTAAGCCCTCTATCCAAAGAGCCACCTCTTTCTCTTTGAGTGCAGAGTACAACAAGACCCTCTTAGGGATGCGTAGTAGCATTGTACTCTTCCTCCTCTGTCTATCTGCTCACTGTGAGGATCACTAGTGAATGGTCCAAAAAAGAAGTCCCAACCAAAATGCAAATTGTCCCACTCAAGTCACAAAAGTGGTCACTAGTCTAGAAGAAATCTATCCGAGATAGATTCACTTCTCCCACTTTGCGGTACAAACAAGAGAAGGCTAGGCTATTTGGGGGTCTCACAAAGCTAGAATGCTGCCACACATATAAAACCCGCAGAGTCATACATGACCTCTCCCAAGCTGCCAACTCAACTCCATGCACTATAGTATGGCTACCGCCAACCCTATCAAAGGGGTCCTCCAACATGTTGAAGTCACCCCCAATGCACCATTGCTCTGCTTGCGGTAGAGACTTTACAATGTGAGACCAAAACTGTGCACATGCACTCACCACATTGGGAGCATATTTGTTCAAGAAATCCAAGAGGGTACCTTGAACTTTCATAATGATCCACTGAGCCCTACCAGGCACAATAATCCCTCTTTCCACCATGGCCTGCTGCTAAGAGTCCACAATAGTCATACATACCCCTCCCTGGATACCGCCAGATCTAAATGAAGCTGACCAAAATGTCTCAAACGGCCCACGTGAAAGCTGACCACAATGTCTAATGAGGCTCTCACACAGATGATTCTCTTGTAGCATAAGAAGGTCAATCTCTCCTCGCATAAGGCATCACTGAAGCTCCTAGTGCAGTCGGCCCCTCTGGCACACTGAAACTGGGGCCCACCTAATTCTTGCATGTTCGATGAGAGAAATCTTATGGGGAGCGAGAGAGAACTGATGTTGTAGCAGCATCTAACCATGTTATCTTTGAGGTAGTCTTGGATGGGAGTAAATTGCATCCGAGCGAGCATCCTCGAGATAGGTGTGACTGCAAAGAGTGTCTAGACAAAGACCAAGTAGAACAAGCTGTGTGTAAAGCAACCTCCGAGCTATCTAGGAGTCCTCATGTATGTGTACATAACATGCCGAGCTTTGCATGCTAGCAAAGAAATGAACCACAATGTGTCTACATCCTACTGAGTTTGGAGGTGTCACTCAAAACTTGGCTAGTGGCCATAGAGTATGAACTAATTTTGTAACCCCTAGGTCTCCCATGTGATGAGAGAACTGGAGGGCCTATGTCTACAGTCACTCCAACACTGAGTCTAGAGTCCACTCAGATTGGTCCTTATCGCATAGGGAAAAAGAGAAGCCAATCACTGAGTCCAGGGCCTCTATCCCTTGAGCTGCAAGGAACAATACATGAACTCTCAAGGAAGCTACCTCAAGGTTTGGTGAGGGGTTGCCAAGAAACTGTGTAAAGTTGTAGGAAAAGAAATCGCAATGATGACAAATGTCGAAGCTTGTTAGACGACAAGGAACTGCTGCAAAAGGGGGATGCCTGCACCAAAAAGGGGGGTAGCAAGAAAGTTTGTCCCTCTCTCGCCAAGGGACTCATGGAAAAAGTGATTCCAAGAGATCTCCTAGTAGCTGAGGAAGGTCCTGCCCCCTTGGAAGGCTACAACAAAGGAGTGGGAGGAGATGTGGAAGCAGGGGGCGTGGGGGAGCGGTAGAGAGAGGAGGGTGAGGTGGAGAGGCATAGGGAGGAGGTGGAGGGGAACTCAAGGGGAGGAGGGGCTGTCAAAGGTCAGGATGAGGTGGGGGTGGAGCAGGGACCTCGTCATGCTGAAGAGGGTCAAAACAGTTCCCTGTGGGAACCCACTACTATTGGACTGGAGCCTGGGGACCACTTTGAGTGCCATGCTAGCATGTGGCCCCTTTTGAAGTCAACCACAAACCTGCTGCCATCCCTCCTTTTCTTTAGCCCCAGGCTTGGAGGGTGGCTCTGCCTGCATACCCTGTGACTCTGTCTACTGTTTTTGGCTAGCCCTTGAAGGTTGGGGCTGAGCATGTGGTGTAGGTCGGGGTCTACTCTAGGGACATGCCTTCGCAAGATGTCCCATCTGACGAAAAATACAACACTGATTTGGGAGGCCCAAATACTCCACACTCTGACAAAACCAACCTCCACTCACCCAATGTAGTAGGATGACCTTCGAGATAGTGTGGGTGTTCCAAACCAGAACATGTACTATAGGGATGCCGTCCACCTTGGTACCTACAGAGGCTGCCGTCCGAGGTGTCTCCAAGAGAGTCCCAATTGTTGAGCCTATCTTGGAAAGGAGCGAATACTCCCTCCTCAGGATGAGGAAGCAGATTGAGATGGGCAAGTCTCCCTCCTCAACAAGAACATTAGTGTTGGGTCAAAATCCTGGCGTCACTATTGAAAGTGTGCTCGAACTGCTTGGATGGCTAGGGGGATCATCGCAATGACATTGGACACCATCTCGGGAGTCTCAAACTCTATTTGATAGTAGCCACGTCCGAGAAGATGAACATCGAGAGTCTTGCCCGCCTCTGCAAGAATGCGGGCCTGAAGGAGATCACGCACTTCTGCTCTGCTGGGTCTGGTGCCGAGAATCTTGCAAATAATAGAGGTGGCCTAAAGGTGCACCACCTTTTACTCTAAGCTCTCTTCCTATGTTGGCGAGAGCGCAAGTCGGATGGTGGGTTCTGCGGGGTCAGGCGAGGGGGCTGCAGTGGAGTCCCTCTGTACGGAGCAGAATCCTCCAACTGTGACTGCTGCTGCTGCAAGGGCAAATGAAGGGGAGTCGAAGGTGTCAAAATGAGCGAAGTGAGTTGGTGCCGCTATGAACCAGCTCTGATAGAGACAAAGACAAAGACTCGAAGAGGGGCGATGGCACAAGCATGAGGGCAAGGGGGAGGGAGCGTGATGGAGGGCAGGGGCAGTGGGACAGGGTGGGAGGGAGCAGCGTGGTGGGTAGGGGCAACGGGATAGGGAGGGAGGGGGCAACATGGTGAGGTGAGGAGGAAGGCAGCGAACAAAGGAAGGGGGCAGTAAAGAGGGGAGGGGGGCGGGGGGGGCTCTGGGTTGGCAATGGCAAGGTAGTGCAAGCAAAGCACGCGAGGAGGCAGCAATAGCGAGCGTCCGTTGTTCGTAAGATGCTAGAAACATGATTTTATCATAAGAAACAAGAATACATTTTTGTAAAGTAGTGAAAGAGCTATTCGATAAATTTTCATTGTTTGATAAATTGTTATTGCTTGATAAAATGTTATTTGACAAGTTGTTACTCTAGAGGTGGTTGATCATGTTTGAAGAATCATCTAAAGATGATGTTGAAAGAATATCTTCTCTTCCTTGCACTTAGCAAGATTCCTTGTAAGAAGCGAGATGAATCATGGTTGACCCCGCAGCAGAGATTAAGATGAGGTTATCCATTCTCTTCTAATCCCTCGTGGTTAGCCAGATGCCTCGTAGTTAGCAATTGGAAAAGTTGCATAATTCACGGTAAGAAATATAAGTAAATTCTTGGCAAAGGCTCTATTGGTTAGACGAAGGCTCTATTGGTAGACAAAGGAAGTCTATAAATAGCGACAAACTCATAAGAAATTGGAGAATTATTATTTTTTTGGTAAAATATAGGGATGTCTTCATTAGGCCTTGTTTGAATTGTTTTGGTGATGTTTGAAGGACTGTATGAAAGAACCTATGTCCAAAATTAATAAAGGAACATTGTTTGTATATGTAAAATAATATGGTAGTAATTAAAAACAAGAAGATTGGTTGAGTGCGGTGTGGAAAGTGGGAGACTAGTATCCAAACGGATTTATGTTTATGGATGGGTGGATATGATTAGTTGGGTACTTTTCACAAGACTATTAGTTACTTAAGCATAAGTCTCATATCACATTTAGGATTTATGAATGGCAGTCGTGCCTCTTAAATGTGGGGGTGTTGTTTATAGATCCTAAGTATGTCAACGAGATTTTATCTTTGGGATATAGGAAATAGCTCCCATTGAAATCCCTTAATTATTGATCTGGCTTATGGTGTATGACCCTTACAACCACAATCTTGATGGATAGAGGACTTCCTCTCTTTTGTTGCACGTATCTCTACTTCGTGGATACGGAGTAGGGTGTCATCAGCGAAACTTGAGAATAAAGGAAGGCCAACTATCGAGTTACCCCAATCTTTCGGGATTGGGGACCTCACATACACCGATCACTCTAAGACTATCTTATCTTTCATTGTGCACTAAGCAATACATATTCTTTGTTGTGTGCCTTGAGCTTCCTTTGTCTTCTCCAAGATGTGTGTGTTTCCTTCTCGAGGTTTCCTTGCAACCTGATTTCCAACAATAAGAATTTTTGTTCTTTTGTTTCTCATATGGAATTGTTCCATGAATGTGATAATATTGTCCAAAATGTTTTAGGATTTTTTCATTCAACAAAAGCCTTGTTTTTTTAGGCTTTAGTTTACACAAATTCTTTGATTTTGTAATATTTTAACACCTAAAACAAAATGATCAAGATGGAATTATATCCCCTTCTACTCAATCCATTTGTATAACATACCTCTTGGATTTATGAAGGATGAACCAAAACTTTTATCTCTTTCAACAAATCTAGAAGAACACACTTTTCTAGCTTTTTATTTCTTGGTAGCTTGAGAAAACTTAAAAAGTATGATGAATTCATTATGTCATTTATAAATCTCACTCTCTCATGAGCATTGGATATGTCAAGACCTGAAATCATAAATACATGATCTCTAGCTAGTTTATTTTTTTTCTTTGGCTAGACCCCTTTGTTAAAGTGCGAATATCTTTCATTCGTTTCACTCTTGCTCTCAATCCAATGGGTTTATCTTTCAAGGCTTGTAAATACTTGCTTAGCTTTGTGATTGATGCTATTTTTTTTGCAAGTTATTTGATTTGAGTTTCATTTAAACTGAGTGCATATTTTAGAGATATATATTTGATATGGTGGTTTTGTGATTGACAAAGCCTTGAAGAATTCCCCAATAAACCATCAATGCAAATGTAATCAGATGATGAGTAGAATGAAATTTTGGATACCTTCCAATCGATGGCTGATCTATTGGGTAAATGGTTCCATCTATCCATAGATCAATATGTTTCTTTCCCTCCTTTCAGAGTCTCTCTACTTCATGTACATCTCCGAGAGACCTTTGGTTGACACTTTTTGTAGTTGTATACTCTTCATTGAGCTTGATATTCATGTGAAAAAATTACTACCATAAGTATTATTTGATGCATCCATTGAATGATAGAAAGGGTTTAGCCTTTGAAGAAGTATAGAAACAAAGTTATGAAGCTCTGAGTTTAGCAACTGTGAGCAAGAATGGTAGAGCTCTGAGCAAGAAGAGTAGAGAGCTCTAAGATTGAATGATTTAAAGAACGCACACAATAGTTGTTTATAGGATCAAAACATACATTTGCCATCAAATTGATTGGAAGTAACTCACAAAGATAGAGAAACATTGCTCACAAAGATAGAGTCTGAGTGTGAAAAACAAGGAAAGTGACTTCTACTTCATGTATGAATATAGATACACTTTAAATGGACTAGATACACCTTAATCTAGTCCCAATAGCTATATTTGGAGTCGTTTTGACCATCAAATATTTGTTAAATGAACAACTTAATCACTTTCTTACACAACCCTTTTTTGCCCGTTTTTGGCTCTCATGGATCGAGTGGACAAAATGTAGTACTTGTCTACGAGCTTTTGACCAAGGCAAGGTGACTAAGACCGAAGGATGCAAGAGGAAATCAGATCTTTATGTTAACCTCATCATTGGAAGAAAATTGTTCAAACACAACCTTTTGTTTTAAAGAGTATTGATCTAGAATGGGAGTAAGTTTTTGAATTTGACAAGGATGTTTTGTATGGCCTTGCCTTGAAGATCACAATTGGGATCAATACCTTCCAAAGAGAGATGATTTCTTAGATGGAGTTTGGTTTGATCTTTAGGAAATCCCTTTAAGTGTTCCTCCTTATAGTCCCTTGGGTGAAAGCATGGAAAAATGGTCAAGTTTTGGGAAAAAATTGCCGAATCACTTCGGTACTTTTATATTGTGTGAGGGTCTAGTCTAATTTGATTAAGGGGGTACCAATATTTGAAAACATCACTTCAAGACTTCATCATTTTTTGAAATGCAAGCGTGCAAAAGGTAATTGGATCAGTGCTGGCACACGCCAAGTTTTCTTTGCATGGATTGCTCCTACTTGCAACTCTTTCAGAGCTCACTCTCTTCTGTGCTGTGCCACTAGTGCCACGAGATTGCTGACATCCATTTCTTCCTCAAGTTAGTGAGATCTCTCTCTCTCTCTCTCTCTCTCTCTCTCTCTCTCTCTCTCTCTCTCTCATGTTGATGCTTGTTGATCTCTATTGAGTCAGATTTCCTTGCACCAATAGTTGGCACAGATAGTTGAAATGTTGGATTTTCTTTTCTTCTCTCTCTCTCTCTCTCTCTCTCTCTCTCTCTCTCTCTCTCTCTCTCTCTCTCTCTCTCTCTTGCTCCCTCTTGGGACACAAGAAATGAAGACGCCACCGTGAAAGTGCACCTTACCAAACAAATCAATAGTTGAGGTGTCATCCACGAGCTTGCATTTCAGCAGTAGCAAACCCAAGAGTGGTGCAAGTTTTTCATCAAGGACACCTTTCTTTCCTCTAATAAGAGCAATGGTAATCACCCATTTCCTTCTCATGAATGGATGAATCTATTAAATTAGTATTTTTTGCTAGAAAAAATTATATGTTAAAGGTTTGCCAGTGTTTTTTCCATGTCCACATTTCTTTAGTTTTGTTGTTGAGTGCATAGTTTCACATGGTGGTGGAAGTGTTTTTACGAATCCCCTTTGCTCAAAATTTTTGTGCTCAACAATAGCATCTTGGAAGGCTCAATATCCCAAGTAGACCAGATTTTGCTTTACATGACATGACCTGCACAAAAGAAAAGGGGTATCTTAAATTTTTTATTAAAGAAATAATAATTATCAGAGATCCACCCCCCTATATTCCAAAAACCATCACATCGTTGCCATTTGCATCCCCTCACAACCAGCATTAGTGTTTGATCTTAACGGTGTCCTCTGTACTTCATGGATTGAATATCCTGATAACCCGGATGCTCAACCACCTTATCTTGAAACTGCTAAGTTCAACCTCATTAATGAAAAGGATGACAGGTTTGATTGAGGCTTTGAACTATTTTTGTTGTATGTATGATTTGTACATGCCCATAGAGCAGGAATTGTTGTTCTTCAGGTACCTCTACGTTCCCAAGGATACAAAATAGTTCTCAGCGTAGGCTGTGGGCTCGGAAAATAGTTACATCTGGAGCTCAGCAATGCTAAACATAGTGAACAAAATAATCAAGGTAGCTTTTGGGGGGACTTTCTGGCTTCTTCAGCGGATGGGCTGGACAACAGTTGTGTGATGTAGCCACATTCAAAATGGTAGGTGAAAAACTAGTCTTTTTCAAGAATCCATGGAATTTTCTAAAGATGGTTCCGTGATACGGTATGAGAAATGTGCTATTGATTGACAACGGTCTTTATAAATTCCATTATAAGTCTCCTGTTCCTACATCATTGTACCTGGCGTAGAGGATCAGAGTAGTGAATTTTTGTCCAGGGATTTGCAGGAGGTTCTTGCCAAGTGCCGTGATGCTATGGATTGGTCAGCAGAAGCTTTCACCTTCAATGTGAAGCCTACATTGGAGAACGGCTATGTTAAAGATGCACTCAAGAAAGGTGGAAAGATGACAAGTTATGAAGGATACTTGATGGGGTCACATTTGATGCCAATGGTCTTTTAGCCCTAGTATATCATCCTTGTCATGTGAGGGATACTTGTAAAAAGCTCATGTAATTTTAGGAGGCCAAGCTTCATAGCAAACCCTTGTACTACCAGTTTTTTCATTACATCTTAACGCTCTCTACCTACTAACCCATGTATACATGCCTACTTCCCATGTGGGATGGTTTTTTGGACAACATTTTGAATGCCACTATACTGAGTGATTAACATGTAACTCATTGGCAACACAAAATTTGAATTTATAAGTTATTCCATTATGCTAGTTTAACATGCTTTGGACTCTAATTTTTGTGCTTTGGACTCAATTTATGTTGTGGGTAGTGTGTGTTTGGTTGTGTCTGTGGATGGTGCCGGACACGTAAGTTAAGGCTTCTAAGACCATGTTCTGTAGTCATTAGAGGCCTCTTGTCATTAAAATCAAGTTGTGTTTTAGCATTCTAGCACTAGAAAGTAGCAACACAGAAGGTACTTGGTGTACTTGATATGCAGGCAGGTATTTTAAAAGGGAACTTTCAAAACACCCACAATGGTAGTTTAGGGTACTCTATTTACAAACAAATACATGTGAAGAATGCTAGGAGACTAACAACAATGGTACTTAAAGTAACTAATTTATAGATATGTTCCATGCATGGTACTTTAAGTACCTAATTTGCACACTTCTATATTGTAGAACATGCACTAAAAACTTGTCATTGGTACTTTGAGACTACCTGAATACCCCCTTTAAGTACCTAAACAAGTAGTCAGATGCTTGAAACCTGAAATGTAGTAAGTTTAAAATTACTTTGAAGTACACATGTTGACACATTAAATGGGAGATAGACAGTTTTTTGTCATGTAGGTGAGCCTTTGGTGATTATGCCTCTTAAGTCAAGGTGTCTAGAATAGAGACTAACGACACAGACAAGGCCCCCCCAAGCTCTCGTTTGCACAAACACAACCTCCTCTTGTTTGCAATTTTTCAAACGATTGTCTGTAAGAGGGCTGAAAAATGCAACCACCTCCAAGAGCTTCACCACATTAAAAATGCAGCTAGGAGTCTATCGGTCCCTTTTATGAAGAGAGGGTCTCCCACACTTTACCTACATGAAAACACTACTACATGTTCCTTTTATGCTCGCTAAAAATCAACACTTTGATATCATGTGAGAAGTGGAGAGAGAGAAACACACCACACATGGATTGTAGAAAGAGAAAAGAGAATAAGGAGGCTACATTTTTTATTAGGTGTTTTGGGAGGACTCAGGTACAATAAACAATAATTGCAGCAAAACAGGAAAAAACAAGAAACTTGAAATCATATTCAAGATATCAGAGAAGCTAGAATACCTTGACACAAATAAAAATGGCATGGATGCCTTGAATTGAGCATCACATCCCGTCTGACCAAACCTAGTGCCGCTTCAAGGAGTTGAATCCTTGCTCTTGTAGCCACACACTATGCAATTGCATGCAATGCTGCACAAACAATGTGTCATGCTCTTTGTCATTAGAGATGTAAAAAATCATATACTTTAACACCATGTTAGCCTCGTCTCGAACAAGTGATGTGCACCAATATTGTGACTTGTGAAGAGTACCAATGCATTGATTGGATTTCGTTCCTCTCCTTGAAAGAGTAGTTCTCAGCAAAGTCTATAATAGAGACTACCACGTCTCTAGGAAACCTTTGAATGCAGTCTTTGCCACCTGGTAATAAAATTGTGTCTAATGTAGGTGGTTAGATGATTTTTAAGGAAGGATGTAAAATTTGCACATCCCATTTCCTTGACCAGTAGATCCTTGTGCTTATTTCCCTCTTTGATGGGCTGATGCAACATCTTCAAACACATTATTGAAATATGGAATGCATTTTTAGATTCTTCTTTTGGACCGAGCATTAACCACTGCAATCCACATTCATCATATTATCCCTTCAAGCAAGAGATCTCAAAAGCACCAATGTAAACTCATAAGCTTTATTAGGATCCTCCTAGACAACTAATGTACATTTAATGTTAGTCTAAAGCCACCTTTGTAAACTCATAGGTCCTTTACAACCATGACAGGACATACCAATAGGCTCTTGTTGAAAGGCGAACCTTTCAACAACGCTTCCACAAAGATTCCATAAAGATTCCTCAAAGATTCTCTAAATATTCTCTAAAGATTCCAAATAAAGATGTTGATGAAGTGATGAAGACAAAGATGGATGTTGTAATGTGAAGATACAAGCTCATGCACATCATCGAATATCCCGTTATTATTATTTTGAGCCATTACGGCCACTTTTGTAATGTTTACAGGAACTTCATATTTTAAGTCGGCAATTGTATTTTGGCCAGAGATGCTTGTTGGATGAGCAAAGCCAACTCACAGTGTTGAAATCCCGGGGCAGCCACTTTTTAGAATGTGTATGCTATCACGTGAGTTAACCGGAGAGGATTGTTAACCCTCACGGCTCACGGACACCCCATCACCTACAACGGACGTGTATTATGTATTATTTAGAGTCAGGTACCGGGCTTGTCGGACCAATAGGAAAAGGGTAGGAGTGATCGCCGATGAGAGGCGCACTTTAACTGGGACATTCAAGGGATTAGTTGGCTAAGCATGGGCGCCCAAGTGTGAATGGGGTGAGCTCCTATAAAAGCCAACTAAACCTAATTTTTACTCATTCTCTCATTTGTGCAATAGAAGAGTGCTCTTGCTCCATCTCCATCTTCTTCTTCTTCACCTCCTTGTGTGTGTGTGTGTGTGTGAGAGAGAGAGAGAGAGAGGGAGAGCGTGTGTGCGATCGAGCATTACGAAGGCACGACGGCGGCGAAGCGGTTGAGCGCGGCACGACTGCAACTTCTTCTTCATCGCGGTGAGGAATCCACCACGAAGGCGAGCGTAGAGCGGTGAGTGACACACCCTTTGTTCTCTTGAGCTTGCTAGTTTAGGCTTGTTGTGTGCTTGGAGCCGTTTGTGGCTCGCATACGATGTATTGGCAAGTCCCTTGCTTCGACAGTGCGGCAAGGAGCGCACATTTTTGGCGCCGCTGCCGGGGATATGCCCTACACTAAGCTCGGTTAGCACTTTACGCTTCCTTGTGGTGCAATTTCTATCATAGGAAAGGCAGGGAAGGAGTGTGTGGAGATTTCTGTTTTTTGCGTTTTCTGCATTTTCTGTCAAGTTTCAATTTCTGCTATTGTCTGCGTTTTTTCAATTTCTGCAATTTCTGCATTTTCAAGTTCGGCATCTTCAATTTCTGCAATTTTCTGCATTTCTGCGTTTTTTCAATTTTCTGCATTTCTGCATTTTCAATTTCTGCGATTTCAATTTCTGTATTTTCTGCATTTTCAATTTCTGCAATTTTCTGCATTTCTGCGTTTTTTCAATTTTCTGCATTTTTGCATTTTCAATTTCTACGTTTTCAATTTCTGTATTTTCTGCATAAAAAGAAAAAAAAAAGTTTTTTTTGAAAATTTTTTTTTTTGTAAATTTTTATTAAAAAAAATTAAAAAAATCGGAAAATAAAAACGCGAGTGAGCGGGCGACGAAATAGATCGGGATCGGGCCCCAAGCCCAAGCCCAAGCCCAGGCCCAGGCCTCAGTCCTCAGTCTTCTAATATATACTAGACTCACTCTTATATATATACCCTACTCCCTCAAGAGAGAATGAGAGCATGTGGGACAAGTCCTCCACTCTCCTCCTTTCTCTTCCCACTTGCACCCTTAGACTTTCTAGTTTGGGCCTAGTTCCCTACTGGAAATTGACAGTTTTAGGGATTCCGAGGGCATAGAGTGACCAAACGGAGGGCTGTAAAGCACGGCACGACCCTCTGACCGAGACGTTCGTTTTGAGCTATCATACGCTCTATTCTATAGCCGGGTCAGAAAAAAAGGACCAAAAAGTCAAATTAAGGAAAGACTTGAGTTGCAAAACACCCAAAAATACTAGGTGAGCAGCCTTCACGGGCACTCACTGACACTTCTAGGGGATCAAGTCATATGCACTTACGCTCTGGGCGGGTGCTAGAACACGAGCATATTGAGGGTGCCTCTGTTCATACGGACACCCATTACCCATCCACGATAAGCTCTAGACCCTCAGCGGGGACACAAGGTAGCACCACCCAAGACCCTAAAATAGCCGCTAGTGATTCCTCCTCCGACTCAGAAATCA
Organism: Adiantum capillus-veneris; assembly: GCF_014529385.1. NCBI lineage: Eukaryota > Viridiplantae > Streptophyta > Polypodiopsida > Polypodiales > Pteridaceae > Adiantum > Adiantum capillus-veneris. The sequence goes on along the minus strand of NC_140934.1, from coordinate 169,549,747 downwards.
TGGAAGCATACCCTACCCAAAACATTGAGAGAGAAGGCCATGCACCTCCCGAAGCTCCACAGCCTAGTAGTAGTATGTTTAGCCGTTTCATGGAAACATTAGGTAGAGCTACTCACTCGGAACCTGATGCAAATGAAGCACACAAAGGGGGTGGGGAAGTGGACTCTCCTTTCACATCGCACGTGGACCCCACACCCCCAAAGAGTGTCCATGTGGATATCCTACCAACTTCTTACCAAGAAGGCCCTGTTGAGCTGCCTCCTTCAGAAGTTCCCTCTAGAGTACCGTTGGTGACAAGTAAAACCACGGGGAGCAACATTGCTTCTACCTCACAAGAAACCGTTAACACGTCGACTCTAGAAGGATTGTTCATTAATGATCATTGGACATACGACCTCCACACTGAGGTGTTGACGGATCTACACTCTGGCCACGCCTACCATGTAGGATGGATAGAGATTGTACAATCCACCTCTAGTGCCACGAGCATCGAAGATCAACAGAAAATGATCTGTAATGTTATCCATGGCATTATTCAATCAGAAAGGCAAAACCGAGGGGTAAATATACTCTCAGCTGGCCCCATGAGATTTCTGGATACGAGCAAGGCTCAACAGCCTACTCTATCACAAATGGAGACTCCTCTAATGAGCCCCATGGACCCATCTTACGTCATTTCACCTGGGGTCTCTATGCAATCTGAGCCTCCGAGCGAAAACTTTAGCTTCCCTAACTTGGCTCAACCCTCTATCAAGGAAAACACAGTGCTCACTCCAGGGATAAGCCTCATAGAGAATGTACCGATGACATCTACGGTTAGCGCAGTGCCACTACCTAGTGTCGTAGTACCTAATATGGGGCCTCGACCATATGTGCCTCTAGCCCCTTATGCACACATGGCCCCCACACCTCCAATAGTACCACTTGTTTACGCTCCTCGAGTGCCGCTCCCTAGCCCTTATCCGAGTGGACCTATGCCCGGTTATGTTCCATATCCTGCATCATCCACACATATGCCAAGACCGGCACCCGTCCCTCTCCCACATATGATTCCAAGAGTACCTCCACCGGCCCTACCTCCTCACATAGGTGACTTGGCAGCGTTTGCTCAAACTATAGGTCGATCTATCGCGGAAAATATGTGTCATGCATCTGATAGAGAGCCTAGAAGTAAGGCAGTACAAATTGCCAAACTCACGCAAAAATTCAATGGGGATGAAGATGCTAGGAAACACATTGAAGTGTTTGAACAAGTATGTGATTCCTTAGGGGAACGCAACGAACTACATAAGTGCAATGCCTTAAGCTTGACATTAAGTGGGAAGGCTGGAGATTGGTATAGGACCCTAAGGGTGGACGAGAAAACAATCTACCCTACCCTTCGAAGGTTGTTTCTAAAGGAGTACATACGAGAAGGTGTGCTTTGGGGTGTAGCATCTCAGCTATAGAAGGCCGAACGTAAGGAAGGAGAGTCAGTAAGGGACTTCATTAGTCGTCTAAAGCACTTAAACTCTCGTTGCCCTGTAAATGAGCGCTTCAACAATAACCAACTTCTTGATCGATTCATTCGAGGGTTGAGGAATGAAGGAATCTATAATGGACTAGTGATTAGAGGTATCACAACCTGGGAAGATGTCACTGCCAATGCAATCCAATTAGAGGACAACTTGATGATAGCAGGCATGAGGGTGTCTACTGACACGAGATCCACTAGCTCACAAGCCATTGAGTATGAACCCATGACTGCAAAGCCCATTGCCAATGAGCCAAAGGTATTTGAGACATTCTTGACAGACCTCACCAAGGCAATCCAAGAGTCTCTTAAGGATAACCGACCCCCTCAAAATAGTCACATGTATCCAAGAAGGGAGCAACAATGGTGTTCCATTTTCTTAGGTCCACATAGCACTAGTGAGTGCCCTATGTTTAGAGTAAAATTTAATGGAACTTGCAACGCATGTGGTAGGTATGGTCACCAAGCTAAGGATTGTTTAATGATCAAACGTATGATGGCAAATAGACCACCTGTAGCGTGGACGGATGCGCCTCGAGCTCCTGTATTGATGCCTACTCCACCTGTTGAGCAACTACCGCAACACATGGTCCCTAGATCTCAAAATGTTGTACAAGCTACACCGCTACCACCTCCTGTGCTAGGACCGCAGCCCCCGCATCCAAGAGTCGCCCCTATGAACCAAGTGGGTTGCGAGCCATCAAATGCTTATCCAGATAGCTGTGAGGAGGAAATAGACACTAGTATTGCCTACGGACTTGATACATTGGAAGAATGTCATATATACTACATGGAAGATTGTTGGGGACAAGTCAAGCCGGTTTATCAAGCTGCTGCTCTCGCATCCAGAGGTCAAAATATCAACACCCAGGCTAGGAGGCCACCTCTTCAATGCTACGAGTGTGGTGGACCACATCGAGTAGCGGAGTGCCCTATTAGGCTGCAAAAGAATGCTGCACAGATGCAAATGAATCAAGGGAGCATGTCTGCAATGCCAATACTCACATCTAATCGTTGTGGCATAGATCACTTGATTGCCCAATGCCCCTATAACCCAAATGCGCCTAAAATCACACCCCTAAATTTGGTCGAAATTGCTAGTGTGACATCGCCAATACCACCCGTCGCACCCGCTTATGCGATTACACGGTCCATGCTTCAAGGGCCAGGACATATCCTCGAAGAGAGAGATACCGCGTCAGTTATCCAAGCAAAGAAAAAGAAGACACGAAGGAAGAAGTCACAGAATACGGAAAATTCAAAGCCAAGTTCCAAAACAAACATAGGAACAGGAGATGACCCCGTGTATATGAATGACCTCGAGGATGATTCAGATTCAGTCGAGACAATGGAGACTAGAACCAATACCACAAAGAGAAAGACCGACAAAGAAAACCGTAACATGGAACCAAATGAAAACCGAATAAGAGAAAACCATAAAGAGCCTCTGAAAACACCACAAGTGTTTCCAAATCCAATCCAAGACCCCCAAGATAAACCGCAGGGGCAAAAAGGGAAGAATCGTAAAAAGAAGATTGGGACGTACCCAAACCCAGTAGACGAGATTGAGCAGGTGAAACATCTAAGAGGTTTGGTGGAGGAGACTCAAAGGAAACTAGAACCAGAACCCATGCAGGTCAAAATTCATGACACAGTGTTTCCCACGCCAGTTCATCCACCCCACATGAACCATAGACCGTTAGCCATATCTAGTATCATCCAAGAAGGGAGTGAGGACGGGACATCAGAAAGTGAGCATACACCTTTCTTGTTGGAAAGGATGTTTAACGAAGGAATACCAGATCCCATTGAGGAATATGAGATTCCATCCTCACCAGTTCCTAGGCAAGGACCTACACCCTGCAAAACGCCAATGAATGTTGCCAAACTAGTGGACTTCATGTCTTCTGAGGTCCGAACCACGATCATAGCAAAGCTGTATGGAGATCCTGAGTTATTCCTTGCACTTCGAGCATTCCTTAACGGAGAGCTACGAGCAGGATTACCGCAGTTTGCACAACCAAATAGGCCCGACTCGATTATGATTGATGAGGAAAATCATGTGCAATCACTTGACTTAGATGGACACGAGTCTGTGATCGAGGTACCCATTAACGAATTAGGGCAGTATTTTGAAGGCGACGAGTCTAATGCGACCCTACCCATCACTACCAAGGGATTAACTATAAAGGGAATTCTTGATGGTGGTGCGGGAGTTAGCATCGTTACAGAAGATTGTTGGGAATCCATGGGAAAACCCCGCCTCAGTGTTACTAACATTGTGGTAAAGATGGCAAATGGTACCATAGCCAAACCTATGGGGATGCTCAAGGATCTTAAGATCAAAGTTCTAGGACACAAGGTACGACATACGTTCATTGTAATGGATTTCTCTAAACACCTTATGTCATATGAAATGATTTTAGGACGACCATTCATGAGGGAAGCACAAATGGTTCATGATTGGTCTAAAAATCATGTCTATTTGCAATTCCAAGACTCTGTCCTTAGAGTGGATTTGGTGACTGGTAAGGTACACCCCTTAGGGAGTAAAACCATTATTGATCATCGCTCTGACACCACAGTTCACTCGGCCCCACTACAATATTGTTACACTTGTAAGAAGGATACAGACATTGGCCAAGATTCTCCTTACATGGATGTGTTACCGGGTATGACTGAGTCGGACAATGTGGATTGGGTCCACCTAGCATCAACCATAGACACTTGGGGAAATAGGGGGACGACCTGGGTAACACCTGAGAGGGATGAAATGCCTATACCCTTAAATATGCTACAAGCAATGCATATCGCTTCCGACAAGACTCATCCTAAGGTAACGAAGAAAACATACAAGTGGGTCCCTAAAGCTTCTTTAGCGACAATAGCTAGTGCTAAAAAACAGAAGCCTTGTAAGAAACGTACCACTCACTCCAAGAAAATTAAGAAAATGTTGCGATGGATCCCTAAACAACTATTGGAAGCCCAAGGCTACTATCAAGGAAATGATCAAATCTGGGTGCCAAAACGTAGATTGTGCTCTTACCTATCACCTGACCCAAGTGAGCCCAATCCCGTAGCTCCAAAACGAATCAATGATCGTGGAAAGAAAAAAATCAGAGAATGCTACACACCCGCTCCCGAGCTAGTTTGGGTACCAAATAAAGAACGATTTGTTCCACCTAGCTCAGGAACAGGGAAATCAAATGAAGCTTCTTGCTCTTCATGTAGTTCCTATACGCAAATAGAAGCTTCGACGCAACCTCCACCTACCACTGTACATATCCATCCAAGCACGAAAGAGTTTGCACCTTCCGGGGTAAGTTCACCACCTACAACAACGTTGCAAATAAAATCATGGGAGAGTACCTTACCACCCTTGCAACTAGATGAAACGCATAGGGCGGTCGAAAACTATTGGTTAAAATCCTCACCTATTACCAACTGGAACAATTGGTTTCAAAGGGTGACAAGCTCATTTCAAACGGTATGATCTACCCAAGGAAGGGGGGAGTGTTTGCTGACAGTCATCATTCATTTGTTTCCCTCTCAACCTTTTTCCCTGACCTCTCAATCTCCGATCTTAGGGAATGTATATATATAGCCTTATACTCACAAAAAAACAAAAATAGTAAAGAGCAAGAGCGCCTAGCAATGAGAGAGCACCCTATCAGATCTTACATATAAGTCCAAATTCACCGTGTCAATTCAAGCAACACACAAAAACAACTCTTATGTTTTAAAGGCCTAACCAAATCTATCTGTCTTGTCAGAAATGGCTACTTCACCAGAGGCATGCACTTCTATTTTTGATGAAAGGTACCCCTTGTCTTTTCAACAAGTGTTCTACGTATGCTACCCTATACTTTCTTGCGAATGGGATTTGATAGAGAGCCTTGCATGTGAGAGAAATTTTGAGGAGTTAGGATGGCTGATACGTCTATGGCTAACTAGTGATCCCTACCCAGTAGCGAATGTGTCTCCAATGGCACATGCTTATTCTTTTGCACAAGATGAGTATCCACGCATCACGAGGTTCTTGATTAGCATGCTAGCACAAGAGGATGATGAAGAGGAACTAATAGATACCGAGCCTCACGGACAACGATTTTATTTATCTAGATGATGAGGATAGAGGCCTAGCCTTAGGGTGGCCACCCGGTTTATATAATATCCTCTTTCCTTGATTCTAAAAGGGGTGATAGATAGGTAGGTTAGGGGTCTAGATTGTGTTTTGAGTTTGTTTTTTAGGAGTTTTAATTTTTCCCACTGATGTGCCTCCTGGAGGTATTCCTTTTGTTTCCTAGTGTGTACAGGAGCGTGTTGCTATTGATAGGATTTGGACCTTCATGGAACCTTCAAATCAAGCACGACCATCAACACAAACAGGTGTTTCTTGTCCATTAGCATTGCCTTTATCTTTTTGCATCCATGTTTGTCTGCTTTGATTGTGATTGGTAGCATAATATTCACCGCATTTGCTTAGTATCAAACATTTAATTCAATGTAATGTTTTGTCATAATCACTTGTCTAGGTGTAAAAATCAAGCAGTCCAACTAAGCTAGTTTGACCAAGCTAGATATTAGAAATCTTCTCTTAATACCATGGGGAATGCCTTCCTAATAAGCAATGGTTACTTAGGTTCTTAATCCGATTTAGGCAGCATTGTATGAAATGTACTAGGGCTTTCTAGTGGGCTTGACCCTATTGACCTTTAGCTTAAGTATTATAAAGGGAGTTTACTAATGTGATGAGCCTGGGGAGGGTAACAGTGTTATATGACCCCCCAAAGTTACAAAATTTAAATGCTGAAAATGAACAAGCAAAAATCAAAGTGCCACAATGTAAAATTTTAAGCTGGAAGAGAAATCCCTGCTTAAATTGGTACTTCACTCACATGTATCGCCTATGGTACTAGAGCCCTAGAGGTTCCCAGTGTGGGCGCTTTTCCTTGAAAAGCAAAAAACCCAAGGTATACAAAATAAGCACCCACTTCATAATTGAATCAATGTGAAAAGACTTTGGGGGGTCAAAGAAAAAGTAATCAGTCAGGCGATGATTTCATGAGAAATTCCTTTTATGGTAGCTTAACTACAAAGTTTTCTAGGTATAGCCTCTAGTCAACCCTCGAACATGAATACTTGGCTCTCGCGATTAAACAACTTAATTGACCACGGAAAATTAAGAAGCTTACCCATGGTATTAATATTCGATCTCTAGTGCCTTTCGACCGTCAAATTAGCGACCCCAGACTTGTTTAATTTTCTACCTTTACATCTGTTTATGCATTTGATTACATTGCAATTTAATGTTCATTGCTAACAAATTGTTTGAAATTCTTTGACCAATCAATTTGTCTACCTAAAATTGCATATGCTTTTTCAGAGAATGCCATTTACATCTGTTTATACATTTGATTACATTGCAATTTAATGTTCATTGCTAACAAATTGTTTGAAATTCTTTGACCAATCAATTTGTCTACCTAAAATTGCATATGCTTTTTCAGAGAATGCCATTACTGTGCCAATGTTTTTTGATTTTGCAGTGACTGAAGAAGGCTAAGGACATTCATCTCAAATGCTCTTCCACCTCGAAGAACCAGCTTCAACTCAATAGCTTCCGAGGACGGAATCTACATCAGGAAGGGGGGCATGTTAACCCTCACGGCTCACGGACACCCCATCACCTACGACGGACGTGTATTATGTATTATTTAGAGTCAAGTACCGGGCTTGTCGGACCAATAGGAAAAGGGTAGGAGTGATCGCCGATGAGAGGCGCACTTTAACTGGGACATTCAAGGGATTAGTTGGCTAAGCATGGGCGCCCAAGTGTGAATGGGGTGAGCTCCTATAAAAGCCAACTAAACCTAATTTTTACTCATTCTCTCATTTGTGCAATAGAAGAGTGCTCTTGCTCCATCTCCATCTTCTTCTTCTTCACCTCCTTGTGTGTGTGCGTGAGAGAGAGAGAGAGAGGGAGAGTGTGTGTGCGATCGAGCATTACGAAGGCACGACGGCGGCGAAGCGGTTGAGCGCGGCACGACTGCAGCTTCTTCTTCATCGCGGCGAGGAATCCACCACGAAGGCGAGCGTAGAGCGGTGAGTGACACACCCTTTGTTCTCTTGAGCTTGCTAGTTTAGGCTTGTTGTGTGCTTGGAGCCGTTTGTGGCTCGCATACGGTGTATTGGCAAGTCCCTTGCTTCGACAGTGCGGCAAGGAGCGCACAAGGATTATTAAAAGATCAAAATGTATCAAAATGTATACATACAGAGGGGGGTGGGGGTTTTATAAATAGGCACGTAGTGTAAATATAGTATGTATATTGAGGTATTATTAATAACCTCTTAAACGCACGTGATATAGGAGGCTTTTGATAAGTGACCGCCCCTGGGTTGTAATTAAGCTCTATAGAAGCCTAGGGACAAACCAGGTCATTTTGGTCGGACATTAGGTTTTCTAAGGCTTAGTATATAAGCAAAAATCTAAAGCTTTGTAAAAAGACTTTTCTTCTGCGACGTTGGGAGACTGCGAGAGAGTGAGAGAGAGTGTGTGTGTGTGCTACAGGAGCTACGGTGGTCGGAATCGCAAACGGAGAGCAGCATTGTGTTGCCCACGAGGAGAGCTACGCGTTGATGCTTACATCACGCACGTTCATATGTGTTTTGGCAGATTCACCCGCGAGCTACTTTTGGAGTTTCGGTGAGTAACTGTTGTCCGTTTTTTCATTTCAGCATATCCACGCGATCAGAGCGAGTAGAGCTACACATTAGGCACTTTAGTTTTCGGAAGAGTCGGCCTGCAAAAACCGGCCAGACATCCTACGTGTTTTCTGCGCGGAGGGTATTGGGTAGCTTTTTTGGTCACGAACCTTAGGGAGAGTGGCCTATTGGTGTTGATAGGATATCCCTCAAGTTTCATAACGTTTCGAGAACATCTAATGGGCTTTTTGCTTGCGGTAGCATCATATGAGACTCTCACATTCAGAGAACCGATGGCATGTAGATTTGATATCTCTGTAGGAAGTAGTCATTAGTCGGTCGAGTAGAGGTTGACACCCTTTGCTCACTTCCACGCGCCTACGGGTCAAGCTCCGTCCTCAGTTGACAAATATATGTTAGGTGAGTTCTCGCTATGGTGACGTCCATCGCGGCGTATCCGTCCAACATTGGCGCCGCTGCCGAGGACAAGGGCCCTAAGTAGGTGACCGAGACTAGTCCTTGAGGATAGAGGTCCCTCTGGCTTGCTAGAGTACTATTTTACATTTAGATAGGATCAGAGGGTGGTGGACTCTCTAGGTCTTAGGAGGAGTCTAGGGAGCGTGTGTCTAGCCTGGATCTTCCGTCTTAGGTAGTATTAGGTAGTAGTAGGTTGTGGTGTAGAGAATAGGAGTTGGAGTGGTAGATGTGGTGGTAGGTTGACTTGAGAGTCCGTGTGAGGCCAAGAAGCAACCAAGACATCAAAATCACCATCTCACATTGATGAGTAGGAGTAGGGTAAGTAGGATATCTTGATTGTTGATCTAGAGTACTTTATGCATGTCTTATTTGATGTTAGGCTCATCAGAGAAGTGGAAAACGCTAAGTAGGAAAGACGGTAAATTGTGTTTGGCAGCTGATTTGAAGTCCAAAAGTTTCTGTGATTGTTGCTGAGAGCTCTACAGAGCATAGGGAGTACTACTGCTAGAAAAAATTTGCATTTTAAGATAGTAGACATCCTACGTGTAGGATGTCTCTAGGGAACTTTTGGCAGCGAATTTGGGGAAACTGCTGAGGTTACCAGTGGGTTCAGAGGGTAGGTTTTACCCTAGTAACATATTGACTTGGGTGTTTTTCCCTATTTTTGTTGACCAAAAGCCAAAAGGCGGAGTCAGAAAACGTAAAATTTCAGAAAAGGCTTAAATCGAGTGATTTTTGCATGTTTTTGCAATTGTGAAGCATACTTGCACTTGCTGAGAGCATAAGGAAGCATCAGAGACACTTCAGTCTGAAAAAATAAGCAGTAGACATCCTACACGTAGGATGTCTAAAGGGTGATCTGGGCACTTTTTTGAAAATCTGAGTTTACCAGTGTGTTTAGAATGTAGGTTCTACCCTATTTTCACCTAGAAAGTGGAAATTTGACCAAATTTTGACAGATTAAAGCCAAAAGATGAGAATTGCAAGACATCCTACCCAAATTGTGTCCAAGGCCTAATTTTGAGACCAAACCATAGGATGACTCCAAAGGCATGTTCTAAATGTTTTATTGAGTGCATGTGATAAATTTCATCTCATTTGGGTCAATGAAAGGAAGATTGGATAGACTTTAGCATTTTTGACTGAAAAAGGAAAGAATAGCTAGTTTTGGGGTCTTTTGACATCCAAACTCAAATCTAAGCATAACAGTGGGTTGCTGAAGACTAGGGGAATCTTTGGTCTAAGTTTGGGTTCATTTTGGGCAAAAAGACATCCTACGCGTAGGATGTCTACTGCATGATTCTGAGACCAAAATTCTACTGTGACCATACCATGATGTCATATAGCCTTAGATAAGCCTCCTTGGCAAATTTGGTTCAATTTGGAGTTGATTTGACTTGGGAATTCATCAGAACAGACATCAGTCTTTTGGAACAGATTCTTGATCATTTGACCAACCTATAGGTGTCAGAATCAAAAATTAAAAATAGCTGTGAGTTTAGCACATCAAGGGGAAGCTACAGTGCAAGTTTGAGCTGAAACAAAGCAAAAAGACATCCTACACGTAGGATGTCTCCAGGGTCATAAAGTGGTCAAAATTCTACTTTGGCCATATAGGGAGGTTCTAAGTGTCTCAACGATTCCAGAACCTTTTTTTTCAAAAGTGAATTTGGACCTTGTTTAGCCTATTTACCAAGCAAAGACAAGAATTGTCAGACATCCTATTCTTGGAGTGCACTAGAAGCTTATGCAACCCAAATCTTGACCTATTGGCATCCAAATTCAAATCTAAGCATACCATTAGGTTGCTGAGCCCTAGGAGAATCTTGGGATCAAGTTTGGAAAAAATCTGAGCACTTAGACATCCTACGCGTAGTATGTCTCCAGCTTGATTTAGGACTCCAAACCAACTTATGAGCACACCACTGTGATCAACACATCAAGGAGAAGCTGGGGTGAAAATTTCAAGTCATTCTGAGCAAAAAGACATCCTACGCGTAGGATGTCTCAAGGCCATTTTTAGGTCCAAATGAAATTATGAGCATACCATTGTGTTGCTAGACTTAAGGGGAGTCTCTGGATCAAATTTTGTTAAATTCTGAGCATATAGACATCCTACACGTAGGATGTCTCCATGCCAGTTTTAGGGTCCAGCTGTAATTTTGACCATACAGGAGTGTTCACAGTGTCACAGAGATCCCAAATCTTCTTTTAAAATTGAATTTGGACTCATTTTCACCATTCTGAACTGCATTTCATTGTTTTGGCCATAACTTTCACAAACGGTATCGAATTGGAAAAGTTTTTATATCAAAATGTAGCCCGAGAGCGACTCTACAGATCTTAGAGCAAAACATGAACTAAACGCATGCCTACGGCAACCATTTAGTTCAACTTTGAAAAAAAACCATCGTTTAAGGCCTCAAAATGCATCCGAAAGTCAGGAGTGTCTAAAATCGATAGTTCGAAAGAATTGTGAGAAAACGGCCACGGTTTTGAAGACTGCTAAGTTAGCAGATTGAAATTATCTTTTGGAAAAACCATTGGTCACCCGTTGGAAGGTGCTCAAGGCACAAGTGTGGCCGTCAAAGGTACATCAAGAATTTTTGCATTCATTGTGAAAAAGTTTGCCAGCTAAATAGAATTTTGCAGATTGTTTGCTAAAGTGAACACAGGTTAGCTCGACTCAAGAATCGCTACAAAGGGAGCAGTCGTTGCATTATAGTGGTAAGTTGCATAACTTATCACAGTGCTTCCACTAGATCGAGGCCTGCTAAAAAGCTCTAGGAAAAGCAAGCAGCCAGACAAGACAGTATCAACCCTGGCAAGCAAAGGAGCTAAGAAGTTCAAGAAGTTCAAGCAAAGCCCAGTTGAGAAAACTCAGAGATTTGGGAATCCACAAAAGCTGAAGGACCTCAAGCGAAAAAAATCGACACAAGGGTGCTAATAATTTTTATTAGCATTGAGGAAAGCAATTAGAGCTATCACTGAATAGGTACAACAAGGGAGTCAAGACGAAAGAAATGGCGTCTCAAAGGAGTCACACCAGTCAAGAAGAAGCTTCAAGTACATCCACAGAAATTGCAAGAGAGAAAATTTGGATCTATCTGATTGGATACTACAAAGGACTGCCATGCTATGAGGATGACAATCGGAATTTGTACATCAAGACAAAGAAAGATACAGAGGAAACTCGGACATCTCAATATGTGGAAGTTGAAACAGCGAAGAATGTACTACACCTACATCCAGATTTCATGGAAGACTGTCTGGGATCAATTTACATGAGGCACGGAAAATACATCGACAATGAGATAGAAATGTTGTACAAGGATCAACTTACAGAACTCAACGCATATCCTCCAAGTATTTTCTATACAAAGCACAAGATGGAAAACGGAAAATTGGTACCCTCTATGGAGACGAAGACGGTCGATACTACAGGGCTGTCACAAGTCATGAAGTTCCTGTAGAAAACAATCATTATTTTGCATTAGAAGCGTTTGGCTCAAGAGGAGAAGACTACATGTCTAAAGGTGGTAATGTATACCATCTCGTCATGGGTTTACCTCTAACTACGCACTTGGAAGAGTTAACAACGACAGCTGTTAATGCAGAAATGAGTGACACACCACATGACACACAACAAGGCACAACATGGAAAGACATGGTACAAGTCTCGTGCACCGCACCAGCACAAGACAAAGCACAAACACACCAAATTGTACAAACAGGGAGTACGCAAGAAGTACCAGCTATGAAGATAGCAGAACTTCAAAAAGAACTAGCTCGGTCTCAAGAGCTACTTAACAAAGCACAAGAAGTCATATCATCAAGAATTGAACAGATGCCAAGATCAGATATGAAACCCTCTCGGATGGGGGATTTCAAACTCAACAAAGAGACCCTATCTCTTCAAGAGTGGGATTAAGAAGTCCAGTTTTACAAGAAGTAGTGTCCTTTTCAGGAGTCCAAGTGGAATTTCAAGAAGCATTGGAAGATGCCGAGCCGGAGGAGAGACCACTGGAAATTCACAATGCCCAATGTAGAAGGTCAGGACAAGATGTCATTGTGGTCGATAAATACGATAGGCACTATAAAATAGCCGATGTGAAAAATATGGATGAGTTTAGCAATTGTGGGCAACCTGTAAGTCACATACTTGGACCCCGTCCAAAAGCACCATCAAGAGAAATGGAAAACAAAGATTCGGTTCGATCTTCACCATCGGTGCAGAACTCGCCAAAATCAACTCGGGGACATAGCCTTAAGGCTATGCAAAAGCCCCATGTCAAAGACCACATACTGATGGAAGATCAGCATTACAACTGCTAGAAAGCATGGATAGTGATTTGATCTTGTATGCAAGCAATAATGGAAGCTATTTTCAGTTTCTCAAGGACAAGACGATGAAGGATAAAGAGACAAAGCCAGTGGATACACTTAAGTCAGTCGTAATCTACAGGTTCATGCATGCAAAGAAGAGGTCATATCTGTATCTAGATACCACAGGAAACCATTATCAGTAGTATTATGGAGAGCTGCCTCGTCCAAAGGGTGCACATGTTGAGATAACAACATACTGCGACCAATGTGCCATTGGTCATTTAGTGAAGGACTGCCCAGCAAAGCTCTACATGGAAAAGAAGAAGCAACAAGCCAAAAGAAAAGTTCAGACAATGACAACAAGGGAATGGAAGAAAGAATCCCCAACAAGATCTCCGGAAAAGAAGTAGATATTATCGCAGAGCACAAAAGATAGGCTCAAGATACAGTTGCTTGAAGTCAAGGGTGTCAATGAAATTATCATAGAGAATCAGGCTTTCAAAAAAGATCAATTGAATCAATTGATTTAAGATCGTTTAAGGAACCTCAGTGAGGACAAGTCAAAGTATCCACAAGGTGATGAAGATGAAGCTCGTAGTCCAAGGTTCGAGAGCAAAAGAAGCCAAGATTCTGACCATAGTGAGCCAACACAAGAAGAGGTGGCAGAGGTAACAAAAAATCTTAGTGCCATGTCACAAGTGGAAGACATGCAAATAGAGTCAATGGATGAAGCTGAAAGTCTATCAAATAAATTTTCTATTGTGGACTCTTCATTGGTGATTGAGCAAATCAAAGAGTATGAGAAGCTAAAAGAATATGTAACTGAAGACATAGAATGCACAGAAGAACAGGAAATGACTGAGTCCAAGATTGACTACCAAGGACAAGCAATACAGGATATGAATGAATATTTTCGAGAAGAGACTCTACAAAAACCCATGGAACAATGGAAACCAAAGGCCACAACGACCATTGCATCAGAAGAAGAGAGTCAACCTCAACATCCTACTACACAAGCTTCAAAACATTTCCAAGAAGAAAAGTCACTATTGAATGACCTTCAAGTGTTAGAAGAAGTAAACACTGATAGAGAGCTTCTGAAATCAAGAATCAAGGCATCACAGTCAGAAACTAGCAATGAACACCAACAAGAAGCTACAGCAGAAGATAGTAAGCACTTGGGACATGCTACAACCAGTCAAATGACAAAGAAGTTCAACATACAAGAGGATGACAAAGCCTTCAAGGCACCACAGTCCAAGAAAAGTACCGAAAGCAATGAGGACATCAGTTACTTGGCAGCCAAAAAGAAGATTAAATTCTCGTTGGATGTGCATGAGAAACTGAAATTAAATTTTACAGCAGAGATAGATTGCACTTCCACGACTAATGTCATGTCTTATGGGCTATGGTTACTTCTAGATAAGCCAGAACTGTATGAAATTCAGGTACAGGTTCCTATATCACTTGGAATAGCCATCACAAGTTTAGGGATTGCAGAAGCTACCCTTTAACTACGGTCAAAGGTAATCAAAGACAAGTTCCTAGTGGTGGATTTCTCCAAAATGAGTACACATTTGATTTTGTCCAAGCATTGGGCAAAAACATTGGCAGGAGAACATGAATTTTCAACAATGGTCATCACGACTAGCTCGCAAGAAATCCAGCCTACTACTGCTCCAAGATTATCGGCTTCCAACAAAGGCAAATCCAAAATGAGCCCACAAATGTCCTACCAACAGAAGCAGCCCCTTAAATCAGAGTCTTCAATCCAGTCCCGAAAAGTTCAAGACAGAGCTTCGACCTCAACTTACCACATGCTTCCACATGAAAGAAAGACTCCAAAGAAAATCTTTCAACCGAAATACCCCACACTGCGAGATCACAGCCGCCAAAGGTTTTCAAAGGTCTACATTAAAGCTGAAGAAATAAAGGTCTACATCCTAGCCAATTGACGAAAGGTAAACACATGGGATGGATAGCCTCCCACTACAGCTTAGCAGAGCAAGGCTATTATGAGGGTCAAAAGAAACTTTGGTTACCAAAACCACAGACCTCGGCTTATGTGGTGGATAAAGGTTTCAAAAAGCGTCCCCAAAAGCAACAAAGCTCATATTTATATCGCCAAAGGAGACCAACCAACAAGGCTCACCAAAGGTATGCAGGAAATTTCAAATCCAGCTGACCTTCATACCAACATAGGACTTCATTGATACATAATCCCAAAAATGGCACTCTTGTACATCTCAATACGACATCAAAAACATCATGGGAAGTGCCATCTACAATTCTTCAAGCACAAGGTTACTATCAAGGAAATCGGAGAATCTGGCTACCAAAGATGCCAGGTAAACATTCTTCAATCAGATGACTTCAGCATGAAAATAATCGCAATTTCACGGAAGGCAAAATCAAGGACAATGTCACAGTTAAGGCAAAGGATATCTGCAAAGACACGCTAATCACACGATGCAGATACAAATGGGTGCCAAAAGAACAACACATAACAAAGAAGATTGAAGTCATCTCTAGCTCTCAAGAAATGTCAAGATATGATAGACAAAGTGTTACGGAGAATGGAGCAAGCCAATCTTCTCAACCAAGGGACCAACAACAACAAAAATAAATTTTGAGAACCAAGGTCACACAAGTATGGCAAAAGAAACCAATATTGCCAGTATGGTACTTTACAAATCCTCTCTTCGAGGATGGGAGTTTTGAATTTCAAAACCTATACTTGGTCGAACGCTCCCGAGAGTAAGTCAAGTCCCCATATAAATCATGGCATAAGAGTCAAGAGTCGGGCAGCTGAGCCACTAAATGAGCAAGCGTTGGACCCAAGCTTCATGTCTTAATATTTTTTATGGTCTATGAGTCTAGATATTTAGATTATAGCTCAAGCTGGAAGAGTTGAGCAGATTGTAAATTTGAGTCGCTCATGCTGGATAGGTGAGCATAAGAGTCAAAGTCTACTATTTTAAATGGTGGAGTGGCAGATTAGTCCAGAAAACACTCACGCACATGAACACAATGAGGAGAGTAAAAAAACTTCGTCGACAAAAACCCTTCTTGTGAGTAACGGCAGCTCTTGAAGTCAAATATATTTTTGCTTCTCTAGCTACATTCACTCCTGGAAGCACCCATTCAAACTCCCCTCGCACTGCATATTGTTTCCCATGCATCTATCTGTGCAAGCATATGTAATGTCCCATCATTGGACATTTGCATTTGACACGATTTGTGTTCCACCCATGCACTTACACAACAAAATGACGATGACGAAGCGGTAACAGGTTTCATAAGCATTTGCTCAACAACAACGACTCTGACTTCAAGTTACTAACACTTATCCAACGTATATCTAGTCAATAATAGTAGCCATACGGCCATAAGTACTTTAACTCAACAAAACTTGTTTACATCAAACATAAGTACATATAGCCTCACATTTAATGGTGACTAAAGGCATTTTTTTCCCACTGGGTTTTTCCCTTTAGTCCTATCCATGTATCCAAGACCTTCATTTTGTAATATACGCCACATTTTATTTTTACTATTTTATTTTTCTTATTAAAACACAGAAAAGCAGACCAGCGACATCCTCAAACAACTACATGCTCATCAACTATAGAAGATCAAAGGGGAACGGCCCAGAAAAAATTCAAAAAGGCTTCAAGATTACAAGTACACATGCAGGATGACACCCAAAGAACAAACAATACAGAGCTGCCAAGATAAAGACTTGCTGCAACAACAAACCTCACTCAACCTATTAACGCTACAACAACCAATCGGAGGGGGAGAGCTATGGCTTCAACTACACTACATGTACAGAAAAAGGTACCTCTACAACATACAAAGCATCTGGTAGAAGCAATTGCAACAACAAAAGCTTCAACCAACACCAAAACATGAAGCACTCGTCAAGGCCACTGTAGACATAAAGTCTTGTCGGGGACGACAAGACTTCGGAGAGGGAGAGTGTTGAAAGGTCAACCTTTCAACAACGCTTCCACAAAGATTCCATAAAGATTCCTCAAATATTCTCTAAAGATTCCAAATAAAGATGTTGATGAAGTGATGAAGACGAAGATGGATGCTGTAATGTGAAGATACAAGCTCATGGACATCATCGAATATCCCGTTATTATTATTTTGAGCCATTACGGCCACTTTTGTAATGTTTACGGGAACTTCATATTTTAAGTCGGCAATTGTATTTTGGCCAGAGATGCTTGTTGGATGAGCAAAGCCAGCTCACAGTGTTGTAATTAAGCTCTATAGAAGCCTAGGGACAAACCAAGTCATTTTGGTCGGACATTAGGTTTTCTAAGGCTTAGTATATAAGCAAAACCTAAAGCTTTGTAAAAAGACTTCTAATAATCTGATCTTCTGTGTCATTGGGAGACTGCGAGAGAGTGAGAGAGTGTGTGTGTGTGTGTGCTACAGGAGCTACGGTGGTCGGAATCGCAAACGGATAGCAACAGTGTGTTGCCCACGAGGAGAGCTACACGTTGATGCTTACATCACGCGTGTTCATCTGTGTTTTGGTAGATTCACCCGTGAGCTACTTTTGGAGTTTCAGTGAGTAACTGTTGTCCGTTTTTGCATTTCAGCATATCCACGCAATCAGAGCGAGTAGAGCTACACATTAGGCACTTTAGTTTTCGGAAGCGTCGACCTGCAAAAATCGGCAAGACATCCTATGCGTTTTCTGCACGGAGGGAATTGGGTAGGTTTTTTGGTCACGGACCTTAGGGAGAGTGGCCTATTGGTGTTGATAGGATATCCCTCAAGTTTCATAACGTTTCGAGAATTTCTAATGGGCTTTTGGCTTGCAGTAGCATCATAGGAGACTCTCACATTCACAGAACCGATGGCATGTAGATTTGATATCTCTGTAGGAAGTAGTCATTAGTCGGTCGAGTAGAGGTTGACACCCTTTGCTTGTTTCCACGCGCCTGCGCATCGAGCTCCATCCTCAGTTGACAATTATATTTTAGGTGAGTTCTCGCTATGCTGACGTCCGTCGTGGCGTATCCGTCCAATAGCTCTCTTGGGCTACTTGGAAGCTTCAAAAGTACCTTGAGATTAGGTACAAGCTAGCATGCAACCACCAGCTCTCTAGGTAATCTTCAATGTAATATAATTCTACAAGGTACATGTAGCAAAATTAGTAGCACTGAAGTACCTAGTCTATGCACTTTGGCCCAATGCACTTTTATTTTATTTTATGTATACTTGAAGTACTTGTTTGACCTCATGCTAGCGTCTGCCTAGGGTGAAGGTTTTCTTCATGGTTCCAAGTATTTTAGGAGATCCATGAGTATATATTGGTGGTTGAAGAGGTTTATATAATATACTATGGTGCTTGCAATGGTGATAGTAAAATATATTTGAGTTTATATTGGAGCTCCAAGAGTACCAAAAGATTTCCTTTTGGAGCATACACACCTCTGGGGCTTCACAGAAAAAATTATACATGATGTAATACTACCTATATGTAGTTAATACCTATACGCATGGTACCTATACTAGATCATGCAAGAGAACAAAATAATTCAAGCACTTTTAAAGCATACTTGTGACTCGTCAAGAAAATGTATTGGATGCTTTATGTATGATTTTTGCCCGAGATGCTTCCGACACACATCCTTTTTGTTTGGGGACACTTGCGTCTCTGTTTGCCAAAAAGAAAACACGATGTCTCTTATCTCCTGCGTGATGCAATGACTTTGAGGCTGTTGACGCTGGCATAATTGCAATGGAAATGCTCATGTCTCAGCCTGTTTTAATCATGAATTAGTTGCTGCAAAATTTCATGGATGCAACCCTCTGAACCTCACCATATCCAAATTTCTTATAGACCTTGATGGATACCCTTTGGTATTCACCAACATCATGCATAAAGCTCTTTTTAGCTTCATATCGTCCTCAGACAAGGATGCTTTGAATTTGGTGATTGTGCCTTTAGAGTATAGACTTCTTTGATCCACAATGCAACCGTCAAGAAGTTGGCTTCTCTAGAAGCAATCGAAAGGTGGATTTCTTAGCTTCGCAATTCACGCCTTTTGTAGCTTCTTGCCATCAAAGCACCATTGTTTTGCAAATTGCACTCATATCTTCAAGCGTTGACAAGCGTGATGCATCCCGTTCTCGTCTCCTTTGATGACTCTCTCGTTTTGTCATGGCCCAATACTGTTGCATCCTATGTGTGGCTTCTTGACGAATCGTGGTTGAGTAAGCAGTGTGGCCATGAGGGGACATCCTATCATTTCTTGAATTGTCCTCGATATGATCTTGAGATGAGTGGGACCACTCCATTGGATTTGAAGCTTGCTAATGGTACCCAAAACCATTGCCTGCAATTATTGGCTACCATCCAATGTCGCGATCATTTGGAGGATGTTGTTGGTGTCCAATTGCTGCTTCCATGGGCGTGGGCTGCAATCCAAGTTGAAGGATTTGCCAATGCTGCTAGTGCAACACAACCCCCTCTTCCAAGGTGCTTTCAACCACACAAAAATGTTGTTGTTGAATATCCTCTCCCAACATGCTGATGCTTCCATCCATGGGTACCCTCCACCTTGAGAGTAGTTAGAAGGATGTTATTGTTGAATGTCCTATTGCCACATCTGAGCCACACCAACGTGGGGTAGAATAGAGAAGAGCCTTGCCCTTTTGAAGGCTAGAACACACATGTTGTAATTTTTGAGTGCATTTGCATCAAGGCAGGATGTAAATGTCATTGAGGCACATGGATATGAAATCCATGCTTGCTTGCTTCAAGAGAAGGAGATATGAGGGTAGATTGTTGAGCAACATGCAAGTAGAGAGAGAGAGAGAGAGGGAGAGAGGGAGAGAGAGGGAGAGAGGGAGAGGGAGAGAGACGCTCAGCTACAACAACACGCATGAAATGTAGATGAACAAAAATTTCAAGAGAAGGAGAGATGAGGGTAGATTGTTGAGCAACATGCAAGTAGAGAGAGAGAGAGAGAGAGAGAGAGAGAGAGAGAGAGAGAGGGAGAGAGAGATGCTCAGCCACAGCAGCACGCATGAAAGGTAGATGAACAAACATTTCAAAAAAATAAACATAAAGCGTAGTCTCACAAGAACATCTTCAAAAGTGTGCTAAAGCACCACCCATAAGTTCATCACAAAGAAGTGTCAAGGACACTACTTTTTGCACCACCTTTTCATGCTATCACCCCCCTTGTTTTTGACTAAAAACGGCATGAGGCCAAATCAAAGTGTAGGGAGTCATTATGCTCTTTATGTGGATAGGGGATGCAAGCTGATGAAGATTTCTTTGAGGCATGAATTTCCAAGAGATGACAAGTTGAGAAGAAAGAAGTATACAAAACATATCTGGTTCATGTGGAATGGGGATATGTTTTTTATTATTATTGTTGAACCACTCATGATCATAGTGTGTGCTCCAAAGAGTAGAGGATCTATTGATGCTTATTGTGTTGCCTAGTATTGACTAAATGAAGCGGGCACTATTATTGAGAGTTTCCAATGTTGATGGAATGAGAAATACACATTGGAGGGCTATGGCTTCATTGTGTCATAAAATCTAATATCTAAGCAACCCAAATGATTTTCTCATATTAAACTGACCATTTAATGTGGGAGAATAAACGGGAACAAGGGTAAGATATAGACATGAGCTTAAAGATCTATCTCAACACGAGGCCAATGGTAAAGGGGCCCAAATGAGAGATGGTCTATCAAAGAGCAAGGCTAACCAATGGAGCATAAGACCTTAGGGTTAGCTTCATTGGAGTGTCATAAAAACTAATATCTAACCAACCCAAATGATTTTCTCATATTAAACTGATCACTTAATGTGGGAGAATAAACGGGAACAAAGGTTAAGATATAGACATGTGCTTATATATCTATCTCAACACGGGGCCAATGGTAAAGGAGCCCAAATGAGAGATGGTCTATCAAAGATCAAGGCTAACCAATGGAGCATAAGACCTTAGGGTTAGCTTCATTGAAGACCTCCAATAATGTGTGTAAAAGTCTTTTGACCTTAGGTAAGCTAGGGCTAAGCTTGAGGCGCGGGAACCCGACCCAGCTCGCGGTGCTTGTCCTGCTTGATGACTAAGGTGCTTGAGGTGCTTGATGATTTAGGTGCTTGAGATGCTTGAGGTGCTTAATGATTGAGATGCTTGAGGTGCTTGACATGCTTGACATGTTAGGGTTGCACTTGAGGTGAGAACCCAGCCCAAGCTTAAAGTGCTTAAGGGCCAAGCTTGTGGTGGAAATTGGGCCTATGCATGAGGGGTTGAGGTGTCAAAATGTCAAATATTCAATCCCTACAAGGAGGGGGAGAGCCCTACATGAGGGGGGATGAGAGAGAACACCCAGGCACTCACACAAGGCATGCATGGTACAAAGAAAGCAAAAGGGACACTTGTCAAGTTCCTCATCATGTTGCCCTCATGGTGTGTCTAAAGCCTATTGGGTGGCCACCCAAGGGGTCCAATCATAATTTAGGGGATTTAATTAATTTATTTTGCATTTATCAAGTCCTTTCTCTCAAAGGGGAAAGGGGGACACTTGTCTCAAGGCTACCCTTGCTGCTTGTAATGCCTCCTTCTTATGATTGGCTAGGCCTGGAGGGGTCCAATGAGCTTCAAGCATGAGCTACAAGGGGGGGTCGACCCAAGCAAGCTAGGGGGTTGCTTAGGGGGTATACTCACCCACACACACTCACAAACACTCTCATTGTGTGCTATGCAAGGTGCAAGAGCTCCATCTCCTTCTCCAAGCTCCTTGAGAAGTTGAGAGCCTACACCAACACTCTTGGCTATGGAATGAAAATCCAACCAAGAGCTATGCTTCAATGCTTAAGATTTCCATCTTCTCCATCTTCATTACTATGCTATTATGTATGCTAAGCAGGAAGAGTGATGATAAGTGAGGAATTATTTCTTTCTCCTATGGAATACTCTTCTTCCTCTTCCCTACCCTCATTCCCTGCTAGCTCTCTCCACCTTCGAAGGTGTTTGAGGTCTTGGGATAGTTAATGCTTTCTAAAAAGTGCATGTTATGATTATTGCAAGAAGGATAATGGTTTATTGCAAGTAGATTAGTTACTTAATGCAAGTAGATTAATTGTATTGCAAGGTATATTAATTGTTGCTTTAGGCACAAGTTGATGCATAAAAGTATACATCCTCATGCACTCAAATGATTTAGGGAACACAAAGACTAATGATGTTCATGAGTTCTTGATTGTTTTCAAGCTAAGATTGATTGTTGATATTATGCAAAAGCTTGGTGTATGAAGCTTCCATCTCCATACTGCCAAAGAGGTCTCAAGGAACACAAAGATTGTATTGTATCAAGTCTCTCCTAATGAGAGAATCTATAATACAAATTCCTTTTGGAGGGGGGACCGGCTCCACATAAATCCGGTCCTCAACTGTTGTCATATTCTCTGAAATCTCTCTCTCTCTCTCTCTCTTTCTCTCTCTCTCTCTCTCTCTCTCTCTCTCTCTCTCTCTCTCTCTCTCTCTCTCTCTCTCTCGCAAAGGTATTGCTCATGCCTAGTTAATTAAGTGTTATGATTAAGTTGCTACTACCAACTAAGTTCACCCTCTTTGCTCTCAAAGTTGCTCACATTAATTCTCTTAATTCCGCTATTCTCTAAGTTCATAGGCCATTTCCATTACATTGGTATCAGAGCATTTGGTTTCTCTTTTCTTGCTGAAGAAGAGAGGTTCTTAAGTAGCCTATAAATGGTTGATGTTGTTAATTATATTAGGGTAAGTGGAACTGGGATCTATTATCGATTTTGTTGAGCCCACTATGTGGGGGATGGTGCACACCTCGGGAGCTTTGGACTTAATAATGGAGTCTTTTTAGACTTGCCTACGGCTTTACCATTATTGAGCCATAAGAAGTCCGAAAGGAGCTAGCCCTCGGCAACTTTGCTATGTTAGACCTACTCCTCTACTCTCTATAATTGACCACTTTGAGCCGTGGGTGTAGATACTTAAGAGCCAATTTTCAAAGGCTAAGAGGAGTGGCAACTAAGGTTTTGAATTGCCAAAGCATACACTAAGTACATACATAAATTTTGTTAACATGGCTGGCAATAATCAAGAGAGTAGAATGAACATTGATAACTTTGATTTTGCACATGAAGGTGCTAATGATGATGCTCCCATGTTTATCAAGTGTCTTGTTTCTAAGCTGCAACAAACTATGGGAAACCCAGCCCTACAAGGTGAAGTTTTCCAACAACTTCATAGTTATGGGATTCTCCAAACTCCCCCAAAAGAGAGAGAAGCTGATAAGTCTCTTCAAGAGATTTCCAAGAGAGGGCTCTCTATGGTGAGAGAAGAGGAGAACCCATATGAAGCACTTAAACATTTACTAGCGGGCTTACCTCCATCCAAGAAGAGAGGTGAAGTCTCTACTATAGAGCCTTCACCAAGGGAAGGAGAAATAAGTTAGTCTCCCAATACTTCCGAAGTTGTGGCTCCAAGAAGACGGTAGCCTCAATGATCTCCGACTCCCCCCAAGAGGGAAATATTGCCGCAAAGTTCTCCTTCTCGTTATCACAAAAAGGAAGAGAGGTATCAAAAGAAGGAAAAGGAGAGAAAGAGGTCACCCTCTTCTCCATCTTCATCACCTTCCTCATATTCCAATGAAGGTAGCGTCTCTTCTCTCAAAGAGCTCAAAAGGAAAGGCCATCGCAAGTCCTATCCGGTATGGAGAAGGTCCAAGAAGCTAAAGAAGTTCAAGGAGGGAGGAAAGGACACCACTTTTCTTACCTATGATGGCACCTTTGGTGCTACGGACAAGATCTTGGCCTTCATCCAACAGTTTGATGTGGCCTTTGCCATGGAACGGGAAACCTATTCTTGATAGTGATCCTATTTAGTGCTCTATAGTCGACACACATACGATATGTGCCGTCTTTCTTTTGCACTAATAGCACAGGTGAGCAAAATGGAGATGAGCTAGGCCTAACCATGCCCTTCTCAACTAACTCATGCACTTGCCGCATAATCTCCTCTTGTTGAGCTTGAGAAACTCTATAAGGACGTTTATTAAGCGGTGAACTTCCTTGAAGAAGTTCAATTGCATGGTCATCATTACCTCGTTTAGGAGGTAGCTCACAAGGGATGTCGTCAATAAAAACATCTTGAAATCCCTTGAGAAAATTGGATAACTCTAATTCGCAATGAGGCTAAAATTGCTTTGCTGCGTAAAGAGCTGGAGTTGAAGATTATGCATAAGGAAGTTGATATGGACACTTTCCTTGCTAGTGTCAAGGATATCAATGAGCAACTTATTTCTGCAGGTGAAGTTATTTCAGACAGTTCCCTTGTGCAGACTATTCTTGATGCCTTACCAGATTCTTACCAGACTTTTTCTAGTACTTGGAGACTTATGACCCAAGGAAATCCAGAAGTTGTCAAGTTTGATGCATTATGCACATTGTTGTTGCAAGAGTCACTTTCCAGAAAAAATAGGACTAGACAGCATGCAGTTGAACAAGCTTTTATTGCTTCTCAAAGAAAGGGTGGTAACAGCAATGCAACCACTTCTTATGGTTCCGCTGTGAGTGGAAATTTTTTTGTTCCTAATGCTTCTGCTGGCAACAATTCGTCTGGAAATTTTGGTGATAAGGGAAAGAAGAAGATGCGTTGCCATTATTGTAAAGCCAATGATCACTTGATCAATTCGTGTCCTAAGTTGAAGGCCAAAGAGGCTAAGAAGAAAGAGGGTGGTTCCATTGCAAATGTTGGTTCCACTACAAATGCAGCCATTGTTGAGTCTTCTATGATAGGAGACTGTGTTGCTGATGTTGATGCAAAATGGTCTTTTAGCGCAGAGTGCAATTACAATCCTGCTGTCCATGATGCATGCTAGACAACATGCAGTTGAACAAGATTTTATTGCTTCTCAAAGAAAGGGTGGTAACAGCAATGCAGCCACTTCTTATGGTTCTACTGCGAGTGGCAAAATTTTTGTTCCTAATGCTTCTGCTGGCAGCAATTCGTCTGGAAATTCTGGTGATAAGGGCAAAAAGAAGATGCGTTGCCATTATTGTAAAGCCAATGATCACTTGATCAAGTCGTGTCCTAAGTTGAAGGCCAAAGAGGCTAAGAAGAAAGAGGGTGGTTCCACTGCAAATGCTGGTTCCACTACAAATGCAGCCATTGTTGAGTCTTCTATGATAGGAGACTGTGTTGCTGATGTTGATGCAGAATGGTCTTTTAGCGCAGAGTGCACTTACAATCTTGCTGTCCATGATGCATGCTTGTCAGTTGCTGCAGATTCACATGTGTGGTATTTCGACAGTGGTGCTACAAAGCACATGACCTCACATCATGAATTGTTTACCTCTCTCAAGTCTGTCCCTCATGGGAATTTAGTCACTTGTGCCAACAACGCCTCTTATCCAGTTCAGGGAGTTGGAAAGATTGTGCTCACTACTGCTAATGGCAGTTCCTTCACACTGGTTGATGCACTTTATGTACCTAGGATCAAGAAGAATCTCTTGTCTGTATGTACACTTGCTAGACTTGGACTTGTAGTCAAATTTGTGGATGGCAGATGTACAGTTCATGATCTCAGTTTTGGTGATGAAATTGTTGCATCTGGGATTTTGTGCCGTGGGTTGTATAAGCTCACTTTGAATGACAAGTGTGGAAAAATTTTTGCAAATGCTATTGTAGATTCAAGGGCTATTTCAAATGCAAAACTTTGGCATGCATGTTTTGGTCATCTAAATTTTGCCAGTTTGCTGCGTTTCTAGAAATCTGATATGGTTGCTTCTTTGCCGCCTCTTGAAGCACCTATCAAACATGTTTGTGAAGGCTGTATTTTGGGTAAGATGCAGCATTCTAAATTTCCAAAGGATGGTTCAGTTCGGGCCACATGCAGGTTGTAGCTTGTGCATAGTGATGTTTGTGGGCCCATGCAAACTCCGTCCTTGGGCAATTACCTGTACTTCATGACTTTCATTGATGATTACTCCAGGCATGCATGGGTATTTCCGCTTAAAGCGAAGTCCAAGGTTTTTATGTGCTTCAAACAATTTCTGGCTATGGCTGAAAATGTCTCGAAATGTACTATGGGCACCCTCCGTTCCGATCGAGGGGGGGAGTAAATGTCTCATGAATTTAATGCATTTCTGGCTAGTCGTGGGATAAAACACTAATGTACACCTCAGCAAAATGGTGTTGCTAAGAGCAAAAACAGGTCACTGACAGAAATGGCATGATGTATGGTCAAAAGTCAAGCTTTGTCGCATTCTTTTTGGCTTGAGGCCATCATGTGTGCCACTTATGTACTTAACAAGTGTCCTACGAAAGCTTTGCAGTCTATTACTCCATATGAAGCATGGCATGATAGAAAGCCTTCTATTGAGCACATGCGTGTTTTTGGCTGTTTGGCATATGCTTTGGTGCCACAATTACAGCGCAGAAAATTGGATTATAAGGCTGTCAAATATATTTTTGTTGGTTACAGTTCTGAAAGCAAAGGTTATAGATTGTATCATCCGCAAACAAAACGTATTCTAGTTTCTCAGGATGTAGTGTTTGTGGAAGATTTTGTTCAGCCCTTGTTGTCATGTACTAGAGATAGTAATGTAAGCTCACAAGACATTTATGACACTTTGTTGCCTCTTTTCAGTGGTGGAAATACGAATGTAAGTTCCAATGAGGCAAATGTACAGCTTGTGGGGGTTTCTGAAAATGTTTTAGATCAGCCTATTACTGATGCAGATGTACATGATGTACTTGATGAGGAAAGGGCTGAAAATGAGCAGGCTAGAAGTTTGCCAAAATGGCTGATGCACACTTTGCGTGACAGTAAATTGGAGAGTCTCCCCCTTATGATTTTTGTAGCCCTCTCTAGTAGAGGTCGTTGTAGCCCTATGGGTAGTTCATTAACTAATAGAAGGATCTTTTTCTTGGAAAAAAATATCATGTTTCTTGGGCGGTCTAAGGAAATTCCTATGCTTGGCTTCCTTGGTCAACATGAATAACAATGCAGAATTATAAATTTGTCTTATCAGATTAGTGACATATTTGACTATGTCTTATGGTTGAGGTTAGGCAGCTTCAACTTCTTCCACATCCAATACCTCTGCTTGAGTTATGATTGGAGTAGATGATACCTTCCTTTGTACCTTCCGTGGATGTTGAATGACAGGAGCATCCTTGGAGCTTTGAGTCACTCTCTTCAAGGCCATCATATCGTGATAGATAAAAGGAAAGCTTTTTCGTGAATAGTAGAGTTATGGCTTCCTTGCTTGTCGAGAAGATGAGAAGAGAGAGAGAAAGAGAACTCAACAATCCAAGGGACAACACGATGGTGATAGAGATGGAGTTGGAGATGCAGATAGGTTTAGGGTGAGAGCCCGAGGGAGAGAGGTGGAGGGTGGGAGGTTGAGGAGAAGATACCTCCGGCATCAAGGCAAGAGAGCTTTCGCTTTTGAGAAATTTTTTGTGTATGTGTGTATTGAAAGTGAGGAAAGAGGGGTCTTTATATAAACTCTTAAGGCCAAAAGCACGAGCTAAGAATAGAAAAAAGCAAGAAGATAAGTTTGTGTGCGTTCGTGGCTTTTTTTTGGCAAAGCAGGCAAGCGCGATTTTGACTCCGATTTTATGAGAGCTTGTCTTCCAGGAAAGGAAGCTCTAACCTTGACTTACTTTCTTTGCTTTCCTTAAAATACTTCTTCTTTCCTAAAATCACTCTTTCTCTCCTAAAAATACTCCTTCTTTCCTTAAAACACTCTTTCTTTCCTAGAGCTTAGACGAAAGTTTATGTTTCTTTCTTGAGGGTCAACTCTTATTTGCAATTATAGCTCATAACCTAACCTACTTCCTAGAGCTTAGACAAAAGTTTATGTTTCTTTCTTGAGGGTCAACTTTTATTTGCAATTATAGCTCATAACCTTAGCTACTTAGTCTTCCTAAGTGAGTAAGGGCTATAACTAATAATTTAGGAGTTCAAATTTTTATCTAATTGTTCTAATAAAGCTCTCTATGACTTAACAATTGTGAACCTTAAACACTTGTGCAAAGTAAATGAGCTAGTTTTTATTGAAAAATGTTGAGTACATTACAATTAGGGATTTGAGATGTCCGCATCTTGAGAAAAAGTGAGTGTAGTCCTACTCTCATTACCTTGTCCACCATTATGTCCAAAAGGGTAGTTTTCTCAGTTTGCTTCAATTGCTACTGCTGCTCTATTAGTAAGACATGGACAAGTGTTTTGATAATGTCCCAACTCTTCTTATTCAAAGAATCAAACATCCAAGCGTGGAGGATTTTGCACATTAGCACAAGCTTTGATTCTCTTCAACTCTTCTTCTAATCCCTTGATCCTTCATTAAAGGTTTAGCTCGTAGTGAAGAATCTTGTACAGTGGTAGGTTTCGGGACTTCCAATTGCAAGCTAAGCGGTTCTCTTTAACCTTGGCAGAAATGCGCTACCTGCTGCTCTATAGTCATTGGCACTATGTAACATCTAGGCCTTACAAACTTTGAGTAGTACTCTTCCAAGAATAAGTTGTATTGTTTCAAGCTAAAGAACTCATTCATCTTTATCACTTCATGGGCAGGAGGTAACCATATTTCCTGTTTGATTTCCCTCTAGCTCTGGGAGTTTTACAATACCCCTGTGTCATGGCAATGTTGTTTTCACCATAATTTTGCTTCTCTTGAGAGATGAAACATTCCTAGCATTTCTTGATTTGTAGGCGTGGTCCTTGTAGTAGAGAAGTAATCATCCATTATTTCAATCCATACTTCCGTGTCCTTCTCAATATCAACACCCTCTCATTTAAAAGAAGGTGACTGCATTTGTTTGAGAATCGATTTCTTCTCCTGAATTGTTATGTAAACAGCATCGTTCTGAGGGTTTTCTAATATAAGAGTGATTTAAGGGTTCCCTTGAGTGTACACATATATTAACATCAATGTTTATAATAACTCAAAACACTAAGGTATCACTAGTCTTACACTTATCCGATCCACTAGCTCAATCCTATGACTTAACCAATAATTACTTATGCAGTCCTTTCAAACTCAATCACAGGACTTAACCAATTGTGACTTATCCAGTCCATCAAAACTCAATCACATGATCTAACCAGTCATGGCTTATCCAATCACATGACTTACACATCATGACTTATCTCAATCACATGATCTAACCAGTCATGGATTATCTAATCACATGACTTACACATCATGGCTTATCCAATCCACCAAAAACTCACTTACATGACTTAAACTAATCAAATTTGTTTTTAAGAAAACAACTTGATCTCCTATTTATAAAGTCATCAAAATGTCATATAGGGATCTATAAAGATCTCTCCATGAGCAACCTATTAGAGATTTCAATTATAACTGTGATACACACAACTGACATGTCGTAATATCTCTATGGGTTGGGTAATGGCCGATGGGTATAGAAAATGATACGCGCAAGGAAGATCAAATTAAGGCTCTAATACCACTTGTGAAGTCCCCAACCCTGGAAGATTAGGGCAAATTAATAGTTGGCCTTCCTTTATTCTCAAGTTCCATTGACAACATCCTACTCCATTTCCACAAAGCCGAGATACGAGCAACAAAAGTGAGGAAGTCCTCTATCCATCGTGATCGTGGTTGTAAGGGTCATACACCATAGGCCAGGTCGATAATCAAGGGATTTCAATGGAAGCCAGTTCCTATATCACAACAATAAAATCTCATTGAAATACTTAGGATCTATAAACAACACCTTTTTTCCCATGTTAAGGAGGCACGACTATCATTCATAAATCCTAAATGTGATATGAGACTTATGCTTAACTAACTAATAGTCTTGTGAAAAGTACTCGACTAATCGGATCCACATGTCCATAGACATAGATCCATTTGGATACTAGCCTCCCACTTTCCACACTGCACTCACCCAATCTTCTTGTTTTTTGACTACTATCACATTGTTTTCCATAGACAAAGAGTGTTCCTTTATTAATTCCAGACAGAGGTTCGTTCATACAGCCCTTCAAACATCACCAAAACAATTCAAAAAAGACCTAATCAAGACAGTCTTATATTTAAACAAAAGAAATAATTCTCCGATTTCCTATGAGTTTGTTGCTACCTGTGGATTTCCTTGGTCTAACCAATGGAGCCTTTGCAAAGAATTTACTTATTTGCTAATTGCGAATTATGCAACTTTTCCAATTGCAGCAACACCATTTTTTTGAGGTGTATATGGCACTGTATATTAGTATTTTATCCCATGACTAGCCATAAATGCATTCAATTCATTAGACATATACTCCCCCCTTGATCAAAACAGAGGGTGCCCATAGTACATTTAAAGTCATTCTCAGCCATAGCTAGAAATTTCTTGAAGCACATAAGAACTCTAGACTTATATTTAAGTGGATACAACCGTGCAGGTATGGAGTAATCATCAATGAAAGGCACAAAGAAAAGGTAAGTGCCCAGGAATGGAGTTTGCATGGGCCCACAACATCACTATGCACACAAGCTACAACCTACATGTATCCCTTATTGAACCATCCTTTGGAAACTTTAAGCACATCATCTTACCCAAAATATAGCCTTCACAAACATACTTTATAGGTGCTTCAAGAGGTGGCAAAGAAGCAACCATATCAGATTTTCGCAAATGCAACAAGCTGGCAAAATTCAGATGCTTAAAACATGCATGCCAAAGTTTTGCATCTAAAACAACCATTTAATCCACGACTGCATTTGTAAAACTTTGTCCACACTTGTCATACAAAGTGAGCTTATACAACCCACAACAAAAAATGCCAAATGCAACAATTTCATCACCAAAACTAAGATCATGGACTATGTATCTGTCATCCACAAATTTGACAACAAGACCAAGTCTAGTAAGTGTAGATATAGACAAAAGGTTCTTTTTCATCCCATGTACATAAAGTGCACTAACAAGTGTAAAAGAAATGCCATTTGCAGCAGTCAACAAAATCTTTCCAACTCCCTTGACCAAATAAGAGGCATTGTTTGCACAAGTTACTGTATTCTAGTGAGGGAGATCCTCGAGAGAGGTTAAAAAGTCACGATGAGAGGTAATGTGCTTTGTAGCACCACTTTCAAAGTACCACACATGAGCATCTATAACAACTTCCATACATGCATCATAAATAGAAGGATCATAATTGCACTCTGCACTAAAAGCCCATTCTACATCTACATCAACATCACAATCTCCTTTCATAGAAGACTCTACAATAGTTTCACTTGTAATGAAACCAACATTTTTCTTCTTGACCTATTTTGCCTTCAATTTCGGACAGTCCTTGATCAAGTGATCATTAGCTTTACAATAATGGCAACACATCTTCTTTTTTCCCTTTTCACTAGAATTCCCAGACAAAGTGCTACTAGTAGCAGAAGCATTAGAAACATGTGCCTTTCCACTAGCGCTACATTGTTATTACCACTTTTTCTTTGAGCAGTAATAAAGTCCTATTCAACTCACGTTGCTCAACCCTTTTTTTCTAGAAAGCGATTCTTGCAACAACAATATGCATAATACATCAAACTTGACAACTTCAGGATTTTCTTGGTTCATAAGTTTCCAAGTACTAGCAAAAGTCAGGTAAGAATCTAGCAAAGCATCAAGAAAAGTATGTACAAGGGAAGTTTCAGAAGTGGGTATCAAGCATATTAATGAGGAACTTATTTTTGCAGGCGTAGTAGCAAGAAAAGTGTCCATTTCATCTTGCATAATCTTTGACTCCAACGCTTTACATAGCAATGAAATTTTAGCCTCATTGCAACTTGCATAAAGACCATCCATAATATCCCAAGCTTGTTTTGCATTTTTAGTTGAATGAATGTGAGGAGTAATAGTGTGCTTCATAGACAACACAATCAACATATGAGCATGTGCATCTCTAACATCCCAACAAGCCTGCTCAACTGTAGGCAAAACAGCTTTGGCAGCAACAACCCTGCCACCAAAACTTGCAACATCCTCAACATTGCCTGTATCCTCAGAACCAGGGCCATGCCATGCACAACATTCCAAACATCCTTTGACACAAGAACGCGTTGCTTCATGTAAGCCCACATTGGGCAATTATCCCCATCCAATATATCCTCAACAGCAAAGATCTTGAACACATGTGTGTTGTTTTCAACCATGGTGAATACTTGCACATGATGTGAAAGCTGCCCAAAAAGAGGAGAAATGAAGAGGGACTAATTCATGTTGTATAGCACAACCCAAAGAAGACTGTAAGGGACCTGATATGCAAAAAGTGGCACTGACAAGAATTTTGCACAAAATGAAAAAATTACCTACGTAGTACTGCTTGTAGTGGAAATGAAGGCCAAAATGAGTCCAAATGGAAAATCTGAGCAGACTGTACTCTACGAGCCATCCTGAAGTTTTTGTCGACGTGGTGATGCTCATCAAAGCTCACTAAAATTTGAGAAAGTGAGCAGGCATGTGCTTGCAATACTGGCGAACAAGCCCGGGAGGACGCAACCTGCTCTAATACCAATTGTTGGAAATAGCGTTGTAGGGAAACACACACAGCTTGGAGAAGGCAAAGGAAGTTCAGGGCACACAACAGAGAGTATGTATTGCTTAATGCACAATGAAAGATAAGATAGCCCCTGAGTGATGGGCGTATATACAATGCATGGGGGAAAAACCTCCTAGTGAGGGAGAAAATGCCTTGGTTGTCCTAAGTGTGTTCACACACATCACTATCAGATGAGTATGGTAACACTTATGAATACAATGCTTTCAATAATATATGGATAGATATAAAAAAAAATCAAATTGCTATGATCAAGTATTATGGAGTAGATGAAACTGGGTGAAGAGAAACTTAAATTTGTAATAAAGTTTAGATTCAAAAATGCCAAAAAATGGAAAGAACCAGTATTTCATTGATGAAAAGAGCCTTGGATTATAGGCAAAATAGAAGAGATACCCCATCTCACAAAGTCCAATAAAAAATGGAGTTATGGTGGATTGTATCTTTTTAGGTACAAGTAGAAATCCACAACACCTTGAACTAACTTTTTTCGCATCCAAGTATTCCAAATGATATGGAGAGTTAGAATGAAGGTGAACTTCTCTATGTTGATTCTATTGGTGCATTCATAATTGAATGGACTAGTTGAGTTGAACGCGTTGAAATGCATGTTTGGTATATGTGGAGGTGCAAAGACAAAATACCCTTTGTCTCAATAGTATGGCAAACATGGGAGCAAGAAGATGGATTGCTAAAGTGAATTTGGGAAACCACGCTCTAGAGATTTTTACCAAACACTAAGAGAACTTTTGTGAGCAAACAAAATATTGATCGAGCCATACATCTAATCAAGGAAAAGATTGATTAAAAAATGGGATTTGTCCACTTGTTTACAAAAGGAGGATGCTGTATACAACACAATTTTAATTTATGCTCATACAGCCATTGAAGAGATGTTGCAAGATCATGACATGAAACCCAATTATTAAGCTTTCTTTGGGGAGAGTAGAGACTACTCATACTAACTAATGTGCATGATGGCATTGAAGAGATTCCCTTGCATAATGACCCATAAGCCATATCTTTAGAGATAGTAAAGACTGCAATATAGAATCCAATTTGCAATAAAGTATATTTCAAAAATATTTTACATCAATGTTTAGTGAAATATAAACTAAAAGTAGAAAATTACAACTTTGATCTCACTTTTATATTATGTGGATGCACTTTGTTTTAACACCTAACAAAAGAAACATGGACCTGACCTAAAAGCCTTGCAAGGTATTTTATGTCAAATCATAGAGTTTTTATTATTACAATATTATGTGAGAGAGATAAATATTGATAATTTTGATTTGTTACTGTGTTTGAAATGCCCGTAGATTGTAGAAAATACTGTAGCATTGGGATGTCTCCAAAACCTTGAAAGTAAATATCCATATATTTTATTATGAAGGAAAAAGCTTCAAGAAAGCTTCAAAAAAGCTTTAGGTTAATCTAAATTTTTATAGTTTTTATAATTTGACAATTTTGACTGTACTGTTGCATCCGGAACATCCCAAAATCCTAGAAACTTCCATAAAGGGTCTCGCGCCAATGCTGAACCCTTTCGGGTAGTTTCCAAATAGAATATCATAATTTTGGCCACATGGTTGCCTTTGGAATGTCCGAAAACCCTAGCAACAACCATCCATACATGATGAATGGCCATCGTGTATGGATAGTTGTTTTTAGGGTTTTTGGCCATTTCAGAGGCAACCATGTGACTAAAATTGTGATATTCCATCTGGAAACTGTCTGAAAGGGTCCTGCACTTTGGGTACTTTTGGAACCTTTTTGGCTCAAAACCCCATCTTTGGGTGTCAAAATGAGGCATATAGGTAGTTTTTCTAGGGTTTTGGGACATTCTGGATGCAACGATGCGGTCAAAATTGTCAAATTATTACAACTATAAAATTTTAGATTGTTTTAAAGCCTTTTGAAGTTTTTAACTTCATTTTGAGGTCAAAATTCCATCTCTAAACTCATAATGAGACGTATAGATTTTGGGACATTTCAAATACAATGATATATTTTATATCTCTCATATTCTCATTTATAGAAATATTTAATGAATTAGCTTGTGTAAATATAAATATTTTAGGAGGGGATTAGATCATTTTTAAGTCAAACATCACTTGGTTGGGTGATATATGAGGCACATGGATGCTTCTGTAAAAACTCTTTGGCTTTTAGCTAAAACTTATGTTTTCTATGTGATTTTTTTTACAACTTCCAAATGTGGCCCCCTCATTGAAGAGAGAGAGAGAGAGAGAGAGAGAGAGAGAGAGAGAGAGAGAGAGAGAGAGAGAGAGAGAGAGAGAGAGAGAGAGAGAGAGAGAGAGAGAGAGAGAGAGTAGCGAGTCCTGCTTTTGCTTCCCTGCATGCATGTACTTTGACATTGGGGATCCTTGGGAATTAGAAGCCTTCAATATTTTATAAGGCGGAGGAGAAGCAACTGAATCTTTGCCCCTTGACTTCCTTCTTGGTGGAGTACTATCAAGAGAGCTGTTGGAGGTGGTTGGCTCCAGTGGTGAGCTATCCTCCACTTGGCTGACTGCAGGCCTCTGACTGTAGACCTGCTTGCAGCTTGCAATCGCTTTCCTCCCTCTCTTTGACCTATGGACCCTGCACCATGCTTCCCTGCATCAAGACTACACCACTACCTCAACGTAACGACTGAGCTTTACTGTTTGAGATTTTAAAAATATTACGATTCATTTTTTTGAAGTCCAAAAGTCATTTTTTTTCAAGTGTGTGGGCCACCATCATGAACTATACAAAGTGTGTCATGTGTTATGCTTACAAGATGTGCTTGTTGGCATATGTTAGCTAGCACAAAAAGCGTGACACGTTAACATGCTTTCACCCACATTCGTATAATATGAGGTCAAGGAAAATACGCCCATATATGACGTATTATACGTTTCCCCTATAACATATAATGAAATTTAGAGTGCCACAAAGTTCTTGAAAGTGCTTTTAAAGTGCCACCAAGTAGTTTATAGTGCTTCCAAAGTGCACCAAAGTGCTGGTAAAGTGCTTCAGAGTGCTATCTAGTGCCACAAAAGTGCCTTAGAGTGCTCTTAAAGTGAAATGAAGTGCTTCAGAGTGCTTTCAAGTGTCCCAAAGTGCTTTAAAGTGTTGCAGATTTCTTCAAAGGGCACCAAAGTGCATGACATGTTGCTTGAAAGTGCCTCGTAGTGCTTGAAAGTGGTGCAAAGCGCTTAAAAGGGCACCAAAGTGCCCCTAAGTGCTTCGGAGTGTTCTCCAAGTGCATTGGAGTGCTTCACTAGTGGACATAAGCTGAACAATACAAAAAATTGAAGTAGAAACTGTGAATTTCTAGAAATAGACACCAACTCCCACTCTTCACCAACTCCCACTACTCAACCAACCTTACCTCACTTTGGTTGAAAAGGTGGATAAATGACATACCTACTTTTTTTGTGGACAAAAGGTGAAGCCATACCTACTTTTGTGAAAATACACCCGGAGGTGGTAGTAGGTAAGTGTTGCAATTAGATTTTAGTATTTTATAGTATTTTTAAATGTCTTTTGTGTGGCAGAGGGATCTGTACATGTGGTTCCAAGAGGCTCATCCTAACATTAGGATGTCCCTTAGATGCTTTGGGGGTCTGAGACCATACTTCATATGCAAGGTAGAAGGACCGCAACACCTGTTTTTGTGAATACCATGTTCAACTTGTTTACTTGAAAGAAGACTTAAATCAGATGTGCCATGGAAGATACGAGCATGCTTTTGCAGGTGTCTTGTGTGCACTTCGAGTGGTGGAATAGCGCAGTGCACAGCATCAAAAGCCACTTTTTCATCCTTGAAAGAACTGTGGGAGTATGTATTGTGTCGAAAGAAAACTGATAGTGATTTTCACCACAACAAATGTTTTTTGGGAGTATGCATTGATTGTAGGATTAAAAGGCTCTTGTTGTGTCCCGACGAAGAGAGTGATGGTATCTCTCGAATGACTCTCAAGCTTTTTGACAAGGTTCCTATACAGGAAAAGGATGAGAAGG
Organism: Adiantum capillus-veneris; assembly: GCF_014529385.1. Taxonomy (NCBI): domain Eukaryota; kingdom Viridiplantae; phylum Streptophyta; class Polypodiopsida; order Polypodiales; family Pteridaceae; genus Adiantum; species Adiantum capillus-veneris. Next base: position 169,513,113 of record NC_140934.1, on the reverse strand, counting down.
TCTAGGTAAATGTCAAAAAGACCTTGTGGTTCAACAGCTCAGTCCGATGAGTTTCATTTTTGGGCTCCGAGGGAAGCTAGGGAAGTTCATCAAACACAACTACTTGTACAAGTGGCAAGCTCAACAGTTCAATGAGTGTTTGGCCAATTTTTCTAACGATGTAGTGGTGTTGTCTATAGTGGATTGTGTAGAGAATTACTCCTTCAAGGTGCAGAATGAGATCCACTCAATGCATTGGTATTCATCCAAGGTCACAATCTTTGTTCACATTCATGCTTACGTGATGCGCTCGGTGCTATACAAAAGACAACTCACTTCTACATCTCTGATGAAAAGACACATGACACTTTGTTTGTGCAACATAGTTTTCTTTTGCACAATGAATGGTTGAAAAGACAGAACTATAGTGTCAAGGAACATTGGGTGTGGTCGGATGGTGCTGCACACAATTCAAAGCAAGGCGGTCAGTCTATTTTGTTGCACGATTCTTCAATATGATAGGTGTTAAAATGACACATAATTTCTTTGCTTCAGGCCATGGAAAGGGTGAACACGATGTGGCTAGTGAGGTGGTCAAAAGAGCCCTCACAAAAGAGAAGTTGAAATCTCATAGGTGGGTGATGCATAATGCTTCAAGAGTTGTTGCATTCCTCAATGCAACTCTCAGAAATCAATGCCCATAGACAAACAAGAAAGTTGATCATGCTTTTTGGGAGGTCAAGCTCGATGATGACGATAGAGTTATAGCATGGTATTGCAAGCGCATGGCAGGGTATTGATCCTGGCACTGTGTCAATGGCTACAGTCAGATGGATATGCATGGACTAAGGCACAGAGTGCTCGCTTGCTCAATACGCTTTTTGGGGTCCTAGGATAGCTCGTCCTCCACCTTCTTATTTCTCTTCTTCCGCATCTCCACCACTACAAATTGCAGGATTGATTCTATTTCAGCATCCTCTACCTCAGCTACACTGTCCTCCTTACATGCATCAGTACCTGGCAAGCATATTGTGATCACAATGAGCACGGTGACCATGATTCAGACATGAGAGGAGACAAATATACAAAATTGACATTACCTTGGTTGCTGGTGGACGGAGTTGTCTCCTTCAGAATGTCTCCATCACCACCCTTAATACTTTTCCCACCCTCAAAGTTCTTGTACTTCAACAGCATGGCGTCAAGGTCAAAGACCTTGTCCACACCGTGCATGGACGATGCGGAAACTTCTTTTCTCAGCCACTCGCTCAGTTGGACCAACGCACATAATTAGTCTCTACAACAGATTAGCATAAGTTTTATTGTATAAAATGACCAACCTACCTTCAAGCTCCTCATAATAATTCGCAAGTGCCTAGCATCTTGTTATATGGGGTATCTCCCATTTATAGTCTGGTACTACACACTTGGGATCAGTCGTGCTGACCACTAAAAAGCAGAACGTACGGTATCTATGGGCACACGACATCAACTGAAAGACACCGGCCGCATTTTTGCCTGACAGTTCTTGACCACATGCCACACAATATCCACACAAAAAAATAGTATCCACACTGCTGTTTCGTAGCTACAACATCCGTGTTACGAAAACTATGTTCATGTGCAAGTCATTTCAGCAGTCATCCTGTGACAAACTTCTTGACAGAGGATGGTATGCAAAGGAAGAGATTGGTTTACGGTGCGAGGTCGCGCTTGATACTCTAGTTGTCAAGTACATGATTGCAAGCCAATCACTGTTACTCTCGTTTTGGTATATGCGATCACAAATGCTCAACGGTAAGTACATTCCTATGGACCAGGTTTCTGCAGGTTTGGAAGATAATCCTGCTGTGGATGTGGAAGTGATTGATAAAGAGCATGGCCTACTGTTGGTGGTTACAATAAGGGAGCTATGCAGTCTTCAGCATTTGCGGCATGACATAATTGAAGAGTCAATGGACAAGGACCTATCAGATTTTTCCTTTTTCCTAGCTGGCCGTAAGGTGATGCGGCGAAGGGAAAAAGATATTTTGTGCAAAGAGTTGGATGGTCGGGTTGAAGTAGTGTCAATGTAACAGATATTCTTGTGAACCCAAGTGTATACAAATGACTTTCAAGACATGAAGTTTATTGAGCTCATTTTTCAATTGTTCCCTGTGAAAAAGTGTGCTTGAAATACATTTCTTTACCATGTCAAATCTCTCTCTCTCTCTCTCTCTCTCTCTCTCTCTCTCTCTCTCTCTCTCTCAATGTTAGACAAGACAAAGACATGATAGAAGAGTCATCTTAATTCATTAGAAAGTACAAACTCATCCGTGAACAATGGACTGAGATACAATTTCTGTAAGTATGGAATCAGAATGTCTTCAAGGTAAAAATCGAAGGAATGCCCCTCGAAAGAAGGTGGTGAGATAGTTGTTCCCGGCGGATTTAGTTCTCCCTTTTCAGGAGTATCATCAATCAGTAGTGTATTAGTTGCATCAAAGGGTACACCGATTTGGCTAAACGGTTTGTACAAAAGAGGTAAGTGTGGTTTTTTAGGGTGGTAGTGGCCCTCAACGGTAACGCATTTTCTTTGATCATACAAAAAGGCAAAATCTGACGTGTGAGCGTGGCATACACTGCAAACTATTCTAACTAGTGGCGACAAGTTTTGCCTTTGCATTGAAGACCATATGGCAACTCTGAAGCGCGGAAGAAGAAACTGAATAAATTCCTTGGTTCCTGGACGAACCACGACTCGACAAGTTCCCATCCGAAACGTTTGCAAATCCTCAAAGGGTTCTCTGTCACCGAGAGGCACCCGCATCAGCAGCAATCCATTGACGTCCAAGATAATCAACCTCTGTAAAAGTTGACAAGTACATATAAGTAGTTAGAAGCTGAACATATTTTGCCATACTTGAATAGACATTACCGGAACAACCGTATCTACAGGTAGCAAGGGTCCATACTGGGTCTCTGTAGTGTTCATGTCGTTGTTTCTCTCCTCTGTTTTATCTTCATAGTCATCATTCACATCTTCATCAGGGGTCTCCCCCATGGCTCTTTCTGCCTCATTCAAGGTTTCCTCCAAGGTCTTTTCCTCTCCCTCGGTTGATCGGCTTGCCTCATACATCCTTGCCTCATCCATATCAGTTTGCTCATCCCTAGGCTTGCTTTCCTCATCCATATCCTTTTGCTCATCTATAGGCCTGCTTTCCTCATCTTGGGTTTCAGCGATAGTCTCTTTTGGCTCCTCCACTGGCTGACTTGGCTCTTTCATTGTCTCCTCTGGTTGTACACTAGCACCTTCCATATGCTCATTTGACCTTTCCTCATCCTCGGCTCTTTCATCTTCTGCTGATATGACCCCCTCGGCCCGTTGTGATTCCACTGTATCGGATGTAGGGGTTTGTCGTGGTGGCACGTCATGTTTTGTTAGATCAATAGTGCGGTCATCCAAGCCGCTATCTTCAAGCTCTCTGGGGCTAGACATAGTAAGCAGGTGTTGTATTAAACTTACCCGATATCTTTGCAAATAATCATATGTGTAGTTTTTTAAAGCACTCTGCAAAATTGAAAGACCACATGGTGAGAATTCTTTTATAGACTAAACCAAAACTAACTGAATGCATTGCCAAATGGGTACCTTAGTCATGAAAGGTTTTAATGCAAAGTAGCTTTGCAAGACATATTCTGCATGGAGAAGACATCTCCAGCCGCAAGAATTTCCATCGGTTTGATTTGGGACAGGTACATCTTTGATTGGGGCCTTGTATAGTTCATACCTTCCACATAGCTTGCCATAGGCAAGCAACAACCTCTTTATACAACTGCACAAAGCAATGTCAAGATGTTAGCATGAGGCTTCAAATTTACATGGATATCTATAAGAAACACTTTCTGATACAAAACACTTACAGCCTAATTTCAGGGTGGGTTCCTTTTATTGAATTGAACACCCAAACTGCTGGTTGGTCAACATCAAGGCATATGAGACTCCAGTGATGGTTGTTCTCATATGGAAAGATGATGACAGTAACTTCCAGCATAGCACAATGGAGAAACCAACTCTCAAAGGTCCCAGATGGACTGTTCTTTTGTCTAATAATCACTGACATTTGTGGATCAAGAAGAAACACCTCTGTGTGGGTGTGCAATGGGAGTTGACTTTTGATCAGACTGCAGAGAGTTTACCTGAGTTAGCAAACCTATTATCTGAGTTTTCGAAGCTAGCAAGATAGTAACACTTACTTAAGACAAGCATAGATAATTGTGTCTGAAATTTGAGCATCTGGATTCTGCAATAAATTAATATCCACTTTTTCCAGAGCTAGCTTTCTGGCTCCATCTACAAATGGTATCTCTGCAAGCAAACCATCCTTCATTGAAAGTAGAGTTTCTTGATTGCTTGCCTCTATGGACAGGGTCACATTGCATTCTGTTTGCCTCTGGGACTCCACTGCTACTTTTGCTTTCTCCTTAAGCTCTGCTTCCCTCATGTCCACTGTTTGGCGAGCAATAGTCTCTGCCCTTGCCCTTGTATTCACATCATGTGTGACATCTACAACTGTGAGTTGTGGCACTAGCTCCGGGGGGTATAACAAAATTTCCCTCATTTTCTTATCCTTGCAGACATTGGGGACCAGTAGTTTGTCATACCTCCACCTTATTCTTTTCAGTGTCTCACTATCTTTGTCCATTATAGTAACCCTGTGGGCATGGACTGCAACAATGGTCATGTCAATGAAGTACTCTAGTAGGAAGTCCTCTGCTGCTTCTTGTAGAGCCATTAATGCCACCACCTTCCACCTTTTGGTGCCCCAGGTAGCTTCTTCACATATGGACCTCACCATCCTCTGGAAGGGCAGCTTTAGTATGCATAAATCTACACATTTCTGTGCCTTTCTGATTTCTCTGAAAAGTCCCATGCAGGTTTGTAACTTCTTCACCCTTGGCCCTTTCAGAATTTTATTGGGTTTTCCAGGTCTTTTCTTTGGGGTTGCAGATCTACTACTTGCTTTTGATGCTAATCCAGGTCCCTTGCCTGCCTTCCTTGCAGTGGATTTTGTTCTAGCCATTTCACTGTACACAAAAAGAAGAGTCTCTCTCTCTTTCTCTCTCTCTCTCTCTCTCTCTCTCTCTCTCTCTCTCTCTCTCTCTCTCTCTCTCTCTCTCTCTCTCCTTTCTATAGCTTAGCATATTTAAATAGAGAGAGAGAGTGAGAGAGCCCATTACTAAAGGCGCGCGTGGATCACATTTTGACCTCAACAAACACCTCCGCGCGCCGTTAGTATAAGGTAACAGAAATACTCTCTCTCTATCTCTCTCTCTCTATAACTCAGACATACACTGGTCAATGCACAGTACTAACGACGCGCATAGAGACATGCACACCGGTTATGCCTCTCTACGTGCGCCTTTGGTATAGAGAGAGAGAGAGAGAGAGAGAGAGAGAGAGAGAGAGAGAGAGAGAGAGAGAGAGAGGCTATGTGTGTGTGTGTGTGCCTGTATTTGTGTGTGTGTGTGTGTAAGTTATATTTGTGTGTGTGTGTCTCTCTCTATGTGTGTGTGTGTGTGTGTGTGTTATATTTGTGTCTCTCTGTGTGTGTGTGTGTGTGTGTGTGTATGTTTTATATGTGTGTCTGTGTGTTTGTGAGTGTGTGTGTGTGTGTTGTACTTGTGACTGTTTGTGTGTGTTGTTTGTTAAGACTGAGCTTGGTACTGTGACAGAAACAGAGATAGAGAGATAGAGGCAAAGGCAGAGGGAGAGGCAGACCTTCGTTATGTCGAAGGGTCGGCTTGCTGTCGGAGATGCAGACGACGACTCTTGCACTCTTTGTCTCTCTCTCTCTCTCTCTCTCTCTCTCTCTCTCTCTCTCTCTCTCTCTTTCACTCACTCTCTTTCACGAGGTGTGGTTTTTCTCTCTCTTGACCTCTATATATGACGTACAAAAGTATACGGTCTCAATAATGACCACACGTGTGACAACATGCAATTATACTCTAACTTATAGTGACACGTAGAGCGCCGCCGTGTGTATCCGTTATAAGTGTGATTTTGAGAGAGAGAAAGAGAGAGAACAATAGAGAGAGAGAGAGAGAGAGAGAGAGCCATAGAAAGAGAGAGAGTGGTAAAGAGAGAGAGAGAGTGATAGAGAGACACAAAGAGATAAAGAGAGAACAGATTGTGAGAGAGATAGAGAGAGGGAGAGACAAAGATTGAGAGAGAGATAGAGAGAGGGACTCCTTACTCTCAGAGAGAGAGAAGGGAGGGAGAGAGACAAAGTCAGTTTGACACACAAAAAGAAATGGAGGAGACACCTCCCTTGGAGTTCTTGCAAACCCCACCAACAAAAGGTGATCTCTCACTCTTTCTCTCTGTATTTCCAACAGTTGGTACAAATTGTGTGTGTGTGTGTGTGTGTGTGTGTGTGTAAACAAAGAAAAACCCAGACTGTTGTTCAACACACACACACACACACACACCTCAACACATACTTCCATAGACAGAGACACACACACACATACACACAGACACACACACACACAAAGATATACACATTCTCTCTCTCCCTCTTCTCTCTGTCCCCGTTACTAACGGCGCGCAGAGCCAACCAAACACTGGCTGCAGTTCTCTTCGCGCGCCTATAGTATAGTTATGACTCTCTCAAAAGGCACATTTACATCCTTGCGCGCCTTTCCCTCAATTGCACTTAAGGCGCGCGTAGAGAGTTGCAAAAAGCACGTTTTCGTCCTTGCGCGCCTTTAGTACAAATAGACACATACAAAGAGAGAGAGAGAGAGAGAGAGAGAGAGAGAGAGAGAGAGAGAGAGAGAGAGAGAGAGAGAGAGAGAGAGAGAGAGAGAGAGAGAGAGACTATGTGTGTTTTTGTTTGTGCTTTGGTGAGAGACAGATATATATATATATATATATGGAGAGAGAGAGAGAGAGATAGAGAGAGTGAGACTTGTCATGTTTCCTGATGAATAGGATTAAGGTACAGTAGGCAGAAGAGGCTGAAACCAGACCCAGAGCTTGTGCCAAGATTTCAACCTTTGCAGGCTCAGTTGCTTAATGTTTCTGCCAAAAGAACTGTTGACTTTTGTCAGGACATATCTGAAGAAAATTCAATTGGTGAAGATCAATCAGAGAGGTCACCAGGGCAAGAGGATCCCTCACCCTACAAGGCTGTGGTTCTCTGTACAGTACTTCTGAAGAAAAATACAAGAAAGAGGAATATAGACTTCTCAGATGATGCAGATGTGCTAGAAAGTAGTCCCTGTGCAACTAAATGTAAAGCCAAAGAGGATGTGTCTTCTCTGGAAGACCCAGCTGCAACTGATGAGAGGCTGTTTGATTTTGCAGCATCTTGTGGTGCTGGGGACAAGTTTGATCTAGTTCATTCTATGTTTAATCCAAAGTTTGACATTGAAGACCTGTTAGCTCAGCACAGTAATTTCTTGCAGTCCTACAGAGATAAGTTTGAAGTGATGGTGCAGGTAGGGAGGGTTGTTCTGCCTACTATGACTCTTGTGCATTTAAATGACTGTGGTGGAAAGGGACAGGGACTGAAGAAGTATAGGGAATTACCACCTTCTTGCCGACATTCAGCCTGCCCTTTGCATAAAAAAGAATGCAAACTCATTCAGGAAGCCTTTGGCTTTATGATTTACCTGAACAGCCTATTTGGATTCCTCATGCAGAATCCTGATGAGGTGTTAGAGGAGCAGGATGCAGCACCAGATGAAGAATACGAGGAGACAACTCATATACAAGAAGTCGAGGAGGTTGAAGACACAGTCGACCTTGAGGTTGAGGCAATTGAAGTACAAAGAAGTAAGATGCTCTCTGTGAAAACCACAGAAATCAAACTTCCATTGGATGTCAGTAACTTCACTGAGAAGCATGCTCAGATGATGTTGCCTGCTGTGCCTGACTTCAGGATTGGAGACAAGACCTATATCTTCTTACATGATGTGCAAAGTGTCTTTTATTTAAGGGAGGATTTCTCCCTGGCTATTATTTCCAGAGTCCAAGAGGAGAGGAGTGGATTTGTTTCAGAGGATAGTAGTGATGATGAGGCAATGGAAACATCCAGCAATCCAATGGAATGCCTTCGAAGATGCTTTGAGAAAGCTGAAAAATACAAGGAGACACTACCTGATGAAGCCACCTTCCAAGCAATAAGACAAAGCCTAAGACCATCAACAAGTAACAAAGAAGTGGAGGATTGGTTTAACCATTCAGGTCAGGGGTCAACTATATCTGTAGACCTGTGGCAAGAAAACCTCTTTCTGCAGGATGAGAGCTTCATGGTAACTCTCTCTCTCTCTCTCTCTCTCTCTCTCTCTCTCTCTCTCTCTCTCTCTCTCTCTCTCTCTCTCTCTCTCTCTCTCTCTCTCTCTTTGTGTCACTTCTGACATGGTATGTGCAGTCTTGGATTGCTGACAAGGATGACTTCCTTCGGCGCCGGACTCGAGAGTATCGAGGAAGGGATGCGGCCCTAGCGCAGTACCTTTCAAAGCTTTGCGAGTCGCCGATAGTAGTTTTTCACAATTGCATGTCACAAGAGGGTTCAATAGCAACTTACACATTCAAGACACTATCACGCTTCTTGGGTGGACCGGTGCTGCCCAAAAGTGCAGATAAAGTCATTCTTGTGGACAAAGTGTTTGCTAGAGATTGTTTTGGTTACTGCCCGGGCTATACAGGTGGTCGGGCAGCGTATTACTACACCTACACAGCAATGGCACTAGCTCTTGGTAGACAAAACCCAGATGAACTTTTAGAGTATGGCAAACATCCCATGATTCGTTACAAGGGTGACGTGCCAAAAAACAAAATTGAACCTTCAAAATCTTGATACACTTCAAGTAGCAATTGTATAAGATCATGTATTACATAAATTTTGTACAATGTCATCCACTCAGAGTATCTTTCTCCACTTGTGATTCACATACACCATTGTCTCTCTCCACCTTCGTTCACTTTCACGAGCTCCGGAGTTGTTGTATGCCATTGATCTTTTAACTTTTTGTTGTTGTAAATGTCTGATGGCTTGTGCTGTTGCTGAATTTGCCAAGACTTCTTTTGCCTGCATTCGATGAATGATTCTACGATAGAACCATTCAAATAGTTGTCTCAAACTGTTAGCCTTGATTCGAGAGCCACCATGTCGTGTGTGCCTGAAATAAGCATTTCTCGCCATGTAATGAGACTTTTCCATCCCTTGGGTATTCCATATTGCCGGGTTCCCATACTTTTGTATAAAATATGATAAATGATTGAAGATGATGTGCTGGATATGAAAACAGATTAGTTAGAATGTTTTATAGTCACATATTTGCACATAAGAGAGAAATAAATACATGATAATACCATGTAGTGAGTAATCTGGGTGTCTGTCCATGCTGTCTTGAATGATTTTTTCAGAAGGTTGAGATTTTCCTTGAACTTGTTCATATCACCTTGTGACCAGTCATCTTTGTCGCACATCAAAAATAGGATGTCTATTGATCGCCAAACCTCAGCCTTTGCGTTACGAGTAGTTGGTTCGTGGTCTTTGACTGCAATATGTAGCTTTTTCCAGCTCTAATACTCTACCTTGCTAACATAAGATGTGTTATATATTTTTCCATGTTTTGTTAGCTTCGGATCTCTTGTACCTTGGGGCTTAGATAAAAACCTCCATGCCTTCACCCCACCGATGGATGGTTTGCATGGGATATCCTTCTCAGCAGTTGATCTCTTTTCATCCCGCTGGATTTTCACATTGCCACCATGAAGCCCCATATCCGACAGTACCATTTCTAAGCACTGCAGGGCTACTTGTCGTTCTGCGGAGTTCTTAATCTTCCAAGCAAACCCGATGTATAAGTAGACCAATTTCTCCACAATTCTACAAAGGGCATGCATTGTACAAATGTGGACATTCACAAGTGGTATTTTCAAAACCGGTCGAAAAGCAGGATCCTCAATGTGACGTGTTGGAGCTTTTCTCCACCACTTTGGGTCCATGACCTTTGCAGGCTCCATGCAGAACAAACACGACGACTTTGCCATTGCACCCATTCCACAATTATACATGCACTTTAATGTTTTGAGGTCACCTGCAAGATGCCACTGAACTTGAAAGTCTCCCCTTCCATCTAGACGTAGTACCTCTCCCTGGTTAGTCTGTCGATCAATCACCTCCGGAATATTAGTTCGATGGAACACCCAATATAGAATCTCATGATCTTCTTTCTTTACCTGCAACACAAAATAAATGAGACTTAAGTAGATGTGAACATTTGAGCTTACCTGAGAATCTCGCTTACCTCAAACGCACCAAGCCACCATATGTTAGATTCTGATTGAACACTAAACTTTTGCAGGCACTGAGTTCTCTGAAATAAAGCGGTCCACTATATTTCGTTGTAGGACCTTAAACTTCTTGTCATGTACTATATCTACTACCAGGCTTCTACTTATAGGTGGCTTCAATCTCTTTCCTATATTGGCTTTGGGGTCAATGTTTTCCTTGTCAGGATAGATTGAATCTCTACATGAAGACAATGCATAAGTCAATAACAGAAAATTTGCTTCACTAACACTATTTAGGCACATGAAAACAATGCATAACAAGAAAAAACAAAAAGATTACTTAACTAAGACAATGTAGCCAACCAAGAAGCATCACCTTAATGCTCGGATTCTTTTCTTGAGACCTCCTGATGCAACCTGCAATGTTTCAAGATTGTGCAATTTCTTCTTTCGGATACGACCACCCAAGATGGTGTCCTTCATTTGACAACTTCGCACCTTTCCTTTCAGTTCTTGTACCTCTGTTTTATGTTGCAAAATGGTAACCTAATCTGTAGAATGTAAATGTGAAAGGCGAACAATCTCACATTGTTGAGCTTGGAGAATGCTCTTGTAAGTTTCAGCTTCTCTTGTAAGAGATTTACAATAACCCAGAAGGCCCTTTTCTCCATCACTAGCAAAGGTCAATAAGCTTGTAAGATTGACAAACGGTGGAGACGCATTAGTCATTGGATTCTTAGGGTAGAGAGAGCCTCTCGTCCAGATATCTATGTGTTTAGCTCCCTAAGCTCTGAGCGTGTCTATGGAAGCGGGAGGTATATGTGTGTTTGTTTTACTGCGCTTAATCAATGGTTGGTACTCATTGTCCAAATCAATGTGAAGGTGATATTTGGCTCGTTTCTGGGTAACATTTGTGCCATTTGAGGAGTGCGCCATTAGCCAAATGTGCAAGTTTAATGGAAAGTGAATAGCGGTTGCGCCTTCGTCCCTCCATGTTAGCCTCATTCCCTCCATATTGACGAGGTTCATTCAATGCAACTGAAAAGAGGATTATCCCTCAATCACTACAAACGAATGTTCAGAAGAGTAAGGAATCTACTTAAAGTACACTTTTTGAACTTTTACTATGAAAGACCCAGCTCTTTTATTTGCCATTTTTTCTAGAGAGAGAGTGCAAAAAATACATTTTCTTAGAAGGCCCTCCAAATGACCTCCGAAATTTCCTAATGTAGCATACTATTTATGCCAACTGGCATACAAAATATGCTAATTAGAATACACAATGCGTTGAAAGCTGCCATCTCTTCTCCTTGAAACCAGCAAAGGTATGCATACACAATATACAAAAAGCTTCCATCTCTTCTGCCCTAAACTAGTAAGGGTATACTAATTAGCATACTATTTATGCCAGTTGGAATAGACAATATGCGTGGAATGCTAATTAGCATATTGCACATGAAAACAATGCATAACAAGAAAAAACAAAAAGATTACTTAACTAAGACAACGTAGCCAACCAAGAAGCATCACCTTAATGCTCGGATTCTTTTCTTGAGACCTCCTGATGCAACCTGCAATGTTTCAAGATTGCGCAATTTCTTCTTTCGGATACGACCACCCAAGATGGTGTCCTTCATTTGACAACTTCGCACCTTTCCTTTCAGTTCTTGTACCTTTGTTTTATGTTGCAAAATGGTAACCTGATCTGTAGAATGTAAATGTGAAAGGCGAACAATCTCACATTGTTGATCTTGGAGAATGCTCTTGTAAGTTTCAGCTTCTCTTGTAAGAGATTTACAATAACCCAGAAGGCCCTTTTCTCCATCACTAGCAAAGGTCAATAAGCTTGTAAGATTGACAAACGGTGGAGACGCATTAGTCATTGGATTCTTAGGGTAGAGAGAGCCTCTCGTCCAGATATCTATGTGTTTAGCTCCCTGAGCTCTGAGCGTGTCTATGGAAGCGGGAGGTATATGTGTGTTTGTTTTACTGCGCTTAATCAATGGTTGGTACTCATTGTCCAAATCAATGTGAAGGTGATATTTGGCTCGTTTCTGGGTAACATTTGTGCCATTTGAGGAGTGCGCCATTAGCCAAATGTGCAAGTTTAATGGAAAGTGAATAGCAGCTGCGCCTTCGTCCCTCCATGTTAGCCTCATTCCCTCCATATTGACGAGGTTCATTCAATGCAACTGAAAAGAGGATTATCCCTCAATCACTACAAACGAATGTTCAGAAGAGTAAGGAATCTACTTAAAGTACACTTTTTGAACTTTTACTATGAAAGACCCAGCTCTTTTATTTGCCATTTTTTCTAGAGAGAGAGTGCAAAAAATACATTTTCTTAGAAGGCCCTCCAAATGACCTCCGAAATTTCCTAATGTAGCATACTATTTATGCCAACTGGCATACAAAATATGCTAATTAGAATACACAATGCGTTGAAAGCTGCCATCTCTTCTCCTTGAAACCAGCAAAGGTATGCATACACAATATACAAAAAGCTTCCATCTCTTCTGCCCTAAACTAGTAAGGGTATACTAATTAGCATACTATTTATGCCAGTTGGAATAGACAATATGCGTGGAATGCTAATTAGCATATTGCACATGAAAACAATGCATAACAAGAAAAAACAAAAAGATTACTTAACTAAGACAACGTAGCCAACCAAGAAGCATCACCTTAATGCTCGGATTCTTTTCTTGAGACCTCCTGATGCAACCTGCAATGTTTCAAGATTGCGCAATTTCTTCTTTCGGATACGACCACCCAAGATGGTGTCCTTCATTTGACAACTTCGCACCTTTCCTTTCAGTTCTTGTACCTTTGTTTTATGTTGCAAAATGGTAACCTGATCTGTAGAATGTAAATGTGAAAGGCGAACAATCTCACATTGTTGATCTTGGAGAATGCTCTTGTAAGTTTCAGCTTCTCTTGTAAGAGATTTACAATAACCCAGAAGGCCCTTTTCTCCATCACTAGCAAAGGTCAATAAGCTTGTAAGATTGACAAACGGTGGAGACGCATTAGTCATTGGATTCTTAGGGTAGAGAGAGCCTCTCGTCCAGATATCTATGTGTTTAGCTCCCTGAGCTCTGAGCGTGTCTATGGAAGCGGGAGGTATATGTGTGTTTGTTTTACTGCGCTTAATCAATGGTTGGTACTCATTGTCCAAATCAATGTGAAGGTGATATTTGGCTCGTTTCTGGGTAACATTTGTGCCATTTGAGGAGTGCGCCATTAGCCAAATGTGCAAGTTTAATGGAAAGTGAATAGCAGCTGCGCCTTCGTCCCTCCATGTTAGCCTCATTCCCTCCATATTGACGAGGTTCATTCAATGCAACTGAAAAGAGGATTATCCCTCAATCACTACAAACGAATGTTCAGAAGAGTAAGGAATCTACTTAAAGTACACTTTTTGAACTTTTACTATGAAAGACCCAGCTCTTTTATTTGCCATTTTTTCTAGAGAGAGAGTGCAAAAAATACATTTTCTTAGAAGGCCCTCCAAATGACCTCCGAAATTTCCTAATGTAGCATACTATTTATGCCAACTGGCATAAAAAATATGCTAATTAGAATACACAATGCGTTGAAAGCTGCCATCTCTTCTCCTTGAAACCAGCAAAGGTATGCATACACAATATACAAAAAGCTTCCATCTCTTCTGCCCTAAACTAGTAAGGGTATACTAATTAGCATACTATTTATGCCAATTGGAATAAACAATATGCTAATTAGCATTCCACGCATATTGTCTATTCCAACTGGCATAAATAGTATGCTAATTAGTATACCCTTACTGGTTTAGGGCAGAAGAGATGGAAGCTTTTTGTATATTGTGTATGCATACCTTTGCTGGTTTCAAGGAGAAGAGATGGCAGCTTTCATCGCAAAGGTATGCTAATTAGCATACTATTTATGCCAACTGGCATAAAAAATATGCTAATTAGAATACACAATGCGCTGAAAGCTTCCATCTCTTCTCCTTGAAACCAGCAAAGGTATGCATACACAATATACAAAAAGCTTCCATCTCTTCTGCCCTAAACCAGTAAGGGTATACTAATTAGCATACTATTTATGCCAGTTGGAATAAACAATATGCTAATTAGCATTCCACTCATAGCATAGTAAACTAATCAGCATACACAATATACAAAAATTTGCCATCTCTTCTTCTTGAAAACCAGCAAAGTTATCCTAATTAGCATATTGTTTATGCTAGCTAGCATACATAAGTTTATGTTAATCAGCATAAAAAATATGCTAATTAGCATTAGCATACACAATATAAAGGAAGCTTCCATCTCTTCTCCTTTAAAATCAGCAAAAGGTATGCTAATTAACACATTGTTTATGCTAACTAGCATACACAGTATGCTAATTAGCATACCATGTATGCTAACTAGCATACCCACAGAACACAATTAGCATACCTTCTTATTATCATATTTTGCAAGCCACTAGCATTTGTACACATCTTTCCAAACCCTGATGCCTTTCTTATAAGCTGGGTGTGACTTCTTTTACAATTTCCATTTATATTTGTGGGCTACCTGCCCAAACCATATAGAGTCCTCCTGTAAAAAGTGTAAATTGTAAGACACCAAAGGAGGCAGACTTTGAGCTTGTTTGATCACCTCTCTAGAGTTCTACATTTTCTTAATGAGCTTAAAAGAGATCGGTTGTACAAATGATCTCTCTTAAACTGAGACCCTCTGTGATACACAAGAGACAGAAGATACCCAAGTTTTTGATAAAACTGCATTATCATCGAGCAAGAAGTATATTGAAGATACAATGATTACAACTTAAAAATTGAAGGGCATGCTGTTATAGATTGCTTCATAGCTTTTTGGGTTGATTCTGTACACTTGCCGTCCTCGGGGGATGTGCTCCATGTGTATTTTGATACATCGTACCAGATCTGAAAGTACGTGGATGATGGGCTGCTTGTGGTCTAGCTTGAAGGTGTATGCATCCAATTGCTTGTAATACAAACCTTGCAAAACATATGAGCCTTTATTGCCCCACTCATTGAGGTACCCCTTCTCCACCTTCTCCTTTACTGCAACACACTTGACCTAGTAGAAATCCACATCCTCGACGTTGGTCGAAGCATCTGGATTTACAGCAAATGTGTCGCCAGGACATAGAGTGCTACTCAACACATCATGATGACCTTCGTACATGAAGTCATCATAGGTAGCTGCTTCATTTGCCGACTCAAAATCTGACACAGCCACATGAGGTAATGGCAGTAGATTATGATAATCCCAAGGCTGCATGTGAGCTTTATTGACCCAGATTCCATTTTTCGTGCATGCATGAATCACAGAAGCATGCCAAGGCTCTTGGTACAAGGGCAATTGGATCCCCAGGGTGTATCTATCCTTCAGCCTCCTACAAAATAATGGCTTCAACATCTCAAACCTTCTCATGCCAATCTTGCAATCTGGATTTTGTTCCTTGAATCTACGAAAGAACTCAACCTGCAACATCCAAATGATGATCAGTATTTAGATTGCTAACTAGAACGTCTAGCATTTTCATGAAAACAAATCATAGTGTTAAATAGCACAATCAACATACTAATGTGCATAAGGATTATTAATTAACATATATCTTGTGTTTACCACGTAACTCTGTATGCTAGGTAGAGCACAAGGCATTCTAACTAGCACAAACCATATGCTAACTAGCATACTCCATACTAACTATCATACTCATTAGGACACCCATCATGTTGTTGAGTATACTAGGTGTAAACTAGAAAAAACTATGCTAATTAGCATACATCTTGTGTTGACTAGCTAACTCAGTATGCTAGGTAGAACACAAGGCATGCTAACTATCATACCCAGCCCAAATGCTAGTTCTAACTAGCATAACCCTTGTCTTGAATAGCATACCATCATCCTAGTGAGCATACTAGGTGTTAACTAGCATAAGTGGTGTTAACTTGCATACTTTTTGTGTTGACCAACTAACTGCGTATGCTATTTAGAACTCAAGGCCTAGTAACTAGCATACTCCATATGCTACCTAGCAAACTCCATGTGCTAACTAGCATAATCACTTTCTGTTAGACAACGTACTTATCATGCAATTGAGCATACTGGGTATGTAACTAGCATACTAGGTATGTTAACTAGCATAATATGTATGTTAATTAGCATACATATTGTGTTAACCAACTAGCTATGTATGCTATTTAGAACCCAAGGCATGCTAACTAGCATACTCCATATGATAACTAGTATAGTCCATATGCTAACAAGCACAGTCCATATGCTAACTATCATACTCACTAGCTAACTAGTATACGCATTAGGACACCCATCATGCTATTGAGCATACTAGGTGCTAACTAGCATAAACAGTGATGTTAATTAGCATACATCTTGTGGTGACTAGCTAACTCTGTATTCTAGGTAGAACACAAGGCATGCTAAGTAGCATACTCCATATGCTAACTAGAATATGTAAAGTGTGAGCTTTGTCCTAAGGTGTGAGTCAAGGAGAGGAGAGTGGATTTATCCCACATACTGTGGAGCAAGGCTGTAGAGCTACTTAAAGCTCATTTCTTGAATCAATAAACAACAACTCATTTTGTACTACATGCTTGTCTATGATGAGCTTGTGCTAAGCTAAGTCAATACTCAAGATTGTGTTTATGAGTCCAAGCTAATCTATCTTGGAACCTAATTCACTTGAGTGATAACCTTGCTTACACACACTCACACACTTGCACCATGTTTCTCTTTCATCCACCCTAGCTAGCTCGATACAAATCCTAACATTTGGTATCAGAGCTACGGTGTGCTAGCTAGGATTTTCATTATGCATTAGTGTGTGTTAATCATTAGCATCTCCATTAGCTTTGATTAGCACTTCTTAATCATCTTTTTTGAGTCCTTAATCTATCATCACCTCTCTCCTTCCACCTCTAATAATCATCACTTAGTAATCACTAGACTAATTAGTCGTGAGCAAGCTCATGGGTTTGATTCCTATGAACCACTACTCTCACTAGTTAATCTTGGTGGTCATTAAGCGATCTTTAGATTCAACCTCTTCAATTTGTGTACATTAAGTGTCATTTCCCCCCAATTTGCACTTGCAATTAATTTCTTTAGGTTCACCATTAAGCTTCATCACCCTCGTCACCCTCGTCATCTCGAAGCACTCCTCAAAACCTATCTATAGAGTCCCTAAGTGCCCCATTCTGACAAGGGAAGCCCGTTCAATTTTTTTCGAAAAATAGGTGTGTGTGTGTGGAAAGCCTGCTAAGTTTTGGGTAAGAATCAAATTTTCGGAGGCCTTACACAAAGAAGCACTTTGGCTTGGTGGCTAGCTCAAATTGGAAAGGCTTTTCTTGCCTTGTAGGGTCCGAGGCTCAAATTGGATTTGCCTAACTAGGGCGAGCTGGGCGGATGCGAAAGTAAAATTCAAACGGTTTTTGGAGCCTCGCGGGTCAGCTGGGGTAGACTCCCATAGGCGCCGCGCGCCTTGCCCAAAACCTTTTTTTGGCGCTTCACGGAGTTTAACCGGCGCTCTGCCCGCGCCTACCCGACGAGTTGCCCTGCTGCTCGGTGTGCCCGCGCATGCCCGAACACTACCCGGCTTACCCGACCATGTAAGAGGTCCATCCCGCGGCATTACTCATCTCGGGTCCGCCCCTACGGGGCCCCCCTTCCCATGGGCTGCCTTAAACGCCTGCTTGCCCACTCCTAAGCACCGGGTCCCACTGCATCCGACCTCAAAACTCCAAGGCAAGGCTTTCTTAAGCACCTACTCCCACAGCCTGCTGCCTCAAAACTCCGAGCACCTCAAGAGGCCCGACCTCAAGAGCTCCAATCTACCCGCGGCCAACTCCCTCAAGGGGACAGTCTCACGAGCTTGTTATCTTGAACCTCTGAAGAAAACGGGGATTCCAAAGAAAACCTCCAAGAAGCCCAAAGCTTCCAAGCTCAAGGCTCTGCTCCCACCAAACTACAGCAAGGCAAATAATCCCAAAAGCTTTCAAAGCCTCAAAGGCATCAAAGAACTCCGAGTGGAAGAGATAAAGCAACCAAAGGCAAATTTCAAAAGGCTTCATCTCAAAGAAAATCTTCAAAGCATCACCAAGCATCCAAAGGAGCATCACTTCATTGTGAAGAGGGGCTTCACCGATAGTGAAGAGGAGCTTCACATTGAAGCAAAAATCCAAAGTACAAATTGAAAGCAGCCAAGCACAACACTTTCTTGCAATGTATGTAATTATATTTGTCTACATGGATGACATTATGTGCTTTTGTGATGGGATAGAAATTGGCATTGGAGAGTCTCCAAATCACTAAAATCTCTCCATGCGTGAAGAATTTGTGACAAATTGTATGAGAAATTCCGCATGCTTGGGCTCTCGGAGTATAACCAAGATGGAAGAGAGCATTAATTTTTGCATCAACCTTTTCATAGGATATTTTAGCATATCATTATGACGCATGGAATAAAGCCTGATTGTACCACAAAAAGGGGGACAGAAGTACTTGTTCGAGGGGAGGATACGAAGTCAGACCATGAAGCAGTTAGAAGCAACAGTAGAAGCAACGAAGGCAAGAGACCTGACAGAGGATCAACTCACATAGTAGAAGACAAAAAGGACGAAGACAAAGGTAGCGTTTGGGAAGACCCATTTTGAAGATGCAGACTCTCTACTTGTAGGGGAGGATTTTATTTTTCCTGTGTGGATACCAACTTATCATCCTGTGTGGACATCACCATCCTTTGTGGATCTTTCTTGTGTGGATTTTACCATCCTTTGTGGACTTTATTCTCCTGTGTGGATATCACCATCCTGTGTGGATTTTGTTAGCCTGTGTGGATCATGCATCTTTAGTATCTTGTCTTAGTCCAGACCTCAAGGGGAGGATTGTAAAGTGTGAGCTTTGTCCTAAGGTGTGAGTCAAGGAGAGGAGAGTGGATTTATCCCACATACTGTGGATCAAGGCTGTAGAGCTACTTAAAGCTCATTTCTTGAATCAATAAACAACAACTCATTTTGTACTACATGCTTGTCTATGGTGAGCTTGTGCTAAGCTAAGTCAATACTCAAGATTGTGTTTATGAGTCCAAGCTAATCTATCTTGGAACCTAATTCACTTGAGTGATAACCTTTCTTACACACACTCACACACTTGCACCATGTTTCTCTTTCATCCACCCTAGCTAGCTCGATCCAAATCCTAACAGAATACCCAGCCCAGCTGCTAGTTCTAACTAGCATAACCCTTGTCTTAAATAGCATACCCATCATGCTAGTGAGCATACTAGGTGTTAACTAGCATAAGTGGTGTTAACTTGCATACCTTTTGTGTTGAGCAACTAACTTTGTATGCTATTTAGAACTCAAGTCCTACTAACTAGCATACTCCATATGCTACCTAGCAAACTCCATATGCTAACTAGCATAATCACTTTCTATTAGATAGCGTACTTATCATGCAATTGAGCATACTAGGTATGTAACTAGTGTAGTAGGTATGTTAACTAGCATACCAGGTATATTATTTAGCATACATATTGTGTTAACCAATTAGCTCTGTATGCTATTTAGAACCCAAGGCATGCTAACTAGCATACTCCATATGCTAACTAACACAGTCAATATGCTAACTAGCACAATCCATATGCTAACTAGCAAAAGTCTACAAATCAGTATGCTATTGATCAGCATATACAAGTTACTATGCACTAGCGATGCAATGCATAAAATTCATAAGTTATGGTACAAGTATTTGATTGATCATCGGAGGCTCGTCTAGGAGGTGCATAGGGTGTTCTATGTACCTTTTCCTCCCCATCCTCTTTCAACAAACATCCTTCTTGTTTGGTAAAACGTGAGTCTCCACTTTCCAAAATGTGTAGACCAATTCCTTAACTTCATTTGTGATAGGGCTATGATGGTGTTGCTTGTGATATGCAACCAATGAAAACAATCAACCATCAACATCAAGATTTTCGTGTCATGATCTCACCTTGTGCAACGTGCAAAGATTGACATTTAAGACCCTCGCAATTTTTGCAATAGGCATGTTTTCCTTTGAATTCAACATCATCCCAATGTTGCATTCTCAAAAAACAACTCCCTGGCTGCTTGACGATAGCCAGTGTGCTGCGGACATTGGAGACAATTGTGGTCTATACAGCAGCCTCCTCCTCGAAAGACTCATCATGGATCACCCAAACATGCGGATGCTGAGCAACAAGATTCAATATTTCCCACTTTTCTTGTGTACTAAAACCTTCACTCCTACTCTTGAAAACTCTCACAATCTCGGAGGAGATTTTCTTTTTCTCCTCATCGTTGAGGGCATGATGTTGTCGCTCAAATTTCATTTGTTTTTGCTCCCATTGTTTGCTCTTTCTTACTCTTTCATATTCCCTGATCACAGAGTGAGCTGGATCTTGGGATTTGTAATTCATTGCCTGTCGTGGTTCTCTTCTGCTTTTTCTTCAGAATTGTAGACGTGCATAATATGTTACTTACTTAAAATCACTTAAATGTAGCTCTCAACACTTGATGTTGTAATACACACAACCTATGAACAAATGCCCTCACAACACTATAGATGTGACCAGCAAAACCAATGACTTCATTTAGAGTGGGTGGGCTACACATAAGATTTGCTTACCATCACATTGCAGTATGGCTCCATTTCCAACATTGGAGCTAGTGGCAATAATGATGGCTATTGGTGTTCCATATCTGTAGGTCTGTGTTCGGAACAAGAGAAAGAGCTCAGATTTGACAACTCATCTCTGAGGTAGGAGAGAGAGAGAGAGAGAGAGAGAGAGAGAGAGAGAGAGAGAGAGTCCCCATGTCGTCTTCAGTAAACTGAAAATAGAAGCACATGAGGAGGGAAAATAAATTTTTTATGGAACATTTGAAATTCAAAGGACTTGCCCATCCATTTTCAGTATATGCAACAAGCACAAGTAACTAGCACTATCCGGGACAACATATTGAGTGACATGTTAACATGCTTCTACCCACGTATTATACGGTGCAACATCAACAAAAACGGGCAACGTATTTTTTCCCAGTTTTTCGATCGGAAGAAATTTAGGACAAAATATTTTTCGATCGAGGAATGTCTTGATCAGAAATTTAAAGTAGTTTTAAAATTTTATGATTGCAATCAATTTAATGTTTTGTTAAAATTTGATTGATTCTTTCTTTTAAAACCAAATTATGTAAGCTTTGTATGTTGTGTAGAGCTCAAACTCTCACTCATACAAGGTGTTTATTTTTTAGGAGTCAATTGCTGCGTGCTCAGTTTATTGACATGTGGAAGTGAATTAGTGATATAATTTAGAGATTTCCGTTGTGTGCAGAGTGAACTCTAGGTTATCTGTCTGTAAAATATAATAGAATAGAGGTCAGCTTTATTTAGGTAGGTTCAATTTTACGTGCAGATACTTTCTCACCTCAAAGTGAACATAGATAGACTTTTTTTGTCATATGTAGAGCCATCACATTATGCTCTCACTGGAATCAAAAATTTAGAAATCTTTATTTGGATTGCTACGTCTACCATACTGTGTGATCATACTTGTGCATCAACTGCAAATAGATAAGCTTTCAAAGATCTACCGTGGAGTGTGAGAACTTCATGTTCGCACTTCTGACAACCGTCAAGGTTTGCAATTAATCCTCGTGTTCCAATGAGAATCAATTGCAAGATTTGATCAATATTATAAATTATCATAATGTGAAAGCTTTAAAAGCTTGCAGTTTAGATAAATCAATGTAGTGAAACATGATGATGAGTTTTGTTTGTATTGTTTTAAATAAGTGATTAAGATTATCAATTATCGTAATGTGTGAAATCCAAAAGTTTGCACTTTAGATGAATTGATATAGTGCAATGTGATTGAAATGTTTTGTTTGAAGTGATGAAGTTATTTAGCGTGACCTATATAATTTGATTGGCATGAGTTTATTGAAGAATGCTAAGACTATCATCGTTTATTCTCAATTGATAATGTAGTACGAGACTAATTGATAATGTGGACAAATTTTGATCACTATATTGATCGATAGAGCATTGCTTGTGTAGCTTGTTGCTTTGAATTAGTTTTGGCCTCAAAATTAACAAGTGGATTTGCTGATTTGGCAGTTTAAATTTATCTGTCAGCATGGTAAAAGGACACGAGTGGAGTTATGTCCACGAGCTGCGTGCTAGAAAGAATACATCTTGATTGAAATGCAACACCTGCGGCCATGAGTTCAGTGATAATGCAACCAGAATCAAAGAGAAGTTGTTAAAGTCCTTGCTAATGTCTTCGAGTGTACGGCTCTTCTAAGAGATATTCATGCTAGATTGCCAAAATATGCTCACATAGTAGAGCAAATTCTTGCAGCTAAAAAGAGAAGTGCTAATTCCAAATAAGTTGCAACGGATGTTGAAATTTCTGTTGTCAATGAGAGGACAGAGCATGTGCCTACGGAAGCCAATGATCACACTCCCTAGTCAACTCCTTTTCATGGACATGCTTCAACATTAGCAGCAACAAATCCTAGCTCAACTCAAGTTAGTACAGCATCATCCAATGGCCAAATGTTGTATGAAGCGATAGATAAGCAATGGTTGCTTGAGTTGCACTTGAAATGGATGAAAGATTTTGTGGCGTGCGGTATACCATTCAATGCTATGCGCAACTCCATATTTCAAGATGCTTTAATGAGCACGACCAAAAAAGGGTTTGTGGTTCCTGATTATAATAAGATGCGCACAGAGTATCTCAATAAAGCAAAATACATTATTGAAGCCATCCTCAAGCGCACAGTGTGGTGGACTTGGTTCCTGCATATAGTTGCACCATAGTGTTGGATGGATGGACCAACTATCAGAAGAAACCACTCATCAATGTGATGAATATCAATCCTAGAGGGTCTATCCTACATATAATATTTAATGCACTAGTAACTTGTGTGTAGCAAAAATTAATAACATAGTGAGCATTTCATTAAGAACAAGTTCCTAATGAGCATAGAGAGAGTACTCAAATTGAGAAAGTAGCATAGAAACTTACACCTAGCTAATTTGGCATTGACAATACTTGAAAAGATAGAGAAATAGAACAATTAACAACACTTGAGGACCGAATTTACATGGAGCCGATCCCCCCTCCATAAAGGCTTTGTATTATAGCTTCTCCCATCAAAGGAGACATCTGTACAGTACAATCTTTGTGTTCCTTGACAAAACTAGTTGGTACAATGAAGATGGAAGCTTCATGCACCAAATTATGCTTGAAAAACACACCTAGTGTCCCTAGCCTCAGTCCCAAGACCTCACACACCTTCAAAAATGATGAGAGCTCGCAGGGAATGAGGATAGATTGAGAGAAAGAAGATGTATCTTATGAGAAAGAAGTATTATTCTCATATAATCACTCTAATAGCATATCTTAGCTTAGTAATTAGCATGTTAGAGGAGATGAGCATGCCATTGAAGCTTGGCTCATGGTTGGATTTGCATTCCATAGCCAAGAGTTGTTGGTGTACGCCTCCACTTCTCAATGCTTGGAGAAGGCGATGGAGTTCTTCTTGCACACATGAGTTGTGTGTGTGTATTTTGAAATGTGTTAGAGTAAAATGCAGCCCTCTCTCTCTTCTTGGTCGACCCCTCTTGCTAAATGCTCATGTTGGCCTCCCATTGGCTCCTGTAAATCTTAGCCAATCACAAATTAGAAGCATAATTGATAGCCTTGTGACATGTGCCCCCCTTTCCCCTTTTGTGAGAGATTTATGTAATTAAATAATTCAATCAAACTCTCATTAGACCTCTTAGTCTTCTTGCCAATAGGAATCAGGCAAGCCATTGGGCTGCTAGATGCTCATTGGACCCCTTGGTAGACTGTCCAAGCTTAATTTCTATTGGTCCTTTATCAAGCATTTTTTAAATTTATTAGACTAACTTTACTTTAGCCTAATTCCCATTGGTCCCCCTCTATGGCCATCCAATAGGATTTGAGGGGAGCTTGGAGGCAACTAGCCTAGGAGCCTGACATGTGTCCAATATTCCCTTTGTGTAAAGGGGAAGCTTTGGAGTGTGTGTGTGTGTTTCTCTCTCATCCCATACTAAAAGGGATCACCTCCTTCTTCCTAGGGATGTGGGAAGACTTTTTAGTCTTCCATGACCATCCAATTTTCCCTACTTTGGCTTTTGGACAATTGGATTAAAATTAGGAACCTTAGCCTATGGAAGTCTTAATGGAGCTGAACCTTGGTTCTTTTAAGCCCCATTGAATCACATTTCTCTTTTAAAAATTTCCTACCTTTGGATCCCTACAGAGACCTGTCTAACAGCCTTACCAATATTCTAGCTTTTTTTCCCCTGGTACTTCCCAATATTAAATGATTAGCTTAGCATGAGAAAATCATTTGGGAAAATTAGATATTAGTTTTTATGACATTACCTCTCTCTTAAAATCATAGTCGTCCTCCACTATTAGGTAGAGAAGATAAAGCCTAGTCATTAGTCCGTTTGCTAGTGGGTAGAGGATCCGTATTTTACCCTACGGCACCATTCCAAAATGGATGACTAGTCCATTTGGTGCTTGAGAGCCTTAGTTGACGCAAGCATGTTTGCACTTTAGTCCGTATCAATCTTCCATAGTAGAGTGAAAAACTCTACTTGGTGTTCGGGAGATGTCATCCCCACAAACATGATCCTAAGCGTGTACATGTGCACACAATAAAGAAAAAGAGAGTCTTATAAGACAAAAGCTTTGTTCATTTATACATATTTACATTTCCTCACTCTAGGGAATCATTGTAAGATAGGAGTGAGGTTAGACACCCGTTCCACATTTGGCACCGCTGCTGGGGATCGAAGAGACCTAAACTAGGGAAAAACATGAGCGTCTTGTGAGTTGTCCTTTAACTTCCTCCAAGATCACCTAGAGTCAAAAATTTATTTTTAAAACCGCATATCTCCCGGGGGGTTAACTATGTGTAAAACTACCATATCACGTGCGTTCAAGATATGTTTGTAAACCCCCTTATCTGTGAATTTTTTTAAGAATATAATGTACCCTTTTCTTTCAAAGTCTGTAACTTTCTTTAAAATTTGAAAAAATAATGCCCTTCTGTATACATATTTCTATAAGTTACAAGAACTTTAAATACCCTTCTGTTGAACTCACGTGATAGGTTACATTTTTATTAGGTGACCTCCCCGGGGCATAGCTTAAGATTGTGATCTTTTGCTGTGTAGAGGTAGCTTGGAAGTAAGTGTACTTGCTAAGTACCTTTTAGGACTGTAGAATTGTAGGATTAGATTGGATTTTGAGAATGTTTGATGGACAAGACAACTCTTAAGATCAAGGCTCAAAAACCTTAAAAAGAAAGAAAAGAACTATCTGTGGACACTTTCCACAACCCCATTGTAGTAGAATCTAGGAGTAGGGTAAGTAGAATGCGAGGTGGATCTGAGAACATTGCTCTCTCCAGAAGAATCAATTGTGAGTTGTTTATGTGAAGTTGCAAAATTTCAGGTCTATGACTAGAAACAGCACCAAAAGACTATCAACCACTGAATCCAGCTAGAGATTATGCTTTAAAAGTTGTATGAACCAGTCGGATAAGCTTAAGGGTGTATTTGAGGTAAATTTTCAAGAGTTTGCAAAAACTCAGATTATTTACATTTTCTTGACATTTTAGGCCAAATTAAGTTTTGACTTGGCTCAGAGGCTTAAAATAGATAATAAAAAGACTATCCCCACTCAAAAAGTTGAAAAAAGTGCTCATTTTAGGCCAAAAGTAAATAATCGCGATTATTTACTTTCAACTCAAAAGTGGCCAAGGTTGATACCATAGACTCTATGCATGTGTACAAACATCTTTTTTGTAAAGGCCCATAGAAATTGGATCACCAAACTGACCAAAACCTTGGTAAAAATTGAAATTTGTACTGATTGTCAAGAACTTGAGTGTGAACTGGGAAAATCTTGTTCAAATTTGAGTGTGAACTGGGAAAATCTTGTTCAAACTTAGTGAAACTTGACTCAGAGGCTTATATTGAAGTGTTAAACAAGTCTACATGCTCTGTTTACCAAAAAGATGCAAAAATTTGCAAGAATTAAATAGTCACGATAATTTACTTCTCTCAAATTTCTCAACTTTTTTTACCAACCCAACATACCACTGTTTTAGCATGTTATATTAAGCCCACAAATCAAATTTGGTAAGATTTGGATCATTGAAGTGAAAATTGTGGCCAAATTTGTAAAGTTGGTATGCAGACACAAAACTGTTGTGCATTTGAACAGGGATTATCCAAACTTGATGAAACTTGGCTAGGGAGCTTAAGTTGAGCTGCTTAACCATTCTGTGTCAACATTGTGGCAAAAAGTTGCATAAAAATACCAAGAGTAAATAATCGCAATTATTTACATCTACTACAAAATTGGACATTTTTGCACATTTGAGTATACCCCAAGGTTAAGTATATCAAGTAGATCACACAAATCAAATTTGGTGAAATTTGGATCACAAAAGTGAGACTTAAGCCAGATTCTTGAAAACTGACTTGGACAAATTTTGTTCAAACTCAGGGAAACTGGTCCAGAGACCTTAACAAGTTGAATACTTGGCAAAACAAGCCAAAAAGTGCAAAAAATGGAGAAAAGTAAATATTCACAATCATTTACTTCTGATGCACAGAGACAAAATTTTGGATTTTTGAGCGTGTACAATGTTAGAACAACATAATGAAGACCACCGGTCAATTTTGGGTTCAATTGGATCCATATTAATACATGTTCACTCAGTTTCCAAGTTACAGATTAGTCCTTTGGCTTTTTGCAAAAGTAGAATCTGAAAGTCTCAATTGCTGACTCAATTAGCTCAAATTGAAGTGATACACATAGACCAATCACAATAGTTAGCAAATTGTACAGTCGTTGTGAAAGAATAGCTAATTTGATTAACACTGATACAGAAATCATGATACAGACAAGGAATTAAAGCTTGATAGGAGTTGCAATCAAGTCAAGTGGAAGAAACTGATAACAAGTCAATCCGTCGGTAAGTACTCTATTCAGGGCTTCACAAGTCTATACGAACCTTAGATCTGGTCGTATACTAGCAAACCAAGGCATATTTGGAAAGACCACTAGTAGAGTATCCACCGAAGAGAGTGTGAATCAAGGTGATCACTTGGACACTATCTCTGAAGAAGTCTCAGACACTGTTTTAGAATCAATATCTAAAATGTCATCCTATTTGACTCATTGAAGAACCGGGACGACAGTGCGGTATAAGCACATACTCACCTTTTATAAGACTAATGTCCATGGAGCTCAGGTTTACCTGGATCCTAATGAAGAGTATGCCATTAGCATTGATGACCATGACATAGAGTTTGAAGAGGAAATTAGGGCAAACAAACAAGGAAAAATGTATATGGATAAAAATGGAACTCAGTATTAACAAGTTGAAAACCCTGATGTGATAGACAAATGGGGGTTAGAAGTAAATACCATAATTCTAGATATGGCAGCAAAAGAAGGACCACCGACTTTAGAATTTGAGGAATACGACCAAGTTGATTTGAAGCCTTTGAAACAGCTTATCACCGGATAATCGTAGGATCGGAGTCTGTTGTTGGGAGGATAGAAACGTCAAAGATATTCTATGGACTTCTCATGCCAAATCAGGACAGTTAACACCCATGAAGATCATCTATATCTTCAAAATCAAAGACAAGGATTCAACAGATCTACCAATCTCCCTATTTAGGGATTGTTATGACAATAACTTTGTTATCATGAGTCCTGAGGAGGTGGAACAAAAAAAATACCAAGGGTACTCCATAAGAGATTGGATATTGGTCCAAGGACCAAAAACTATTCCAAGAGAGGAACTCCGCAAGACATCTTTTGGGAGCAGTGTTAAAAAACCCAAACTTACCTCATCGCAAAGAAAACCGTGTGACACTAAAGCCAGTCTAGGGCTACACAAGTCACTATTTTCAACAGATTGGTTTGAAGGACTTGGGAGAGGACCAACTACGAGCAGACCGGGAGTTGAACCAAATAGACATGTCAGACCAGCTGATTTTCAAAAATGGGTCAGAAAATACAGTGGATCTGGGGATCCATATGACCACTTAGCAAGCTTTAAGAAAGTGCTAAGAGCAGAACACATATTTGATTTCCTTACTCAATTTCACGGATTTGAAATGACATTAGAAGAAAAAGCACTAACATGGTTCCAAAACATTCCACCGAGGTCAATTATGGACTTAAATTCATTATCTCAAGGATTTGTAGCTGCATGTTCCAAAACAGGGATCATACATAATACTGTAGCTCAAATCTATAGCTTCAAACAGAAGCAAGGTGAGTCTATTAGGGATTGTGCAACTAGAATGAATCAATACATTGCAAGATGCCTAGAACTAGAAATACCTACAGAAGAAAGATTAGTATGATTGTTTCTAGAGGGACTGCTAAACAAAGAACTCCATGCTATATTGTATAGCAAGAAACATATGACCCTAGAAGAGTGTGTATCGGATGCCATTGACTTGGGAGAGAATTGTGATATTTTCAATGAAGAAGATGTCCCTAAGATTAATCAAAGTGAGAAAAAAGTATCCACTAGACCAGCACAAGTGGGAACGACTGCTGCAGCACCACTTACAACCATAGAAGACATGCTCAAAAGAATGAATTAAATGATGAATAATATGCAAAAAGCACCTATGAGGGGACCAAGACAAGGGATACCTCAACAGGGACAACCAATTAGGTCGCAGAAACGGTGTGTAATTGAGGGTAAATGGACCAACCATGAGACCAATTAGTGTTATTACCGACCAAAGTATGATGGAAATGTTCAATATGTGCCTATGAGGCCACTAGGACAACCCATGTACAGATATCAGCCTAATACCCCAACTCAAAGACCACCAATGGGTACAGAAATACCTCAACCCGTGTTGGGTCAACAACCTCCATATCTTGGACATAATACAGTGCCGATAAACTACATGCATTCTGAGGGAATCATAGATGAACAAGCACTTGTGCCTGTTACACCCTATGTTGGGCCTAGTCCATCTACAACAATGGTAGACGAAGAGTGGTATAATTCACATCCACCACCAATGAAAGAAACTGCAAATTATACTACACCAAATCTTCCACCGATGTACTATGTAGCTAATCAAGGTGTTAGACCTCCGATGGTAAGACCCATGATTAAGCCAAGGACTGGAAACTATCATAACTATGGTGCAGATGATCATTGGAAAAATGAATTCCCAGAGCCTGACAAGAACATTAAGCCAGTTGAAGCTTTCTGTATACAATGTTGCAAATAGGGAGGATACTTCTCTGAAGATTTTCCAAAATCCTTTAAACAAGGATAAAACAGTAGTGAATGTAGTCCGGGTGATACCTAATAGCTCATCAGAGAGTGAACCTATTGTTCTAGTCAAGGTAGTCACCAGAGCCCAGGCTATGAAAAAGAAACATAAATCCTCTGATGATTCGGAGAATACTAAAATTTCCTTTCAAA
This sequence comes from Adiantum capillus-veneris, assembly GCF_014529385.1. Classification (NCBI taxonomy): domain Eukaryota; kingdom Viridiplantae; phylum Streptophyta; class Polypodiopsida; order Polypodiales; family Pteridaceae; genus Adiantum; species Adiantum capillus-veneris. Next base: position 169,483,258 of record NC_140934.1, on the reverse strand, counting down.
AGATCAGGAGAAGAAGAAGCCAAAGGTATGAGATGAGAAAACAGAAACAAAGGGCTGAAATCGAGGAGAAAGCCAAGAAACTATTCCAGGAAAAAGTAAAAGAAACTGGAAGTGAAATCAAGGAAACCGCAGTGAAATCTGGAGGGTCAATTTTGGTAGAATTTTTTTTTGAGCCAATCAATGCAGCCTTGCGGGACTTAAAGCAAGCCAAAACATGGTAAACAATGGAAAAACTATCCTTCTCCAGATATGGAAGCAGCTAAGCTTGAGGCTTATCAAAATCTGGTAAGAATTACTCAAGAGATGCTAGAAAAACAAAAAACCAAGCTCGAGAGTATAGCAAAACCTGAGGAGCTTGTGATAGGAACCAATAAAGAGAAATCCAAAGTGGTGGTAGAACCCCACCTTGAAACTAACAAGCAAGATCTCATAGTGTATGACAGTGAAGATGCCTTAGATGGAATTCCGTTTGTAGAAGAAGACTGGTTAGGACACCTATGGGAAAAAGCTAGAGAGATTAATGATGAGAGCCTAACTTTGAAGTCAGCTCCTATAGAGGACGTTTGGTTAGAAAATCTACCTCCTGATATGGACATGGATGTACAATCCTTGTATGGGGATTGTGGCTCTGAAGCTTAGGAATGTCTAAACCAATGACTAAAAACAATACCCTCTTACTTGGGAGATAACGAAGATGAATCCATAGTCTGTAAAACCACTCAGATAAAAAGAGCAAAACAGACCCTAGAGGTACACAATTTCCATTCAATCATGTGTAAACCCATTCAATGCACTCTTACTTTAGGAGAATTGTTAAAAATCGGATCATATTTATGGAATGATCTACAAAAAACTCTAGAGAAGGTGGAGATAACAAGGCTAATCGTGAAAAAATTGAAAAAATTGAAACACAAATTGGATAACAAAGAGATTAGATCCGTCCCAATGAACAAAGTTAGAGAATAGTACGAAGGGGAAGAAGGAAACACAACCCTTCCAATGAGATATGATGATATGGAAACCATGGCAATACTGGATAGTGGGGCAGGCATACCATAGCCACGAAAGCTGTTGGGAATCATGGGAAAAACCAGCCATTAGACAAAATCGAATGAAATTGCTATTGGTTGATGGACACATTGAAAGACCGTTAGGACTGCTTGAAAAAGTGATAGTTAGTTCCTATGGAATTGATTATCAACATACTTAGTGGACTTTGGAAAGAAACTCAGTTATGAAATCATCTTGGGAAGACCTTTCATACGACAAGTACAACTCATTCAGGACTGGGGAAACAATTACCTGTACGTGAAGCAAATGGGATCAATAACAAGGGTTAATCTAAAAGATCACACTTATAGAGATTTCATGAAAACGCCCATACAAGAATTTGACTTAGTCTCTTCGGGTGAAACGAAGCTTCCATCTTGGTTAAACAAAGACACACTGGGGATACTAATTTTACAAGCTCTTTACTTGGAGCTTTGGCATAAATTTGGAGCGTTTTTAATTGTGAGCTCAAATAGACAATCAAATGTACATGAGAATGCTCCGAAATGTACAACTTTTTGACATTATTTTAAATCTAATTATTTAAGAGTTTATATTTAAATATTATGTTTTGTACAAAGTTATATACAGCAAATGATATGTTTTGGATTCTTTAAGCTAACACATAACACATATGAGAAATTCATACCCACTCTACCCCACAAAAACAGTGTTTACATACTTCTTCTATAAAGATGAGTGTCTTTTCTCTTGTTTGATAATGGTTAACTTTAAGGTTACTAATGACACAATGTATCCTTCCTCCTCACAAAAGAAAGGTGAGAGCTTATTGCTCCGCTAATCTAGATCAAGCCAATTTGTAGTCTCAAAGGGTATTTGAATGTGTATCATTGCTAGATTTAATGCACTACATAATGAAAACTGTTTCTAAAAAATTATTGTTTATCTGTATCTTGCATAGAAATTGACATATTATCATCCCAATTGTTCTACCTTTCTCATAGATGATGCTAAGTAGATATTGAAATGGGTAGACACAGCTCATCGAGGAGTGTAGTAATGAACCACATTAGGAGAATGATATATTATGCTAGCATGGATTGCATACTTTGAGAACAATGACAAATATAACTATACTTGGGTAGATGCTTATTTATAAATTTTCCTAGCTCAAAATAGATTCCAAAAATTTCTTTGCCAACCCTTGTTGACATATCCTTCTACCATCCAATCCCATACTAGAGTTGACATGCATGTCAACCACAACACTACCGAGGATAATACTTATTTCAATAGCTCCAAGTCTCTCATCATGATTTTTTTTTCCAACATGGATAACTTACACACTGCCATGTCTTCAGATGCAAGCATGGATGGCCATATTGGGAGAGAAGCACTTGTTCTAATTTTGTAGAAAAAAACTAGATCTTGTAGGTGCTCTAGCCCCTATGTTTGTAACTCCTTGCATGCTCATATATTTTTAATGACCACACAAGAAATGATCAGCTTCTTACTACGCATTATGTACACTGCAAGTGCATACAAGTTGAGCTTAACCTTTCCATTTGTCTATACATATATAATGGAGAGGTGGCCTTGTTAGAGGATCGAGAAAGGTGGCAGAAACTGTAATTTTTGGATGGTAGAAAATAAAATTTATAACTGTGCATCGCTGCAATTTTCTCTCACCCTCACGCTCCCTCCCACTCTCTCTCAACAATTTTCTCTCACCCTCGTGCTCCCTCCCACTCTCTCTCAACAAGTGTAGAAGCATGCAAAATGGAGTATTGACTAGCCCCCCTACCCCTCGCGCAGCCCCCCAGGCTCTCCCTTCCCATTCATCTGCTAGTGACGTGCAATGGACTTAGGATTTCTCTCTCTCTAGTGCACGTACACACAAAAAGAAGTTCTTTATGATTTTTTAACTCAGGATGTGCTATTTAAGAAAGGGATAAGGCATGTGTGTGTGTGCATGCATGCACGTACACACATGTGTGGATGTGTTACACACACATAGAGAGAGAGAGAAGTGGTGAAAGAGGGGATTGGAATAAACTGTCTACCACACTATTAGGCAAAATATAGAAAGGTTGTAACCTTTTTTCCATCTTTTTTCCCACCCACACAACTTTGCAATGCCATCAAAACAATCCAAAACATGCCTTGAAGATCTATTCAATGCGTCTTGAATTGCATATCTAATATCCCAAGAGGGAGCATCTCTCTCTCCCTCTCTCTCTCTCTCTCTCTCTCTCTCTCTCTCTCTCTCATATTTCTCTCTATTAAGCTAATTGGAGGTAGCCTTCATAGAGCCATTAACACACAGAGGCCCAGGTGGATGAGAGTAGGGAAGAAGTATTGTAGGCATCAAGATTGAGGGATAGCAACATATATTAGGAGAAGCTGGGTTCTAGCAAGTGCCCACAAAGAAAGACATCAAGTTACATGCTGGTTTGGGCAAGCGTAAAAACATAGTCATTGTTGACATGATGGCCAATGGGGAGCTAGGTGGGGAAAAGCAGCTATAGAGTGATTTTGCTGGCTCCCTCGAACACTCTTAGCCTTGGTTACATGGCATTAGATCTTTGTTGATATTCAAGCACATTTGTGCCTTTGCTAGCAAGACATGCCTCGTCGGCATACTAATACTATTATCACATGGCTATTTCTACCATTAGGTCTCCCGAATATGAGAAAATTAAAAATTATTTTAAGACATAGTAAGTGCATAAGTGGAGCGTGAGTTTAAGAAATGAAAAGACAAATGAAGGTGGAAAGTCAAAAGACATTTTGTGTCCATATAAGAGGTGTTTCTCTTGTAATAGTTCTTTATTTTCCCTTTAGTGTTTTCTTCTCTCTCTCTCTCTCTCTCTCTCTCTCTCTAATGCAATGTTGTATCCGTCCTTCCTAGCTAATACTATTGCAAATCTACGTCATTGCCCATTGCTACGTGCTATAGATTAGCACATTGTTTTTGTTGTTGTTGAGAGAATCTTTGAACTAGGAAAAAAAGAAGGAATACTTTTTATTTTTTTTGAACCCAAAACAAATCCACAAATAAAGCATGAACGCTTTGAAGTGAAGTCTTAAAACATGCATGCAGTGAAACTCTATCTTCCCCTATTTGAAAATACAATGTGAAAGCATGTTTCTGGCATTGTGACTTCGAGAGAACGAAACCTTACGTTGCTGACAAGACACCATGAGCCAACCTATTGATCAAGATCTAAAACAAGCAGAGAAAGCCAAACGCAACTCTCTCTCTCTCTCTCTCTCTCTCTCTCTCTCTCTCTCTCTCTCTCTCTCTCTCTCTCTCTCTCTCTCTCTCTCTCTCTCTCTCTCTCTCTTTTGGGTGCACCAAAAAACGTAGGGGCACAAAAAGCAAACATGAAGGAATTAATAGGAGATAGGGTCATTGTGTAACAACACGATGGGGCAAGGATAGGTATTAGTTGTAGGTTCAAGGCACGCAACAGAAATAGTGGTGGTGAGTGATGGCCACTGAGAACTGCAACGCCACACCCGACAAGGTGGAGCGCACTTTGTGCTGTGTTTGAGGAGACATGGAGTTTTGTTAATTTGGACGGCATCAGGTGGAGAACTCCACATTATTGCAAACACGATGACAAATAGCAAGAAGCTCCAAAATATCAACATGCAGCACCTTGAGTAGAACTTCATAGACATGATGTTATGTTGCGTTCACCTTTCTTAATTTGTTGGCCTATCAAGGTGGCATGGCCAATAAACCAAGAAAGGTATTCAATTCCCACAAAGAGCCCAGGCTCGGCCTCTTGTGATCATATTCAAGCGCCGCGTCCACTGATCTACTTTGCTCGAGTCATCGGAATATGAACCCAAAATGAGGGGCAAATTCTAGAGTTAGATTCTATAGCTCCTCAGATGTACGAAATTTCCCAATCCTTTCCTTTACTGCACTAAGTAGCGCTTTTGTTAGTTGATCAAGTTGCATGCTCAATCCCCATATATATTGGATTTGCGGTTTGCTCAAGGATTTATGCTCTGCAAGCGAGGTCTTCTTATATTATGGCTCTTGGTCGTGCCAACACCCACTGCGACAAGGCAGGGAAGTTGCTGTTGCGATCCATCTTTACAGACTGAAGAGCTCTCTCTCTCTCTCTCTCTCTCTCTCTCTCTCTCTCTCTCTCTCTCTCTCTCTCTCTCTCTCTCTCTCTCTCTCTCTCTCTCTCTCTCTCTCTCTCTCTCTCTCTCTCTCTCTCTCTCTCTCTCGCAGCCAGCCACTCTCTCTCGATGAATCAAACCTAATCATCACACGTGAGCCCTCGAGGCATGCTGTTGATGGTCTCCTAGGGTTAAGCAAGGGTTTCAAGAGCTCGCAGCAGGCAGTCAGCAGGAGCTGGATGCACCGATTGACTGAGATCATAGTGGTCGATCATCTATGGGTAGTAGCGGAATTCATGGGTTGCAACGGGAAGATCACTGATGATATCGCCAACATTTTCTCAAAATGCCAAGAAAATTCCCTAGGCACCATGCATGTGCATATGAGGAGTCTTGCTGCAGCCTCGACCCCCAAGTCAAGAGGCGAGAGTCACCTGGTATATAAGTGTCGGGAGTTGCATTTAGGGAAGAGGTAGGCTAGGGCCGTGGAGGTGCAACTCGCCCGAGGACTGTTGCCCTCAACTTGATACCTTTGAAGGAAAAGCCTTGCCCCAATGACGCATAGCTGCATGCCAGCAAAACCAAACAACGGCACCATGCCTAGGCATACGAGGAGTTATGATCATGTTGTTTGTCTGCGTGTGCACGGAGTGGTCAGTGAGCTCATGCTCAAGATTAACATGTTCAATTGTGGAAGTAGTTAACAATGGGCGATTTGCAAGATGGAAGCACTCTAAAGATCTTAGCATAGATTCACATGGGGCAGGGAAAATGCTCTCATCTTGAGCCGGTAGGAAATGCATGAGAATCATTTGAGAGGGAAGCAAAATGGAAATTTCCTCTTGGATATCGCAAGAAAATAGTGCAAATGTGCTAAAAATGTAGTATATTTTCAAAAAATGGAGTGATTCTGTTAGACACACAAAAAAACACATTGGCGAATGAGCAGACTATCCGTCCGTGCACACGCGGACGAATTGTGTGCTCATTTGCCAACGTGTCTATTTTTAATTCTAAGACAAGCTTTCTATTTCTTGAACATAATCTACATTTTCATCATATTCGTACTAGTTTCTTGCAAAATCTGGCAAGAGGAAATTTGCGTCAATGGATGCACAGACAAACTGCGTGCTCACTATCCTAATCTGTTCTTCTGATTGTAGAGAATGCTTTATGTTCCTTGCACAATAAGTGATTGTACAAAATGTTTTATGTTACACAATTAAGACCGTTGGAATTAAGAAGGGAGTTAGAGGTGGCACAAACCATTGGATGCATGAGATACAACATGACGCTCAGGATCATCCACTGGGGGATTGTCACGTTTGTGAGTTGGAAATGCCAAGCATCCTACAAAAAACAATGTAGTTGAAAATTATATATGTGAAGATCCTCCCTCCAAAAATTATGGCCCTTCCTCCACCAACTACATTGTGGCACACATAAACACCACACAAGTTTTTCTAGGGTATGATATGAGAGAGAGAGAGAGAGAGAGAGAGAGAGAGAGAGAGAGAGAGAGAGAGAGAGAGAGAGAGAGAAATAAAGAGAGAGAGAAATAAAGAGAGAGAGAGAGAGAGAAGAGACCCACCAAGTGAATCAAACAAGATTACATGCACATGCATGATAAATGATAAGCTTTGATCCAAGTAAAAAGGTAGGTTAACAACCCTTTTCCGTTGCAGTGAAGATGAGATTGTCTCACATGTACCAGAATTATCTTTTTCTTGTTTGTGTTAACATTAATTTCTCACACGTTGATATGCTCTTGGTACCTACATGTTTAAGTTGTTGGTTGCATTGGCTGCAATGTAGTAGGAATGTTTGAGATGAAGAGATCAATCAAGCAAGGTTGCTTGCTTACCCCGCTACTCTTTGCAATTGGTTCAAGGACAATGATACGAAAGGGGAGATTAGCGGACTCTCACTATAGGGGGCAAACAATTGCTAGTGAAATTGTTACTGACAATTCTCTACTCTTCAAAAAATCCAACTCCCAGATGTTAAGAAGATCACACAAGATCCTCCAAATGGTTGCAACTGCATCAACCCCTAAGTGCAACATAAAAAAATCAAGATTGATTTCACTCATTGAAACCGACTCGTTTGACCTTGCCAAACGGTGGAGGGGAATTATTTCAAAAGTTTAAGTGTTGAGATACCTCAATGTAGCATTAGTGGAACATGTATTGCTCCCCTTCCGTAGAAAAGTGTATATATGATTAACTTCTTAATGACTCCATACATTGAAAACGGCAACATGCAATTGGAAAGAGATTCTAAAGCCCATCAAAGGATTCGTATGCTAAAATTAGGTGGCATTGGTATCTTGACACAAACATTGTTTTGCAAGTAAGGAAGAGCAACAAAGTGGTATCATTACTAGAATGAGGAGAGACATTTAGATACTTCAGATACTCTGACTTATAAGGAAATCTCCAAGCTGGAACATTTCTAAGTGAATAACAAAGAAATCTCCAAGTTGGCACATTTCTTTGATGATGACAATTGTTGTTGAAAGGATGTGGACTCGTTGGTGGTGCAACATAGTTTGAATCTAAATAAAAGGTGCGCTATTGACTAGCACAGTCTTTGAAGTCTTGTAGAATTTATAAGGCAAATAGCCTCACTATGCTCATCAAATTATGAAAGATAAGTGGCTAAAAAATATAAAAGACACTTGGGAAGTGAAATGGCCAATCTCAATGAAGAGAATCACTTGGAAGGTGTGATGACGGCCTATCTTTACTTGGAATCATATTCATGCCAAAGGTTTGGCACAAACACCTGCTTTGGGTGCAAGGCAACTTTGGAGGCCTTGCATATGTAAGACTACCCCTCCTTATGGGTTCTGATTATCAAAATTTACAAATGGGTAGTGAGGATGTGGACAATATTCTTCCTAAGGAATGACATGGTTCTAGGAGAGAGAAGATTTCAACACCAAGTAGTTATTGTATGCACTCAAGTACCCAGATATGTCTATCTAAAGCAGATTTGGAAAGCTCAAAATGTTTGTATCTCTGAGAGAAACTTTATGTTAGCTTAGTTCAATGATATCGTGCATGAAATTATTGAGCTTATATATTAAATACGGTATAGGGACAACTGTACAAGCCAAAGATTGGGAAAATGCACTAGTTACATTGGCTGCTTTGACAGCTACTCGGGTTGTGCTCTCTAGGGGACAAGGAGATAATTGACCTTTGGTTGAAGCTACTAGATAAGGATTAAGCAGGGTCTTTTGCTATGAATTGTACATTATCACCTTTTTGTAAATGTTCTCGCTATATAGAATCTCCATTCACAATTTTTAGTATGTCTTCAAAGGAAAAAAAAACTAGCTGCAATAATGGAAAAGACATTTCATGCCACTCTAGCAACCAATGGTTTTTATCGCGACAAGAAGTGTCAAAAAATGCTAGAGTATTTGGGACTTATCGAATCAACCACAATAAAGCTTTAATGGGTTAGTAACACTCACAAGAATTCTAGATCTAATTGTTCCTTTTTGCCTCAAGGAAGGAATAATTTACATATTCATTGTCATCGAGTATCCCCCTAAAGATCTACTACCATATGTCATTTGCATCAAGTCAAAGGGCCCCTCCAAAAGAGAAATCAATTTGTATGCAACTAAATAGATGATAATTTTTTGCCCTTGCCTTTCAAAGTGGAGACATGTTTAGGAAAACTCATGTTGGAATTTATCCCATAGTGATTTAATTAGGTGGTAAATCTTGAAAATAGCATGCCAATCTTACACCATATCTATTTGTTCAAGTGGATTTTTGTGGAATTCTTTTGGAAATTTATTACCCCAACCTTCACACACTATATCTCCATTAAGCTGATTTTCTTACTTATACAAAGAATTTATTCCTTTAGCAACCAAAATTTGGTGCTTTCAAAGGTGACAAAACTACTCTGTAACCACCTTATGTTATATATTATTGCCAAAAGACTAAATAAATTAATCATGATGACTCTAACCTTAGTGATTATGTTTCCCCTTTAAACAAGGAGTGCCTGAGAATATGGTTGTGTTAGTAGATGAAGGTCAACATCCATGTACTCAATATATTCCTCACATTTTTATGCTTTGTAATCAAAGTTATTATCAAATCATGGATTCTTTGTACATTTTTATTCAAAGCCCCACTACCAACTTTAGTGCGTATTCAGAATATGTAAGCATAGCATGTGAGTTCACCTTAAAGGGGGTTTTAATATATCAAGTAGTTACAAAATTATATTTACAAGAGGCATTTAAAAATAGAAAACTTAAAAAAAGTTACACAATTTATGGAGAAGAGAAGTCTTTTAATTCATGTTGAAGTGTGTGTGTGTGTGTATAGAGGGGTTTTATAAATACCTCTTGAATGCACACACTATAGGTATTTTCGAAAGGTGGACACCTTGGCTGAAATCTTTTATGTAGATTTTAAGCATGTTGCACTTATCATTGGGTTTCCCTTGACTTGAAAATCTATCATATGAAATAAGGGGAGTAGATTGTTTGTTTCCAAGAGTTCAATAAGTCTCCACAATTTGTAAAAGGAAAAAAGTATTTGTTACTTTAGGAGGCTAAAACATTGAGAGGTGGGATGCGAAATTGAAACTCAGAAGCTTATATGAAAATTAGAAGGTTGAACATGAGTATCTTATATTAGAAGGTTGAACATGAGTAACTTAATGTTGACAGTAAGAAAATGAAAAGTTTCATGACATTGGGAAGTCAAAGGACTTTGTACAACTACAAGATTTTGCAAAATTCTACCCACAACTTGAAAAGACCAAAATCTTTTTTCAAAAGCTCTAAATTAGAAGCTTCCAAAAATAAAGCACTCAGAAACACCTATTTGGATGTGTGGAGCCTAGAAAACGGGAGCTTAAAACGAGAAGGATGTATCTTAAAAAGGGATTGCACAGATGAAACCTATATACATGAATCCTTTTCGGAGCATTTGTTTGAGCCATTTGAGTGGACTCAAATTTTAGTTGCAATGGATGTGTGTGTAAATACGTCTATGCCTACTCAAGTTTGCAATGAGGACGGCTATGACATAATTCCCATACAAGTGATCTCAACCCTTCACATTGAAGACGAAATTCAAGAACGCAAGGACTTAATGAAAGCTCAACAAGTCTTTTGGATGCAACATATGAGTTAGAAGAATATTCAGCTACCTCAAATGATTTCGGGTTGGAAAAAGAACATGTGAGAGCTAAACCACTTATGAAAGGAGGGGAGGAAAAGTTTTTTGACTTTCCAAACCAGAAACCGAGAAGACAGAAATGGTATAGAAGAAAAAGAGACACCAAAAACTTGAAATCTAAACCCATGCCATCCGTCTCTAGTAGAACACAGTTTTTGATGCAGATAGATGTACATGATTGTGTCAAAGACAAAATCACTGGTAGATATCCTTTAAACAAAAAGCAAGAAATATCAAAAACATTGAAGAAAACGAGACAGGAAACTCAAGCAAAACCTAAATACCAGGACAAGGATTCAACCATGACACAAGTTGAACGAAGAAAGAAGTATCAAGAGTTGAAGAAAGCTCTAAAGTAGATGTATACCACTGAAATGGAAACCACCAAGGAGGAAGGTAAATATGTAATGAGTGTTCCATCCCATTACAAGAAATATATTCTCCAAGACCTAAAGATCATAGTCAAAGAACCTGTTAGGGAACTAAGAAAACAGGGTGAGTCCTACGAATGACTTGAAAACGCAAAAAAGATAGATCTGGCCGAACCAAGAGAAGAGCCTAGACCTGCCTGCAAACGACCTGACGGAAGAAGAAGAAGAGCTTTTATTAGGCTTACTGAAAGAATTCTGAGATATCTTTTCTTAGTCTTATAAGGATCTCAAGGATGTTGACCCAGAAATGTGTCAACATACTATACCTATGAGAGATGATGTAAAACCAAGCAGACATAGGCCATACACTTATAATGAAACATTTGTCAAAAAGATCAAAGAAGAGATAGAAAAGCTAAAGGAATCCAAATTCATTTATGAAATTGAGCACACAGATTGGGTGTCTCCAATTGTGGTAGTATCCAAGAAAAATGGAAAGTAAAGTGTGTGTGTGTCAATCTCAAGAAAGTGAATGCATCTACTATTAGAGACAACTTTCCTCTTCCAATCACTGAGCATGTTTTAGAATGAGTTGCAAGAAAAGAATCTTACAGCTCTTTAGATGGATTTCGAGATACAATCAACTTTTGATTGACCCCAAAGATCAGCATAAAACTTCCTTTGCAACTGAATGGGGTATTTTTGCCTATCGGGTTATGCCATTTGGGTTTAGTAATGCTCCTGCCACCTTTCAAACATTGATGAGCCATTCTTTTAAGGAATATCTTTGGAATTTCTTGGAAGTATATATGGATGATCTATGTGTACATTCATCCATCCGGGATGATCATTTTGAACATCTCAAAAAGGTCTTCGAAAAATGTAGAATTTATAGGATTTGCTCAAATCTTGAAAAGTGCACATTTATGGGAAAACAAGGAAAAATTATTGGACATATAGTGTCTAAAAATGGCATAGCTACTGATATGGATGAAATTCATCTTATTGTTGAATTGCCTAGACCGACAACAGTCAAAGGGGTTCAAGCTTTCATGGGACATTGTGGATATTACGGACGATTTATTTACATGTACGCTATAATTGCAAAACCCATGTAAGGCTTGATTACAATCTTTGAATAGACTGATGAGTGTGAAGAGTCCTTCATGAAGCTTAAGCAAGCTCTCACTTTAGCCCCAATATTGAAAGCACCAGATTGGAATAAGATATTCCACATACATGTAGATGCTTCCAATTTAGCTATTGGGTGTATACTAGCTCAATCGAGAGACAAAAAAATTGATTTTCCTATTTCTTATGCTAGTAGACAGTTGAGTATGGCAAAGAAAAAATATATAACCACCAAAAGGGAAGGATTAGGAATGATCTATGCCGTAAAAAAGTATAGACATTACCTATTAGCTAGCACATTTGTGTTCTTTGTGGACCACCAAGCCTTATTGTACTTGGTCAACAAGCCATGCAACACGAGAAGAATAGTGAGATAGTTCATCATTCTTTTGGAATTTGATTTCACAGTAGTTATGAAAAAGGGCACCACTCACCAAAGAGCAGATCATTTACCAAGGATTTTAGGAGAACCACCAAAGGGAATAGATGATGATCTACGAGATGCATATCTGTTCTCTGTGAAAATGATACCCCGATGGTTGGTCGGAAAATATGGTATTATTGATGACTATAGCTCAAGTGGATTATCAAATACCACTTCCTATTACAACCAAATTAATTGGGCAATCAGCTATGTATCAATCACTAGCTGGCAAGTTATAGAAAAGAAATTGAGATGGAATATTGGTTTTGTGCATTAATCTTAAGGAGAAAACCCAATACCTAAGTCAAGCACTTATTACCATAGTGGGACTTCACTTTGCAAAAGACCAAACTATGCAACAGATCTTGAGACTCGGAATATTTTGGCCAACCATGAGGAGTGATAAACAAATGTCCTCAATGCCAGAACCAAGCACCCATGCCTCATGTGATATTATTCCAAATATCACTTGTTCCTAAGTGGAGTAACTATCTAGTTGCTTACTTATCAAGCCAAACATTTCTTGAGGATATGAGTAAACGCCACCAAAGAGAAATTGAAACTAAAGCAAGAGATTATGCTCTTATTGGAAACCAATTGTATCGAAAAGGGAAGGATCAACATTTGCGTCTTTGTGAAAATGAAGACGAATATATTCCCATTATAGAACAAGCACATGCTGGATTAGCTGGAGGTCACTTTTCTAGTGGAACCACCGCAAGAGAAATCTTAATGGTAGGCATATGGTGGCCAAAACTTTTTGTAGATGCCAAAGAATATGTTCGAAGGTGTGATGCATGTCAACGAGCAAAAATTCCAACCCATGTAGATAGCATGCCTTTAAGACCAATGATGAGGGACTAGAGCTTTTGCAAAATGGGGTATAGACTTTGTGGGACCAATACAACCACCTGCTTATAGAATCCAAGCTCAATATATTATTGTAGCTACGGACTAATTGACCAAGTGGGCAAAAGCAAAAGCAACCCAAAAGAATGATTCCAGAACGACAGCTGCATTCTTGTATGAGAATGTGCTCATAAGATATGGACTGCCGATAGAAACTGTCAATGATAGGGGAACTCATTTCCTCAATGAGGTAATTGAGTATTTGTCCATAACAAATTGGCTCCCTATCACCCACAAGCAAATAGACAAGCTGAGCACACGAATAAAATTTTAAGCTCGGTATTGACTAAAGTAGTTAGTTAAGAACAAACTGATTGAGAAATGAATCTCCATGCCACTCTATGGGCTTATAGAGTTTCGTTCAACACAACTTTAAATGATATACCCTTTAACCTTGTTTATGGTCTTGATGCCATACTGCTGATAGAATTTCTATTGCGGACACTAAGGGTAGTTTGATTCCCATCTAGTTACAAAAATCTTCAAAAAAGGGGACTTAGTTTTAGTCTATTCCCTTAAGCAGCGCATTCCCAAGTTTAAGAAAAAGGGAAAAAAATTGTTTATCATTGAAGACATATCTCCAAGTGGAGCAGTTAAGTTGTCCACCCTAGATGGTGAACCAATGGCTAATTGGATTAGTGGATGCCGTTTTAAAGAAGTACAATTTTCCACTAACCAATGAACTGCTAGAAAAGATGCATGCAGCAAAGCAAAGAAAGATGAAACAACAGTAGGTCATTGATGAATCCCAAGAGGAAGCTTGGCTTAGAGTACTCAATAGGAACTTCTCTCAAAAATCAGCAAATACCTATTCCCATCAACACTCTGGAGCTAGATGAACGACTATGGGATTTACAGAAGGATGCAGTGTCAACAGATGATGAATGGTTAGATGGAATGGACCTTCTAATCAAAGTAAAATTGAACAATCATATCACAAATACATTAGTCAATACAGGAGCTTGAGTAAATGAAGTCAGTTATTCCATGTACAAGAAAGCAACGGATTAGTCTTTGACATTAGGAATATCGGCTATTAAAGGATGCAACAAGAACCCAACACCGACAATGGGAGTAGTCAACTTAAATGTGGTAGTACATGGATATTCATGACCTCATTAGTTCGTATGCTTACTAGATGAACACATGAATGAAACAATGATTCTTGGAATCTCATGGATGTGGACGTACAAGGCAGTACTAGATTGGGACACCAATCAACTCAAGCTATCACCTAAAGGAGGACAACTCATTGTTCCAATTGCACCAAGCAAAGAAGAATGGAAATGAGATTACCATCAAAACAAACCACGAAGCAATCAATCTTCTCTATCCTCTAGACAAGCAAATTCTACAAGTAGCACTCAAGGATTCCAGCATATCTGGGTACCAAAAGCACAACTCAAGGACAAGCCGTTTCAAATTTGAGTACCAAAAACATCATCTACTGTACCAAAGAAGGTTCCAAAGTTAAAAACACAAAGAGGAGCATCTTTGAGCATGGAGCCTAAGCGGCAAGATGGATTTGGAGGAAAAAGGAGAAGTTATCTTCTCCGTAAACTGTAGAACTGATGAAGCAATGGAGAGTTAAGTCTTAAAACACTCAACCACAACAATTCATCAAAGAAAAACCAAGATACAAATGGCGAGCTAAAGCTCAACAACCCTCATCATTGATACTAACAACTCAAATCAGCGTGCCAAAGCATCTTGATGGTACAATAGAGCAAAGAGCACACAAGATACAAGATCTGCTCTTTAGGAAACAGCAAAACAGGAAACCTCGACCTCAGAAGCCCTTGAGTTAATTACTCAAGACCCAACTCTTGCAGAGCATAATGGGTTGAATTGATCTTCAAAGCATAATAGAGCCAACCAAGGCTATGCATAGACACGATTGTTCAACCCATGCACACAGTCATCCCGGAGTACGCCATCTAGGAGGGGTGGAAGGGAGCTAAGTAATTAAGGGAAGTTTTTGAAGAGGGAGGAAAGTGTTGGATATTAACGCGTGATTTTTTGCAAAATTACTTAATAATACCCTTACAAAATCATCAACACGGGAAATATAACTGATAAAATCTCCCTGACGAGTGTAAATAGTGTATATACTATCTGAAAATCATCAAAAAAGCCCCTTTCTTTGTTATTTTCATCATTTTTCTTGATATTGGGACTTAAAAATGGAGAAATCCACCAAAAAACAATAAAGTAGTGTTTTTCAATGAATTATCTTAATTATTTATTTTTCACTTTGCTTTTTTAGCACATTTTATTATTTTCTTTGATTTTTTCAATAAACATGTCAAAAATTAATAATAAAATAGAAAATGAGCTCAGATGGAGAAACTGAAGATACGTTGATGATCAGAAGGTCAAGGCGGATAGGCATAAAAAATTTCAATCTAATCGATAGATGGAAGCGGGAAGCCTAAATTAGGCGGCTAAGGCCTACTTTTGTAAATTATTGCAGAATGAGCTAACGGAATCCGATTAAAGAGATTTTTGAGTCTAACATAGATTTCACGGCCTAGTAGGACTAACAGGGGAATTTGGGGGAAAATAGTTTGGGAAGTCTGAGTATAGATATCCAAGGTAGCCCAAAATCACCTCATTTCCACTAATCACTCTTGGAGGAGAGAGCTTTCTACCTTCTTCGAGCGCGATTTTCAGAGTCTACAATCGTCCATTTATAGCGCCGTCTCACACAAGACATGAGGGGTAAGTTCTAAACTTATCAATAAACACTTCTATATGTCCGGGTAGCAAGTCTAGGCTCAGGAAAAAACCCTAGAAACCCAGCTGTGCACAAAGTCCTACGACACAAAATTGACCATAGCGGCCTGTCAACTCGGACGAAACATGAACTGTAACATGCCCCAATATAATAGAACACTTTCATATCATCAGATGACCATTTGGAAGGGGTCAAGAGGGTCCCAAGTAAATAATCTAAGTTTTTGCCATATACCAAAATTGGATTCTGACTCTACAAGCAGCTTATACACTGGGTCTATACACAATGTACCTAGATGCAAGCTCTCAAACAACAAAAAATAGCTTGAAGGCTACAAAGCATCAAATTTGATATATGAAGTCAAACTGACTCCAAATGGGCCAAAACTGGATGGGTAGCATCACGACTATGTAGTAGACAAGTCCATAGCTTCAAAAGTGACTAACCAACTCTACAAGCCATCTAGTCACAAAAAGCGGTGATTCCAAAGTCAACAAGAGCACAAAGTGATGCCGACACAATTGAACTTTACCAGATTCATTTTAGGACTTGTTTTAGATGTATTAAATATGTTTAGGTCATCAAATTGTCAATTCTTGCAAAAAAAGTGACTGCTGTAAATAATCGCTATTATTTACTTTTGTGCTTTTTTGGCTTGAAATTCATCTCTTCACTTCACCTATCACTTGTACACATCTACTTCATGCCACATATCAAGTATGAGCCAACATGATCAAGAAAAAGTCTGAATTTGTAGAAAAAATGCACCAAAGTTTTTTCAATCCAATTTTGAGTTAACTATCACATTTTCTGATCCAAATCACTCCATATCACACACACAGACTCTACATCATACCTAGAACCAAGTTGCAACAAAAAATGTACAATTTGATGAAAAAGTTAATAATCGTGATTATTTACTTTTTTGCCAAAATGGGTACAATTTGCAACTTTGACCTTATGGGACCAAAGAGCATGATGCCCCAAGTCCATTAATCAAGTTTGAGCAAGTTTGGATCTCAAAACTTCAAAATCTCTTTATATCTACTGTTTCAGAGTCTGAATGCCTAAATCTGGCACCATTTCCACCCAGTGCACTCAAATGAGCCCACACTTCACTCAGAGTCCCTATGATGTCAAAAATGCAAAAAGTTGGAAAAAATCCCCAGCTGTAAATAATCGCGACAAATTTTGTGTGAACCGTATAATTTTGATCTCTACATGTTTTTATGCATCTAGCATGCTCCAAAAATGGACATCATTTGTCAATAATTAAGAATTAGGGCATTTCAGAGCGGAATTTCAAAAATTTTCTAACTTTGACACTGTATTCACTTAACAAGAGCAATGCAAGCGATCGAGAAGGCAAAGAAAAAGGTGTCCCAGAAAGAAAATCTGCAAGAGTTTCCACCATACCAATTAGATCCAAGCTCAGTGAAGAAAGCAAAGGCAACTTACTTGTCTAAAGAATAGCTCGAAGAAAACAACACAACGGTTTTCACTGGGAGATTTAAGAGCGAAGAAGGATACCAGGTAGGATTGCAAATGCTACCGAAGGAGGTATATGATTTAGCAGCAAAGCAAGACACCAAGGAAGCCAACAAAAGGTTGGGGCTTCGAGATTTCTATGACTAGGAACCATGTGGAGTGGACTTCCAAAAAGCATATGAATTGTTATCCTCCATCATGGAAGATGGGTCGGCCCAAATCACTTATCAGCAAAGGTAAAAAGTTGAAGTGGTGATCACTAAAGAAATATTGGTCAAGGCACTGAAGCCGCCAACAGAAGGTATGACTATGCGGGCAAGAGATAGAAAGACAGCAAGTACTTTTACCCTCGGGGGGTGCACTATGTAACCATGTTAATGTATAACATGAGTTCGATATGAGGGGTTTTAAAATGCAAAAAATTTAGGCAATTTAACAGAGATACATTAAAATAAGGGGTTTTAATATTCAATTTTGAAAAAAAATCGTAAAATAAGGAGTCATTTTATTCTTTAGACATGTTAAAAGTGGGGGTTTTTAAATACCCTGTGAATGTACGTTATATAGGGGGTACTGAATGGTGAACCCCTCGAGATTTTACCAAAGATATTGCTGTTGCCACGTTTTCTGATCTCATCCAAAGGCAAGTGGAGGAACCAGCTCGCCTCTACCATCAACATTTCCACTTCCTCTCAAAGAGACCGCCACAGTACATAACTCCAAACCATGCGGTTGCGACTACTTTCACTCAAGTATTGAAGTCGACAGGTAAGAAACTAGGCAACTAGGCTCTATTGGATCCTCCTCCCAAACTCCCTTTATAGGTGGGCTCCTAGCCCCTTGCCCTAGACGGATCCCCTATCCACACTGCCTAGCCCGGCCCTTGGCCGTAGTCCTTGCCTAGCCTAGTTCTTAGGGTACAAGACCCGTGTCCTGACATTACTTTCCCCTTAAGGAAGAGTTTTCGTCCCCGAAAACACAAGTAGTAAATCTTCTTAAGAATACTGGTGTTCTCTTTTATTGACGTCCCATAAGTGAGCCAGTTGTCTGTATGACCGATAATTGGTGCAGTGAGGAGGTTCAATGAAACCAAGATAAATATCTTGATTTTCAACATTGTTGTCCGTTTGCAACCACTTGGGTCTAAATGGTAACTCCATTTATAACTCACTTGAGTGCTGTAAAGGAGTAACCACAACTAAGAGTCACTTGGGTTTAAATGGTAACTCCATTTATAACTCACTTGAGTACTGTAAAGGAGGAACCACAACTAAGAGTTGTCCAAAGGCATAACCAGTTTTCAGATCTTCTGAAGGTACTGGAATAATGCAAGGAAACCTTGGTAGATTGCGGAATTCTTTCCTTCAAAGTAGAACTGGGAGAGATCAACGGTGATCCTCAATGCAGATCAAATTGTGATCCTGAATGCCGAAGGGGTGATGTAGCAATCACCCACCGGGTCTGACCCCAAAAAGTATGTCCATAGACACTCTATAGTGCTATAGAGAGAGCAAGAGATCCACACAAGTGAACTGCCGAGCTCTTATGGATAGCCATGCTGTCGCAACTGATTGCTACATCTAGACTTTCTTGTAGAGATCAGCTGCTGTGAGTTGAAGATTATCAAAAACTCAACTTGAGTGTCGCGCTGAAACAAGTAGTGCATAAATGACACCCTAAACATCCGTAATGACAAGACTCGTCCATGTGTACTTCTGGGGGTATATCTTGAAAATAATCACCCAAAGAATGCCAATAGTTGGGTCTTACCCTTGTCCGGACATCGGCACTGAGCCTGTTTGGCTCATAGCCCTTATGCAAAATAGTGTTCAATCGACGAACCGATGAAGACTAGTTTGAGTAGCATCTTAAGCATGTGCTAGCTGTGAGTTAGAGCATCTTGGCCGAAGCTGACTCACGAGCAGAATATGTATCAAAAGCTTGTTATATTATTTTCTTAAAGAGAGAGAGAGAGAGAGAGAGAGAGAGAGAGAGAGAGAGAGAGAGAGAGAGAGAGAGAGAGAGAGAAGAAGAGCATGTTGGGCTGAGGAACTTTCCTTAAGGTTGTAGAGTGTGTACCCAAGCTCTGTGCCCTGACACATAGTATGCAATCGCAAAATTGGTAGAACCCAAGCTGTGTGCCCTGACGCATCGTATGCTTGACTTGCAGCTTATCGTATAAGCAGTCCACAATTTTCTGATATGACTCTCGCATCGAGAGAGGGAATAGGAAAACATAAAAATCATTCTGACCCACCTACCTGGTAGGGGTCGTGATTTGTATGAGGATGACTTGTCATTGGCACTGTGCCTAGGAGTCAAGTCCAAACTTTTGGTTCTTGTGATTGTTGTTGTGTTGACAGCAAGAAATAAAAAAACACATTAAGAAATCCATCACGTAGTCTGTCCTTGACAGAGTGTCGAGTGTGATAGCGGAAGTGTAATCTATGAAGCGGTGGAATTCATGCCACCCGGTTAGCGTGCCGTGTATGCATAATTGTAAGCCCTTCAGTTTCCCAAATTGGCGTGCCAAGGTCCTTGATGCCAAGTCAATGGGCAGTATCGTGGCACGCGAGTCACAACTCAATAACTCAACCCTCACCTAGGGCTTAGAGCAAAAACCACAAAGACAGAAGAAGTAACAAATGAATCTACTCTCTTGGAACATAAAGGGGTTGTCAGACCCTAATAAAGCTAAGAAGATTAAAGCATGGATACAGAATTACCCGGTTGAAGTCATAGGTCTTCAAGAAATCAAAATAGCAGGACAGGATCTTGATCAGAGGTTGACTTGATATCCAAGGAGCATCAGTGGTTCCACTCATCACACAACAGAGGATCTAGAGGAACAACCATGGGGATTCCTCTGAGCTGGAAGATTAACCAACTACTATCGTCTTCAGGAGAATACTAGGTAGCACTCTCTATAGAGTGGCCCCTATCAGCTGCGTGATGGTGTCCATCTATGCAGGTGGCTCTGTCAAATATAGAACCAAGCTGTGGAGTCAGCTTGCTCAGCTCAAGGGTGATTGAGTCTGTTCAGAGACTTTAACATGGTTGAGTCCATGGAGGACAGAGCAACAAGAATGGGATAACCTCAAGGAGCAACTAGAGTTATGGGATGTAGGCACACCTTGAAAATTAAGCTGGCAAAACTACTCTAAAGGAACACTTGCTCAAAAGGCTAGACTAGATAGATTCTACTTAAGCACGCCTCTAGCTAGACAACTCAATAGAGTTAAAGCAACCCCCAGACTCACCTCATGTGCTTCTGATAGCTATCCCTTAATCATCACTTTGGATTACAAATGTAAGAAGATTCGGAATCGCTGGTTTCACACCGACTCGTCTCTTTTTTTACTAGGGGAGGTTCACGAAAGCATCAAAGCAATATGGGCTCAAGCCTTCTCGAAGGTCTTCACGCCATCAAAGGATTGGAATCTGGCTATTGCCAACACTCAACAATCTCTGGTCTCATTTAGGAAAAGGGTAACAGAGATACGAAGGAAAACGAATGACTCCATCTATGACGAACTTATAGAACTAGAGGCCTGTAGCACGGAGGAAACGGTTTTCCAGAATAGAATAGCCATACTTAGGCATCAGCTTAAGACAGAAGAAGACGTTACTCTTCACCACACCGAAGTTTTCTTTCAAGATTGGTGGGCAGGAAAGGTGGAAAAAACTTCCAAGGTTGTGTTCAGGAGCCTTAGAAAGAAACATCAGAGAGATCTGGTACCAATGTTGGTAGGTACTAAAGGAAAAACCACATCAGAAGAGAAGAATCTAGAAACAGCTAGGGAACACTTTGCTCAATTGTTCAGTCCACCCGAAGTTCAAGACGAGGCTGTTACCCTTGCTAGAGGAATCATTCGAAGATGTAGGAAAAGAGTAGTTCCTCCCCATCTAAGCATCCAACTTGACTCGGAGCTTTTGATAGGGGAAATCAAAAGATCCATTGATGCAATTACGCCTAAGAAGACCCCGGGCATAGATGGCCTCGGCTAAGTTCTATCAAACTTTTAGAGTTGCTATTGCATCAATCCTGCTCATTGTATGAGAGTAAGTTGTTAAACATAGGGCCCTCCCGATTCAACTTAACACAAGCATCATCAAACTGCTACACACAAAAAAGGCCCGAACGAAATGCTATCCAACTAGAGACCATTGACAATGCTAAACACTGCCTACAAAATTTTTTCCAAGGCCATAGCTCTCAAAATTGCACCGGCCCTTTCCAAGTGGTTGTGCTCCGAACAAGAAGGCTTCATCAAAGGGTGAAGGATAATGGAAGCAATAATAGCCATGTGGGAAGGGATAGAATATGTTGAAGAATCTAACCAAGACTACGTCTTCATCAAGGTCGACTTTGACAAAGCCTATGAATGGTCCTTCATACTTGATTGTCTAGTAATGATTGCGTTTGGCCCGAGGATTGTAAGGTATGTTCAAACGCTGCTTGGAAATGCCCAAGCTAGAGTATCTCTAAACAATGGGCTGTTGGACACATTTCCACTCAACAGATTGGTTAGACAGGGATGCCCACTGCCTCCTCTCCTTTTTTCCACCTCAGCTGATTCCTTGAATTGGTTGGTGAAAGAAAAAATTCAGCAAGGGAGCCTCCGAGGTATCAAGCTACCAGATGGGAGGCAATAGTGTCTCTCTCAATTCGCTGATGACACTAATGGGTTGATGCAGAATTATGACAGCTCCCTAAAAGCCTTTTGGGAATGCCTAAATAATTTCTGTACAGTGTCGGGCTCCAGGATCAACCACTCCAAAACAGGGATCAGAGCCTCTCGTTCCCCTCTGCCAAGGTGGGTGGATGAGAAGGGATGCTCCATCATTCAGGATGGAATCATATTCAGATTATTAGGGATTCCATTTGGCTTCAGAATATCAATGGCACAAAGGTGGCAATGGGTCATGGACAAATTCCACACCAAATTGAATAGATGACTAGGTTTTCAAGCTAACTTGGTTGGTCGGGTTGTAGTAATCAAACACTACATTTCTTGTTATGTTCTTTTCTTCCTCTCATGCTGGAGACCCTCGGATGTTTAGCTAAAGGTATAACCAGAATATGTAGGAACTTTCTTTGGTCAAGTGACCCCCTTAAAAAAGGCCTAGCAAAATTCAACTGGGAAATCTATTGTCTTCCTAAAGAGCAAGGGGGACTTGGCCTCACCAACATAAACCTATGGACAGACAAGCTTGTTGTAAAACTCATTCTGAGAGCCTTGGAACAAACAGATGAAGAGTGGGACTCACTGCTATTTTGAGACTTACATAGGTTCATATCTGAGGGATGTAGGGAACCATAAAACTACCTTGGGTCACGTTATTCTTTAGACCCTTTGAAGTAGTAGCAAAGGGGTCATACCTACTCAAATCACTGTGGAATGTCTAGAATAGACACAGAAACTTGCTAAGAATCAACTGGGAGTCGAAATATAGTTGGCACCTCAAAGTAGCCGACTCAATGTGGTGGTCTTTCCCCCCCGTTCCCCAGCTCAACCAGAGGCAAATAAGGTCAACTAAAAGATTTCATAAGAGGGCATTATCACCTAGAGATATGTGTGGCATGCAACAGAGCACAGTTGGAAGAACGAGATAGAGCTTCTCGGTAGATACCAGCTGCAACCTTGGGAGCTTACTCTTATCAAATCAAGAATAGCCATGTTCCCAGAAGAGATGGAGTGGACACAATTAAAACAGCCGACCCTGTCACCTAAGACACTGTACTAGGCAGGAGGGAGTGCTCTTTCTTACTGCCCCTAGCTCTGAAAGAACAGCTATATGTCACTCTCAGCACAAAGTGGTGCTTGTCTATGGACAAACGGCAATAGAACTTTAAGTCCAAAACCCTGTGGCATACTGATACCCTTGCCAAGCATTATGTACTGCTATGGATGATTACGCACAAAGTAGTTTGGATGGGCTACAGAATGAGGGTTGCAGGCATGGGAGCAAGGAGCTGCAAGAGATGCAACCACAGTGAAGAAGACATTCCTCACATGCTCATTAATTGTCCTGCAAACAAAGATATTATCGCCCCAATGATAAGTGGCTTAGGGTTCACCCCCAGTTGGAAACAACTCCTAATAGGAGACTCTGCTGCTCTCTTCTCTATAGTATGGAATAGGATCAGAGGAGGGTTTTTCTGGATCATTTGGAAAGAATGGAACAGTTGCTTTTTTGACGAGGCTTACCAGACTAAAAGTCTGAGAGTACTGTTTTCCCATTTCTCTGTGCAGGTCAACCAACTGAAACTGGAACAATGCAAAATTTACCAAGCAAACTACAAGGTCCTCATGGATTGTATGAGATATTACAATAGCGCAAATATCAACAAACAACAGAAGGTGTTGCTGGATGGATCGCATTCACATCTGCAAAAGATGATTGATGAATGCAAAGCTGAGGGAGAGAAGCTGAAGACAGAGCTCGACAATGGAATAAGGGTAATCACCAATTTGTACGAAGTAATAAGCGCTTTTTCTGGGGGAAGCAGCTTGGGTGGTAGTCCTTGAAGACATGGATGAAGTCAATATGTTGTTACCAGAATGTGGAGGTGTATGAATCTCTCAACAGCCAATTTTGTAATAGTCTCAGTATGTTAATCGGTACTTTGTAAATCAGAAGATACATCAGTATGTAAATCGGTTTAATGTAATTTTGTTCTCTACATAATATAAAATTCTTGCATCCTTTATGGGAAAAAATAAGTGAAAGGGTCATGATGGCTTTCTAAAACAATAAGGACGTGATAAAATCAATAGGTTGAGTTTAACTAGAATTACATAAGGTGAAGCGGTGTTCGGGAATGTCTCTTTTATAAAGTGATCACCGCACAAAGAAGCAAACAAAAAACACTAGCAAAGCTCTTGAATGCACCGGTTTTTCTTCTCTTTACCATGGTTTTCTCATATATATATATATATATATATACACACACACACACACATATAAATAAGTAAATATATAATCTATGTTAATGAGTTTTCTTAATTATATGTGTGTGTGTGTATAACAAGATATATAAGTAAATAAATTGATAAACATACATATATATATATATACATACACACACATATGTATGTGTGTGTGTGTATATATGTATATATATGTATAGAACTTACTAGAATTATGTAAGGTGAAGCTTCACTTTATTATTCTAAAAGAATAGAATATAAGAGAAGTCAAGCCATGCGAAGAAGTGAAATGAAACGTGAAATAAAAATATCCATTTAATACTTTAAAACCAAAATAACATTTAAGGTAAGTCTCAATCATCATTAAGTCAAGCCATGTGAAGAAGTGAAATGAAAGGTGAAATAAAAATATACATTCAATACTTTAAAACCAAAATAACATTTAAGGTAAGTCTCAATCATCACTCACAATGATCACTAAGTCAAGCCATGTGAGGAAGTGAAATAAAAGGTGAAATAAAAATATCCATTTAATACTTTAAAACCAATATAACATTTAAGGTAAGTCTCAATCATTACTCACAATCGTCACGGAAAACATTGCAAGTATGCCTAACCTAACACAACACTAAAGCTTCTTTTAGAAAGCCAAAAACTAGAGATATTTTTTGCTTGTGAAAGGCCATAGGGTTCATTGTGCAAGGTTGTTGCAACACCGAATCCGTTGGATTCTTTGGCTGGATGACCGCCACATGGAAAGGGTCTTTGTAAAATAACTTTGTTGTTCCTTCAATTGTTTCCTTATACTTTCTTTGAGAGACAAGTGTCCCTAAGGGATTCAAAAGTCTTGTTAATAGAAAGCTAAAACTTTGGAATAGAAAACTATTGTCCAAGGCGGCCTTTACTTTTGCAAGCTTGAAAATGACTTTGGAGATCAAAACATTAAACAACATATTCATAGGAGTTTGATCTTATGATGCAGTCTTCAAGAAAGTCTTTTTGGCTTTCTAAAAGAAGCCTTAGCGTTGACACTAGTTAGGCATCCTTCCAATGTTTTCAGTGCCAACAATGGAAACTCATCTTAAATGTTGATGGAGTTTGTCAAATGGGTCCCCCTTTCATTTCATAGCTTTAGAGGGCTTTTTAAGACTTTGCCTTGTTTTTTTTTTGTCTTTGCTCATCTTATATTATTTTCAACATGAACACACAATTTATACTTGTTCTTTTTTCTTAGGATGGGACTACATTGCTTTTATTTTGTGTACCTTTTTATTTTTAAAGCTTTTAAAGAGTAAAGAGCTTTTTTCACAAGAACAAGCGATTGTGATTCTCTCTCTCTCTCTATACACACACACACACACACACACACACACATATATATATATATATATATATATATATATTGTATTTTTATTTCCCTCATATCTTGATTTCTTTTTTGAAAAGCCATCGTGAAATCTCACCTTGTTGTCTAAGCGGCAAGTTTTCTCCTTATACAAAATACAAACTGGAAATGCTAGTAAAAATTTTCAAATTTTCAAAATATTGAAACTATTATCTAGTATATTTTATCGGGTTTTTTCCCCTTTACCATCCTTTGCAACCAGCTAATCTCGATTTTCAATCGGCTTAAGCCTAAGCTCAGACACACCTTTCTCAAACACTGAGGTATTGATAAACAATTCTCTCATTTGAGGATTTCAAAAAAATTCACTTTACTTTTTATTTTGATTTTTAATGTGTCTTTTTATTTTACTTCCTCTGTGTTTTATTCTGTTTCAAAATACTGATGTGCAATGTGCACCATTTACCTTATTATTGGGGCCCCTTCATAATATATAAGCCATTTGCGAGTAGCGGATATCGACTAGAAGAAAATAAAAAATAGACCTGATTGAGACTTACCTTAAATGTTATTTAAATCTTATAAAATTAAATGGATATTTTTATTCCACCTTTCATTTTGGATCCTCACATGGCTTGACTTCTCTTGCATTCTATTATTTTATATTGCTAAAGTGAAGCTTCACCTTACATTTTCCTAGTAAATTCTATACATACATACATATATATATACACACACACATATATATATTTATGTACTTATGTTTATTAAACCTATCTTTTTTTATGAAGGCATTAAAAAAGAAGTTCTTAAATAACAAGACATTAGGTAGGGTGTTTATAGCATAATCCGTCGTTGAAAACAATGATGAAAGTCAAATTGATCAGTAAGCCGTTTTGGAATCGCTAGTTTGTAATTGTGTGTGTATATGGACAATACAATTTTATATTAACACACTACAATTGCAACACTGATTAAGACCTTCTTTCGATAAATCTTTCCTCTCCCCTTACCTTCAAGAGGCCATCATGAGTCCTCACCTTTTTTCTTACACATAGTAAAGAAAAAGGAATTCAAGTGAGCTTTAAACGAAGGTATCAAGTTACAATGTAAAAGCGTACTAAAGCAAAGGACAAAAAAGTCAAATGAGGTCTTAGATGGAAAGACTCATTTACAATACGAAAAGTTCTAGAACTTTAGCTGTACAAAACCTTCCCTTTAAATCAAAGAGGACAAGTATGTGCCATTTGGAAGCTCTACATCAACTGCTCACAAATTAGGCCTTTTCTTTACTGTCCCTCTATGGCTTTCTACAAGCCAAAACTTTCTACGCTTTTCTCTTTTTTCCTTTGTGGCATGTTATAATATGCCAAAAAAACATACCAAAGAGCATAAATATTTTTTTTGGTGGCGCTGAGACGTATTCCAACTTTTGAAAAAATTAATTAATCAACGTTCCATACAAGAGTCCCTTCCTTTCTTGGGCCCACGCGGGATTCACTAGTAGTAATAGCGAGACGTCACTTACGTGCAACAAAATTGTCTTTTAAACTTCTATATACAAGACCCTCCTATGTAAAATCTATCCATTTGACCTTAAAAGACCTCCCTATTGTACACTCATGCGATACCATACGATAACTCTCGGTGAATATCCCGTGCTTGAGCCAATGTTGTGAGGGAGTCTTAGGAGAATGGTGCAAAGATCTCAAAAATAGCTCACACCTACCCCATTTGTCCCTTGCATCTTGTATCTATGGATAAGTGATAATGAGGATGAACTTTGAAGACTCCTACATGGACATGTGTATAGTTTCCCCTTCCTCCTTGGAGTTGATAAATGTAAGAATAACCCCCAAACAAAGAAAGGAGACCCTATACAAAGTACACAAGGTTCGAGAAGCAATGACAAACATGTGCTCACTGCTCAGTGCTCACCAGCAAAAATGTCAATTGTACTATAAGTGGAGTGGAGAAGCGTAGTCCAACTTTACGGCATCACCAGCTCACCAAGGCAGCGAAAGTTGCAACCTCTCCCAAGTCCCAATCAACAAGCCGCACATCCACGTCCCCACGGTGCCCACTGCCATGCATGATGCATGGTCTTTTGTCTGAGCTTCGCGAGAAACAAGCTTCACTTCGACATCGTGAATCCTACCGCATGCACTTCGTTCAATATAACGTGTCAAATAGTGCTCAGGTCAATCCTCGGTAGATGCTATCCCCATAAGCGAGTGCCAACCTTCTACGACAAAGTATTGTGTCCTCTCCAAGTTAATAAATTGCAAATAAGGCCCATGTCACACTGGGGCGCCTGTCCTTCGTGAGCTGGATGGCCTTGATCACCATGCCCTTCTGTGAGAGCAGTCCTGCTTACAGCAACTGGTGGAAATGCTGTCACACTGAGCGTAGGTGGTAAAGTCAAAAAAGTTGCTCTGCGTCCAATCAGATTGCAAGAACAATGTGTGGGTTGAAGTTGGGCGGGCAAGGGAGGCCGACACACTTCTGAGGAAAGTGTGCCACTGAGGTGGACATTGGACAGCCAGCTAAGCTGTGAAAGAAGGGGCAAAGACCCAATGTGATAAGATGATGACAGCTGATTGGTGGATTGAAGGAAAAGCGTCGTCTCCCTGTCCCAATGTGACAAGGGCCTAAGACTACCCTAAGGCCGAGCCAAGGCTGATTTTTGATGGGCCCCTTGCCCTTCAAGATTTTATGAATTGTTTTTGGCTTTCTAGTGTATTTTTTGATGGGCAGCTCATAATTTCACTCGCAAGAAACAGGGTGTCTTTCAAGATTTTATAGATTGTTTTAGTATTTTCTTTTATGGGTAGCTCATAATTTCACTCGAAAGACATAAACCACATTGCCCCTTGCCAGCTTTGACTCGCCTTTAGAGGTTTGTTAGTTTTGCTCACGGTTGGGTGATTCCTAGTTCAGCCATACTTTTGATTCCATGGTTTGGTGATTCCTAGGTCAGCCATACTTTTGATTCCATGGTGGCTCCCTTCTCGGCCAATGTATGGGATCTTTGTTATGAGGTGGTTGTTAATTAGCTTATTGATGTGATCTCGAAAACTTGACTGGTTGTTTATGAGGCCTTTGGATGCCATAGTTAAGTGGGAGCATGTCTTGCCTTGTAAACTTTTTGATGTTAATATAATTTATCACCCACAATTTGTGAGTATTGCAAACAAGGTGAAAATTCAGTATGGCCTGCATAAGGCTATCGAGAAGAATTTCATAATAAGAGGCTTCTTTGTGAAAGAGAAAAATAGAAAGCGACATTAGTATTTTTTATTTAATTTTTTTACAAAACTCACAATATGTGAGTGGTATAGTATTAAGCATAACCAAAAAAAAAATTACAAGTAAGAACCCTGCTCAAAGACGAGCCAGGGTATCAAGAAGACCTTTCCACAACATAGCAGACCATATAGCCATAACCTCAACAGACCTCGTCCGAGGGCTTTTACAGGGAGCCCACAAATCCGACAAAATATAATGGGCAGAATCATCAGACCATACCAAGACTCAGCCACCCAAAGTTACCACCAAATCAAACCTAGTCTGCCACTATAATGACACCAATCCATGATAGGAGCCTCAAGAGAAAAACCACAAGAGAGCTCCATGGATCCACAAGTTGTCACCTTGCAACACCATGCCGCAAAAGCTAGAACCCCACCACAACCAACAAGGGAATGAGACACATAGTACTGGCCTTTATTGGTGGGCCAAGCACCAACCAACCAGGACCAGAGTCGACCACACACCAATCGCCCACGCAATCATCAATAGCATCTGATTCCCCAAGAGAGAAATCCAAAGAAGAACCAGGCAAGCGTGAAACCTCCATAGTGGAGGTCGACAGCCGCCAAGCCCAGCGGCATCTGCAGTTATCAACAACATATAATGACGCCCCAAAAGAGAAACCCAAAGAACAACTAGGTAAGCGAGAAACCTCCGTAGTGGAGTTGGGCAACCGCCAAGCCCGATGAGAAAAAATAAGCCTTGCGTCCTGGACCCACCCACCACATGGGTCTTTCACTATAACGGTGCTCACTCATTGCCTAAATCATCTCACCCACTCCCTAAATCATCTCCCCCTAATTTAGGTAATGTCCCTTCATCCTAGCACTTACCCAATAAGGCTCCCCTTGCCTAATGTATATAAAGGCACCTCTGTTATGTTCAAACGTGTGCAAGTTCTCATTTCATGTTATCAATACATGTTAGCTTCACTCCCTTGCTACACTACAGTGTCTCTCTCTCTCTCTCTCTCTCTCTCTCTCTCTCTCTCTCTCTCTCTCATTATTTACTTTGATTAGATTAGGTTGTTGTTTATCGATTAACATTAGTTCCTATTGGCTTCACATGGTATCAAAGCTTCGTAGAGATTAGGAACTCGCCTTAGCCCCTTGCATCTCACTCATAGCTAGCACATAGAGCCCCTCTCTATTATCTTCCAAGCACTCGAAGGTTTGCTCGTTCACGTCAAGGAATCCGGAGCCTTGCACGATGGCCGAGTCATCCTCCATGTCCTCTGCCGCATACAAGCCTTGCTACGTCATCGACAAACTCAACGGCACGAATTACCAAGTATGGAAGATACGGATGGAGATTTACCTTACACAGCTTCAACTTTGGGAAATTACGCCGGGCGTCGAAGCTCAACCCGACAAACCCAAAGACAAGGATCCTATTGGCATCTCCGATGTCTACAATGCTTGGCAAAGTAAAAATAATAGTGCCAAGATGGAGCTTATTCTCCATTGCCAAGACCGGCAAGTCCAAATGGTGAAGAAACTCACCACCGCCAATGCTATTTGGAAGTTCTTTGAGAAGAACTACGAGCATACCGACCTCGTTTACCAAGTTTCCCTGATCAAGAAACTGGTAAACACCACTATGCATGAAGGTCAGTCCTCATCCAAGTTCTTAGAAACTTGACAGATACTTCTAGACGAAGTACTCATATCAGGGCTAGCAATCCCTGAAGAGCTGCAGTCCATGCACTTGTTGGCCTCCCTTCCCGCATCATGGAGGGCCTTCATTACCACCCAAGCCACGACGGAAAATCTACAGTTGCAGAATCTAGTAGCAAAGATTCAACAAGAAGAAACCCTTCGCGACCACACCAACGGCTCGCAAAAGTCTACGGCATTGGTCACTATGGCTAAACCTCACAAACCTCACCCTGGCAAGAAGACGTTCAACCACTCCGGCCCTCCTCGTCAGCATCACAACCATGGAAAGAAGCATCATTCAAGTCCAAAGCAATGCACCAATTGCCATTGGTTTGGTCATATTGCAAAGGATTGTCGGCAACCCCGTAATCAAGGTAATTTTCGGCCTCCTGCTGCATATTCTCATTTTTATCCGTCATACCCTCAAGGGGGGGCTAGACCCTTTCTATCTTCACCCTCTTCACATGGTCAAGCTCATTATGCTGATATATCTACATATGAGAATAACCCTTCTTATCCTATGAAATTATATGCCGCTACTCTCCATACTTCATCCCATGATCTTTGGCTACTTGACACTGGTGCCACCCACCATATGACCTATCAATTTCATTGGCTTTCAAACCTATCTCTACACTCCCCTAGACGTCTGTATCGAAGATAATAGCCTCCAACTCGCTACAGCCTATGGCGATGCCACTATCAATCTAGCCAATGGCCTACGCACTACTATATCTAAAGTTTATTATGTACCTGGCTTAAAGAAAAATCTTATTTCTGTTAGTGAGCTAACCTCTTCAGGTATTACCATTAAATCACCAAAAATTGTTGCAACATACAAGCCCAAGATGTCAATGGCCAGCATATCAATCTTTAGGTACCCCAGGTTGGGCGACTCTACCCTCTAGGTGATTCATCTCCTACACATGCTCTTGCATCTTCTGCACCATCTTTCCCACATGACACCACCCTAAAATGGCACTATAGACTAGGTCACATTTCTCAACATGTTTTACATCAGCTCACACACCTCCAGCTTGCCCTCGGTTTGCCCAAGCATCTCACTCCCATTACCCTCTGTGAAGGATGCATTTTTGCCAAATCACATCATGCACCTTTTCCTACATCATCATCACGCGCTTCCGCACCGCTAGATCTCATTCATTCTGATGTCTGTGGCCCCTTGCCTGTAAAATCACTCACTGGAAACCTTTATATGCTCACTTTTATTGATGACTACTCCAAGTTCACTGCTGTCTATTACATGCCTGATAAAGCTTCAACTATCACATATTTTAGCCGCTTCAAAGCACTGGCTGAAAACCAACATGATCGGAAAATCAAGGTACTCCACACCGACAATGGCGGGGAATACACCTCCCATCAGTTTCGGGATATCTGCCACACGGCGGGTATTCGTCATGAATATACCATCCCTGCTCACCCTCAACAAAACGGTCGGGCTGAGCGCAAGAATCGCACCATTTTTTATGTTGCTCACGCCATGCTCATTCAAGCCAGTTTAGCAGACAGTTACTGGGAAGAAGCTACGGTCACCGCATGCTATATACAGAATCGGATTCCATCCTCTCAAAATCCAAGTACCACTCCATACACTCTATGGTATGGCAACCCGCCGAGCCTTGGTCATCTTCGCATTTTTGGTAGCATAGCATATCCTCTCGAAACCAATCCCGTCTCCAAGTTATCACCAAGAGCCACCAGCACCATCTTCGTCGGCTACGGAGATCACCCTTGGAGTCAAGGCATATCGCCTCCATCAACCCAAGCTCCACAAATTCATTCATGCTCGAACCATCATTTTTTATGAGGATTTCATCCTCCAAGGCCCTTCTCCCTCCAATACTCACTCTCCTCCTCATGAAGGCTACTCACCGGCTCGCTACCCCGCTCATTCCTTTGCTCGCATCCCATCTCCTAGTACAACTCCGCATGAATCTACTCTTACCACCTCACCACCCTCCTCAATTAGCAACACAGCTGCATGCCGCCATCTGGAGAATCAGGCGCCCATATTAGCCCCTCTCTCTCCCATGCGCTATGCATACCATCTGCATCCCGAGCCTTCTTCACACCCAGCTTTCCCTGCTGGCATTCCACGCACTCAAAACCTTGTTCCGCTCAGCCCTCCACACCATCGCCCATCCTCACAGTCTCCTCCAACTGCAACTGCATGCCCTTCATCCTCCACCCCACCAAGCCACTCACCTCAGCTCGGCTCTACTGCACAACCCTCCCCACCTGTGCTACATCCGGCTCCAGCCTGGCCAGGCCTCCTCGCCACCCCAAATAGAAGCAGCTCGTCACAGTTTGGACTGCCCCACCATAAGCGTCCCTTGGGCGCCTATCACCCTTCCCCATCCCCTCCCGGCTACACACGACATACTGCCCCTGCTGCGCCATCTTCCATTCATTTTCACCCTCACCACACAATAAAAAACACCACCCTTGGCAGCATTTCCCACCATCGGCCACCCGCCTTGAAAACCCCAACCTCGCCCATTATGGTTCGGACCTACCAAACTGCCCACAAGAGTTCAATGCCACTTCCTGCTCCCCCCTTGCTGGCAGCCTCTACCCGAGACCCATCTCGCTCTGCATCCTCCTATCACACACCTCCCACCTCGACATCGGTTCCCTTGCCAGTGGAGGATTCTCATGACACCCCCTCAAATCAACCTATTCCATCGGGGATCGATGAGGTCGAACCACTTACGTCAACCTCGGCGACATCTCCTACCACTTGCACCTCATCGGATTCATTGCCATCAGCACAACATCTTGATCAGGCAACTTCTAGCAGTCACGTCCACACACGGTCATTAGCAGATATTTACGTTGCTACAAGCTTCTCGATTGTTCTCCAAGAAGAACTTCAATCGACCACCCCACCCGCTCCGATAGAAGATATTCTGCCAATCTCGGTCGTCGATGCCCTCTCATCTAGTGAGGGAGATTTATGGCACGGAGCAATTCAAGATGAGCTTCAGGCACTCAAAGAAGCCCATACTTGGGATCTCGTTCCACCGTCGGAGCATCACAATATAGTCACATGCAAATGGCTATTGAAGAAAAAGTACTTCCCCGATGGCAGAATCGAGCGTTACAAAGCCAGACTTGTCGTTCACGGCTATACACAGAGGTATGGTGTAGATTATTTTGACACATACTCCCCTGTTCTAGGCCTAACTGCATTTAGACTTTTAGTCGCTATAGCTGCAAAGTATAATTTGCCCCTACATCATCTTGACATTAAAACCACTTTTTTGCACGGCTTGCTCTACGAGCTTGTTTACATGACCCAACCCTCGCACTTTGCAAATCCATATTATCCTGATTATGTTTGCAAGCTAAATAAGCCTATATACGGCCTCAAACAGTTTGCACGTGAATGGTATACAAGCATACACAATTATCTCATTGCATGTGGTTGGCAGCGACTCCCTGTCGACTTCAATATCTTCATCTGGCATAAAAATGATGGCCTTGCCATTCTAGGTTTATTTGTGGATGATATCCCACTCATCGGCACCACCGAAATCATGGTCACGCCATCGGCTGTCTCCAACAAGAATTCCCTGTCAGTGACCAATGACGTATTTTCTCGGCATTCAAGTGCTTCGTGACCCCTATGGCAAGTAGATCAAACTCACCCATGTAAAATACATTGAAGAGCTTGTCACTTATTATGGCATGAGTACTTGTTCTCCTGAATTTAGCCCCTTCCTCTCAAACATAACTTAGCACCTGAATTTCATGCCTACACTCCCGCTGATGAGCTCTATTGGCCTTCTCTTCATTATCCCAAGTTTTGTGGTCAACTTCGTTATCTGATATCATGCACTCGCTTTGATCTCTGTACACCGGCCATATCTTATCTCGAGCTATGTCACAACCATGCAAAGCACACAAGCAAGTTGCAAAACGCACACTTCGCTACCTCCTCACCACTAAACACTATGCTCTCACTTATGCTTATGATCCCACTACACCCATCTCTCTGAGTGGCTATGTCGATGCCAATTGGGCAGGGGATGATCCCCGCTGCTTCTCCACAGGTAGCTATATATTCCCTTTCAGGTGCACCAATATCCTGGCAAACGAAGCGACAATCTTCAATTGCCTCTTCATCGACTAAAGCCGAATATGTTGTTGCCGCTCTTGCTTCCAGGGAAGCTCTCTGGATTTTTGAGCTCATTCACGATTTCAACTTCCATACCCTATCTCGGAATAACCCATAACCCTCTACTGCGACAACCAATCTGCAATTGCTCTGGTTGCTTCCCCAAGTTTCTCCAACAAACTAAAGCACTTCAAAATCAGATATCACTTCATCAAGGAATTGGTAGCCAATGGATTTTTAAAGTTGCAATATGTGCCCACTGCACACAATTGGGCAGATTTCCTCACCAAATCAGTACCTGCTACCACCCAAACTACATCATGTCGAAATTTGTTACTTGTGCCTACTGCTTGCACGCCTCCTTAAGGGGGGGATTCTCCCATGTAATGAGGTGTTCACCGTTACGGGGGGATGTGAATGTTCTTTCACTATAACAGTGCTCACTCACTACCTAAATCATCTCACCCACTCCCTAAATCATCTCCCCCTAATTTAGGTAACATCCCTTCATCCTAGCACTTACCCTATAAGGCTCCCCTTGCCTAATGTATATAAAGGCACCTCTGTTATGTTCAAATGTGTGCAAGTTCTCATGTCATGTTATCAATACAAGTTAGCTTCACTCCCTTGCTACACTGCAGTGTCTCTCTCTCTCATTATTTACTTTGATTAGATTAGGTTGTTGTTTATCGATTAACATTAATTCCTATTTGCTTCACAATGGGAAGGGCAAGACAATCCCTAGAGTACCGTGCAGCGTGCGTTGCAAGCTAAGACAATTCCCTCCCAACGGCCCTTGAACTTGCAGCATATTCAAGGTCCTACATGTAATGGCTCACAACCCATAGTCAGTCCACCGTATGGACCCCCAACCCGACGTGGAGCTGATGCAGTTGTCGACAACATGAGCGAGAAGGAGAGTAGGCTGCATCGCGCAAGCCAACGCGATGGCTTAGGGTTTAAAGTGACATTAGTATTTCAAAACATGTGATATCACAATAAAATATTATGTTTTTTGAAAAAAAAGTGTGACAATGAACTATTTAGATTACAATATATTCCAAAAGCATAAAAAATAAAGTTTGACACAATACTCAATGCCCCTCTTTAAAGAGAGTGATACATAGATATCAACACCCTCTCACAAGGACCTAAAAGAGATAATAATAAAAAGTTTATTATCATTAGCTTGCCATGTGGCACTAATCCGTAAGCTTTATGCAATGGTCTAGAGATGCATCCAAAATCCAACCCTTTACTAAGGACTACCAGTGTGTAGTCCAAAAAAAAGTCCAAATTCTTTAAAACAAACAAGGTGAGCCAGGTGAGGGTTCACATTTATATTCTATAACATTCACACATGCACAAGGCTCTCGCCGGATAGATCTTTAAGTCTCTTGGGATATTTTCCTATGACGTTAAAATTCTTTTCTTCTTCTTCTCTCTCTCTCTCTCTCCTCTCTCTATCTCTCTTGTTCTTCTTCGTCTTCTTCTCCTCTCTCTCTCTCTCTCTCTCTCTCTCTCTCTCTCTCTCTCTCTCACACACACACACACACACACACACACACACACACACACACACATACTCAACAACAAGATTAGAAGCAGAAAGTACACACTCGGGAGCGTCTTACATACACTACAACAAAAAGACAACCGGTGAATTTATGTGAACAAAAAATCAAAAGTATGAATGATCACGGTATGGTCTTCTCTTCCTTGACACTATGCAATCAAACAAAAACAATTGAAATAAATTGAAAGTAAATGAAAAAGATTGACAACATAAACAAAAATGATTGAAATAAATTGGATATTAATGAAGAAACTTAAAAGTACTATACTGCAAGTAGAGTAGAACTGACTCAAGTAGATTGAATATATCAATCATCAATGTATGTATATAGACAATGTCAATACCCAAACATGATCATCTATCTAAATGTCACTATGGCTATGTATCAATGTCGAACTCATCCAAATGATCCTCTTGTCCCGTAGCATGTGAAGACATTAGGAAGTGAATATAAGAGGGCCTCTTTATTTGGCAGTTTGAGGGAATGCTTAAAGCTTAAGCCAAGTTTGACCAAGCCTAAAAGAGAGGGCAAGAAGGCCTATGCTGATATTTTTTTAAAAGCCATTTTCATATTTTGAATTTGAAAATAGTTTATTTAGTAACCCAAAAGAGAGGGGGGTAAATGAATTTTCAAATGTCCTTTTCCCACTCCTCTTCTCTCTCTAACATATAAAACACTCTCTCTCACACTTAGAACTCATTAACGGAGGTACTTTTTAGCCCCCCTGGCAGAAAAGTAGACTTTTCACATTCGATCTCACTGCATTCTCTCTCTAAAACGTGAGCCAACTCTCTCTCTCTCTCTCTCTCTCTCTCTCTCTCTCTCTCTCTCTCTCTCTCTCTCTCTCTTTTCTCTCATGTCACTTCCTCTCCAATCATTAAGGAACATTCTTGGTTGTCTCTTTCTGAAAAAGTGCAGATTCTCTAAGGTTGCAGATCTGTCCTCTCTCCCACTCTCTCTCTCTCTCTCTCTCTCTCTCTCTCTCTCTCTCTCATGCTTCTCCCACTCCAGCTCCAGCTGAGTGCAATGGAAAACTCCATTACCTCTGTGTGCTGCAACATTTCTCTCTCTACAATCATGATCAACAATTTGAATTCAAAGGAGATTGAGCTGGACTCCCTCTCTTTCTTCCCTCCACAACATAATCTTTTTCTCTTAACTTTGAGTACTCTCCACTTCTTTCCTCCATAGCCACCTTCACCTGCTTGTATCAGTCACCATTACACTTTCTCACTAATTTGCTTGATTAACTAACAATTTGTCATTCAATCCCCTACCACTGCAAGACATTACTAACAAATCAAAACAATATCGATTAAATGCTGATTAAGAGCAGGAGTATGCAGCTGAGCGCCTTGGCACATCTAATCCCAATGCTGGAGACCAGCTATGGAACCATGGATGCAAGGCAATCAGCTTATGGGTTGATGGCCATATTTACCCCGGCGATCCAATGACCAATGCATCACCGCCTTTCCATAATGTCACTGAGCTACTTCGATTTATTGGAGATGGGAGAGACGGACTGTTTGGCTACTGCTGGGGATTACATTTAGCTTTTTTCAATGAAAGAGAAGTAAGAAAACACCTCTGTGCTGCCTATTCTTCATTGCAAGAGAAGTAAGTGAAACAAATTCAGCAAGTCAGAGAGGAAGCCAATGAGAAGACGAAGCAGCTTAATGACGAGATGTCAAAGCTTATTACAAAAGGAGAGCATCAAAAAATGGATCAAGAGCGTTATCTAGACAATTATGTTCAGCTACAACACACTACACGTAATATGCATCGGTGAATCGATCATCTCCCAAACATTCCATTGGGCTATCACATTCACAAGCGCAAGAGACATGCAATCTCTATGCTATCTTCAAGCGGTGGAGCTCGAAAGAAACGTATCCGTCAAACTCGGTAGGAATACAAATGCAAGCTTCTAATTTCATACATTTTTTGTAGGTTGTTGTAATATTATTTCAATATGTAGGAACTTGTCTCAGACGATGATGGGAATCGAGTCCAATGCTAAAAAGATCGTACATACTCTGCTACAGCATATCATCAAACCAAAAGAGTTGGTGGAGCTACTGGATGATCCATCCAATGATGGCATTGCTAAAGTTTTGCGCCATAAGTATTTCAGTGAGCTGAAGAACATTGTTTCACCCCAGGAGATGATGGAGGTGTGTGACAGCACAGGAATAAGTTTCAAGGCCTATGAAGCTTTGTATAGGCTTGTCACACTAGGTCACAGAGAAAAAGGTTTGTTTAGGTTGTTGCCAATGCCTTACAGTGTTAGCATCGCAAAAAGGTGCACCAATAATGATGTTGCAAGCTTGTTGGGTGGATTTCAATATGTGGAGGATGTCCTACCACTAGAAGAGAACAAATCTTTTCATTACAACGAGTTCAATATTGTCTATGTTGAGTTGTTGAAGCTCCAGGAGTCGATGATCAGATTTTATGGGTTGACACAGGAAGAGTGTGATGGCAAAGTTATATTTGTGATGAAGCTTGATGAGTTCCAGATTGTCAAAGGTCAACGGCTTGAAAGGATAAGAGTTACGCTTATGAACAGAGCCTTGGTGGGCGTTGATGTTGAGCTAAATGCCAGCGAGAAGGGAAACACCTGTTTAGGTGTTCAATCCAAGAAGAATATTTGGTGGCTAGCAGCTTTCATCTCCCACATGAGACACATGAGTCTCTCAAATGGTATTTTAATCACACCCAATCGTTGACGTCATTTGGCAACAACAAGAAGGACAATGATTGCAGGTTTCAGGTTTGGGTACGTTCCAAGTGGAGTGGCATTTGGCAAGAGACTTGAAAACTCTCAAGTGTATGTTAGGATGCAAGCAAGGTGCAATGACCCTCTTTCCATGCATTTATTGTTGCCACAATAAAGTCTCATTAGGGACTGAGGGCAAGGGTAAGGGTAAGGGTGGCAAAGCTACAGTCAACTCTGCGAAAGGTAAGGGTAAGGGTAAGGGTGGCAAAGATGCAGTCAATTCTGTGAAAAGTGTGACCACTACACAAACAGTGGGTAAAGCACTCCAACAATGGTTTCAAGGTATCCTCAATTGTAACTAGAGTGTACCCCCTAATCGAGACATGGATGATCCAAATTGGGATCCTATTCTATCGATTTCTTTGATAAATGTGCATGTGTGCACTCTTCATGTCCATCTACAAATTCTTGACAAGTTGCTGATACTCCATATTAATTATGCTTGGAATATGAAGCCTGCAAAAAGAAGGGAAGAGTGTATCAGATAACTTGAATCTATTATATCAAGCGTTGGCCTGCATGGCGATGCACTAGAGCTATCAAAGGATAGAAAGGCATTTGGAAGTACACAAGATCGTCCTAATAAAATATGTATGGGTGGTAGTAAAGCTAAGCATATGCTTTCAGACTATTCTACTCTCAAAGTTTCGATGAGTTTCAATTGTGGAAAAAGGTGTGTGACATTACCACTTACAGAGGTAACGAAGCAGCCCTAGGAATTAAGCGTGCTCGTGTGTGGCAGTCTGTAGATGATATTTTTCGTTTGCTTGAAAAGGTAAATCTAACGTTTGCTGAGATATCCACTTTAAAGTTTGTAATCAATAGTTTCACAACGCAAATGGTGGATGCTTGGGGGGAGACACACATTTAACACATTACATGGTGGGTTGAACACTTTGTCTTTGGAATTTAAAAAACATCAGTGTTTGAACTAAAGATTTATATTTTTGTAGCATATTCTTTTTGCTCATAGCTCATTTTTTCTCGACACATTCGGCTCATTGGGCATGTGGAGTAGCCAAGGAATGGAGCACTCACACTATCAAGCAAAAGCAGTGTATTTTAAAAATACAAGGCATGGAGGTGGGAGGAAAAAGAGCAATGCCCTGCACGAAATGTTCAATTGGTTCTACAGAATTTTGGCGGGAAGAGAAAGGAAGAAGACTAGAGTGCAAAGAAGCTTGAAATGCAGAAGAGAAAGTGGTTAGCGTTAGGCGATCGCAATCATATCATGCTTCTAGTGCAAAAGATCTATTTTGACGATGGTTGGTGACAAGGCGTCGAAATGGCAGACGTTGGGTGAAAAATCAATAAATTTTTGACACTAACCATTCCCATATTGAGCATACATTGTAATGCCACGCGATTTGTTGACGCCCCAATTAGTGGTTTCATGTAACAAATTTCGATAATTTTGGAGTTATTTTGGATTTTTAATGGTATTATTGAGTTTTTAATGTTGACTCCCCACAATCAGTGGTTTCATGTAACAAATTTTGACAATTTTGGAGTTAATTTGGATTTTTAATGGTATTATTGAGTTTTTAAGTTTTTTTAAAAAAATTAGTACTTTATAAGTCAAAACTCACAACTTGAAGTTCATTTTTTGTTTGCACATTCTAGAAGATCCACTCGAGCACAAACGCACACACACTCATATCTTGCACCACATGGACGATTCACACGAGCAAGCTGGCACTACACATAACAATACCAGCACAACCACTCACACTGCAGAAAATCCGCAGCCGAAATTCCATACAGAATCCACGGCTTCAAATCCACATCCCCAACCACAAGTGGATAACCCAGTGCCCCAGCCTGCTCCAAACACGCAAGAGCCTCCCCAACCATCAAATCTAGATGATCAAAGCAACATGCGACACATATTTGGAGGTCTCAACGATTTAACCCATGTCGCTCGCACACCTCTTCCAGATCCCCCGCCAATTTCACCTCTTCGTAGAGCAACGCAAGAAACTAGAGAAATAGAAGAGGAATATCGAGGTCTGCTTCAAAATCCACCGCCATCGCCTCCTGCCACAACCACTAGTGCTCAGGCCACCCCACATACTACGCCGCGAAAGTTTCTACCACGAATCAAAGAAAGAGTAATCAAGGTAATACCAGGCGACCCGGTATCTAAAGCAAAAGAGGCCAAGAGGAGGAAAAGACAAAGGGAGAGGGAAAAGAAAGAGGCAGCTAAAAAGGAAGCCCTTAGAGTACAAGAAGAGCAGAGAAGACAAAGAGAGCAAGAGGAAAGGCAGAGAGTTGAGGCCGAGAGAGCTCATTTGGCCAACTTACAAGCACGAGCAGAGGCAAAGAAGAAGGCGGCACAAGATAGAGATCAAGCCACCCAGCAAGCAAAGGCTGGGAGCTCAAAGCCTTTAAAAATCCCTCAGAGAGCCAAGCAATGTGCAAAAAGAAACAGGGACAAGGTGACGCCAGAAGAGGAGCAAACCCAAGAGGAGAGGAGGAAAAAATACAAAGATGATCCTCCTCAATGGGCTAGGCAGTCGGCTCCTCCACCACCACCACCAACATAGAAAAAGCAGAGATGGAGGCCAGGCACCGTGGCTCTGCGTGAGATCACGAAATACCAAAAGAGCACTGAGCCAATCATACCCAAAGCGGACTTCTCTTGGGTGGTGAGAGAGATGATAGATGAATATAGTGATTCTGTTACAAGAATACAATGTGCAGCTTTACTGGCCTTACAGGATGCCGTCGAAGACATTTTGGTGCAGCTTTTTCAAGATGGCGTCTCCTGTATGGCGCATGCAAAGCGTTTAACTTTAAAAAATACAGATTTAGCCTTAGCACTAAATTTAAGAAATGAAGGATGCCTTCATAAGATGTAGTTTATCCAATGTACTCTCTCTTCATGAGATTTGTAATCTTTCTCTATAATATCAATTGGCAAATCTCTACCATTCCGAGCAATTGTTCAATTTTAATTTGTACATTGTTTTTTTATAATTTTTTGAATTTTTGGATATGTTAAATTTAAGTTCACCCCCATGGCTCCATTTTCGCTCGTCGAGACACACACGTGCACAGAACCTTGAACATGCAGCCACCAGGCGTCCGAGGGGAGCGTCTCGGAGATAATTTTGCAAAACGAGGCGACGAGCGTACGGGATCAAGAAGGGCATGTGACGCATCGACGGCACTGGGCGGGGTCGGACTGTGCAAAAAAAGCCCCAGCACGCCACACCCTGTATGCCCCTCCTGTCGCCCTGTTTCACAAAATTATCTCCGAGACGCTCCCCCTGGCCGCTCGGTGGCTGCATGTTGGAGGTTTTGTGTAGGTGTGTGCCTCGACGGGAAAAAATGGAAATTATTGAACAATATGAATAAAAAAACAAGTACGAAATGGTGACAAAAATCATTGACAAAAACATTTATTCTTTATTGATTCAAATATTACATCATGGTCGATTGGTTTTTCTATGAATTACATCTTTGGATAATGGGCGAATGACTGACTTGACACCAAGGGATTTTACAATTTCCTCTGGGTTTGTCAATCCTGGACCTAGGCTCAAGGCGCAGTGGGAGAGGACCAAGCGTGCGTGTTTGCCTGTAAAGGCATACAATGCTACCTCTCGGTCCACCAATATACATTTGTAATCTCTTACGGTGAGAGAATCTTCAGCGAGTATGCCACTTAATGCTTTACACTTTAGCAGCTCTGCAGAACCATTCTTGGAGAACTCTGTGTGAGAAACTCTAAGAATCGATGGCCCCAGATGGCTCAGGTAGTGCCAAAGAGAACTATCTCTACCCGTGGAGACGTTGCACGAACCTCCAGTACGCATTGCGAACTTATCAACATGATAAGCCGTCTGCAAAGCATTTTATTTGATATTAACACTTGTACTAAGGAATACTAGAAATTCTACCAGGTTTAGATTTATTTACCTCAGTTTCTTCATCCCTCTCTTCAAGATTTTTCTTTGTAAGATTGATGCTAGATCGATCATCTCTACCAATTGCAATCATTGGTTTGTGTGGATGAAATGTGCTCTCTGGTATGCTTTTGTAGAAAGAGGCACCTGATTTTATTTCCACTAGTGTACTTGCTACTGTTTGCACCAACTGTTGTTTGTTTTCACTGGGGAGGAAAGAGAGGCTTGTTGGGAGATCTTGGTCTTCGAAATCAATTTGAAAATTGATTTTCTCTTCCTTCGCACTGGGATCCTTCATGCCCACATAGATAGCAAGGATTGCAAGCGACTCATCTAGTCCTAACGTTTTGGCAATGTTGTCAAGGAACAGAAACTGACGATTATCCACCACCACTGGATGCAAAGTGAGAATTTGGAGGTCCGGGATCTCTTCCAACACCTCATCTCCCTCTACCATTC
The DNA here is from genome assembly GCF_014529385.1 of Adiantum capillus-veneris. Classification (NCBI taxonomy): domain Eukaryota; kingdom Viridiplantae; phylum Streptophyta; class Polypodiopsida; order Polypodiales; family Pteridaceae; genus Adiantum; species Adiantum capillus-veneris. Next base: position 169,439,702 of record NC_140934.1, on the reverse strand, counting down.
GATCTTCCTCCTCAGTGACGTTGAGATCTTGCATGAGTACGAGTGCCATAGATGCTTCGGCCTGCTCATCTATCTCTTCAATAACTTCATTTAATTCCTCCACAATGGTCACAGGAGGTCTTTGGTTGACCTTTTCCTTTGATTTTCCCTTGTCCATGCCCTCAAGCACATGTAATTCCAGAACCATGTCCCATGAAATAAATTGGATGCCTATGCATCCCATGCCCAAATCCATGAGATCATCCTCATCCTCTATCTTGAAGTCCCGTTCCATGAGGCCTTTATAAACTTCAACAAGCAAAACCGGAATTTTTTGTCAGCCGCATAGAGATGCTTCAAGAAATCCACTGGCAACCACGCCGTGTCGGACCCCTCAAAGATTATGGCATATTCCTCCATGTGCTGCGCCATGTAGTCAAGCAAGCTTTTGAATGCCTCTGCATGAAGGTTGGTAGTGGCCTGCATGTCAATTGTCCCCTTGAACACACTGAGTAGTTCATGTGCTCGATGTACAAGTCCTACCTTTTCTAATTGTGTGAGAAGTGCATCAGTAGACGTTGCCATGGGTTCGTTCGCGAAGAAGATGCGAAGAGAGCTTAGAGCTAGAGTTTTGTGAATGTGAGAAATGAAGTTTAAAAACTAAAAAGTCACTTATATACCCAAATTCACTTTTTTAAAAGCACTTACATTAATTTCAAAATAACTTAAAACTTTAATTTTAAACAAAATCACGCGACAAAGCATTGAAAGACACCAACATTGAAAACATTTGTGCTCCACAACAAATAAATTGCACATTTCAATCGAAAACTTGAACAAGCTGAGAATAAACAAGTATGCACAGAAATGAGATTCAAAACACCGTATGTGTTAATGTGGACAAAATCCATGTCAGTTACAAGCTTTTACAAAAATACATCGCGAAAACGGAATGTTCTCACACAGAAAGCTCTTCTCTTTCCTGAAGCGAACAATCTTTTTACTGATTACAAAGAGATATTTCTTGGGCAAGGTATATCTGAGATTAAGATACTCGCGAAGGTGACTAAGATGCCAGTCATTGTTCACTGCAATGTGGTGCACTGCATTGTCGTGGAGATGTATTTGCAGGTCAACTGATTCTCTAGCAACAACCTCAGAGTCTAGTGCCTCCCATTCTCTCATCGTCAGCTTCCATCTTCTATAGGGAAAGACCATCGACAAGCTTTGCTTCGCAATATGGTATCTGAACACCACCTTGTCAGCAACTACAGAGCACTTGATTCTATCTCCCTGGTGGTTGACCACCTTAGTTTCCCATCCAGCTGCAAGAAACCCGTTGATCGCACTTCCTCCTTTGTAAGTCCACATTGTTGGTGTCCTGCGAACACTCTGAAGTCGAAATATAAACACACACATGAAGAGACATAAACCATGTTACCGTGGCTTTATGGGAACCATAGGTGCACTTCATTACTGCTTGCACATCCACCTCGATTCTCCTTTTGGTTGCTGCGATCAAGGCACTATCTAGCTTAGGCCATTCCAAACTCTCCAAGGTTGGGGAGTGAATCAGAGATAGATTACCATATCCATTTTGCCTAGGTGTGACATAAAGTATGATCAGTAAAAAAAATGTCACGTGAGGCAAGCTCAGAGGATTGACAACCAGCATAGAGAAATTTGCCAAGCTCAGTGTGGATGGCCCCAAAATTTCTAGTGAAGGACTCTATCGGCTCCCACTCCACAAAATCGGATGAAAAAACATATGTAAACATGAACAAAAAGCAATGGAAATCTTACAGCCATCAAAAGCAGTGACACACAAGGAAAAAATACTTGCAAGAAACCTCGATGGAGCCACTGCTGTCTCTAGCTTCAGTTGTGAAGCAGCATACACATGTTGCACCTTCGCAAGCCTCTTACCGTCTTGTGTTTTCTTGAACTCCATAATTCTTCCATTCCAATGGTGTGCTCAAGAAGCCATGTGTCTCCTTGAGACCTTGTGTGAACCTCTTGAGTCTGGCTGCATTGTCACCAACATCATTCGTTTTAACTCCATCGTCACCCAATATCCTTGAGACCTTGAGACCTTGTGTGAACCTCTTGAGTCTGGCTGCATTATCACCAACATCATTCATTTTAACTCCATCGTCACCCAATATCCATTGTCGTCTTGTACGTTGCTGCATGAAATGGAGTCAATGACACTCCTAGGTCGTTGAGTACCTGATGATGCCATGGGAGATAGTGGCACAACCTGCACACAAACACTTCGGATTAGACATTGCACATCCATGTTCTCAGTTGTATAAAGAGTAAGAATCTTGATGGTACACAAAGGGGAAGTATGCCACTTACTGCTATACTGCTCCACCTGCTTGTTGACTTAATGTGGAAGAAATGTTGCAAAGATTGAGAGGGAAGTAGATCCTCTCTAGAGAGCTTAATGGAGAAGGAGCAAGAAACCTGTTGAGGAAAGAAAGAGGGATGATGTAGCAAAAGGATATGCTGCATACTTCAGATTTAGCTAGAGGTGTTTAGTGAAGCCCATGGAGTAATGGAGAACTTCAGTTTGAGGAGAATGCAACATTCAAGAATGCAGTAAGCTTGAGGAGGGAAAGGAGGTTCAAACTTCTGCTGCTACAGAGCTTTTGGGAGGGAAAACTGAAAGGAAGGAAAGAGAAACAAGGTGAAGTGAAGAGAAGTGAGAGATGGTACAATAGAGAGCGAGGGAGGGAATGATCAGCATGTTTTTGGAGGGGACCCCTTTTAGGAGAGAGGGGAGAAACTGGCAGCCAGTAGAGAGATAAAGGATTGGATTTTACTCAACTAATTAGAGAAAAGTTCATTTTTTTGAATTTATAAGAGATTTTCCTTTTGTACTTTATAAAAGAGTACAAGTTTGACCGCTTACTTTTAGGCCCTACCATACCCACCATTTCAATCCACATGGCATTTACCCATTTGCCCCTTCCATAATCTCCCTTTTAATCCCATGGCAAATAAAGAGGCCCCCTTAGACCCCATTCCCTTCCTAATGATTGTTCCTAGGGTGTAAAGACGTTGTAGCAAGTGTGTGCTGCTCGTCTATCCTCCTACCTCCCTCCTCCTCTCTCGCAACAAGCTTGAGATCTCTCTCATTGTGAACCTCCTACATTCATAAAAGTTAAATTAAGTCAATTGAAAATCTAATTTGAAAATCATATAAACTTAAATGGATAACTATAAATTACAAATATTAATCACAAAAGAGCATCTTGGTGGAAGGATGCGTTGTAAGGCTCTGTACCCAGGGGATTCACGCTATATACAAAATGGGACACCACCTGCAAGCGGAAAACTTTGATAAAACCCCTATATATGACTCATATTAGAGAATATGACCCTCCTTTCTACACTTATACGACAATCAATGAAGAAAACCATCATACCCATATCTTACATATAAAATATAGGTCTCACATGATCTAACTAAGTAAAACTAGTCAAAGAGTGTGTAGCATAGTGATTGGCAATGTACTAAGGAACCTTTTCTATTGATAACTAGATGTACCCTCAATGTGTCTTAGTTTGAATTTCAAACTATATGCCGGAGCAACCTGCACTCTAGTTACTGTTCCAATTTTGACCCATCCAAAGCTGGTGTAAATCAATCCTTGACCTACTCCACATCAGTCATTATCTATGACCATCTTGATGCAAAATTTGATGTGTGACTTGATTAAAAACTTCCCCAAAATTCATCCCACACCGGTGATCGATCGTTACAAGTAATCAACCCGAGCTAGTTTCTCCCCCCACCCCCTAAATATGATACCCCTCTCCCTTATTTTTAAACTTAGGAGATAATTATTGGGGGCTTGCCCCTAACTTATACTCTTATGTAACTTGTAAAAAAACCCCCCTCCCCTGCACTTACGTCACGACGATAAGTTTTCCATGGTGAATCCCTCGGGGCTCTGTATCCCTAGTATGTCGCCATCTCAATCTCTGCTAGAGTCGGAGGTCGACCGTAATCTTTGATCTGTACAAAACAGAACCAAAGTTTAGGGTTGTTCGTATTCACATTATTATAAAAAGTATTCTATGAAAATCTATAGATATATACTTACAAAAGTGGTTATAAAGCCATCCTTGCCCATGCAACCCAAGTGGGAACTGTGGCCACTTGCCACTCTAGCCTATGCTACCTCCTACATTGCATTCATTGAAAATAAAATGATATTAAAATTACATTATAGGTTAATACATAAGTAATTTAATTAAACACTCAAATTGTAAGTTGACATAATTTTTGCTGCGAGAATGCTACCTGTAATCGCATCTCCCATCAAAAGTGGGTCCATGTTTGCGGGTCGTGGTGACGGATGTCCATAGCATAGCTCTCACACATCAACATAAAATATCAATACAAGGGAAGCGACCAGGATGAGGCATGGAAACTCACTAGGGTGTCATTCTCCTTCCATAGGATTGCTTCGTGGCATATCAAGGGAAAAGGTAGGTACTCATGGCCAAACCCCTCCACCTGCTCTTCTGGCTGTAAGAACGTCAGGGCCGCTGACTCCATTATCTTCTTTTCGTATATCATGTAATCTTTTGCTGGTCCCTCTGGCATGTCCTTGATGGTCTGAGTTAGATCATCTATTATGTCCAAATTTTCCTCTGCTAATCCTTGCTCTTATTCTCCTTGGTGTGATGTTTCAGGCAAGTCATGCATTTCTTGTCCTGGCAGCAGTTGTGGTTGCACTTGGGCTTCCTCTGTTCTCATTTTCTATTGAGAAATCAGGTCTTCTTTTTCTTTCAGCAGTGTCTCGCTGATCTGCTTCTAAGTCTCTAACTTGGCCCTTGCTTGTGTGAGTTGCTACTCCAGCTCTTTCACTTTTTGCTCGTTGGCCGCCGTCTGTGCCATCATTCCCGATAAGAGCAACTATCTTTGAAGTTTTTCTTGCTCTAGCTCCCCTTTCAGCGCCACTAGGGTGTTCACTGCTGGAGCATTGTCTGCAGCAGCACGTTCTTGGTTTGCTATCAAGGTTGTCAGAGTACTTTTGACAGTGATGTATGAACCATTAACCCTTTGAAACCTTGCGCTTTCGTAAGCAAGCTGCTCCGTGCTTTCTTACCCTTGCTGTCAAGTCTTGGCATTCCTTTTCCTTGGTTTTCAACTCAGTCTTGACATCCACCAGATCTCTTATCAGAGACTGAGCCTGTTGTCGCTCAGTGTCTCTTTCCTTTGTTGCGATCTCTAGTTGTGCCCGCAGGCTCTCTAACTCCTCTTGCCCAGTTTTTTGCTTTTGTTGAGCCTCCTATACCTGCTTCTCTTTTTCTCTCAGCACCACGTGATGGAATTGGAATTGTTTTTCCAGATCTTGCAAGGTTTTTCTATAATCAAATTCAGCCATAACCTGATAGGCTTCTTGGTACCCTATTGTTTCAGGAAGAGGCATAGACTCTTTTTGTGAGGATGAAGGGGGAGGAGGTGGTGGTTTTTTGGTTGATGGAGAAGGAGGAGGAGGAGGAGATTTCGGCAAGGGAGGAGGTGGTGATTTAGGCGAGGGAGGAGGTGGTGATTTCTCCACTTCTTGTACATGCCTCTTTTTCGATGCACCTTCCCTTGGCTGTGAAGCAGACGCGTCCGCTTTTCTTTTCTTTAAAATCTTGATTATTCTTTGGCGAGTCAAATCCGCCGCCCTTCGTGCTTCCACATTCCTCTCTCTTTGAGCTTTCTTTAATTACTCTGCTTGGTTCGTATCTTCAGCCGCTTCTTTCTCCTTTGTTCCTTCAGTGGACTGAGAAGAAATGTCCACTTCTGCAGCCTTTTGTTCCTCTTCTAACCATTTTTTTTCAAGCCATATGTGAGCTGCATTTTCTATTCTTGCTTATCTTTCCTTCTGGAACCTTCGTTTTTCTGTTTGTTGTGTTGCAGCAGCTCTTGCTTTTCTGTCAGCCCGCAACTTGGTCCTTCTTTCCTCAACTCTTTGTTGGGCCTCTGCATATGCTTTTTGAAGGTCAGACTGCGGCACTGTACTTCTTTCCCTTTTTCTTCTCTCAAGCGGTGTGGTGGAGTCTTCCTCCTCGCTTTCTTCAAATTCCGATGGTACCTTGTCTTTTGACCCTTGAGAGATTCCCTCGTCTTCAGTCTCTATCTTTTCTTCATCGCTTGAGCTTTTGTTGGATGCCTTGGCCGAGCGCGATGATGTTGAGCTAGTGGTCGTCCTTACTGAGTGAGCAACCAGCTTTGCTTTCTGAATAAAGGCCGTTTGAGAACTGGCCGCCGGCAGGTCTTCAATCATGCCCAAAGCTTGGTATGCTATTCTTGTTAGCATTGGCCCTGCAGTCATGTAGCTCTTGTTCTTTGTCGAGATTTTCAAATTGGCTTCGATCAAGTTCTCCAAGATGTAAGAACCATAATTGCATCGGATGGTTCTGTTTCGAGCTGTTGCTAGAGCCATGACCATTGCAATGTGCAGGATCGGCTCGGTGTAGCGAGGAGGCTTTTGTACCCTGAAATGTTGAGAGATCAATCTCATTGGTAACTCTAGCTCACCGTATATCATGTCACTGTACTTGTACTTGTTTCCTTTTTCTTTGATAAATACCTTCTCGTTATCCAGTGACTTGTTCTTTGCCAGCAAGTCGTGTTGCCGTGGAAGGAAGTGCAAAGCTTCGTTAATGATTTCTTTGGTGATCTTTACTTTTACCTTCGAACCATCCTTGTCGGTGAGCATTGCTTGCCCATCATACTGTATCGAGCTCATGAGCTCGTGGCCCCTCATGTAGTCTGTTCCCCATGGTTGCAATCTGAAAAACTGCTCCAAATGAACAGCCCGCATGGCTTCTGTGACCTCCGGCCTTCGGTGGAGATTCCATATTTCCCGTGGCATGATAGTCGTCTTTACCATATCACCATCAGCATCCCTAAACTTCGCGATGAAAATGTGAGTAGGGATCTGAGCTAGTGTTTCATCCCAGATGTGAGCTTTTTCATTTGTAGAGAGCTCATCCACTTCATATGGTGTTGTTGTCCACTACCTTGGTTGCTTTTGGCGAGGCATTCTGTGTCATTAGAATCACAAGCTGTCAGGATTTTTCTTTCGCAACTAGTAGCATTTATACTTTTAGTAAAAAGCAGTTCAAAAGTTAAAATTGATCATAACTTGAACAAATCTCATCCATTCTTGTCCATATTTCACCAGTGGGACTAGGAAGACTAGAGCTATGACTGATTGAAATCTGAGTCAAATCTGGGCCTGAGATACACCGATCGCGATCCTAGTATAGAGGCCAAAATGAAATTTGATCACATGAGTGGTTTGCTGATAGCTAGAGGGTCATTTTGGTCCACTCTGTCTTTTATTTAAACCACTTTTGAGTTTATAAGTCCCAATTTTGGGTTACAAGGGAGTTTTGGACTAGACTTTGATTTTTCATGGGTTTTTCATGTCCAAATGGCTTGAAGCTTGATGTGTGACTTGAACAAGATGTGCACAAGAGATCTGTTAGGTTTTGGTCAAAATCTGATGCTGAGGTACACCGATCGCGATCGTAGTACCTGGGATTTTTTGGGTGAAAATTGGATGGCTTTGGTCCCCTATGCTTGCCTAGCCCACTGATGATTTATTTTCAAGTTTGGACTTAAAATGAACAAATTAGAGCAATTTTTCATTGTTTGACCTTATTTTACTAAGTCTAACCATATTGGGTTTTCCTGATGAATTCTGGTTGGAGCCTAGAGTTAGGTGATGTTATTTTTTGAGCTTTTACTGCTTCCATGATATGTTGCTATCACCAGCCCACTCCGCTGTATGATTCTGACTTGATCAGGCATTTTTTACCCCGTCTTTGAAGATTTTCCAGACTTGTGCATTTTTCAGGCATTCTTTGGATACCAATGGGATAATTGGGCATCTCTAAGTCGCCTTTTAGTCTTTGACATTAGTTCGGCCAAATTCTTCCCTTGTGTGATCACTCGAGACTGAAATGGTCATCTCCATCCTTGTGGAAGATTCTGAACTCCATTCACGGTTTTCTACTACTGTGTTGACTCCTAGTTGGACAGGTATGCCTTTCAAACCACCCGTCATAATTTTCAGTCGAATTTTGGTAGTTGTAGGTCAAATTTTCCCGATTTGGGTGTGTTTGAAAAATTTGGCCCATTCTATGAGCAAAATTTGTGCATTTTTCATGAAAATTCAAGAGAGTGTATCCCTCACTGAGTTCTAAGCCTGGGTCAAGCCAAAATTTCTAAAACCTGCAACTTGGGGCACCGATCGCGATCATACCATGGACCCCAATCTGATTTTTGATACCTGCAGTTTGTTGGAAAAGTTGAGGGGAGGCTTTTTGCAAATTTTGTGTCAATTTTGGTCAGTGGGGTACACCCGATCGCGATCGTTGTACCACCACCAAAATGATATCTGACCACATGTCTTTGTTCCTGACATTGTGGGGAACACATTGATGTCTTCTGTGCTTGAAATTTTTTTGTCATGATGCCTCTAAGAGCCTTTGAACTATTTGACTCAATCCGACTTTGATTTGATCCATTCGCCCGTTTGTGCAATGATTCGTGCTTGCATGCATAATAGACTTGATTTTTACTTGATAAGGAACATACCTGTGAAATCTAGTATGAAATGCTGGCTCCGATCGTCCGTATGGGGCAGAAATGTCGCAGCTCGCTCTAGGTCAAGAAGCTCTCTTCTTCTCTCTCAAAATGTGAAAATGAACAATGAGCTAGAATTTGGCCTACCTGACCCATATCTTCCCGAGGTTTTTGTGACATAGGTATTATTTTCATTACCTTTGATCCCGATATAATATGCATACCATCTATGGGTCGAACCGTTCGTCATTTTGGCGTCGAATGACCATTTGATGCGATTCTGGCGAAATGTGGTCATAATCATTAAAGCTGAAATTCGACATCTTCAGATTAGCTTCATATTTTCCATGCTTGATAACCCTATCATGATACTTCGGCGTTTGCTTCCAGAACTTGGTTCCGACACTGTGGGCGATATTTTTTAATTTTTGGAAGATTATTAACGAAATTCAAACAAAATAAATTGAAAATACTTATTAACTGGCGAAAATTAGCCAAAAATTATTATGCTCACCTCTAAGCATATATTTTCACTAGAAGCATCCAATGCTCCAAATTTTGTCATTACAGCTCATTATTATGCTGGTTGGATGATAAAAACGCTAAAAATGCCAGATTTTGAACAAATTTGTTCGAAATTGAACTCTAAAAATGAAAAAAAACAACAAACACACGCATTATGTACAATATACATGTTGGACCCCTCAATGGTCCTGACTGCTGCTAGATTTAGCAGTTACTCCCCCCTTCCTAAACTGAGTCGTCCCGGACGAAGGTTATGTGCATGTGCATGTGCATGGGTTTTGAGATCTGTGTCTATGCATGGCCGTGTAATGTGGCCCTATCCTCATGTTTGAGACAATGCATTGGGAAACAAAGTGTTGTGCAAGATGCGGGGACTGAATGTAATATTCAGTGGCTTTGGATGGCGAGGCTAGCTGTTTATGGAACAGAAGAGCTTGCAGTTCAATTGCTCTCTCCTTGATTGTTGGTTTTTTTATGGCAACTATTTTTGGAACCCATTTGTATTCAATTTTTTTAATATTTGTCGGTTTTGATGTAGGTTCCTGAATTTTCTTAGGTTTCCATTGCCATTTAGTTAGTTCAGGCTTCCCGTGTTGACTTTTTGGTCTTCGTTCAATCTTTGTCGCTGGATTTTTGGTTGTCTCAAGCTTTGGTTGCCATTTCCATTCTGGATTAGCTCTTGAAGGTCTTTGATATGGTGTTGCTGTCGTCGGGAGTTGTGACTTGGGCAGCCATATCTGTCTCTGTTTGTTCTCCATGACGGTTTTCTTTATCCATACTTTTCGAACAGCCGTTTTCTGTGTTTCTGGCTGATGAGTTGATTGCTTTGTGTCGATGGGGATAATCGGCCATGAGTGATCTATTTTGGTGAATGGAGTCATGCACGTGTTAGAGTTGTGTATGTACATCAGCGCATGTTCTGACCATACTGCACTATACATTCTCATCCATGGCACTCCCAAACATAGTGATTCTCTAATTTCTTCGTCTTTCATTACGAAAAATTGATGAGGACAACTATTTCCATCAATATTGATTGTTAAGTTTACTATTCCCAATGTTGGCATTGTTGCCCCATTTGCAGCTTGTATATCTCGTGTGGATTGCACTAGGGGTTCATCGGTAAGCATCTTGTAAGTAGATAAGTTGACCACATTGACTCTTGCCCCTGTGTCGATCAATGCTCGTTGATATCTGCCATTCGGAAGTCTCACATTGATGCGAACATCAATTCCTATTTCCCATTGCTCTTCAATGTGAATTATAGAAAAAGGAATTTGAGTCGTTTCTGTTCGTTGAGGAAGTCTATGTTGTTGTAATTTCTGTTTCCGCTTTAAAATCATGATTCTGGCTTCCTCTTGTGCTTGAGCCTTTGTCTCGTTTGCTTTGTTCTTGCGCTCCTTCGCAACGTGGATTTTGGCGAGCATCTCTGAGGTTAGTGGTAGGTTGTACTTCTTTAATCTGTAGCCACTAATCCAATTAGGCATCTCCTTTCCCTCTAATGTCGCAAGCTTAATGGCACCGCTAGATGATATGTCATGAATCACATAGGATCCATTGCCTCGCTTTTTGAGTTTCCGGGAATGTTGTTTCAGGATATACATTAAGACGTAATCCCCCGTAGCAAATTCCTTGCTGATAACATGTTGACCAAAGAATGATTTCATGTTTCGTTTTTGCGCGTAGATTGATGCAATTGCTCTCAATCTAGTTTCATCCAGTTTTTTCCAGGTTATCTATTTGATTGGATAATTCATGGCCCGTCCATTCTAATTCTTTAGCTACCCGAAGTGTGAGGATAAAAAATTCAAGTGGCAAAATCGCTTGAATTCCATAAACCATGTTGAACGGAGTCGTTCTGATTGAGGTTTTGTACGCTACTCTATATGCCCATAAAGCTGAATGCAGCTTCTGATCCCAATCGGCTCTCGATTCACTAACAATTTTTGTGAGAATAGTCACCAAAATCTTGTTCGTACTCTCTGCTTGGCCGTTAGCTTGTGGATGATAGGGAGCTGACTTCTTGTGAATTACCATGAATTCATCCAATAGGAATTCGATCACTTCATTGATGAAATGAGTCCCTCTATCACTCACTATCTCTATTGGTAAGCCATATCTGGTGAAAACGTTCTCGTACAAAAATTGTGTTGTTGTTTTTGCATCATTTTTGGTTGTTGCTTTCACTTCAACCCATTTTGTTAGATAATCTGTTACCACAATAATGTATTGAGCATACGTTTTATATCCAGGAGGCGCAATCGATCCTACAAAATCTATTCCCCATTTTGCAAATGCTCTTGCCCCCATCATTGGCCTCAAGGGCATGTCATCTCGTGCTCTAGGAATCTTTGTCGTCTGGAAATCATCACATCATTTCACAAACTCTTCGGCATCCATAAATAGTATAGGCCACCATATGCCAGCAATAAGAATTGCTTTGGCCGTTTTGTCAGGTGAGAAATGTCCTCCTGCTTGTCTGCCATGTGCTTGCTCTAAGATAGGAACGTATTCCTCTTCCGTCGCACACATTCTCAATTGATTGTTTTTTCCCCTCTTGTAAAGATTGTCCTTAATCAATACATAGTTTTCTGCTTCTTTCGTGAGATCGTTTTGATACGTGATCTACTCATCCCTTCAGGAAGTATTCAGGTGGTGAGGTATTCTACAATGTAGTTACTCCATCGGGGTGCTACAAATAATTTGAATAGAGTCGCGTGCTCTATCGGCTTTTGAAAATGCAGATAACACATGATTTGATATGCATATGAACACTTTGTTGCATTTTCGGCCAATATACACCCATTCTCATCAATCTTTGATACGTTTGTGCATGCCCATTGTGAATCCCCGTTGTTTGTACATGAGACTGGTGTAGATACAAGTCCTGTTCACTTGTTTCAACACAAAGCCTAAGGATTTGATCCGACCCCTGTTTGTATAGCCTTCCAGTCAGCATTACCAATGATCTAGATGCTACAATGGTAGATGGTTTTCTTGTCAAATTCAATGACCCAATAGTCAACAAAGGAATTACATCCTCATTCCATCTTGGAACCATTTCTATGTTGAAGAGATATGCATCTGGCAAATCATCATCAACTCCTACAGGGTTTTCTCCATGCACCATTCTAGATAAATGATCTGCTCTTTGGTGTGTAGTTCCTTTTTTTACTACAACCGTGAAGTCAAACTCAAGCAGTATGATGAACCATCGTACAATCTGCCCCGTACTGCAAGGTTTGTTTACCAAGTACAACAGTGCTTGGTGATCGATGAAGAATACAAATTTATTGGAAAGTAGGTAATGTCTAAACTTTTTCACAGCATAGATCATACCCAAACCCTCCCTTTCAGTTGTGTTGTGTAATTCTTCTCTGCACTGTTTAGTTGTCTACTGGAGTAACTGATTGGAAAATCCATGTTGTTTTCTCCAGGTTGTGCAAGTATACATCCTATAGCATATGTTGATGCATCTATGTGGACGTGGAATATCTTTTCCCAATCCAGAGCCTTCAAAATTGGAGCGGATATCAATCTTTGCTTCAAAGTTTGAAAAGCTTTCTCGCACTCATCTGTCCACTCAAATTTAGTTATCAACGCGTAAAGTGGTTTTGCAATTATAGCGTATGAGTAGATAAATATGTGATAATATCCACAATGGCCCATAAATGCCTGTACCTCCTTTATCTTTACTGGTCGTGGTAGATCAACAATTACATTGATCTTCTCCATGTCTGTCGAAATACCATTTTTGGACACTATATGTCCCAATATTTTGCCTTGTCTTACCATGAAGACACATTTCTCCGGATTCAAGCAAATCCGATACAGTCTGCATTTTTTGAGCACTTTGGTCAAGTGCTCTATGTGCTCCAATCTTATGAGAGAGTGAATGCACAAGTCATCCATGTAAATTTCTAAGAACTGTCTTAGATATTCTTTAAAAGCATGACCCATAAGCCTTTGAAATGTGGTTGGTGCATTCGTTAAGCCAAAAGCCATTACCTTGAATGCAAAAATGTCCCATTCAGTTGCAAAAGCCGTCTTGTGCTGATCCTCTAGCTTTATTGCGAGTTGGTTGTAGCCTGAAAAGCCATCTAAGAAACTGTAAGCTTCTTTCCCTGCCACTCTTTCTATTACATGATCAGTAATAGGTAGGGGATAGTTGTCCCAGATTGTAGCGGCATTTACTTTCTTGAGATTGACGCACACTCTCAACTTTCCATTTTTCTTCAGGACCACCACAATCGGTGAAACCCAGTCAGTGTGCTCAATTTCGTAAATAAACTCTGCCTCTTTCAGCTTATCTATCTCCTCCTTGATCTTCCTTGCAAATGTCTCATTGTAAGTATAAGGGCGTTGTCTGCTTGGTTTGGCGTCATTCTTAAGGGTTATTGTGTGTTGACAGATACTTGGATCCACCCCCTTAAGATCTTTGTATGACCATGCAAACACATATCTATACTGTTTTAGAGTAGCTATCAAAAGCTTTTCCTCTTCTTCAGTAAGATCCGTGGCAATATATGAAAGTTTTGGATCTTCTCCTGGCTCCGCTAGATCTATTTGTTTTGCTTTTTCAGGACCGTCGTATGATGTACCAGGTTCCTTCAATTCCCTCATCGGTTGTTGCACTATGATTTTCCTATCTTGTATGGTATATTTCTTATAATGGAACGTCACATCCATCTTGTCAGAATTCGTGTCCTCATCTGTTTCCATTTTAGTTGTCCATATGTCTTTGAGGGTCCGTTTGAGCTTATTGTACTCTGTTTTCCTCTCTGTTTTGGTCATTCTAGACCCTATTTTCCCCTCCTTATGGGTCTCAGTCGTTTGCTTTTCATGCTTGTTCTTCTTGTTGTTTTTCCATGGTTTAGTTTTGATAAACCGGCCAGTGACCTTGTCTTTGACACTCTTTTACAAGCCTTAGATATCCCGTTTTGTCATTGACAAGAGGCATGGGTTTATGCTTATTCTCTCTTGATTTCCTTGTTCTCTTTGATCTATACCGCTCTTGTCGACTAGGTTTTTGGTTAGGAAACTCGTAAAACCTGTCCAGTCTCGACATATACTTCCTATTCATCTCTGATCCACTTGATCTTTTGTCATCAGCATCTATCATTTGGATTTCATCACCGAGTGATGGAAGGTCACCGCTTAGTGAATCTGTGATATCCTCCTCTGTTGGATTCCTATCGTCCACTACAGATATCTCATCAACTATTCTTTTACACTCAGTCTCACGTAGTGGTTCTTCTCGTTCCTCTCTCTCTGATCCTGACTCAAGGATGACGCTAGCCATTTGCAACGTTACTAGGTCTTATCCTTCATCGTCACAAAATTTTGTGGACGTGCATTCGCTAACACATACATCCAAGGTTGACAATATTTGAGTCCACCCAAATGGCTCAAATAAATGTTCAGGGAAAGGTTCTGGGAGATAAGCCTCATCTTCTATGGACCTTTCCAACACACATTCCTCTTTGATTAAGTCTCCACAATCAAATTCTCCACACATCCAGACATGTGCTTTTGTTTGTAACCACGCAGGTATTTCTTTTCCAATCACTGTGGTTGAATCAAATTCTTGCACTAGTGTTTTTGCAACGTCTCTATAGATGTGATCCTTCATGTTGATTTTCGTTATTAGCTCCTCATGCCTTAGGTAAATTTGGTCGTATCCCCAATCTTGTATCATTTTGAGTTGACGCATAAAAGGTCGCCCCAAAATAATATCAAAGTTGTTCATTTTTCCAAAATCTACCACGGCAAAGGTGTGCTCATAGTTAATTCCACACGAATTTACAACTATTTGGTCCAAGATTCCCAATGGTCTCTCTACATACCCATTTGCGAGTTGCAGTTTCATTCTCGTCTTTCTGAGAGTTGGACGACCCCATTTCTCCCAGATTTGCTTTGTCGTAATTGCAACTCCCGCTCCACTGTCTAGGATAGCTATCGTCTTTATATCCTGATATTCGACAGGTAAGGCTGTATTATCTTCCTCACCTTCACAATAATCTCCGACCTTGTTTATGGACACAGGTTGGGCTTTGGGTTGACCTTCTCCTTTGTTTTCTTCTATGGTAGGGTTTGTCTGAAGAGGAATCTTTATTCCTTTGTTCTCCAAATGTTTCCCCATGTCTTCCCATAAGTGTGGTCTGACTCTCAAGAGTTCTGACAGTGTGAGTGTGCATATTACAGGTGGAGACAGCATCTCTTGAAGACTTTTCGAGTTGATCATTTGTGGAACGGCTCTCATCTGGGATGGAACTAATCTTATCTCCGATTGTGCCTCGTGTTCACCTATAAATGAAGGCAGGGTTTTCAGGGATTGAGATTTGCTTTCCATCAAAACCTTCGTTCCTGCATCTCCATACAGCGATTGTATATCTCCTGGATAAAATTCGTTGTCCATGTGAACCTCAGGAATTGGTGCAGACTGTAACGTCGCGCTTCCGTTCTTTCTATTTCTAAAGGTTTCCCATAAGTGTTGTGGCCATGGTTCTTCCACTTTTGGAATTGGCATTATAGTCATTGACTTAGCATCATCATTGGTGTTCGGCACCACTCGGTGATCCAATGACAATATAGTTTCAGACCTACGTCCGTTTACTTGTTCTGATTCATCAATCTTCAATTTTTCTCGCTCTTTGTGAATCAGCACTTCTTGTTCTGGGGTTCTAATCGCATTAGGTTCCATCAATGCCTGAGCTGTTTCAATGAGGTGTTTACACATTTCCAAACGCTTTGTTTTCACTTCTAGTTGAGGATAAGTCAACCATCTCTGCTCTAAGGTTTGGTTTGTTTTTAGCCTTGCTTCATACGCTTGTAATAGAGCATCTAAAGGCTCTAGCACTTTCTCGACCAAGACTGATCCCCCTGAGGATGCTTTCCTCGGCTTGTTGTTTTCCTCAGCAGTTTTACTATCTCTCTCTTGTTTCAGTTGCTCTTTCGTTTCATGTAATTCATTTTGCATGGCAATTTGGGTTATTATCCTTCTTGTTTTTATTCTGTCTCGTTTTGCCTTCCAGGATTTCTGCTGTGTTCTCATAGATAAACTCTCGTTTTCTGTGGGTATTGGCAACTCGACCTTTTCTTCCAATGGCTTGTTTTTCTCTAAGTCCTTGGCTTGGGCTCTGGTTATCGCCTTGATCTGGATCATGCGTTCGGTTTCTGATCCACTGCTTGCACTTGGTAACACCCCCACAATATTCATAGTTGCTTTTCCCTTGTTGTCTGGATTCCTTGGGCAATCTAGCAGTATGTGATTCACACCACAACCATCACAAAACCCAAAAATTTTCACTCTTTTTCCCTTGAAAGGACAAGTACGCTCCCAATGATCTAAACTTCCACAGTTATAGCATGGTCCAATTGGTGGTTGATTTTGAGGAGGTGGTCCCATAGGCTGTCCTGCCCTATTAGGATATCCTCTTGGTTTGTAGTTCTGGTTCGCAATGAACATTAGCGTTCTTTCGTCCACCAAATATTGATCCCTCAAAGGTTGTGGTACATATGTTGGTGGTGCCATACCCTCATTATTTCCCCACGGCTGATAGGCTTCTTCTGCGTACATCTATGATACAGGTTCAGTTACGTAAGGCTCATTCGGTTCCTCGTAATAAGAAATTTGAGGTGTATTATTTGTTCCTGGTGATGCTTCGTAAGGTTGAGCATACTTAATCATGGCCCTATTTTCATGCGGTAATGGAGGTTGTTGACCCAACACATGTTGAGGTCTGTCTGCTCCTGCTACCATATTCACATTTGGCCCAACTTGATATCTTGGAGGAGATGGCTGGGGTGGACCTGCTGGAGGTCCATACTGCCTTTCTCTCACATATTTCTTGTTGTAAAAACACTCATCCATGCCATGGTTCGTCCACTTTTGTTCTATGGTGCACCATTTCAGTACTCGTCCATTCGCAACTGGTACTTTTGGCTGTTGTGTGCACCACGGCGTCGGGTGATCCCCCCCACATATGTCACATTTCCTCATTTGAGACTGTCTCATCACCGGATTCGCTCTCATATGTTGCTGCATTCTCTTCGTTACTTCCTTTATCATTTGGTCAGCTGTCGACATCAAAGAAGCCTGAGCATATTTCTTGGTAGAGGGTTCACTCTTAATAGATGAAGAGCCACTGGTTACTGAATCAGTATCCTCTGACACTTCCCCATATGCTTTGCAATTATCAACAAGATATAACGCTTCCCTCGTAACCTGTTCAAATGTGCTACAGGCTTTCAAGTGAAGGTCCTTTTTCAAGGTTTCATTTTTAAGTCCTTCAATGAAGAGCACAGACAATCTCTCGTCCTGCGGTAATTCTCTCCCTGGGCACCTCTCGATGTATTGCTTGAATCTCAAGGATGCTTCCTTCCCTTTTTCATTCTCCTTTTGTTTAAAAGCATATATCTGTGATACAGTATTATGCTTTATACCCCGTTTTGAGAATTCTTCCGCGAACTCCCGCAATACATGTTCAATATTCGGACAAGTTTCAGGGTTCAAATGTTGAAACCACGTTAAGGCCGTCCCTTCCAAGGTCAGCCCGAATCCCTCATATTGAGTATGGAAATCAGTGATCTGCTCTGCTCTTAAGACTTGCTTGAAGAGCGACACATGGGCATATGGATCCCCTGATCCGCTATACTTCTTTGGCATGCACTTCGCTACCTGGGATGGCCTCATCGTCTATGGTCTGCGACCAATCTCAATGCTCTCGCGTCCCGACTTAATCGTTCTCGTAAATCATGGATATCGTGGGTTGCTCTCGTTGGCTCCCCTACCACGAATCCACTACTAGGAGGCAAATGTGATGGTGTTGCTGCAAATGTCAGACCTACTGTGCTATGTGTAGAGATAGGAACCGCACTACCCCGATTCATAGCCATTGATTCTCTGGAACGTAATGTTCCCATGGGGCTTGGCATGGAATACTGAGGTCGACTGAAAGAATCAGCTACATGAGTCCTCTCTCCACCTGTTGCCATCGGGTCTGGCATGATAGTTGTAGGTGCTGGTCTCAGTGGGCTTGGAGTGACATAATAATGGTGGAGTGGTCCCCCAAAGTACGTATATCCTTCCAACTCCTTTTTATCAATTGCTGCGTATCGTCTTTCATATTTGTCGTATGCGACGATTTTCGTTTCTGATCCCTCTGTGTAGGTGAATACATAAAGTCTTTTCCGCTCTGTCAACTCTCCAACCTAGGGTTCCTCGCATCTATAATAGAGATCTTCCTCTCCATTATTATACTTGTATAACCCCACGTAGACGTTTTCTGTGTTGACTCTCAAAGTTTCGTTTTCTCGCCTTAACCTCGCATTAGGGAAGCTCATTGCTGGTGCTTTCTCCTCAGGTTCCTCATCTACTTTGGCTTTTGTGCCCATCAATCCCCACTTGTCCAGAATGTTAGGATTCAGGACTACCAAGTACATGATACCTCCGTCATCTAGGTACCTATCTCCGCTATAGCTCACAGGCACTAAGTCCTTGAACTCACTTGGTCTATCTTCTATTTTCACACAGTAGCGGTCCATACCATCTTTGTAGATCTTGGCACCTTGCTTGTATTCATACTGATACTTGATGAACAATAGCTTCATTGTGGCCGAAGGGTTTGATGGTCCTACTGTCATGTTTTCTCTTTCGTTTAGGTTTAAATGTCCCAGGTTTCCTGTGAAGTACTCGTAAGATCTCTCTGAAGAAGTATCGGAAATACTTTCTTCAAGGATCGGCTCTAACGGTCGTACTACACCTTGCTTTACACTCTCCTCCATTGATAAAAAACTTGCTTGATCCGCTTAATTTCGGTGTTGGTTGTTGATTTGTTTTCCCAATCTCAAAAAAATGAAGAAAGTGGAATTTACCGATTGAATCCAAACCTCTTACCTGGATATGGAGTGATCTTCCAACTCTCACGACTGCATGGATTGTTACTTGATCGGTCTCTCCAAATGAATACACTTGATGGCTATGAGATCATTGTATCATTCCAACTGTCAGCAGATTCAACAATTTCACAATGACTTCAACACAATTTTGCTTGCAGATTATTGAAAGTATGTCCAATTTGGGTTTTGACAACTCCTGATATCTTAAATAGTGTAGGTCTATGAACATGCCAAAAATGAGTCAAATCTAGCAGAGGTACACCGATCGCAATCCTAGTACAGTGCCCAAATTTGATTTCACTAGGCTATTTTAAGGCTACCCACCAAATACTTTTGTATTCAAACCCCAAAAAGTCAAGCTTTTACCAGTTCTTGGTTGGAAGTATCTGTTTTCCTGAATCTATCAATTTGACTTGATTTTGGTGTTTGTTTTGGGATTTGAGAGATACCTAGGCTTGTCCTATGCATAGGCTATCCCTCTGCATGGTTTCTTCCCAGTTTTGATGTGTTTTGGTCTAATGAAAGTCAATTTCTATGCCAATTTAGCAGTTTTTGACTTGGATCTGTATTCAGATGATTTGACAGGTATTTTGAGGTTTTTGGCTCTTGGTCCTGTTTACTTTTATGTTCATATACACCTGAGGATCTCACAGATGAAATCTGGTCAAAATCTAGCACTTAGATACACCAATCGCGATCGTAGTTCTGAGCCCAAATTAGACCAAATTTGGCATGCTTGTAGACACTAATGTTTTAAGGCTATCCCCCAAGTCTTTTTGCATTTGGATAACCAAAAGTCAAGATTTTACAGTTTCTGAGTCTGTCAGGCTAGTTTTACCCAAGTGGCCTGATTTCCTTGATTTTTGATGGTTTTGGGTGTGGTTGCTTTAGACAAACTTGTCTAGAATCTTATCAAGAAGGCACATGTCAAATCTTGTACCATTCTGACACTGAGGTACACCGATCGCGATCGTAGTATCTGGGCCAAATCTGATGAAATTTAGTCTGCTCCCTCTGACAAGTGTTTTACAGTGTTTTATGCTACCACTTGGTGATTTGAATCAATATCAACCCTGTTTGGTCAGATTTTCTAAATTTCAGAGTCTTATGGCCTTTTTGCCAAAGTTATGGTTTCCTGGTTTCTCGACTCTAACTTTTGCCCCAAATCTGACTGGAATGTGAATTACTTATCCTACTTCTAAGTACAAAAATGAAAGAACATAAAGAAATGAATCAAACAAAACAAACAAGATGGATTTCGGGTGAGATTTCAGTACTCAATCGAATTAGAGAAATTGAAGAGCAAATGCTTTGAACACTCTCACTCACAGCTCCCTAAATCTCCTAAGAGAGGATCTAGCCGGTCCACTGACTCTAGACTCCACTAAGCTCTAAACCCCTGTCTAGCAGCCTAACTGAGGTGTAAAATGGATTTGTGGATTGATCTTCTTTTAAGGAATCTAACTGTGCACTCGGTCACTCATCACCTAAGGAGCATTCCCTGGCAACGGCGCCAATGTTTGCGGGTCGCTGCGACGGACGTCCATAGCATAGCTCTCACGCATCAACATAAAATATCAATACAAGAGAAGCGACCAGGATGAGGCATGGAAACTCACTAGGGTGTCATTCTTAATGAAGTGAACTCGATGAGATGCAACTACTAACTCTACAAGCAAATCAAACGCACTAAAGCCAACTAATTTGCCTATGTCCTTCTACACAACTCTACAGTCATCACGTTCGTTTACCATGCAAATCATGTCCGATTCGCACGAAACTTGAAGGGGAGCTACAGGGGATTATCAGGAGCATATCCTATCACTGTCACAGCACTCTGGAGAGGTACAAAGATCGCGATCGTTCATCCCAAAGTCAGCAAAAACAACGAAAGGTGATCCTAAAGGGTCGTTTTAGGGTCCCTAAAGCCTCTCCTAGAGTCAAAACAACATAAAATACGCATATAAGCACTCAAAACAGCGATTTAAGGTCTCAAACACGTAGTTGGAAACCTACACCGAATCTTGAATGATTACACTTGAATGGAAGAGCAAAGTAAGAGGAACACAATGCAATAAACGAATCTCAATTTGGATTACCGTAGCCACAGTAGCAATGATTACAAGTTGGAGCAAGAGGAAGCTCTCAAACGTACGCTGTCTTCTCAGTTTTTTGATAAAAGAAGATGATGTTCAAACTTACAAAACTGACCTTTATAGTTTAGGTCTTTACAAATGGCTTGTCCGGCCAAAAGCTCCTAAACTTCTAACTGGCTCTCTAATATACAATTGCTCCCAGAAAAACAATCATAATTTTTTTTACAAGTTCTCGGCTTAGAGATGCTCTCTTACAAAATAATTTTACAAGGGTTTCCCACAAAAATGTGACTCCCACAATAATTTTACAAGGGTTTCCCACAAAAATGTGACTCCTTCTCTGCAAACCGCCTCTTCGTCCGCCAAACATTACACGACTCCTCATGAAATCTGTGAGGTCTCTTATTTTTAGGGACCATAGCAAAGACAGGACCCTCAGTGCAAAAATCAAAACTTTGGTGCTCTAAATGCAGATCAAAGGACCATAGGTCGAATGAGTGTTCCCAATGCACATTGGTCATGTGTGGAACAATTGCGGGACTAGGATTCATCACTTAAAAAAGGGAAAGGACATGTCAATGATCACACTTACCAATCTAGAAGCACCCAAGGCTGATGGAGCCAGTGGGGCTAGGGAAAATCAAGCCAATACAAGCACTAGAAGGGACAAGTAACGCTACCAAAATGGAGCTGGCATGGGTAGAGGCAGAGGAGACTTCTCTAAAAGGAACATAAATTGCTATGGTTGTGGCAGTGCGACCATTTTGTAGCTCAGTTTCCAAATACACCGAAGCCAGAGGTAGCCGAGCAGAAATCGCTAGAGCCAGTACCAGTAAGAGTGGTCATCAGAAGAAAGGGAGTAGTGATTGAGGCCAAGAAGTGGGAACAACAGAGGAAGGTGTGGACGGCTAAGGGGAAAGAAAATATTGTAGATGAATGGCAGTCACAAATGGATCTTGCAGCAAAAATCATTGAGAACTTGTCAAGGAAGTTTCTAGAACAACAAGAAAGTTTAGAAGCTCGAACAATTTACAAAATATCATCTCACTCTTCAGAACCAAGACATGAGAAGGCAGCAGATAAACTAGAAAAGTCTATGATTGTTGCAGTGTAGAGCCTGGTAGAAGAAACAAGGCAAGTCAGAGCATACTTGGCCAAGGAAATACTAGCCTGGGGAATAATCATATGGATTCATCACAGAGCCAGCCAGCAAGTACAAGCGAACAAGTGAAATGAAACTGTGAATATTCTCAAGAGGAAAAGTCTTCTAGTTCAGATAGTGAGAGCTCGGGAAATGAGCAAGATCAGATATAGTTAAGGTATGTGATCAAATTCAAAAATTAAATGTGGAACTAGATGACATTCAATGCACGTTGGCGGAGGTGGCTAAATTTATCAGACAAAAGAGAAAAGTTGAAGTAGAGGCAAGAACAATGGATTTAGCAGCCATCAAAGATGATGAGGTTCCAATAATTCAAATAGACTAAGCTCAAAAAACACTGGGAACCATAATCTGGTGTCATTCTAGATGGAGGAGCATGTGTGAACATTCTTGGCGAGCATCTTCAACAAAATCTAGGAATAATTGAAATGAAGCCAGCTCCATTCAAAATAAGGATGGAAGATCATAGGGTGGTTCAAGCCACTGGTCTCATAAAAAAGATGCAGATAAGGATGGGAAAAGAGATATTCAAAACCAGTTTCTTGGTGTTGAATATTCAAGGAGCCTATGGAATGTTGCTGGGAAGACCATGGCTCAGAACTGTTGGGGCTATACATGACTATGCAAACCAAACATTTACCATTTACGGCTCCAGTAGAAGAATCCAGATAAAGATAGATAACACCGGGACATGGAGGAAAGCATTGAGACCAGAAAAACTATGTAAGAAGTATGGCACGAAGAAGATTGAGAGGATTTTAGCCTCCATGAAGATCTTCCTTTTAACAACAGAGATCGACCTCAATGCAGTGCCGATGGCAAAGAACAAGATGAACAACAAAAACAATAATACCTTGATCAGTTTACTAACTTCAACATTGGGAAGAGATCTCCAGATCGATGGTCATGTACTAGATTAGTATGTACCAAAAAAGCTTAACTTCAGAGTAGAACCCAATTCAATGAATGATTCAAATGCTGATGAAGAAATTCTAGTAGCACCACAACTAGATCTTCAAAATGATATGATGGAAGTCAGTAACCCATTTAATGACGATGTTGTTGGTATTTGGATAGACATGGAAGCAAAGTCATTGGCCAAGAGAAAGGGAGGTGGGAAAAATTGGTTGCTAAAGAATGGAATCTTGTCTCAGAGGAGAATCCTAAAATGATTAAAATCAACAAACATCTAATGCCAGATATCAAGGAAAAAGCCAAGGCACTGTTCTAGAAATACAAAGACGTATTCTCTCAAGAACATACAGATCTGAAGGGAGTAGATCCAAAAGTGTGCTAGCACTCTATACCACTGAAATCTGATGCCAGACCAGTAGGATTGCAGAGATACATAATAAATCCTAATAATGCAAAGAAGGTCAAGGAGGAAATTGATAATTTACTCAAAGTTCTGTTCATTACAAAGGTGTCAAGCAGTGAATGGCTATTTCCTATAGTGGTTGTCCCAAAGAAGAATGTCAATCTTAGAATGTGTGTCAATTATAGGAAACTAAACACCCAAACCATTAAAGATCCCTTCCCATTACCATTCACAGATATGATGTTAGATGAGATTGCAGGCCATGAGATGTATAGCTTCATGGATGGCTTGGTAGTGGCTACAATCAACTCAAGATTGCACCAAAAGATAGAGCTAAAATGACATTCATCACTGAATGGGGAGCATTTATGTATTTGATGATGCCATATAGACTTTGTAATGCTCTATGATGGAAATCTTCAGTGAGTTTTTGCACAAATTTTGGCCATCTTTGTGGGCGACTTTATTGTCTTTTCCACTGAATAAATGCACATATTGTTTTTGTAGATGGTTTTCAAGAGTGCAGGGAGAAGAGGATTTGTTTAAATCCATTCAAGTCTATTTTTATGGTCTGGAACATATTGTTTCAAGGAATTCCATTGAGATGGTTGAAGATAAGATTAAGAGTATTCAGCAAGCCAGCACACCAACCATGGTTTCAGAATTGAATTCATTCTTGGGGTATATTAATTTTAATCGAATATTTGTTCACATGCTTGTAGCTAAAGCCTTATCCCTATATGAGATCACAAAGAAAGGGAATAAATACATATGGACTGAAGAATGTGAACGCAGTTTTCAATGCTTGAAAGATGTGATTAGCAAGAAGCCAGTCCTTCGCCAACCCAACTAGGAGATTATATTTCATATACATGTTGACGCTTCAATAATGCAGATGGGGTCTATACTGGCTCAGCCTAATGGGAAGACAAACTACCCAATCTACTTTGTTCAATTCACTGGAACAAGGATATTCAACAACAGAGAGAGAGAGACATTGGGAATGGTGTTTAGTGTAACCAAAATCACACATTATCTACTAAGAAATTTATTCCATTTTTATGTTGATCACTAGGCTTTATCGTTTTTTATTAATAAAGTGATCATACAAGGAAGGTTAATTAGGTGGGATGATGTTCCTAATGGAGTTTGAATTCAAGATCTTCCACAAGCCAGGCAAGTCACATTGCGGTGCTGATTTTCTTTCCATAAGCGTTGAAGGATATTAAAAAACATCCTTACGAGATGAACCAGTAGATACTGACTTATTTTAGAGCATGACTAAGGAAGAGTCAAATCTAGAATGGTAGAAAGTGTATGATTTCCTCCAGCTAGAAAAATTCCCAGAAGATTGGTCTCAAAACAAGAAAAAGGCATTAATTATTCAAAGTCTAAAGTTCAGCATTGATGTTGGAGCACTTTATTGATTGGGAATTGATGGTGTAATTTGAAGTTGTGTGCCATTCAAGGGATGGATGTAGGCTATCACAAAAGCACATAATGGCGATACAGGTAGTCGTTTTTTAGTTGATATCACACACAAGAAAATTATTCAGGATGGATTATGGTGGCAATCGATGATGGCTGATGTCAGAATGTTTTGTGAGACTTGTGATATCTGCCAAATAATAGGTAGACCTATAGCAGCCGATATGACACCTCTAACTCCAATTCATTCGTTGGGAGTTTTTATGAAATGGGGTCTTGACTTTATGGGGCCATTCAAGAAGGTAACTCCCAAAGAGAACAAGCACATCATTATGACTACGTGCTCTGTCAACAAGTGGTGGAGGCTTAAGAACTAGATAATACTGCTAGGTATACTACTTCATTTATTTATGAGAATATAATGTGTAGATATGGCTATCCTATTGAAATAGTTTTAGACCATGGCACTCATTTCATTAATGATAGGATGGAAATTCTCATGGAAATGTTTTCAGTCAAACACAAGAAGTCAATGCCATATTATCCCAGATGTAATGGCTAGGTTAAAAACAATAATAAAACCATTAAAACTATTCTTATGAAGATTGTTCAGAAGGAGTCACACTAGTGGGACTCCAGCCTTCATACTAGATTATGGGCCTACCAATCTTCTTACAAAGTTCCTATGGGAATGACTCCATTTAAATTGGTTTATGGAACAAAAGCAATAGTATCCATGGAATTTGTAACTCCAAGTTTCCGAGTGGCAGTTGAATATGGGATGGATTTTAATAAGAACCTGAAGCAACTATTGGATGATCTACTAAAACTGGATGAGATATGACAGAGGGCTATATTAGAACAAGAAGTGATGCAACTGAAGAAGGAAGAATTGGCATGGCAGTAGGATCAAGGTCAAAGAGTTCTAGAGAGGTAACCTAGTTCTGCTCCACCAGTCCAAATTGGGACCAAAGAAACCAAACCTGAAAATAGCATGGTCAGGGCTCTATGAGGTTGATTGGGTATTCTCAAATGGAACAGTGAGACTCAAAGACTTGTCACGTCTACTATTGCCTAGAGTATACATTGGGACCAAGATTAAGCTATATTATTTCAAAACATAAGGGGTTCCACTTGAGCCAGGTCCAGAACCAGAACCAAAACTAGAAGGAGAACTACTGGACTTGTTCTATGTCAGTTTAGTTATGGAACCAGTAGATGAGTCAGCACCAATACCAATTTTATTCTTACAATAAGTACGAGTGTGATCTTCAGTTATTTGATCAATTTAGTTAGGGACAAAGGAACCATTTATAGCAATCAAAGGGAGCGAACTAGCGGAGAAATCATGGCAAGGATACATATAACTATGCGATGGGTTTTCCCATCTATAGTTTACTTGCAACCCTTAGTACCACTTGCCTCTCAACCTGCAGAAATTGTTTTAAGCCCACATATATCTGCTTCTTTGCCACGGAGCTAAACTCCTTCAACAATGACCATACCCGACACACCACACTACTCCTTCAACGACTTGTTTACGACAACAACAACAAGTAAGTCTTCCTCAATCAATGCTTGTTCACCTAAGTCGTGAATGGGCAGAAAGACCAAGTCATAGTACATGCGAGAATCCTTGGACAAGATGAATGCAAAAACAAAAAGCGTTAAGGAGTCTTTAGGTATCATTCCACACAGTAAGATAGCAAAATATGTCTTCCAAGAAAGTGAGCAGCATTGGAACACACTACAGCGTACAGATTCATCGTTGAGACCATCAACCTGAAAAATAACCCCACATATTTGTCAGAAAAGCTGTTTGCAATGCTATTGGCCAAAGTGGTAGACCCATAAGCCAGTATAAACGTTATGCAATTTTTCTATAGTAGTGTAATTCAACAGATTATCAAGGCTAAATCTAGGAGCCTCTTTAAATCTTGGTATCTCTAGAAGTTTGTCTACTGGGAAAGCTTGCCTGTAGTACCTGCCACTATTCAAACAATTTGGGACAAAGTATCTGCTTCAAGAGCAAAAAGAATCAATTTAGATTCATCCGATAAAGAAATGAAGGATAGAACTGGTTTAGACAAGGCTGGTTCACAGGAAAAAGAAAGTCCATCCAAGCCATCAAAATACAAAGGCAAGGGCAAGGAGCTAGTTGGGGAGAAACACACTGCTACTGACACAGCCACTAGCTCTGCAGCTAAGAAGCCCAGAACTCTGGAATTGATAAAGGGGTTCAAAGCCAGAACTTAGAAATCAACTGGCATTGACACTGACACCTCTATTGAGTAGAGTACGCAAGAAAAGAAAAGAAATTTAGAACAACCAATCCATACGACAGAGCAACAAATAGCTACTCAAATTAAAGCAACTAACCAAGCATCTGGTAGTTCTCTATACCAAAAATCAATAACCTAGAAATACTCAAGTTAAATTGGCTGTAGAGGCTACACAAAGCACGTCTTAAGGGAAGACTATTGATGAAGAAACCAGATAGAGCTACTGTACCATATACATTCCCATTGATAGCCTACGAAACAGATCAGACTGATCCAGACATAATCAATCAAGGGTGTGCAACAGCTATTCAGTCTTGTTGGAACACAATAGTCAATGTCATTGGTCAAATGGTGGAGGATCAAACCTCTACCTCCAGTGCTAGTACAACACTTCAAGAAGAACTTCGACAGGCCCAGGAGGTGTGAGTGTGCAGATGCGTGTGTGCGCGGTGCGATGTGGGGAAGGGGAGAAGCACACAAGATGGTGTGGGTGGAGCAATCTCTCCGGAAGTAGTGAGTGAGGTGCTCCTTATTCCTTCTATATGAATGAATAAAGGCATGTACACATGGTGGGCGGGCAGGCAGACATCGGATGTCTGGCCGAAGAAAAGGACGTAGCGCCTTTACCCCAACAAACTCCCACTGAAAGGTGAAGCACCGATAAGTGAGACCTACTAGCTAAACTACTAGTATGTACAAGAAAGGAGGTGAGAGACTCTCTCAACCCATGCCCACTCGCTCACTCCATTGATCTACATGCATTCGTAACGACTCTAGTAGTAGGTGAGCGTGTATACCCATGCTAGAGCCTGCATGTAAATCCTGCAGACTACTTTTTATGATCTGAAAAACTCCACTATGCATCATGCTAGTGTCAGCCACCATCACATGAATGACAACCCTTGCTGCAAATGCTTCCACTGTAGTTGTTAGATCGGGCCTCGACACTAACAAGTTGAACATAAGATCCCCGAACGCTGACAAATTGTGTGCAAACCTGGCTGTAATCACCTCCCCTGCGCTATCTGCAATAAATGCATCATCAAGACTACTCATCACGTATGGATGTGTCAACACCGACATTAGGAAAGCTACGTCTCTCTCACCCATAGGCAAAATTGTGCATCCTGGTAGCAACTCATCACCCCCTCTAACATGAGCATATCAAATAACTTCATGTTTGTCATCTATGTCTATGTCTCTAGGGAGTAGACATGCTCTACATCTGCCTGCACAAAGTCTGACAACACCTGCTATGTCTCACTAGAGCACTGTCACTCTATCTCTGTCTCTATAGAATCTACTAGCACGTCATGCACAGCTAAATGCTCTGTCTCGTGAGCATGGTGGAGCTCACCTGCAGAGGAGACACGTCTTGTCTCTTGATCAAAGCATGTCAGCAACAAAACCAAGACCATGCCATCTTGAACCTCAAACACATGTGTAGGATATACTAGGCGGATGTGGGCTCCTCTGGCAATCACTAGTGGACCACAATGCATCTAGAAAGATTGCTCTCAAACACATGTGTAGGATATACTAGGCCGATGCGGGCTCCTCTGGCAATCACTAGTGGACCTCAATGCATCTAGAAAGACTGCTCTCTAAGCAGTATCTAACAGCCAAAGTTTGCTAAATGTCTCACTGAGATCAAGCTCTCTCTCAATTGAGGAACGTAGCGCACATGCCATAGCGTGTATGATGCACCACTAGGCAAAGACAAACAAATATCTAATGCACCCTCTATGTCAAACGCCGAACCATCAGCCGAGTGTCGACAACCAAAACTCCCACTAGAGAATGTGCTAAGCCAATCACAATGTGGTGTGACATGGAAAACTGCATCCTCATCCAGCAACCAACGAGGAGAACTGTCACTACTCAAAGACATGTAATCAGGAGGAATGCTAAACGCAAATGTGACATCATGGTCACTGGAATATGAAGCCACTGCTCTAGCATGTGTCAAAACCTCATGTGCACCATGCATAGATCTCCGCTGCTGTCTCATAGGCCTGAAACAACGGCACCTAATGTGCCTTGTGTCACCACAATGCCAACATCATACGTATCGACAAGAACGAGACCGTGTCAAAACCTCATGTGCACCATGCATAGATCTCTGTTGCAATCTCATACGCCTAAAACAACGGCGCCTAATGTACCTTGTGTGACCACAATGACAACATCCTATGTATCGACAAGAACGAGACCGTCGTCTCTCACTGTCACACATGTCTGCTGCCATACGAAATGGCAACAAAGTGGGATATCACTCGACCACTACAAAATCATGAAAACAATGACCAATTGCATCAAAATTTTTGCTTACAGATGCATAAAACAACTCCACAATCGACTATTTCCAAGCATAAATTGGGTTAAACAACTCAACCGAGCGTAAAGTGCATAACTATATATGCAAGTAGAGAGCAAACTAGCTCAAAATGCATCCCACAAAAGAAATTTCCTGCATAAATCTGCAAAAACCTATGAAACGTGTGATTGTCTATCTGTAGCCACACAAGCATACACTATCCTCACTCTTGCAAGAGTGGGTACAAGAACACCAAATTGTGTCCAAGCTGACAAAACCTCTCAAAATGAGAGTAAACACTCGATCACTGTCAAAGTGGAAATATATCAACCACTATACAAGATGGCATAACACTGCAAACTTTTATGGCAAGAGACAGGGGAAAATGAACAGGATTTTCTTTGCAAAATGAGTCAAAAATCAACGCAAACTGCTAGCCAAAAAACTGTAGATAATTGTCAGAGTGGAAATCTACTTGACCTCTAAACCATCAGAGAGTAAACTGCAAATAAGCATAAACCATGGCAAGAATCTAGGAAAAATCTGACAAAGTTTCCCCTGAAAACTAGGCAAAAACTCAAAAAACTCACCAAATACGCATGAAAATAGACACTCAATGTCTCAGTAGAAAAATCCACAAATGGAATACATAGCACTACCAAAACCCTGGAAAAATAGCTCACTCCTGACCAAGTTGGTATATGGACGAACACTTGTAAATCTACGAACCTGCTACATGTAAGCTATAGCTAGCTCAAATTGTATCTGCATAATACATACATAACATGAAACTGCACCAAATTGTTCAAACAAGCTCTTCGTAATGCTCCACAAAGTCGTACATGAGCATTACATGTGCCGCATAAGTGGTACTAGAAAGACTGTGCAACATGTGAGAAAAACCGCTCAAAAACTAGCACACACTACCTCATCGGTTGTTAACATGTTGACTGCAAACATTGTCCAAGAGCCAAGTGCACTTGAGGGAAAAACCCACTCTAAAATGGACCGTCGGAGCCATATGTGTTGATATGTGCTATCGAAGCCAAAAACTAGGAAAAACATTCAAATCGAAATGGATGAGTCGAAGCTGAGAGGTATGGGGGAGCCGTTGGAGCCAAAACGGCTCCAAAATGGGTGCATGGGAGGGAAGTCGTTGGTGAAGCTATGCTAGAGTGAAGCCAAATCGCTATCACTATGTCAAAGACGAGAGAAACTGGTCGAACTCCATCGCGGCCGAGGGAGCACCGTCGATCGCCACAAGTTGTAGCTCTGATACCACTTTTGAGTGCGTGTGTGCATGGTGCGGTGTGGTGCAAGGAAGGGTAGAAGAACACAAGACGGTGTGGGTGGAGTAACCTCTAAGGAAGTAGTGACTGAGATGCTCCTTATTCCTTCTATATGAATGAATAAGGGCATGTACACACGGTGTGAGTAACCTCTCAAGAAGTAGTGAGTGAGGTGCTCCTTATTCCTTCTATATGAATGAATAAGGGCATGTACACACGGTGGGTGGGCGGTTGGACCTCAAACATCCGGCCCGGGCAAAAGACGCAGTGCTTTTACCCCAAAAGGAGGAACCAAAGAAGCTAAGGGAGGAAAAGACCAACTGGGTAGCCATGCAGATACAAGAACATCAGCACAAGAGGGAGAAGGAACGACTGGAAAAGAATATTTATAAACTACTCCAAGAAAAATGGATAATACAAGAATCAAAAGAGGATGCTCTAACAGATGTTGATCATTACCAGACGCTTTTAGAGGCTAGGAGATCAGATGACAAGGATTTATTCAAAGCACATCAAGCGAGAAATGATGTTATATTCCAAAAATACATCTACCACAAATGAGTACATATTGTGGATAACAACGGAGACCTCACCTTTAATGTATCTGATCTTGAGACTTTCATTGAGACAGTCCAAACAGAGCTCAAAGAATAAGCAGGACAATACAACACAATGCTCGTTAATGAAGCCATCATTGAGCACATTGACAACCACCAATATAAGGCTGAGGATTATGAGGAAGACAAGGAGGATAAAGATCAAAGAAAAAGCAGAATAGTACAACATAATGCTGGTGAATGAAGCCATCATTGAGTATATTAACAACCACCAGTTAAGGATGAGGATTATGAGGAAGACAAGGAGGATAAAGATCAAAATCAAGATCAACAACACCAAAAGAAATGTGATAATGATGATGTATCCATCATTGAGTATATTGAAAACCACCAATATAAGGATGAGGATTATGAGGAAGACAAGGAGGATAAAGATCAAATCAAGATCAACAACACCAGAAGAAACCTGATAACGATGATGATGATGAGGATGGAGCAGGTGGTCATACTATTGGGTCAATGGCTGGGGGGATAGCAACTACGAGTACACCTCTCGATCAAACTTCAAGTAACCCAACAAAGCGTCGTGAACCACAAGCGCAAGACAATCCAGATCCACCTCAACACATTGGAGGATAGGAAGGCCAAGAAGGTTCAAATCAAAATAAAGGGAAAGCAATTTTATTAATCACTAACTCTGAATCTGACCACAATAACTCTATTGAGTTGCTAGAACTAAACAAGAGTCTGCGTAGAGCCAAAAGTCTTCAGATCATACAATTTTTGGATGATGATTCAACCTACTCAGATCTAGAAAGATTTTAGATGCTCTATGTGAGAGCAAGATGGATGGTTGCAGACTGGAAGTCAACCAATTACCATGGCAAGAGAGTTTGTCACCTACCTGCACATCCTGCCTGTGTCCAAGTGCTAGAAAGAATTCTAGAATGGGACCAGCTTACCAGTAATGATAAAAACACTGCATCCAAAGGCGCTTGGGATGCCCTGACACCCTATGAAGTAGAAATGATGACTTTCAGGAAGAAGGACCAATTGGAGCAAGAGGCACTATTGAGACTCATTCAAAAGAAACAAGGTGGAGTTACTACCTCAAAGGCATCACATGCACCATCCAAGAGGAAGAAAGAACCTAACAAGAAGAGGGTTCGCTTATTGGTGGGTGAGTTAATTGGCATCACACCGCTAGCCTTTTGCAAAACGAAATAGATATGAGGATTTTGACAGCCGACATCTTTGGATCCTATGCTAACATAGGAGAGGTGGATGTCCAAATACAAAAGAAACAACAAGCAACTAGGAGTCCTTATTGGCACCGTTATTGGGAAATTGGAAAACATTTTGGAAATCGTTACTGGAAATTTTGGTATCTACCAAACTTCAAGAAAGGAGACGAGGAATGTAGAAGGCAAGAACAACCTCTAGCAAGACTGGTGTGCAGATGAAGCTTTTGAAAGCGATAACCAACGAGTTACCACAGTAACTAACAGTGCATAGTCAGTTAGACACCAGTCAGACGGCCTATAAATAGGACCCGTTACTCATTTTGTACACCTTTTGACTCCCTAGAGTCCTTAGTGGTCTACATCCTGAGCTATTTTTTCTCCTTGTTTTACTCTGTAATTATTTGTTGTGCTCTCTCTTCTTCTATAATTCCAAAGCAATGATCTCTGAATGTTTTGAATTTGACATCTCTAGTTCCAAATACCAACTTGGAGTAGCTGTATGAACACATCCAGATCATTCCAGTAGTTGACTCTTCAAAACCATTATAGACAACAAGGACAATAAAGAGATCAAATTGATCATTCCTCTTTCTGAGTTTGACTGAACCCTAAAGAATAGAGTACCGCAGAAGAGAATGAGCTCTTTAATCCATTCAAAATAATGAGTACATGAACTCTGAGTCGATAAGAACAAACTCCCCTAATTAATTTATTTTATTAGAATAGAATCTAGAACTACATATTTTCATTTATTTTATCTTAACTTATTCTCTCCTACTTTCTCCCCTTTTTTTATGGGACACCAACCCTTGCAACAGAGGCTATCCCACTGGTTGAATGCCCTCAAGCTTGGAGGTGAGTCCACATTGTCTCTATGGTGTTGGGAGGCGAGCCAGATGTTCTCCCATTGTGTGTCTAGGATTGAGTTTGGCTTGCGGCATGCCATATGTATAGAATTTTCCCGGTTTTATAACCACGAATATTATTGAGGACAACAATCCAAGATAAGGGGAGAAACGTAACATCCCCAGACATCAGGATGAGTGCCTGCAGTATGTCCATCCAATTGACCCCATAAGTAAGGCTTGAGTCTCCTTTGCGATCGTCTTGTGTGATCACCACACTTGGACTCTACATCGATGGCGGCTTTGCCCGCACACTCGTATGTTGTGGGCTCATTTTTATGGGACACTGGCTCTTGCGATAGAGGCTAGCCCACTGGCTTCCTGCAGGCCCTCAAGCTCAGGAGTGAGCCCATATTGGCTCTATGATTGGGAGGTGAGCCTGGTGTCCGCCCATTACGTGTCTTAGAGTGATTTGGGGAAAAGCGTCGCATCCCCAGACATCAGGATGGGTGCCTGCAATATGATAGGTCAGTGTGACCCTACTTGTTTCATTGGAATTCGTCTTGTGTGATCACCACACTTGGTCTCTACATCGATGGTGTCTCTACCCGCACACCCGTACTCGTGTGGGCTCTTTGGTATTGGACACCGGCTCCTGCAATAGAGGCTAGCTCACTAGCTACAAGCTCTCAGTCTCGAGGGTGAGCCCATATTGGCTCTATGGTTGGGAGTTGAGCCTGATGTTTGCCCATTACGTGTCTAGGAATGAGGTTGGCTTGCGACATGCCATGTGTGTAGGATTTTCCTAGTTTTATAACCACAAATATCATTGAGCACAGTAATTCAAAAAAAGGGAAGAAGTGTTATGTCCCCATACATTAGGATGGGTGCTTGTAGTATGTCATGTACACGATGGTTCACTTCACTGTGTTGCTTACCTGGTAGGCTGGCATGAGGCGGGACACTCGCTCCTAGGGTTACTCGTTGTCAAAGTCTCTATCTCTCTTCACTTCTATTGTTGGATATGTGTCATAGGTCACTTTTAGTGAGTTTACATATTTAGTAGCCATTGGAGTATTTCTTTCCTTTTAGCATTTTCAGAGTGTTTTGTCTCACCACATCGGTCTCTCTCTTGCTGGCATTTTCTACTAGCGCTACCTCTCTTCCTTGATAGCGCTCAACTTCCACAGCATGTGCACATCCTTTGTGGCATGCCACAAAGGTGGTGTGTGCTTGTGATCATTCGATGGGTGGTATGCGCTAGGACCTTGACAGCGAGGAGATCCATAGTGATAGATACGAGATCTATCGGTTGCCCATCACATCAAGTTGCTTGCGGTTGTAGATGCATTCCTCATCTGATTCACCCTTTTTTGTTGCACCTTTGACATGGTATAAGAGCCGTGGCGTGCTCTTGGATTGGATCAGTGATTTGGGCGAGATTATGGTGCTGATTTTTCACGACAAAAAGAGACGATTTGTTGTTTTGTTTTTGCGTTTTTCCCTTTTTTTGGGGCTGATTTTGACTGTAGTAGACAGATTTGTAGTTGGCTACAGCTCTCTCTTTGAGGGATATCAAGTATATGATCCAGAGAAGGGCGATGTTGCACTCAGCTGTGATGTTATCTTCGACAAGATTTTACCTTCAAAGGGGGCTTCCGCTCCCAAGTCTTTCAGAAGGACTCTTGACTTGCCGATACTTGGAGACCTTGGCTTTTATTTTCCTCTTGATGATAGTGGTTCTCATCATAGTGCTCAGGTAGAACCCAATCCACAAGTAGCTCCTCCCCTTGGGGGATTCACCATGAAAAACTTACCGCACCACGTAAGTGCAAGGGAGGGGTTTTCTTCTACAAGTTACATGGCGTATAAGTTAGGGGTAGGCCCCCAATAATTTGTCTCTCAAGCTTAAAAATAAGGGAGGGGTATGATATTTATTGGGGGTGGGGGGGAGTGAGAAAAGGAAATAATGAGAGGAACTTTTTGTGTTTCAAAATTATGGCTTCCCAAAAGAGTCTGCCCTCAAACTTGTGAGTCAATAACTACAAAGATATATGCAAGAACTAACACTGCTTTGTATCGATTTCTTGTTTTGTGGTTATAGTTCATTTGTTGAGGGATGAAAACTATAAAAAGTTTGTATAGATGCAAATTTACGCGGAGAACTTACCAAAACTTTATAACTATGTTTTTTGAGTAATTTAGGTGGGTCAGTATTAGATGAGTAGCTAAAGTGCAAGCTAAATGAGCACATAGTTTGAAAGTCAAACTAAAACACATTAAGGGTACATCTAGTTATCAACAAAAGTGATTCCTTAGTACATTGCCATTCACTATGCTACACGCTCTTTGACTAGTTTTACTTAGTTAGATCATGTGAGACCTAAATTTTATATGTAAGATAAGGGTATGATAGTTTTCTACATTGATTGTTGTATAGGCATAGAAAGTGGGGTCATATTCCCTAATATGAGTCGTATATAGGGGTTTTATCAAATTTGTTCGCTTGTAGATGGCATCCTGTTTTGTATGTAGAATGAATCCCCAGAGCTCCTCCCACGAGGAGCAAGTCAGACAAGTTCCCGAAGTGGATATTGGAGACATTGTGAGATTCAACAAACTCAGATTTTCCAACTAATTGGCGTGAATCCGAAGTACACGACATTCACAAGCAACTTCATATTATTGAGGTGGATGGAACTTTGTTATAGGTGAACTATGCTTTGATGTCTACAGTGATCAAGGACAGAGATCCTCTTACCATTGAGGAAGCAGACTCAAACCCAAAGTGGAAGTTGGCTATGCAAAAATAACAAAAAGAACAACACTTGGGTGTTGGTTTATGGCCTACCAAGCGGAAAGTGATTGGTGTCAAATGGGTCTACAAGACCAAGTACAAATATGATGGTTCATTGGACAAGCACAAGGCAAGACTAGTTGCCAAAATCTTTTCTCAGGAACCCGGTGTAGACTACAAGGAGACCTTTGCCTAACCGCATGGATGGTGACCATTTGAATCATTTGCCCTTGTTGCCTTTTGTGGGTGGTTGATTTTTTAGATGGTTTTTGTTTGGCTCTGTGTGTGTGTGTGCGTGCGTGCGCATTCATAATTTCACACTTCAGGACCAAGACCGGTGGGTGTAGCAGTGGATTGTGCTCTCTTGACATTTTTCATCTTCTTTCAGTACAGTATAGCCCAGGTGTCAAGAGGGAGGACACATACCCGCTATACATTTACACTAGAACTAACTTTGTTTATGCAAAGTAGATCTATAGTCGTCTATGTATAGCAGCCAGAACACGACTCTCAATGGAGGAGATCACCTCTTTACTGATTGAGACATTACATGATGCAACAATAGAGGCTTACCCACACACTCAACCTGATCAGAGATGTTGTTCTAGGACTATGCCTCAGAACAATTGGTATGACAAGGAGTGTAGATAGACAAGAGCATAGCTTCAGAGGATCTTCTCCTACGGGTCATCATTCACATATAGTCTCGGATTGCCTTCAGGCGCCTTGTGCGATGCAAGAAGCAAACATTCCTAGCTCGATACTTATACCAGTTTCTCTTGAGTAGAGCCTCAAGAGAGGCATGTGTTTCTTTCATGAGCACTCCCCTCCCCTAGTGATTACTTATCCTGATGTGTGGGGTCAGTATGCAACATCCTTATATACGGTCCCTAGACAAACACCCCTTCTAAATACTCTTGAACCATGCCCATCTACGAGTAACTTCTTTACCAATGAGATGGTAAAGATAGACATTGACAAGATGAGGACCAAGAGGGCATGTTATCATGATGGTCTAGTAGAAAAGCACTTTATACATGCTAGAGATATGCTATCAAAGGTTCTTGCAGCTCTATTCAATCGTTCCATGTGTGAGGATCTACATGAGACTTGGAGATCGTCTAATATTGTGCCTATCTTCAAGGAAAGTGATCCTACGGAGCCAAAAAACTACTGTACTATTATGATTGGACATACATTGGCATGGTTGTATGCATCTATCCTTGAGAAACAATTCGGCAGATGAGCAGAGAGTGAGGGCATACAGGCAGCGGGACATGCCGGTTTTAGGAGAGGCTTCGCAACTCTTGACCATATTCTGACACTCAGAGCCATCATTAAGGAGGGTAGAGCACATGGGACACGGATTTATTGTAGCTTTGTGGATTTTAGCAAAGCATTTGACATGCACAGACTACAAGAGATGGCAGTGCCCATTGAGTTGATTTGGGGGATCATGGCTCTATACAGATTAGTGGTGGGACATGTACGCATTCTAAAAGTGATATCTAATTTACTTACATCCGTTATTGGAGTGAAACAAGGTTGTCCATTGTCTCCTACTCTTTTTGGTATGTATATAGATGAGGTTCTGATTACGTTAACACAGAGGGTGACAAAGGTGCCCATATGGTAGGGACATGGATTCCATTGTTGTTATATGTTGATGATATTGTGATGATCTCTGACTCACTGGAGGGTGTGAGATGACATTTGGATGCATTATATTGCGGAGGATAGTGGATTATCTCTAGACCTTGGTAAAACCAAGGTTATGGTATTTAGCACCACACCGCACTGGATTAGGAGATTAGTACCTACATTCACGTATGGTCAAGAGACTTTGGAGCACATAGATGCATACACTTATCTTGGGGTAGTCTTAACTAGGCCAAAGTTTTCTTTGAAGAGAGCTGTAGAGACTAGATTGACCAGAGCATATGCGGTCTTGGGAAGATTGGAGAGGATGTGTTCACAGGTTCAGTTCCAAGAACCCTAAACAAAGCTCTAGATCTTTGATACCTTCGTAGCTTCAACTATACTCTATGGGGTTTAGGTTTGGGGACCCCCTATGGGTCAAGATGGGTGGAGAGGTATGGAGAGACCCTTGGTATCTATAATCTCTCACTTGATTAGAGCCAAGGCCTCCGTGCCACACGAGATCATTAAAGAGGATTTAGTAGCCCCCCTATGGAGATAGAGATGCTTATTAGAGGAGTCTCCTTTATACACAGCTTATGGGATACTACCAAAAGAAGATATGCTAGATTGGCCCTTAAGTCCTCCATACAATTAGCTTTACAAGAGAGATACATCATGCTGGTATGCACACATGTCATATGGTTTCATATACATGGCTTCATCATGGACAACTTTCCTCCCTTCCAGTACTCCATTAATATACCATCATTGTCTCTTACATAGGTCGAGATTACTAGACTGGTTTGTTAAGACCTGACCCAATTGGACACCAGGAGGATATGGATAGAGCCAACACATGAGTTGGGCACAAAGATGGCTTTCTATAGAGAGCATATTCTCCAACTCACATGGAGATGGGTTTGTGATTTGACCTAGCTATATAAATACACATCTATCTCATAGGTTATGGTGTGCCATTTGTTAGATATGGACATCTTCACACGAGATTGAGATTAAAACTAGTATATTTAAAGGAATACCATTGGCTAACATGATATTCCGCCTATGCCATACAGAACCAGAGATAGGGATGCATTATATATGTTAGTGCACAAAGTATTACGAGATAGAAATTCGATTCCACTGTCTGTTCAGAGAAGGCTCCGAACCCTTCTCTAGAGTCATGAGGTATCAGGAGAGAGATGTCTTGCACTGTATCTAGTTGAGTTAAACAGACACAGAGATAGTTTACTAAGGAGACTTAGAGAGAGACAATCCTAGAGACAGATTATTGATTTATTAACACCGAACATTGGAAAGATAGAGGAGCAACCACCATTGCAAATCTCAAGTCATACTCACACCCTCGGTACTCTCATTGACCAAGCATTGTTGCTCGGAAGATTGAGACGCCCACAATTGAGGAGAGGAGCTTCACAGCATCGATGCAGACTACAATAGAGGATTTGAGCCATACTATCTCAAGATCCACACATATGAGGATGGATTCATCACCCATTGTATCTCTCTCTTGTATTGGGCACCCATTTGTAACAGTGATCACACATACCCCACCTAGTTCCAACTAGTAACACTTCTAAATTCAATTTGGTATCCCTTTTTTAGTACTCAAACATGGTATCAGATTCACCAATATGTAACAGATTGATCTCATAGGTCATTTTGGCCTTTTTAAAAAGTTAATATATCATTTTATTCTCCATCTCTCTCTCTCTCTCTCTCTCTCTCTCTCTCTCTCTCTCTCTCTCTCTCTCCCCCCCCATCATGCTAGTGTGCACTCATGTCATCATGGTTTCAGATACATGGTTACTTCAGATGTCCCACCACAAGCTACCCAATCACACCCTCATCATGGCGTTCTTCTTAATCGAGCCATCCAACTTGGCCGCTCACGATGCCGGAGGATGCAAGGATCTTCACACCGTACATGAGATCTACATTAGCCGAGGCTACAGAGCATCATTGAGCAACATCAAGCAACCCCCCTCTCGAGCTGACTATGGAGGACATTGAGGCCATACTGTAGAGACCCATGAGGGAGCTCATGGGATGATCACCATTGTCTACTTCCCTCGTTGTGCAACTCATTAGCCCTCATGTACCCACTCCCTATATGTTTTGAGCTTATGTAATATGTGCTGAGGACATTGATGATGATGAGGATATACGTTAGGCTCCCACCACTAGGTACCCTAATTTATTTTTATCTTTATGTTCCCCTAACTTCGTACTAGAGTCACACATGGTTGTAACCTTTTGGTCTAGTAGGTAATTTTGGCCTTTTGAAGACGTTAATATACCATTTCATTTCATGTCTCTCTCAACCCTAGTCTTAGCTATTTGCCTCTACGGGTCGTCCTCTCCAAAGCTTCCCTCAACCTCCCCTTGGGCAAGGGTCCACCCTATGGGAGGGGCACCAATGCATAAGCTACGCCCCAACCAACATTGCACCTGCTCGCCCATCATCCCTTGCTCGTGGTCTGAACCTGCAAATTTCTGCAATGCACCTCTACCTGCGACACTCCGCCTCCTACTCTCCATCCCCGACCTAAGCACGAATGTGACTCTCTCTCTCTCTCTCTCTCTCTCTCTCTCTCTCTCTCTCTCTCTCTCTCTCTCTCTCTCTCTCTCTCTCTCTCTCTCTCTCTCTCTCTCTCTCTCTCTCTCACCCTCCAACCCATGATTGTATGGCCCAAAAGTAATTCACACTCTGGCCTCAAAGTGAGTCTTGAGCTGTAACAACAGTCCTAAGTCCCACCATACGAAGCTACAAGCACACAAGCATGGCCACTCGGGCTTCGTCCCGCAAAAAAACTCACCTTTGTCAGGGTCGTGAAAACACCCCCAAAGATAGACAACACTGCTCACCTCCAAAATGAAGTTGAAAGACTACGCAAGGAGAACAACGAGCTGAAACAGAGAATCGTTACCATCGAGGCTCGGCTCACCACAATGGAGAACGACAAGAAGGAGATAAACTACATGGAAGCCAAGCTCAACAAAACAAAGGCACAAGTAGAAAACACCCTCACAAAGATCTCACAAAAGGCTATCAAGAATCAAGTGCAACAGATCATCTCTAACAAAGTTGAATCTCATGTGGAGTCCACGCTACACGAACGACAAGACAAGAGGATATCGCCGTCAATGTTTGCATCGGCGGGCTTCCAAGCGATTGGAAAGGGGAGGGGGACCTCGAGGTCCTCGAGTCCCTTGCTCGCATCCAAACAATAGCCCACATGATACAATGGGATCTAGCAGCAATTGCCTCTCTTACAAACGAGCATCGCACCAACATGCGACCCTTACTTTCAAGACCAGGATAGACCGAATCAAACTCTTTGAGCAATTGAGACTTCTCAAGAACACTAAAATTCGATTTGCAGAAGACCTTACACCCGTCCAACTCAAACACAAGTTTAAAAAAATGCAAGAAGCGCACGCAGCAGGAAAATGGGCAATTTACTCAGGAGCCAAAGCCTTTATCCAAGAATTCTGAAATCTCAAACTGGCATCCCCCTTACCCACCCCTCTTTAGGTTTTCATATTCTCTTCTCTTTTTTCCCACACCAGGTTAGACCCTCGGTCCTTAATTGAGATGTATCTGACAATCCCTAACCCTTTGTAATATTTTATTGTCCGTCTCATAGGTCATATCTGACCTCCATAGACGATAATTCAATCTCTCTCTCTCTCTCTCTCTCTCTCTCTCTCTATATATATATATATATATATATATATATATATATATATATATATATATATATATATATATATAGATATATATATCATTTCACTTTGTTCATGTGTGTGTGTGTGCGCACGCACGCCTGCAAAGGAGAGATGGGGTGGGGACGAAGGAGAGATGGTCGGTAGGGGCCAACCTTGCTTCACTGCAAAGTCAATGAAGAATGCTTTGTTCAGTTGCCACGAGAGCAAAAATGTCTCTTGCGATAAATTTGGGCTTTTTTTTTGAAGTTTTTAGCATCACATGAGCAACGCCATCGCTTATATGACGCTATAAAGTTTGTAAACGTCGTTATGAGCATCGCAAGACGTGAATCACTTAGCGTTGCTTTTTATTATTTTTTGGGGCAAATTTTTGGAAATGGATGAGAAGTTGACGTGGGAGTACACTATGCAATATGAGTATGCCTTGATTTTGAACAATTGAACATGGGACTTCATGAATTTTCCCAATGGAAAGAAAGATTTATTTTGCAAATGGGTTTACAAGCTAAAGAGTACCAAGGTTACATTAGTTGTTGAGGCATTTGCACAACAAAAAGACATTGATTTCAATGAGGTCTTTTTGCATGTGGTCAATTTAAAAACCTTACATTTTACGACGGATTAATAGCTATTAAGGATTTGGAATTGGTCCAAATGGATGTGAAGATGGCTTTCCTTCACAAAAATCTCCATGATGACGATTGTATGTAGCAATGGTTGCGGTTAGAGCAC
The DNA here is from genome assembly GCF_014529385.1 of Adiantum capillus-veneris. Lineage (NCBI taxonomy): Eukaryota > Viridiplantae > Streptophyta > Polypodiopsida > Polypodiales > Pteridaceae > Adiantum > Adiantum capillus-veneris. The sequence continues at coordinate 169,397,229 of NC_140934.1, read as the reverse complement.
TTGGTACATAAACTCATGAAGGCTCTTTATGGTTTGAGGTAAGGATTCAAGAAATGGTATGAGAAATTTGATACATTCATGCAATCTTATGATTATAAGACAACTCAAGAGGATCATTGATTATACACGAGAAAAATTAGCTATAGTTCCTTTCTTATTCTCAATTTGTATATTGATGACATGCTTATCTGGAAAGTCCACTCATGAAATTGCCAATTTGAAGCAAATGTTGAGTCAAATTTGTGCTATGAGTCACTTTCTTGGTACATGAGCATTAAACAGGAAAGGATTACAAAGATTTTTACATTATTTCACGAAGATAGGTTTTGCATCATAAAAATATGCAAGGAGGAAGGCATTGAGTACATCATTGCTCACATATGTGAAATTTAAGGAAAAAGGTGAGTGCTGAGAAGAAGACATGCCAAATGTGTCATATTCCTCAACAGTTCGAAATCTTATGCATGTGATGGTGACAACGAGGCAGAATATTTCATTTGCAACGAAAGTGGTGAGTTGCTATATGAAAAACCCTAGCACGATGGGAAGCAGTGAAATATATACTCATACAACAAGCAAGTGTTAACGCTTTGGGAACAACGCTGCATCTTTTGTTGGATACACAAATGTTGATTATGTCAGATATATAGATACCAAGATATTTAAACCTGGATTTGTCTTCATATTTGTTGAAGGAGCTCATTTATTGAGGTCGATGTCTTGAAGACACGTCCTCTTCTACTACAAAGTCTAAGTATGTTGCAACATTAGATTCTAGTACAGAAGCAATACGATTGGCACATTTAGTGGGAGATTTGGACATCAAAGGTTAGCCTCTAGTGGTAAATTGTGCTAGTTAGAGTGTCATTACTTTGGCAATGAATCCTGTGTTTCATGCAAGAACGAAACACATGGATGTGAGGTATAGCTTCATTCGAGACGTCTTGCTAGACAAGCTGATGGAACTGGTCAAAGTATTGACTTGATGAGTGTAGGGTGAAGCCACTAACATGCTTCATACTCATAAAAGCTTTGTATACCTTTTTATTTAATCACTTAGAGCCACATTACCCTTTTAAGTGGGAAGTGGTTGTGATAAAGGCCACTATAGTCAGGCGATCAGTCATGGTTGGTTACTTATCCTCTTACTAACACCTTGTAGATAATAGAGAATAAGGAGTTTCATGAGTGCTTTGCATGTGCTCCACCATCTCTCTCTCTCTCTCTCTCTCTCTCTCTCTCTCTCTCTCTCTCTCTCTCTCTCTCTCTCTCTCTCTCTCTCTCGCACACTTGTGCCTTTCAACTACTGCACTTCAGTAGTTAGAGAAATGATGTATCAAGAGATGGTAGTAGTTTGTAATGGACGCACCAATGATTCAAATGGTTAGCAGAACAACAAGAGAATGAATATGGTAATCCTATTGCTCAATCAATTGTAAAAGAATCACCTAGAACAAAATTTGAACAAGCAATGACTAGTGAGGATAATTTGGCCTTTTAAAAATCTTCATAAAGTCTCGTTTAATGGTCTTGCATTGCATTAAGAATTCAAAGTATTTTTTCTTGGACAGTTTTACCTTTGGCCTTGACGAAAGCATCAAGTTTTTTTGCAAAGGGCTTTACACATTGCCCACACACTTTGTATGTGGTATGACCACCCTATGAAATTGAATCAATTCTACCCCTTTAAGCATTTCTAAACTTAATCTACTACATCTTGAGGGGATAAAATCAACCAATGAATCTTTTTGTCCAAGGGGATTCCTATATCTCTCTCTCGTAGGTCATGATGGACACCCAACCTACGAAACAAGAACATATGTCTCTTGTTACCCGCTCAAGGTCTAGCTATTGAGCATACACTTTTTCCACTTCATGTGTCATCCCATAGGTTTTACCTATGTGATTATGGGGATAATGTTAGCATAAATCTCCATCATAGATGAGAGCCTACTTTTCACTAGCATACCTAAAATAAGCAATAAGGTCATGGTCATCACAGCTAGAGATATATGAACTCCATCTCCATTTACATTGTACATATTCTCCTTCACTCATGTAGTGTTGCTAGCAGTGTTTGTTATCTTGTTTCTCCATCAATCTCTCTCATCTTGTGTACCTATGATTTTTAACAATGACCTAACAAAAATTATTATTATGATTTCTCACAATGACTTAATATAATTTATTATTATGACCTCTAACAATGACCTAGCACAATTTATTATTTCCAAGTGAAGACATGTGCGTAGTAGGCCTCCTTCAAGTTCATATTAATATTCTTGGGATTGAATTAACTCAGCAGAAATAGGTAATGGGCATCCCCTAGTAGTGTCATTGACATCCAACCCTTGTGCACTTAGCGAAATCTCTTGGAGGAATCGCAGCCACAAACATGTCGATAGATCGAAACATCTTTACCAACAAAAGAAAAAACTTGTACAATTGCATAGCAAATAAAAGCTCGATAACTACCGTAAATCTTATAGGAGCAATGTGTTCCTCAGTGTGTGAGAGGTGAATGAGTGTTGAATCCAAGTCTTAATAGTAGAAAGGGGTAATCTCTCCATGTCTACACCATGTCTCCAAACCACTCTCTGACGTGCAAACACCATGATCCGTACTCCCTTGACTCTGAGAGCTATCTAGAAGCCTCAAAAGCTATGCATGTGAGTCTATTTGGTGGTAGCTCCCTCATTCTTTGTATGAAGTAGACCATTTGAAAGTGCCTATCAACTAACATTGTGGGTTGCTCTTAACAATATCATGTGATATTGAATGCTTACTACGGAGCAAGCATGACATCATTCATATTTATGGCATCTCAATCTATGTCCACGAGGTAGTTAATCATCTCGAGGCCCGTATTGCTAGATCATACATCAAAGTTGGGGAGACCAATGTTTCCAAGAGCCACCCCTTCATGTGGGGCTCGTGAAAATGTGCTTGGTGGCATCTTTGCTCAAGCATGGTCAAAGGAGAATATGAGAGAGAGAGAGAGAGAGAGAGAGATAGAGAGAGAGAGAGAGAGAGAGAGAGAGAGAGAGAGAGATTGTGACGGTTCCCGACCGACGTTGTCAAGGCTTCCCACTCTATGGTTAGAGTGGCATTTTCTTGTAAATCAGACAATGAATAGGTACAACAATTGTCTTTTAACGTTAAAGCAATGGTGATAATATCAACCTAATGATAACTTGATGTTGGATGTCTGCTCTATCTAAGAATCCAATATGCTCTCTTGCTCCAAGTGAATCGTCCTATTCAGCTCTTGAGGTTGATTTCTACGGCTATAAAGGATTGACTTCATGAATGTGCCATAATCATCTCTTCCAACTTCATTTTGGATAAATAAGAGGATGCAAGGAGTTCGGTAAATTAGAGGGTTTCCTCACAACAATTGACAACTCTTGGAGGCACCCTTGGGATAGTTCGTTGCGAGGATGCAAGGAGTCGGGTAAATAAGAGGGTTTCCTCACAAGCAAGACCATGTGCCTGTAGACCATTAGGCTCTGTAAGGGCCATTTAGCATCAGCAACGTCGGGGACCCCATTTCGACTTGGGTGGACCGTGCACCATGATACGTAGCAGCGAAGCCGAGGACCCAACTCGACTTGGGTGGACCGAGCAAAAGACAACGAAGCCGGATGACCCTTAGGTGGTGGACCGAGCCCCTTCATCGAAGCCGGGTACCTGCGAGCGGGTAGACCGAGCATCAAAGCCAAGCCGGGGACCCAACTCGATTTCGGTGGACCGCGCACCTCTTCATCCAAGCCGGATGACCCAGAATGGTGGACCGAGCACCACAGCGAAGCTGGAGGCCTGCGAGCAAGCGGGCCATGCATCTTTTTCCTTAGCACACAGACTTGGGGATAGTCCCCCATAAAGACGGCTCAACGCAAGGGCCACATGGGGAAGGCTCCCTCACAAGAAGGCCGGAGGTTGAGCGATGCCTCCCGCAGTGACGGTCTACGAGATAGCACTGCTCGTACACATAAGCCAACATCAGCCCAATCATAGTGGGCACATCCTCAGCAGAAGACAAGGCAAGCAACAAAGCCACCTAAATCCGGGCTCAGACAGGAGCCCCTCCAAGGTAAAGACAGCAAGTATGCCTACATCCGGCTGACAAGGAGCCTATCCAGGTACCACGAAGAGTACACCTACATTGGGCTCAGACAGGAGCCTCTACAGGTACACATGCAATCGAGCCCAACATTCGGCTCAGATGGAGCCTGAAGGGCACACAAGAAAAGGTATGTGGTGCGACCACATCGGTCTCAAGAGGATGAGCCCCACCATCAACCCTCTTTCTTTCAAGCGAACTTCAACCCTTCATCAACTTCGCAGCGGATCTAAGCAAGGGAAACCACGAAGACCCAAGATGAGTGATTCTCACGTTTGTTTTCGTCGGCCAACGAAGGCAGGTTTGTTAAGAACAAGTCAAAGTTCTTCCAGATCAAGACAGATATATGTGAGCATTCAAGCTAAACTCAAGCGACAAGCTTCAAGCAGATAGCAAGGAACAAAAGCAAATCGACCAATCTTCTTCTCTACGAGTTACCTACTTCAAGTCTTTCCCTCAAGTTTGCAAGACTCACATCAAAACATTCAGGTTCAATCGAGTCCTCAAGTATGCCAAAGCTTCGAGGTATCAATGGGATTGACTCTTCGACAATCTCAGGAAAACCTTGGTTTGTATGCCAAGGAAGCAATCAGATAGGCTTCATCTCTTTTGGTTCAAGGACGGACCGGCGCTCAATAAGCCTAGAAGGTATCTTCCGCAACGTACCTTACTTCAACGAGCAAGTAAGCTCCTATCAAGACTCCCAGGTCTATATGAGCACTCAATAAGTGCTTCAAGAAGGAAAATCCAAAAGCCAAATCTTCAGAGGCCTGAACAACCTCGGCACTAAAGCCCAAGGATCCAATTCGGCAGAGTAACTTACTCTCCATGGAACGCGAAGCGAGCAAATCTTTTTGGTAAACAGGATGCAACTCTGCACCATGTAATCAACTCAACTAAACGCGAAGTGGACCTTCGTCGCCATTCAGGAAGGAATCAGCATGAAGTCAGTCAAATCAGCTTCCAAGAAGCAACGGAAATCAACGCCACTTGGTTCTCACCCTCAAGACGAGAACTGCATCACCACTGCAGAGCAGCAAGTATAATATCCGAAACAGACTGGTTTCTCAACATGGATCAATGCAGCAACGTGGTCTATGCCACTCAATGTAGATATTCCTATCAGTTAAGCACCAACAAAAGTGCCAAGCGAACTTGGTACCCACAGCTCTTCTACCTTTCAACAAGCACGGCTGTTTGAGATAGACACTCCCTTCTCGGTAAGACCGCTCATGCAGCCCATTTTGGATTTCATAGATGCACGTAGCTCTACACCCTCCAAAGCATTAACCAGGGAGTTTCCTGCCCTAACAATGCTAACTCTCGGGACGAGAATTTTCTAAGGAGGAGGGGGGTATGTTAGACTCCGGTTGATTCGGAGGTTTCGGGGTGACGATGGACGGTGACCACCCGATCTTGGCAAACCACGGCTCGCTGCCACGGGGACACGCAATGGACCCGATTGGGGATGACGAACGATGGGACATAGTCATGACCTTGATTTTCTCCTCACCTCACCATTCTAGGTACTACGGATACGTGTGGGGGTTTGAGAGTGCTCGGTAACGAGAGTGTCTCCCTCCACTTCATCACCTGGAGGTGACCGGGGGAATCTGCCACGCACGGGGACTCCATGACCCAGATTCGGGGCCGTCAGCTCGTAGCCGGCGAGTCTCATCGGCCAGCGTCGACAAGGCGCTACACGCCGACGGGTTGTCCGTTTTGGACGTTCAAGTACTCCACGCGGAGGTCTTGACTACATCTTCGAGCTCAGCCATGTACATTCACGAATGCGGGCCTGAGGCACTCCTCGTTCGCAGACGAAGGCTGCGACAGATTCATAGTCCATACTACACCCCCAATGTAGCACAAGCTAGAGGTTGATAGTCTGATGTCTTGATGATCGAACCACCTTGAGCATATAGCTAAATTGACACCCTTCGAGATAGAGCTCCAATTCCCTCTCACATACCATGGATCATAGCAATTCCTGCTTTTTTGCGCCTTTTTGTCTATGTACGTCTGATTTGTCTCTGATAAACATAAAACTCTCTCTCTCTCTCTCTCTCTCTCTCTCTCTCTCTCTCTCTCACACACACACACACACACACACACACACAGAAAGAACCAAAACATCTAAGTGGTAGACCTAAGCAAGCATGACTTGAAACTCTCAAGTTTATCATCTCAATTGCAAGAGCGGTCTAGATTAATTCTGTCTTTGTATAGAAAAGACATGTGAGTAGTTGAAGTCTTGTAAGGTCCTTACAGGATATTGACATCCACAATGCAATAGCTTGTGCAATAGCACTTGTTAACAACGCAAGCTCAACTATTCATCCAAAACAAGAAATTAGGAGTAGTACTCCGATTTGGCCAATCCAAATTGCAGGGACATGACCAAGAGGCTTCATATAATTGCTATTTGTGGAGAAACAACCTGGTAATTGATATACGTCCACTCTGTGTGGTGCAATCATTTGGGCTACAACCCTCAACACCAGTAGATGACATGGGGCTACTCAAATTCATCAAAAAAAAGTCGCATTTACTTGCTTTGAATGCAATGGTTCGGGGGTTACAGCTCTCAGCAGATGGTTTGAGTCAACTCCAAAGGACATATCACCCTCCACCAAGCTGGCACTAGATGATGTGGGGCTATTCAAAGTCACCACAACATAAGATAGATAAAAAATTATGTCACATTTACAGCTCTAAGAAGAGCAAAATTGGCCATTCTTAATAAGTTATCATCCCAGCAAAGAATACATGAATTAATGTGTCAAGACTACTAGAAAGAGACCATGCACAGTACATAATTTGATTAGGTCACAAGATTTAGCGCTAACTTCCACCATGTAAACATTTTGGTAGACCAATTGACCAAATGTTCTTTTGACATTCACAGTAGCATGTACATAGACGTGACAGTGATGGAGAAATCAGATTTGCGGATGTTTAGTGTGTAGCATGATAGCAAAAAGAGGAAACCACTTTGTTTTGAGAGAGTCAACAGGGTTTTAGGCTGCTCAGAGCGCTGAATATTGGTGGGCTTTCTTCTCATAAAACTCCAGAGACAAGAGGACAGCGCAAGATCATTTCTTTGAAGCCATCCAGGGCATTATACAATGGCCAATTTCATCACTTTGGCCACACAATTAAAGATGCAGTTCTCTTGCTACTGCTGATACTAGGCAAGCTTCATTGACACTTAAAATGGTTGCAAAATTAGATGTGAGATACCTTTCATAGTATGTAATGGTTGGTACTTTAGGCCACAGTAACCTTTAAAAGAAAATCACATACTCATCCTTTTGCTCCAACACATTTACAAGCAACCAGTAAGTGCATGAGGACCCAGAACGCATGCACAGACAAATAACCAAAAGAGATGATGCTTTGAGGCTAAGACTAATGCCTGTTTTCAGAAGCCATGAACTTCGATGCATTCAGACTCCACAAGCCTCCAACTTGTTCACACTTCAGGTGCATAAGAATAAGAATGAAAATGACACCTGCAGCTTCACCCTCAACGAATGGTGAGTGAACTACTGGTTATCTCGTTGGCTCGGAAACTCTTCATCTGTTTTTTTGCATGAATAAGGATTTCCCATGGCTACAAATGTGAAACAACTCATCACTTCAGCGTACATTTTATCGTTTTTGCCTATTACATGAATAAACTGTTCTCAAGCACGGGACTTTCAAAGCTTTGAAAGCTAACTACTCCAAACGCAAAGGGTGCAATATGGACTTTCATTCCAAATTTCTGATGTATTTGAAATGCTCCACTATCTGGGAGAAAATCCCAATAAATGTGCTGAAACCTGCATTTGAATGGAATTCTGTGTATGTTCTCAACAAGTACGGAGGACTCATCTGAATCATTCCTGTGTATTAATTATCGCTGTGGTATACGTCTTTTTAATAGTCTCCTAAAATGCCTGCTGTCTTTGCAGCATTGTAGCCAAACAAAAAATGGCACATTTGAACGAATGCCTCGAGTACTCGTTATTTGCAACATGACAGATGGGGAGCAGACGTATCGATGCAATGACCTGTCAAAGTTGCTATAGCAGTATGCAATAGAGGAAGTAAGATGACCAATTTTCCACTAGCAAAACCAGAAAGTGTCTGCTAGTCCTTCTGATACAGGCAAAATGTTTAAGACTGTCTAACCTGCAGAGGTAATCAGATAGATGTTAGGCTCAAACGAACATCTGCTAGTCTTAGTTCTGCCTGGCAATGCACAACAGACAGATATAAAATGATTTGCTCCAATGACCTCACCGACTTTCTCGGAAACATCTTCCGACAGTGCCTTATGATACTCCACCTGCAGAAACATATAAAAGAGGTTCACTGAGAGAGAGAGAGAGAGAGAGAGAGAGAGAGAGAGAGAGAGAGAGAAATGAAATGAAATGTTATATTAACGTCTTCAAAAGGCCAAAGTGACCTATGAGACCAGAGAATTACAATGTGGTGGATCTGATACAAAGTCTGAGTAACAAAATAAGAGAGAGAGAGAGAGAGAGAAGAAATGTTATATTAACATCTTCAAAAGGCCAAAGTGACCTATGACACCAGAAAGTTACAACGTGGTGGATCTGATACAAAGGTCAGAGTAACAAAATAACAACATAACAAAACAAAAATACTATGGAATCTTGAGGTCGCCCTAGCTCCTTAGTGCACAGCCGTCTATAGATCCCATCTATCTATCTATACAAAGTCCGTCTCCCTTATGAAGGTGTAACGAGTAGGTGTTGCTGCCCGTGGACTGTGCCCTACATTAAATTGAAAAGAGATGGTCATCGACAAAAGGGCATGATCCACTACCACCGCAATAGGTCTGGGTCCAACCGTGACATCCTGGATACTAGAGATGACTAGAGATGACACTCAGCTATGCCATGACATAATCCACTGTGCTCACTCCATGTCTGTGTGGAAAGCATGTAAAACCCCCCGTAGTGCGAAATCTCTGTAGGCCATTCAAGATGGCCAGTCCATGTGCAGTTCCCATGTCTATCAAGTGTCGTCCATACTCAGTATGTTCCACATCCTGTGATAGTCTCTACAACATCCAACTCTCTCAGCATCTCCTCTAAAGCATCATAAAACACTGTCTAGTGATGGGCAATCCTAGCATCGAAGTCCCCTGGAATGATAATGTCACCATCCCTAGAGAGTTCCCGTATGTCATCATCCAAAATAGAAAAGGGGAACTGACCTCTGGGTGATGCATAACTGACGTACTCAGGGTAAAGTAGCAAATAGCAATGTAAAGGTATTTGCCTGTCTTTGCTCTCAATCTCATCCACATGTACCTAGCATGCTCATCCCTGCGGGCTATATGTATCAAAGGCTGTAACTCCTCTCTAAATAACACTACCACTCCCCCTAAGCCCCGCCCTCTGTGCTCTAATCGTGTCTCTTGTGTGCAGGCTGTCTCCCATCTGTATCCACTGATGTGAGGCAGAGATTGCCTAGGGGCCTAATGTGTCTCAAAGTAGAAGATGATGTCTCCTCCAGTAAAACTATCCTCAAAAGCACCCACATCAAGGCGCATAGATCCATTACAATTCCAGATGGGAACTTTGAGTGTGATCCCATAGGCCTCGCACCGTCATGTGGAGCGTCGCTTCAATATTACCACTCTTCCATCTCGGTAAAAGACAATCTTACCTTTTTTCCTTGCCGCTCTAATCTTCGGCATTACCTCTTGCATATGAGCGATCTGCCAAAGGGTAAGATCATCCCCGAGAAAGATGCACGTCTTCTTAAGAGTTGGCCTTTTCTTCAGAAATTCCTTCGTCGCTTCCATGGAGGGAAAACGAAGGATGAGTGCCCTTTCTTTCGAGGTTTCCCCATTGCTTCCATTTTTCTTGTTTTCCACTCTCCAAGCTCTTGTGTGCATCGACTCATGAACCCCCATCAAAGCCATGAGTTCTTTTACCTCTTCGCCCACATAATCTTTGTCTTTAAGGCCGCAAATTCTCACATGTAAAGCACGCACCCGTCTTCTTTGCTCCTCCTCTAGTGTTAGATTAATAATAGTGGGTGTGGACATGGACGTTATTTCCTTGTCTTTTCCTTTCTTGGCAACCTCGATCCATTTCTCCGCTTCATCCTCCTTCTGTTGAGTCTTTGTAATAACATCCACCCAAGAAGTCGTCAAGTCTTTGTGCTGCTCTTCTCCGTCTTTGATGGCCCGTACTTGCTCCTTGATCGTGTTGAGTTCTTCTATTACTGAGGGTTGAAATTCTCCCTCTTAAAGTGTGTTTCTTGATCGTGCTCAACGAGATCCTTCTTGAGTGACGCAATCTCTTCATCTTGAGCCGTCACATGATCTTCCAGTGCATTTATCTTGCTTTCTTGGGTCAACATGCATCCTTCGGGCATTTTTATTGTGCCCAATAGGTTGCGGTTCATCTTGCTAATGGCTTCCGTCATTTCTTCTTTCCACTTTTGGATGGCATCCTCTAAGAAGTCAATCTTATCATTTCACTTCCTCATGCTTAATCGCCGCCAATAAAAGAAAAACGAGAGCCACTATGCGCACATATGTTTCCACAATATGCTTACATTTTCTCCCAATCAAGCATACAGTTTGCATACCCTGCAATTTCTGGAAAAAAAATTCTGCAATTTGAAATTTTCTTGAATTTTCTGACTTCCTTCAATTTCTACCTCTACAATCAGACTTTAAAAATTCTAAAAATTTCTGAAAATTTTTTCCCCTGCAGTCTGATTTCTAGAAAAAAAAAAAGTCTGGAAATTTTGAAGATTTCCTGTTGGGCAGGGACGAGAGTTGGTGAGGATAGGGACGAGGATGCTAGGTAGGGGGGGCGAGGGGTGTGAGGGGGTGGGTAGGGGTGAGAGGGCTGGGCTGGGTAGGGGCGAGGATGGGAGGGTAGGGGCGAGAGGTGTGAGAGATAGACAGGGGGCAAGAGTGCGAGGGGGGGGGGGGGGGGGGGGGGAGAGTGAGATAAATTAAATGAAATGAAATGTTATATTAACGTCTTCAAAAGGCCAAAGTGACCTATGAGACGAGAAAGTTACAATGTGGTGGATTTGATAAAAAGTCAGAGTAACAACATAACAACATAACAAAACAAAAATACTATGGAATCCTAAGCTGCTCGATGTGAACTAACCAAAGTAAGCAGCTAGCTGGGATGGCTAATTAGCTAAATCATAGGAGATCCAGCATCAGTCGCTGGCAGATCTCATCAATCTCCTCCATGGTCACTAGTCTGACCACGCGTCCTGCATGCCTGGCCAGAGTGATCCGAATCTTCTGATGCAGCCTCCGTCGATGCTGTGTAGTCCTCCACAGTCGTGGGCGTCTGGATCTCCCCAGCTCAATCCCTCCATCAATCAGTGTGCCTATGGTGTGAGACAAATGTGACCTCTGCTATGGGAGTAGCTTCTCTGCTGTCTAGTTCTGCTCTAAAGAACTCTTTGATCAGTCTCTGAGATTGGCTAGCCTCTCCACTCATTAGGCTATCTCTGTGTCTGCGCAGCTCGAGCAAGAACAAACCCAGGCATCTCTGGTCCTCCTATCCCATGACTCTGGAGAGTGGTCCAAAACCCTCTCTAAACAAGCAATGGAAGCGGCCTCGTATCTTCTAGTAGACGGAGTAGCGGCATGTGTAATGCAGCTCTGTCTCAGGCTGCATGTCACACAAGGGGCATGTCCTGGCCTCTACTGGTACTCCGCTCTAACTCACAATCTCAATCCGGAGCTCGTGAGAAGATGTGCGTATCTGGCCAACAGCACATCGTATCCCATGAGACATGTGGGTGTCCATGTATCTGGGTCTCATCACAAAACCGTCCTCCGTAAGCTGGAGAAGATGCTCTCTGTAGAAAGCCATCTTTGTGCCCAACTCCTGTGTTGGCTTTATCGATGTCCTCCTGATGTCTAGCTGAGTCAAGTCTTGGCGGATTGGCCTGGTGATCTCGAACTGTGTGAGAGAGAGAGATGGTGCATCCAATGAGTACTTGAAGGGTGGCAACCTGTCTATGTTGAACCCATGCACCTGAAACCATGATGTCATCTCCCCATACCAACATGATGTATCTCCTTGCATGGCTAACTGTCGAGAGGACTCAAGTGCAAGGCGGGCATATCTATCTCTGGGAAGTTCTCACATGCGGTGTATGAAGGAGACTCATCTGGTGAGCGCTCAACAACTAGTGGGGGGACCGCTAGCTCTGCTCGGATAATGGCACGTGGTACTGAAGCCTTGGCTCTAATGAGCCGCGAGATCATAGAGACCAGAGGTTTCTCCATGTTCCCCCATCCATCAGTGCGACCCGGCCTCCCGTGATGATCCAATGAAGGTCCCCATATCTTAGCTCCATAGAGCAATGCAGAAGCCACCAAAGTGTCAAAGAGCCAGAGCTTCGTCCAAGGCTCCTGAAACTGAACCTGCGAACACATCCTCTCCAATTTACCCGATGCTGCATGGACTCTAGTCGATCTGGTCTCTCCTGCTGCTGCACGTCCGCTAAAAACCACTTCAAGGTAAGTGTAGGCATCTATATACTCCACAGTCTCCTGGCCGTATGTGAATGTAAGGTGCTGACCTCCTGATCCACTGTGGATGGTATTAAACACCATAACGTTGGTTTTACCAAGGTTGACAGACAAACCACTTTCGTGGGCAAACCTATGCAAAGCATCCAAGTGACCTTGCATCCCCTCCGGAGAGTCGGAGATCAACACAATATCATCAGCATAGGTTTGCCCACGAAACTATGCAAAGCATCCAAGTGACGTTGCATCCCCTCCAAAGAGTTGGAGATCAACACAATATCATCAACATATAACAATAGTGGAATCCATGTCCCTGCCACCTGTGCACCTCTATCAACATCGCTCTCAATGTAGTCAGAAACCTCATCCACACATACCGAATACACACAGAGAGAGAGAGAGAGAGAGAGAGAGAGAGAGAGAGAGAGAGAGAGAGAGAAATGAAATGAAATGTTATATTAACGTCTTCAAAAGGCCAAAATGACCTATGAGACCAAAAAGTTACAATTGGTCTGGCTCTCGGCACTGTGTCAAAAGCTTTGCAGAAATCCACAAACCTACAATAGATCCTCTTGCCATGGTGTCTACCCTCCTCAATAATAGCTTTGAGTGTCAAAATCTCGTCAAGAGTGGAGAAACCTCTCCTGAAACCTGCTTGCCCTGGTGCTCTTATGCCCTCTCGCTCTGCCCATCTACTCAGCTCCTGCTCAAGAATGAATGCATACAACCTAGCTAATGTGTGACCAACCAGGATGGTGCGATAATTCCCGAGAATCATGGGATCTCCAGACTTGAAAATAGGCACAATCATGGACATACTCCAAGTCTCAGGGAAGCCTTCATACATAGCTCAATTAAACATCATAACCAAGAGCTGTGCAAGCATATCTTTGGCATGGATGAAGTGCTCTGCTACCAGACCATCATGATCATGTGCTCTCCTTGTCTTCATCCGTCAATAGCTTTCCTTACCCTCTCGGCAATAACGAAAGAACATGTCTCCGGGCATGTCTCTAGTGGGTCCTACAGAGGTGGTTGTCCTGACGCTGTGTAGAGAGATGTGGCATATTCCCTGAAGGGGATCGGGGAGCACACCACAGACGGAGAGTGAGAGAGAGAAGGAGACACACGACACACAGATATGGGTGGGGAGACTCACAGAGTGAGCAGCCCCCTATACACTTATGCTATGTATAAGGTATACAAGTCAGTGGGCGCCCAGACTCTGGGCGGCCGGGCAAGGCACAGGCGCCTATACCCCAACAACCTCCCACTCAAAGGCGACTGTGCCTTTAAGCAAGGGAACCTAGTCTAAAGACTACAAAAGGTGAGAGAAAACCGCTCTCAACCGATGCCCATTGGCTGGCTGTGATCGTGTGCATCCGGCTGTCCTGCTCCCGTGTAAGTCCATACACCACCAGACATACCGCACACGTACTGTAAGTATGTACGCAATACCTGCATATCTCCCTCGTGCACTATGCCATCATCAGTCAACAAACGACTGACAACCCCAACTGCAAATGCTCCCACTGCAGCTGCGATATCTGGTCTCAAGATCAGCATCTCATACATGAGACCACCAAATGCCGATGCAATGCTAGCGGGCCCTGCTAGCTCTACGGAGCATGCATCAACATATATATCCCTGGCAATAGGCATCTCTGACTGACAAGGCGTGTCAGCCACATGCATCTCCTGACTGTCCACAAAAGACGCATCAACCTGTCGTGCAACCTCAGAGCAAACCAGCTGCTCCAGGTGTCTGCTGGAAGACATATCCTGCACAACTATATCCCCATGCTCACTGTCGAGCATAGAAAGGAATGACTGCATAATCGCTAACATCTCAGCCTCCTCTGCAATCATCCACTGTAAACATGACCACTCAATCTGCTGTGACTCACTAGAGCTCTCATGCTCTAACTCCGTATGCATAGACTCTTGCACAACGTTCTCCTCTCGTGACTCACTAGAGCAAGACCGCTCTACCTGTCTATCCTGCATAGAAGTATCTCGCACAACTGACTCTCTGCTTTGCTCAGTCACTAGCAAAGCATGCATGTCTGACTCTGTCACCTCTCTGTGTGACTGCTCAAGTCGTGCCCCAACTGTGTGCACAACAAGCTCACTACTCTGCACTCCATGCAAAGTACCTTGCAACCCATGAGCAAAAGAGACTCGCCTGCTCTCTCGCTCTCTACCTGGCTGCGTGATCACAGAGACAACACCGTCTCTCCCGTGATCCACATGCAATGGGTAACCTGTACCACTCCTGGCACCTCTCGCAATCACTAGCGAACCCAAATGCAACGCAAAAGATCGCTCAAGCAGCGATACCCGACATCCACTATCCCGTAACTGTCTGACTGAGATCAAATCCCGTCTCACATCTGGCACATAACGCACATGACGCAGGGTAAATCTCATACCAATGGGCAAGGACAAACATACGTCTCCTGCACCCTCAATGTCATACACAACACCATCAGCCATGTGCACACAACCAAGTCTCCCACTAGAAAACGTGCTAAACCACTCACGATGCGACGTGACATGGAAAGTAGCATCTGAATCTAGTAACCAATGTGAAGACAATGTGCAATCCGATATGCAATCCGTAGACATAAGATCGTCTGAAGACAAGCTAGATGTAAATGTGACATCGCCGTCACAAGCATACTCAGTAACCACCGTACTGATCTCACTAGCATCTGTCATGCCCAAATCTGCATCACACATCTGTCGCCTCCGTTGTCTCAAACGCCTGAAACATCGACGCCTAATGTGTCCTCTATGTCCACAATGTCAACATGTTAAGTCTCTATGCCGTCGAGACTTGTGTGTGGGATCAATCTCTCCCATGGACATAGACATGGATGTCGCGTACATAGCATGTAAACTCTGCCATAAAGCATGAGTTGTAGTCTCCCTCGAGACCTGCCAGTCAACAGACTCAACCAGATGCAAACGAATCGTAGACATTGCTAACTCATCAAGATCCTGCCAATCATCATCACGCATAGACTTGGGCTTCGCCGATAAACCACACAAGGGTTTATCCAACCCCAAATCCGCCAATGCAACAAGCATATGCTCCTTCCAAGCAACAAAATCTGCACCATCAAACTGTGTCAGACCATAACGCTGGAAGTCAAATGAAAAATCAGCCATAATGCTCGCAAAAGAGCAACCAACAATGAGTAGCAAATGTCAACCAAATCAGCCCTAAACTGGCTCGAATCGCATCAACAAAAGTCTGCAAAATATGGCTCAATCGCACATAAATATCTGACAAAATTTTGGCAGAGTCTCCTTTGTAACTAGAGCAAAATCTCAACAATAAACCTCAAAGAGACAATAATATATGCCACGATGGCCAATCCGGGAATAAACTCGACCGGAATCACCTCACAAAGTCATACATATGAGCATACCCGCTCTTGCCGGAGTACCACTCAAATAATCTCAGCCATAAACAAATACACAAATCCATATATGGCATACATAAACCGCCAAGACCATGGCAACATAGCTCACTCTCGCATGAGTGGCTCTCTGGACAAATGCATATCCAAAAACCTGTGTACACCTATGAATTTGCTGGTTGCTGTTGTAATTCAAAGCATAATTTCAACAAATAGACATCACCATCACGTCCGGAGCGTGTCAAAACCTTGACCTAGACTCTTGGATCATGTAGATCTGACTCTGTATGACAGAGCTACGCAAAAAACTG
This sequence comes from Adiantum capillus-veneris, assembly GCF_014529385.1. Taxonomy (NCBI): domain Eukaryota; kingdom Viridiplantae; phylum Streptophyta; class Polypodiopsida; order Polypodiales; family Pteridaceae; genus Adiantum; species Adiantum capillus-veneris. The sequence goes on along the minus strand of NC_140934.1, from coordinate 169,380,819 downwards.
CGTTTTAGAGCCCGAAAATGGCAAAAACGAGCTGCACACAGTCTTGAACCTGCTCCTGCTCCACTCTGCGTGATGCAATGTCCTCTCAATGCAAGTTCCAACGCAAGAGCTCTGCCACAACAGCATCCAAGCACTTGAATGTCAAGCTCTCCTCCGCCGAGCACTTCTCTAACGAGCTCCACTGAGCTCAAAAGCTCCTCTCACCAAGGAAGCCGCAACCGCCTCCTCGACCAAGCTTGACCACACCAAGCTCCTAAGCTCCAAAGACAATGCTCCTCAAGCTATAATCGCTCTCCGTGAAACTCCGCGATCGAACTCCACCGTCGAGAGCAAGCGAGCTATCGCCTCGAAGCTCTCAAAGCCATCGTGCTCTCCTCGGTCACCATAGCTCTGATACCAATTGAAGGGGATCGGGGAGCACCACAGACGGAGAGTGAGAGAGAGAGAAGGAGACAGACACGATGTGGGTGGGGAGACTCCAAAGAGTGAGCAGCCCTCTATACACTTATGCTATGTATAAGGTATACAAGTCAGTGGGCACCCAGACTCTGGGCGGCCGGGCAAGGCACAGACGCCTATACCCCAACATTCCCCCCATGTCTCAGTGGAAGTGACCGTTGGTGGTGGTGAATATTCGTGGAATAGCCTCCATGCTTCGTCGGAGTCCTGACTTATAAATAGTTGATACAGATCCCGCTCTAGCTGGGACAGATAAGCCCTTTTCTTTCGTCGCACTAGGCGGCAAAAGATAATCCGTGATTGTCTATGTGTGGTAATACCAAGGTTGTAAGGTACGTAGTATTCGGTACGTGTTCGGTATGTACTGTACGTTGTACCGTATGGATTGGGCCATAAGGTACGTAAAATTCGTGGTATATTTTTTAAAAGCTAAAAATATAGAGAATTTCAAATTTATATACAACCTATCTAGTTTAAAAACACTGCACAATACTTAAACATAGTCACAACTTTCCAAAAACGCTTAAAATCACCCCACAAGTTAAGTAACCGCTAGAATCGAGTCCAGACCACATGGCATAGTGTAAGTCAAAAGTACATAACTGAATGCTAAATCCTGATACAAAAATAACATAGTCACTCAATGAAGAGTCTGGGTGGCTCAAGCAACAAAATAAAAAGCATAAATGAGTCATGACAAATGTCCAAGTCCCAAGACCCAAAGCACTGGGCAATCACTACTACTCAAAATCATCATCAGAGGCTGATGAAGACTTAGAGAGCATGTCTCCATCTGTCAAGACATTGCCCTCATCATCATAATCGGGCTCTCTCTCCTCTGGCACAGATGCTAGGGGTGCATCACGCTCATCTGGATCATCAGCCTCTGAACTCTGGGTGTGGATGAGTCGAACAGCCTCATTGGCTCGTTTACGAGCAGGCCGAACGGGTAACTTTCCTCTGCGAATGCTCTCTCTGTGTGCAACCTCTGGATCTGCAGCAACAATGCAAAGAGGAATACTGTAAGCTCAAGAGCGAGATCTAGTGACCCGACGATCCACGCTCTCTAGCTCCCTGTGCAACTCTCGAAGGATCTTCTCCTGCTCATCTCTAATCCGTACATCGACCTCCTCCGCAGTAGGATCTGCCACCATCTTCAACTCTGTGGGATCCACCTACAATGACAAGACAAAACATAGTCCATGATTCAACACTGTCTTTTGATCATTGACTTGTTTTCATAATTGTGCATGTAAATCTCACCTGCTTGGGTGTCCCCAAGGCATGAAAGCTGTGCACAAGCCGCATGTTAGCACGGCAATAAACCAATCTCTCTAACTGCTTGGTGCTAAGACGATTGCGGATCTTCGTGTGAATAAGAGAGTATGCACTCCAGTTGCGCTCGCATGCCCCAGCTGAGCAATCCTACAGCAATTCAAATAGCGAACACTCATTGGTCACAAGTGTCACGTGTGACAATATAGATTCATCATGCCATAAATATAAATTATAATTTAGACTTCAGTATTCACCTGAGAAAGGATGCGCAATGCAAGGTGGCACAACTTGGGAAGGCCCTGGCGTCCATAGTTCTGCCACCATATTAAAGGAAGCTTGGTAGCTTCCTTTCTCAATGCTACGGACCGCACAAAGGTGGGTCCTAAACTGTTCATGTAGCTACTCATCTCTGAATCCAGAATCAATTGCTCATCCTCATCGTATATACTGTTCAGATATTCAGAGCGTAGTGTGAGCAATGAAGCCTCCTCAAACAATTCTTGGCTCTTGTAGAGAGGATGGAGAATTGCAGCCATCCCATGGATGGGACGACGCATGAACTGCCATCAAGTCTCTACAATAGCCAAAATATCATCACGACTGCAAACAAAATAGTCACAGTAAGTATGTGTTTTGAAAAATTATAAATAGACATGTCACATGAGGACATTAGAGCACTTTGTAGTTTGTACTTACCGATCCTGTGTCAATGAGGTACATCCAGAAATGTGTGTCTTCATCTGCATAAACAGATGATACACCAACCCAAGTGTAGAGCCCTCCATGTCTGTGACCCGTAGTAGTACATACAATGGCTGTAGAGCCACTGCCAAGGACTGCACCTGTGTCCAGAAGGTCTCATCAAGAACCTTTCTTTGAATGTACTTGGTCGCCTCTGACTGAGCGTGGTGCATCAATCTCCACTTTGGATCCACAACTGTCTGCAACAGTGGATCTCTCAATCTGAACAGCCTCTGAAGCACTAGATACATGTATGCAAATCTGGTCTTCAAGGGACGCACCATGTCTACTATGCTGTGGCTCCTGAAGATTGCCAAGGCCTGGTGTTTTTTGCGGAAAAAAGTGGTAAGCTTAGACGCATCAGACACTGTAGGCTGCACCCAGGGAAGTTTGCCTATGTCCTCCATGAGAAGGTCTAGGCAATGTGCAGCGCATGGTGTCCACACAATGTGCTTGAACTCAGCCTCCACCATATCCCCCATGGCCTTGCAATTGGAGGCATTATCAGTGACCACCTACAATGAGTCATGACAAGATATTAAATGAAGTGTGGACATTATTACGTTGGACAATGTATGCAAAATTCAAATGTGCATGCCACATGGTCAGGAATCAGTATCTACCTGCACGACGTTCTTCTCCCCAACCTCCTTGATGGCCTGGCGAATATGTTTGAAGATGAACTCCGCAGAAATGCGTTCTACAGCTTTCCCTGCATCCACGGCTCGTAAGAAGTATGTGCCCAAGCAGGAGGAAACAAGGATATTGATAATGTGGCGCCTCCGCGTGTCACTCCACCCATCAGAAAGAATAGTGCATCCAAATTGTTGCCACCCAACCTTCACTGGAGTCAATGCTCGGTCTATGATCTCTTTTTGGTCGTCAAGCATGGTAGTGCGCATCTTTTGGTAGTCAAGACCATTCCAGGAATCTGTAGCACCAACCTGTGAAATAGCTCTCACCATCCTCTTCCATTGATCAGTCTTCAACACATTGAATGCAATGTTGCACTCTATGAGAGTCCGCGCAATCTCCATCTCTGCAACTTTCTGTCGCTCTTTTACCCATGAATCACTGTGTACACGTGATGGCAATGTGGTTTGCCTTGGGCCACGTACACCCTCAACCCCACCTGCACTTGCTGTTGAAGCACTAGCACCCTCATCCTCAGCCTGTGAAACACGAGCTCTCTTTCTACTAGTGCCTGCAAATGATGGCGCTGTAGACGCAGAGCCGCCAATATCTCCAAGTAATGCATCTTGCAAGGCATCCTCTGCTGTTGTTGCTGCTGCACGTGCTCCCCCTGACTGTGACGATGCAGTAGATCCTGGAGGAAAATGCTCCAAAATCAAGGCATCCCTCAATGCTTGCGGGATAGTCTCGCAACCCCCACAATGTCCAGTGGTGCCAATACCAGTGAGGTGCTTCAAAACCCTGGTAATTGTACTGGTCATCTGCTCTCCGCAGTACTTGCACACCCAAGTGCGAGTCCCTGAACCTGCTTGGCCTCCTGTGTTGACAACTCTCAGGACATTGGTGTGCTCGGCCCAAAGAGGATTAGGTCGACGAGGCATGATAACTCTGCAACACAATTAACGCAAACTTCAAAGTTGAATACAAAACTTACAATCTTTCGCGAGGTCACGACTCTAGAGTGCCTCCTTCAGGCTTGCTCACTCCAAACACAAAGGGAGGGAGGGAGGAGAACCTTATCGGCGGCGTTCCACACTTCCTTTGTCTCTGTGCAGACTCTTGAGACTGAGTTCTAACTTCTGCTACTCTGTAATGTGGTAATAAGATAGGTTGGCTTATAAAAAGGCTCGCCCAAAGAGTCCGACCAGGCGGATAAGCAACCGACGGCCGAATTTTTTTTTTTAAGCCATGCACGTACGGAATCGTACGGAATCGTACGGTACGTACGGATTCCGTACGGAAGTACCGTACGGTATGGAAGGCAGCCGGACGTACGTACGGAAACAACTATGGGTAATACCCATGAGCACTTCGCTTTGTAACTTGATCCTCATCTCTCTACACTCCTCATCATACCAATTGTTCTAGGGCATGTTCCCAGATCGTCTCTGTGTAGGCTGGTTGTGGGGGTATGCTTTTGATGCTGCATCATGGAGTGTCTCTGTCAGTATCTGAGTGAGTTCAATCTAGTGGCCGTCCTGGCTCCTGGGTGCATAGCTTCCTGTATATCTCATCCATATACACAGAGTCCGTCTCCCTCATGAAGGTATACCGGATGTGTGAGGGGACCTCTCCTAATGGAGTTGTGTTGAACTGAAACATCAGGGTGAAGGACAAGATAGCATGATCAACTGCTACTCCAACTCGTCTAGTGCCCACCATGAAATCCTAAAAGAATGGAATGAGACCTGACTGGGCCATAACATAATCCACTGTGCTCGCCCCATGTCGGTGTGGAAAGCAAGTAAAACCTCTAGCTGTCGAAAATCTTTGTAGGCCATTCAAAATGGCCAATCTATGTGTGGTCCCCATATCTATCAAGTATCTGCCAAACTCAGTGTATTCCTCATCTTGTGCTAATCTGGATAGACCCATCTCTGTAACGTCCACCTCCCTAAGCATCTCCTCGGAAGTATCATAAAATATTGTCAGGTGGTGGGCAGTCCTAGCATTGAAATCGCCTAGTATGATAATGTCACCATCCTTAGAAAACTCCCATCTGTCATTATCCAAAATAGCAAAGGGGGATTGTCCTCTAGGTGATGCATATACTGACGTACTAGGAGGAAAGTAACAGATAGCCATGTAGAGGTATTTACCCGTCTGTGCCCTGAGCCTCACCCACATGTACCTACCATGCTCATCCTTGCGCGCTATATATATATATCAATGGTTGCAACTCCTCCCTGAATCGAACTGCCACTCCCCCTGAGCCTCGTCCTCGATGCTCCGATCTGGTCTCCTATCTGCAGGTTGTCTCTCATCTATATCCGCTCACCTGTGGCATGGATTACCCAGGGGCTTGATGCGTCTCAGAGTAGAAGATGATGTCTCTCCCTCTAAAGCTATCCTCAAAGGCCCCTACATCAAGACGAAGTGACCCATTACAATTCTAGGTTGCCATCATTAGAGTGGTCCCATAGGTCTCGCACCGTCATGCGGGGAGTCGCTCCGATATCACCACCTTTCCATCCCAATAAAAAGCAATCTTCCCCTTTTCCCTTGCTGCTCTAATTTCCGGCATTGCTTCTTGCATATGAGCAATCTGCCAGAGGGTGAGGTCATCTCCAAGAAAGATGCCAGTCTTCTTTAGAGTCTGTCTCTTCTTCAGGAAGTCCTTCGCTTCCATGGAGGGGAAGCGGAGAATGAGTGCCCTTTCCTTCGAGGTTTCTCCATCGCTCCCGCTTTTCTTAGTGCCCACTCTCCACGCCCTCATATGCGTCTGCTCGTTGACCCCCACCAAAGTCATGAGTTCTTTCACCTCTTCATCCACATTATCTTGGTCTTTGAGGCCACATATCCTTAGTGTAAGGCCTGCACACGTCTCCTTTGCTCCTCTTCTAGTGTCAAGTTGATGATGGTTGGTGTGGGGGTGCGGGTTTTTCCTTGCCTTTTCTGCTTTTTGTTGGGTCTTTGTGATGACAATTACCCACGAGGTCGTCATTCCTTTTTGTTGCTCCCCACCTTCTTTCATGGCCTGCACTTGTTCCTAAATCGTGTTGAGCTCTTCAATTACTAAGGGTTGAAGCTCTCCCTCTTCCAGGACATTGTGCGATGGCACCTCTGCAAGCTCTTTCTTTAGTAGTGCGATTTCCTCATCTTGGGCCTTCATGCGATCCTCGAGTGTATGTATCGTGCTTTCTTGTGCTGCCACGCGCACGTCGAGTATGTTGATAGTACCTAGGAGGTGGCGGTTGATCTTGCTGATGGACTCACTCAGCTCTTCTTTGCATTTTTGGATGGCATCCTCCACCGGGTCATCTTGCCATTCTGCTTCCTCATGGTTGGAAGGACGCCACAAGAGAGGGAGAGGGGTACAAGAGTGAAGCTCTTAAGAGAGGCACAAGAGTTTTTTTTTTTTTTCCTCTCTTTACGCGGACCGGTTCTCTCTACGTGCGCAGTTTTTTTTTTCTTTTACCCTCTTTCTCTCTCTACGCTTCTTAGCTCTCACTCTCTGTCTCTCTACGCTTGAAAAGACCAGCTTTTTCTCTCTCTCTCTCTCTCTCTCTCTCTCTCTCTCTCTCTCTCTCTCTCTCTCTCTCTCTCTCTCTCTCTCTCTCTCTCTCTCTCTCTCTACGCTTTTTTTGCTTCTCTCTTTATGCCTTTTTCTTTCCCTCCACTCTCTCTCTATGCACGGACAGCTAGGGAGGAGGGTGGGGGGGGGGGGGGGGGGGGGGGGGGTCGTGTTTGTGGGTTCAGATGAAAGAGAGAAATGAAATGAAATGAAATGAAATATTATATTAACGTCTTCAAAAGGCCATAGTGACCTTTGAGATCAGAAAGTTACAAGGTGGTGGATCTGATACAAAGTCAGAGTAAAATAACAACAGTACAAAACAAAGATATATAGTATGGGATCCTAGACTGGTCGATGTGAACTAAGCAAAAATGGGCGGCTTGCTCGGATAGCTGAATCACAGGAGATCTGGCATCGATCGTTGGCGGATCTCATCAATCTCCTCCATGGTTAGTAGTCTGACCGGGTGTCGTGTATGCATGGCCAGAGTGCTCCGAATCTTTTGACGTAGCGTCAGTCGATGCTGTGTAGTCCTCCGCAGTCGTGGGCGCCTGGATTTCCCGAGTTCAGTCGCTCGGTCGATCAATGTGCCTCTGGTGCCTGAAACCATGATGTCATCTCCCCATACCAGCATGTTGTATCTCCTTGTATGGCTAACTGTCGAGAGGACTCAAGTGCTATGCGAGCATATCTGTCTCTAGGGAGTTCCCATGTGCGGTTTATGAGGGAGATTGATCTGGTGAGCGCCTCCACCACTAGTGGGGGGGGCGCTAGTTCTGCTCGGATAATGGCCCGTGGTACTGATGCCTTGGCTCTAATGAGCCGCGAGATCATAGAGACGAGAGGTTTCTCCATGTTCTCCCATCCATCTGTGCAACCCGGCCTCCCGGGGTGATCCAATGAAGGTCCCCATATCTCAGCTCCATAGAGCAATGCGGAAGCCACCAAAGTGTCAAAGAGCCAGAGCTTCGTCCGGGGCTCCTGAAACTGAACCTGCGAACACATCTTCTCCAATCTACCCAATGCTGCGTGGGCTCTAGTCAGTCTGGTCTCTGCTGCTCTTCTGAGTGAGGATGCAGGTCCACTAAAAACCACTCCAAGTGTAAGCATCTGTGTACTCCACAGTCTCCTGGCCGTATGTGAATGTAGGTGCTGACCTCTTGACCCACTGTGGGGTGGTATTAAACACCATAACCTTGGTTTTACCAAGGTTGACAGACAACCCACTTTCGTGGGCAAAACGTATGCAAAGCATCCAATTGACGTTGCATTCCCTCTGGGGATTCGGAAATCAACACTATATCATCAGCATATAACAGAAGTGGGATCCATGTCCCTGCCAACTGTGCACCTCTATCCCCATCGCTCTCAATGTAGTCGGAAACCTCATCCACATACATACCGAAAAGAGGAGGAGAGAGAGAGAGAGAGAGAGATAGAGAGAGAGAGAGAGAGAGAGAGAGAGAGAGAGAGAGAGAGAGCAAACCGAAGATGGTATCTTCATAAGCTCTCTGAGCGCCATAGTTGCATAACTTGACGATGGCAGAATGAACTTCAGTTGAAGGGCAGTGTGTTTGATGGAAGAAGCCTTTTCCTCTTGTTTTGTTTCACTTTGGAATGCTGGTGTAGAGGCTGTCATCGCTCCTTGTTCTCCCTTTCTATCCTTTCCCTTTTTCATATTGATTCTGTCCCAATCAGTCTCCCCTAAATCTTGCGTATGATTATCATATTTCAAGATTTTCCTGCAGGCACGTGTAATCATAAGTCCTGCATGTCCACATAGCCAATTGCTTAAACATAAACAGCATGAGACACGTCAAAATTTTTTATGCCATAGTTAAAGGCTTTCACTCCCTACTCTCTCAATGTTCATCCAAACGCAAGTTCATGAAAATTACAATCAACCGTGCTGTTATGTACAGAAATGTGCAATTACATATACGAAAATGAGTGAATGCACCTGGAGGTGAAATACCTACCGGTACTCTTACCACACTGTGTATACATCTAGCATGCCCTACTCATGCATTAACTGCTCAGAGAAAAGCTTGAAGAAGATACTACCAGTCCAATTCCTGAGCCTTTTGGATCAAACGCCTGTAGCTTCCAGGGAGGTGCAAGATTGAGAAGTCTCTGTCAAAAGCAAGCATAAAGTAAAGCATCAAAATGGCCACCTGATGTGGTGCCTTGAAAACAAAAAAGAAAAGTATGGTGCTGAGGAAAAACTATGAGTGTGCAAAGAGCAAGCTCATGTCGCATAGCTGCTTACTTGACATTGTGCGACGATTGATATAGATCAATGGAGTCCTGTCTCCTTCAAGAAAACCATCTCAGTATATACACAGCAGGCACATAAGTACTAACAGGCATTTATGAAATGAGTAACAAGTGCAGACATACTTTCCTAGCAAGCTCCTCATACGTGCTTGCAACATCATTTTTAGGCAATAGAGTCTTTGAGCTGCGTAGAAGAACACAACAGAATAAAGTTATACCATGAACCAGGTGAGGAGAACAAATTTTTAGCCAGGGGTGGGGGAGGGAACATCCTGCCCTCTTCAGACGGTCCCGACTCGTCAACTTGATTCCCAGATTTTATTTTATTTATAAAAAAAAACTACCTAATCCTGTACATACAAGTTCATGGAGTTTAAATTATAACTAAGGTCTTTCAGCCCTTACGCTGTGAGGTTGGAGATAAGGTCTCTGTCAAGAAGGTATAATGGACATACATATCACAGATTGTGGTGAAATCAGATGCAGTTGACGATCAAGAATGAGCACCAGACAGTCTGAATTGTGAGTCACGTAACTTTCAAAGCAATCAAGAGGCAGCTGGAACTGAGGGCTTCTTCCACTGTCAGATTTCTTCTAATCGTCAACAGAGTTTCAAATTTTCCCTTACAACATTGCTCCAAATGACTCTGCCTTAAGAGCAAACCCCCACCATCTGGTAAGTGATACTACTGCTAAGGGTGCCTGGAAATTACCAATATTTGCCTCCACCCTAGACATTGAGGCGACCATCCTTTTGCAGATCTCCTCTAACAGGCAAGCATAGTGTGGTGACCTTCTGTCCTCCTCCTCTCTTGGCCCCTCCTCAGTGATAGCATAAGATGATCCTGATGGTGAGAAATAGTATAGTGCAATGTACATTACTATCCCATGAGAGCTGGAAGCTAATCCATATGTATCTGGCCCCGGCGTCTTGGGCTATAACTCTGAGCTTCCCCTGTCACTCTCGTCTGAATAGGACTACTACTACTTCTGAGCCTCTCGATGTACCATGTTGAGTGGTCCTCTCGTATGCAGACTCCCAGAGATACCCCTCTATTTGAGGTAGTCCCATCTCTGGACTCTGATGTGTCTTTATGAGTAGCAATATGTCCTCCCCTCCATCACATGCTCCAACTGTCCAAGCTATGCCATAATCATCCATTGCAATTCCGAACTGCAAGGTGTAGCTCTAATTGTGGACTAGCCTGTGTCCCACAGGCTTCATACCGCTAATCCCAAGGGCCGGTCATCAATGATGACCCGGACGTCTCTGTAGAAGGCTCTTTTCCCTGAGCTCGCCTACTAGATCCATGGCATGCAATCTCTCTGGTGCTCTAGCAGCATCCTCATGAGATAATCATCTTTGTAGATGGTAGCTCCCTCCAAGCCTCATAGTATGATCCTCTTCCTTATGCCTCCCTGTCTCCAAATTGTATGGAAGGTTTTAGAGCCAGACCGGAGCTTCCAATCGAAACGGTGCCTACCTTCTGGTTGGACCTGACACACACACTCCAAGGCTTGTAGGAAAGGATACAAGGCAGCTCTAGCAGAGCAGAGAAACCAGAGTCATATGGGAACGAAGACAAGTCTCGAGGACATGATGCGATCCCGGGTACACATGTTACAAGCTTGGACACTCCAAGCAAGAAATCAATAGCAACACACGAGCAGAAACTTCAAAATCACTTGGACACTCCAAGCGAGAAATCAATAGCAACACACGAACAGAAACTTAAAAATCACTGAACTTTTTGAGAGAGAGAGAGAGAGAGAGAGAGAGAGAGAGAGAGAGAGAGAGAGAGAGAGAGAGAGAGAGAAATGAAATGAAATGTTATATTAACGTCTTCAAAAGGCCATAATGACCTATGAGACCCGAAAGTTACAAAGTGGTGGATCTGATACAAAGTCAGAGTAGCAAAATAACCTAACAACAGTACAAAACAAAGATATATACTATGGGGTCCTAAGTTGATCGATGTGAACCAAGCAAAAGACCAAGCAAAAAATGGGTGGCTTGTTGGGATAGCTGAATCACAAGAGATCTAGCATCGGTGGCTGGCGAATCTCATCAATTTCGTCCATGGTTAGTAGTCTGACCGGGCCTCGTGCATGTCTGGCCAGCATGCTCCGAATTTTCTGTCGTAGCCTCCGTCGATGCTGTTTAGTTCTTCGCAGTCGCGGGCGCCTGGATTTCCCCAGTTCAATCGCTCGGTCAATCAGTGTGCCTCTGGTATGAGACGAGGGGGAGCTCTGCTGTGGGAGTGGCTCCTGCGGCTGTCCCGTGTCTACTCTAAAGAAGTCTGTGATCCGTCTTTGAGACTGGCTAGCCTCGCCATTCATCAGGCTATCTCTGTGTCTGCGCAGCTCGAGCAAGAACAAACCCAGACATCTCTGATCTTCGTATCCCATGACTCTTGAGAGTGGTCCAAAACCTTCTCTGAACAAGCAATGGAAACGGCCTCGTATCTCGTAGTAGACGAGGCAACGACATGTATAGTGTAGCTCTGTCTCAGGTTCCATGTTACACAAGGGGCATGTCCTGTCCTCTGCTGGTACTCCGCTGTATCTCCCCGTCTCAATCCGCAACTGGTGAGAAGATGTGCGTAATTGGCCAATAGCACATCGTATCCCATGAGACAAGTGGGTATCCATGTATCTGGGTCTCGCCACAAAACCATCTTCCGTAAGCTAGAGAAGGTGGTCTTTGTAAAAAGCCATCTTCATGCCCAATTCGTGTGCTGGTTGTATCCATGTCCTTCTGGTGTCTAGCTGGGTCAGGTCTTGGCGTATGAGCTTGGTGATCTCTGACTGTGTAAGGGTGAGAGATGGTGCATCCAATGAGTAATGGAACGGTGGGAGCCGGTCTATGCTGAACCCATGTGCCTGAAACCATGATGTCATCTCCCCATACCAGCATGTTGTATCTCCTTGTATGGCTAACTGTCGAGAGGCTTCAAGTGCTATGCGAGCATATCTGTCTCGAGGAAGTGCCCATGTGCAGTTTATAAAGGAGACTGATCTGGTGAGCGCCTCCACCACAAGTGGGGGGGCCGCTAGCTCTGCTCGGATAATGGCCCGTGGTACTGATGCCTTGGCTCTAATGAGCCGCGAGATCATAGAGACGAGAGGTTTCTCCATGTTCCCCCATCCGTCTAAGCGACCCGTCCTCCCGTGGTGATCCAGTGAAGGTCCCCATATCTCGGTTCCATAGAGCAATGCTGAAGCCACCAAGGTGTCAAAGAGCTAGAGCTTTTTCCGGGGCTCCTGAAACTGAACCTGCGAACACATCCTCTCCAATCTACCCAATGCTGCGTGGGCTCTAGTAAGTCTGGTTTTTGCTGCTCTTCTGAGTGAGAATGTAGGTCCGCTAAAAACCACTCCAAGGTAAGTGTAAGTGTCTGTGTACTCCACAGTCTCCTGGCCGTATGTGAGTGTGGGTGCTGACCTCCTGATCCACTGTGGGGTGGTATTAAACACCATAACCTTGGTTTTACCCAGGTTGACAGACAAACCACTTTCGTGGGCAAACGTATGCAGAGCATCCAATTGACGTTGCATTCCCTCCGGGGATTCGGAGATCAACACTATGTCATCAGCATATAACAAAAGTGGAATCCATGTCCCTGCCAACTGAGCACCTTTATCCCCATCGCTGTCAATGTAGTCAGAAATCTCATCCACATACATACCGAAAAGAGTGGGAGAGAGGGCAGCCCTGCTTCACCCCAATAGTGGAGTGAACCGGTGTAGAAAGTCCCTCCGGGGTGCGTACATGCCCTACTACTGATCTGTACAATGCCATGATCCCCCAAATGAGTTCTGTGGGTACTCCCATTTCCTGTGATCTACGCATCAGTCTAGCTCTGGGTACTGTGTCGAAAGCTTTGCGGAAGTCCACAAAGCTACAATAGATCCGTCTCCCATGAGATCTGCCTTCCTCGATGATGGCCCTGAGTGTTAGGATATGGTCAAGAGTAGAGAAGCCTCTCCTGAATCCTGCCTGCCCAGTTGCACGTATTCCTTCCCTCTCTGCCCATCTACTCAGCTGTTGCTCAAGAATGGATGCATACAACCGTGCGAGTGTGTGCCCAATCATAATAGTGCGATAATTCCCAGGCTCCATGGGGTCTCCTGATTTGAAGATAGGTATGATTGTAGATAGGCTCCAAGTGTCCGGTATGCCCTCACACATGGCACGGTTAAACATAACTGCTAGAAGCTCTGCTAGTAGGTCTTTGGCATGCATGAAATGCTCAGCTACTAGGCCCTCATGATCATATGCTCTCCCAGTCTTCATCCTGTCAATGGCTTTCTTCACCATCTCAGCAGTGAAAAAGACACATGTATGTGGGCATGGGTCGAGGGGGTTGGGGAGGGGCAGCTGTCCAGATACTGTGTACAAAGATGATGCGTACTCACCCCGGGTCTCTATGGAGGAAATAGCAGGGGGGGCGGGGGGGGGGGACTGCTCATGAAAGAGCCACCACGCCTCACGCGAGTCTTGACTCAAGAATAGCTGATATAGATCCTGCTCGAGTCTAGACAAAAAAGCCCTCTTCTTCCGCCGCACCAGGCGTCGGAAGTCCATTTGTGACTGTCTGTGAGTGACGTCCCCCAATAGCACCTCCCTCTGAAGTCTTGCTCTAGTCTGGTGGAGTCTTGCTCTAGTCTGGTGGCACTCCTCATCGTACCAGCTGTTCTGAGGCATGCTCCCAAATCGGCGGCTCTGCTCAAGCTGGGTGTGTGGGTATGCTTCAGCTGCTACCTCATGTAATGTCTGTGTCAGTATAGTAGTTAGCTCCTCCAGAGGTCGCCACGGGTCCTCAGTGCATAGGCGTCTGTAGATTCCGTCCATGTATACAGAGTCCGTCTCCCTTGTGAATGTGTAGCGAGTAGGGACCGCTACTCGTGGCCTGTGTGCTGCACTGAAATGGAAGGAGATGGTCATTGACACCAGAGCATGATCCACCGCCACTCCGACCGATCTGGGCCCAACTGTGAGATCCTCGATACTAGAGATGAGATTCGGTTGTGCCATGACATAGTCCACCGTGCTGGCTCCATGTCTGTGTGGGAAGCAAGTAAAGCCTCTCGCAGCAGGAAATCTCTGTAGGCCGTTCAAGATGGCCAATCCATGTGCAGTGCCCATGTCTATCAGGTGTCGCCCATACTCAGTATATTACATATCGTGTGATAGTCTGGAAAGGCCCGTCTCTGCCGCATCTATCTCTCTTAGCATCTCCTCTGAAGTATCATAAAACACAGCCTGGTGATGGGCAGTCCTAGCATTGATGTCCCCGAGGATGATAATGTCACCGTCCCTAGAGAACTCCCATATGTCATCATCCAAAATAGAGAAAGGGGACTATCCTTTGGGTGGTGCATACACTGATGTACTCGGGGGAAAGTAACAAATAGCTAGATAGAGGTATCTGCCTGTCTCTGCTTTCAGTCTCACCCACATGTACCTAGCCTGCTCGTCCCTGCGGGCTATATGTATCAGTGGCTGCAGATCCTCTCTAAATAACACTGCCACTCCTCCCGAGCCCCGCCCTCTGTGCTCTGAGCGTGTCTCTTGTCTGTAGGCTGTCTCCCACCTATATCCACTGATGTGAGGCATGGATTGCCGAGGGGCCTGGTGTGTCTCAGAGTAGAAGATTATGTCTCTTCCAGTAAAGCTATCCTCAAAAGCACCCACATCAAGACGCATAGATCCATTGCAGTTCCAGGCAGCTACTTTGAGTGTGGTCCCATAAGTCTCGCACCGTCATGTGGAGCGTCGCTCAAGTATTACCACTTTTCCGTCTCGGTAAAAAGCGATCTTGCCTTTTCCCCTTGCCGCTCTAATCTCCGGCATTACTTCCTGCATATGAGCGATCTGCGAGAGGGTGAGATCGTCCCCAAGAAAGATGCCAGTCTCTTTAAGAGTTGGTCTTTTCTTCAAGAATGACTTCTTTGCTTCCATGGAAGGAAAACGGAGGATGAGTGAGAGAGAGAGAGAGAGAGAGAGAGAGAGAGTCGAGATGGCACGGCAGAGTTCTTCACCCAGAAGCACAAGCCCCAAAGACTGGCACCCTTTTTGGTATTTCTTTATTATTGATTACTGCAAAGTACAACTCCCGAGGGTCCTCTACTCTCAGACTCTGTCTTTAGATGCTCTACAGAAAGAGCCCCAAGGGTCGTTATAAAAATTACAAGGAATGCCCAAAAGCTACCAATTCAAAAGCACTAAACCCCAAAAGCATTTGCTTCCAAAAGCTAGCAAAAATTGCAGGAAATCCTAACAGCCTACCACGACAGCATGTCAGTGCGTTTTATGGAAATCAGCTTTAGAGTTCCAGCTTTGGGTTTTTAGGGTTTTAGGCTCCACGTTCTATGCTCCATAAGTTCTTCAAGTTGGGCAGTTCAGTTTCTCTTGTCCACTTGGCCATTTCTCTTCCGGTTGGTCATGCCACGTCATCACTTTGTAACATTCCCCCCTCTTAAAGAATTGTGATCGCCCTCGATTACACCTGCAAAAACAGCCAAAAGGACAAAAACTTTCTTCAGTAGACACTGACTCTATGTACTCATGCACCAGACTCCACCAATCTAGCACTTCTACAAAGACATCCGTCATTGATAAACACATTTCTATCCAGGATCTCAAATACAAATCCTAATCATTGTAACCATTTAGCAATCACATCCAGACCACACTGATCTTTTCACAGATGTCTTGATCTACTAAATCTTGTTACTATCATATTCATATCCTTTCATTTCACATTTCATCCAAGCAAACCATCCCCACAAGACACTACATCCACTCAGGATGCAGTTCAAAAATTCACACACTTAGTTCACATTGAACACCATGTTTTCAATCAGTCAATCTAACCATCTCATTCCGTGCAAAACTCTTGATGCACATAGATCATTGTGCAGCCATCTCATCCTTCCAAAACTCTTGATGCACTCACAACAGTATCTAGTGATCTCATTCAGATAGACATCTTGATGCACTAGAATCTCATTCACTTTACATTCAATTCTCGTTCACTTAGCCATCACATCCAGATCTCACCAATCTCCAATAGATGTCTAGATGCACTAAGTTCAAATCATTCATCAGATAAAATGTTGCAAGCATTTCATCTTTCTCTACATGTCTCCAACAATACACACATGAAAGAGCACATGTTTTCAATTCAATCAAGGCAATTTCCAATTCAATGCACACAATTCATAAAGTCATTCTGCAAAATATTGTCAACCGTCAATACCCCTAAATCTCAATAAGAAATTAGTGACTTTATTCAATCTAGGCAATCTATGGCAAAGAGTGGAGTAGCTCCCCTCTTGTACAATCCGCACCAGATTCAACTTGCTAAGTCATTGGTAACTTTTGGCATAGACACTGTTGATGGCCCAAAAGCTTCAAGGTACATCTCTCTTTGAAGAGAATTTGCGAGGTTCTTTTCCTCCATCCACTTTGCATCGAGGGACAAAAAGTACCCTTGAGCAAATTATCCGATGGACCTAGCTTACATTTCTGTTTTGTTCCCGTGCCCTTTGACCTGTTGGCAGCCTTGTTGGCCTCCCTATCCTTGGCACCTCAATCTGGATCTGTGGATTCTCTGATCTACCAGCTTATTCCATTTCTTTTCTTTCCTTGTGCCCTGGGACTTGTGGGTAGCTCCCTATCGGCCCTTGTCTGTTGGCACATAAGTCTCAGTCATCGCGATCCTAAGACGCACTATAATCTGATCCCTTCCACTTTCGTTTCCTTGTGAGCCAGGACTTGTTCTAGAATGAGAATTTCCTCTCTATCTTCCACTCTGGGTTGCTCCTCTGACTTATGTTGGCACATAAGTCTCGCGATCCTAACATGCACTATGATCTGATCCCTTTCACTTTCGTTTCCTTGTGAGCCAGGGCTTGTTCTGGAATGAGAAATTTCCTCTCTATCTTCCACTCTGGGTTGCTCCTCTGGCTCCATGTCTAGTGGTACCTCACCTTTGAAAGGTCTCCATAGACTCACATAAAATGCACTGTGAATCTTCCAAGTATCTTGTAGCTTCAGGTTGAATATATCATTTAGCTTCGCTTGAATCTGGAAAGGGCTATAGTATTGCATACTCAACGTTGGAAAAAGTCGCTCCTTACCCTTTCATTTCCATAGTCATGCCTTTTAAAATTGTAAAAGTACCCAATCGTCATCCTTCAGTTGCAAGTCACGTCAATGCTTGTCCGTTGCCCTGTTATGTCGTGCTTGAGACTTCTCAAGAGCCTCGCGCACCTTTGCAAAAGCAGTCTCTAGATCCTGAACATAGTGATCTGCTTCAAAAATCTTATCCTTGGTGCTTTGAATAGGTGGAACTTTCTTAGCACCCTCAATAATCTCGAATGGTGCCTTCCCCGTAGAAGTATTCACTGTGTTGTTGTAGGCAAACTCCACCAAGGGCAAATACTTCTCCCACTCAACCTTTTGATCAGAGATGTAAGACTTCACAAGTCCAGAACCATTGAATTCGCTATCTCCAATCGCCCATCTGTCTGTAGGTGAAAAGAGAAAGAGAATTGTAACCGTGTACCAATATTCTCTCAGATTGCCCTGCTAAACAAACTAGTAAAGTGGAGATCTCTATCTGAAACTACAAACTAAGACATTATAAATCTGTCGACGACTGCCCAAATGCCATCGTGCCCACTCTGAGTCTTGGGAAGATGAAATTCATTGCTTTACTTTCCCAAGGTCAGCTAGGTATAGGTAAACGTCCTGGTACCATATGCCTGTCAAACTTGACCTTCTGGCATACTAAACAACTGCAAACAAACTCCTCCACATTCTTTTTGAGCCTCGACCAGCAAAAAAAAAGGTGAGAAGGAACGAAGGCCTGCTAAGTTAAGGGGAGATTAGGGAGAGTAAGTTTAAATACGTGCCTATAATCACATGGAATTTTTGTTGTGATTTGATATGAAATTGTATCATCTTACCTGCATATATAATCACAAGTAGTTTATATATTACAAAGACCCCCACTTAAAATAAAATAAAATGAGAAAGAAGTAAAATAACAACAATAAAATTTAAACTCAACACAAAATATTTTAGTGCTCTTGTCATAAGAAATTATAAATTTAATAAACATAATATAACAAGATAGTGAAATGAATTTTTATGAAGTTTTTAAATGAAAGGACCTTTATCAATACCTTATATCATATCATGGGATTAAACTCCTATGAATACACTTTTTAATCCAAAAAGGTGAATGCAACTTTGGAAAATAACATTTAAAAGACTATCATGTCTTTCTTTTCACAAAAATTCCAATGCCTCTTGGGACACTTGTCAAGCAATAAGAATTGAACGACCTTCACCCATAGTGTACTAAGGCCTTTAGTAGGCCAGAAAGCTTGCCGATTAATGACGCATGGCAAGTTAATGATAATCAACTTTAATTTTAAATAATTTCTTTTAAGCACTTGTGAGAGGGTGTTGACATTTGTGTACCTCTCTTCAAAGAGGGGCATTGAGTGTCAAACATTATTTTCTATGTTTTTGTAATATATTGTTAACTAATAGTTGATTATTGTCACACTTTTTTTTCAAAAAACGTAATCTTTTATTGTGATACCACATGTTTTCAAACACTAGTGTCACTTTCTATTCTTCTCTCAAAAAGAATACTTTATAGCCTTATGTAGGCCATAGTGAATTTCCACCTTGTTACATGAGGAGTTATTCACAAAAAATACTTAGTTTCATAAATTCTTAAAGAATTCCAATGCATATTGCAAGTGAAGTATTATTTTCATGGTTATATAAATAGTCAGTCAATAGTGTAACTTTGGGAAATAGCATTTGAAATGACATGATGTCTTTTTTAAAGACTTTTAAGGCTTGCTTGAGGGACACATGTCAAACAATAAGAAATGAACGACCTTCACCCATATGGATACTAAGGCCTTTAGCAAGCCAAAATATTGAATCAATACTTCACATCATGGATCTAACTCCTATGAATGCACTCTTTATTCGTTTGTTCTAAGCTTTTTTCAGCAAAAAAAGAATGCAGCTGTGAGAAATAGCATTTAAAAGGACATGATGTCTTTTTCTTCAAGACTTTTAAGGCTTCTTGAGGATACATGTCTAACAACTAGAATTGAATGACCTTCACCCATATGGATACTAAGGCCTTTAGAAGGCTCAAAACCGCTCCACACCTCTCAAGGTGATTTCTATGTCGCGAGGGCCTGAAAAAAGGTGGACAATGGCAGTCTGTCAAATCCTAATTCCGTAACGCTTGTGTAACACACTAGTTTTTCCGCATCAAGTAGCCTTCCTTGAAAGACTAGCCCGCAACCACTTCTCCACTCTGTAATCGGTCAAAGATGTCTGGAAAATCAGGATTTGTGGCGTACTACTCTACCATATCCTTGAAGATGTGGTGATAAACCGCCAAAATAGCCAAAACCAATGGCTTGCACGAAAGTGCATCTGCCACCACATTTTTCTATCCTTGATCATGCACAATCTAAAACTGAAAGTGTGACAAATGTTTGCCCACCGCATCTGCTTGTCCAAAGGCTGTTTCTGAGACAAGAAATAGCGTAAACTCTGATGATCGATGAACACTGTAAAATCGGCTCCGAGGAGAAACTGTCGCCACAGAGTAAGAGCATGGATAACTGCCAGAAGCTTCTCCTCATAAATCTGTGCAATCTATTCTCGTCTGGAAATCATTCGGCTCTCATAAGCTACAACATGGCCTTAATACAACATGGCCCTTCCAACTTTAGAGTGTTCCATGAACCGTGTCAGGAGGACGTGGCAATTGCTAACTTGAGTTGTTGGTTTCTTGCAGATGATTTTTGTTTAATTTTTGGGACCCTCTTTTTAAAGATGCAAATGGCCGGACATTGTATGGCCAGTGTGAAACGGTCGATGGCCGAGAGTTTCACCCACAATCGGGAAGGGCTGGTCACCACGAGTTGGTCGGGCCAATCGGCACTGGAATCCGAGCAGTAAAAGGGTGTCTAGGCTCTGTTCAAAGTAATTTAGGCCCTCGCTACACTAATAAGTCAGTGGGTACTAGGAAAGTAACTCAAAAGAGGCATAAGGGACACATGGCAGCTCCAGGCTGATTTGCAAGAAGCATCAGCAAGAGGGGGCGCCCATTTCAAGAGAGAGGGTAGATTTTCACTCATTAAGTACTACACAGTGTGTGTGAGTAGTGGGTGCAACAGCTTTATTGGAAAGCTTGCCTTCTCCCTTGCTCTATGTAGCGCGACAATTTGCTCTCGCGCATCTCTCTCCCTTTTGCACATATGGTAATGCCCCACTAATTGAGCTTCTCAGATGACCATGTACAAATCTGGGGGTTTTATGCACGTTTGCCAAGGCAAGAGCCTTCTGTACAGGAACCGGATTAGCTAATTGATAATCCCCTTCAGATACGCACAGTTCCATCGCGAACAAATGCAAAAACAGAGTTTTCTCGCGTGAAAACTCGTCCGATTTACAAGAGAACTGTCCCATTGCGTGCGGGAGCACCTGAGACACGCGTACGCGTGCTCGTTGCGCTCGAAACGGTCCAAAACAGAGAATTACAGCCTGCTGTGTTTTTCTGCAGGTTTAGGGTTTCACACCTAAACTGTAGGGAAATCACTAGGGGAGCCTCGGAAAGGCCTTGGGATGCATGTACAAGGCAGTAGGCACCTAACACTGGCAACACAGAAAATTACAGCATGCTGAAATTGACCTGCGGCTCACTGGAAAGCTTCCATACCGCAAGGGAAAGTGTCCTTGACGTGTACTTGTGACCTACAGGGATTTTTGCGTCGTTATGCTAGCGAAATTGGGTCAAAAACCTGCAATTACAGCCATGGACAGGTTTGGATAGCTTGGTGAGGGTTAAGTGAAAGCGTTCGGATTATTTATTTGCCAGGGGAGCCTCGGGAAACCATTGGGTGCTTGTACAAATTCAGGGGAGCCTCGGGAAACCATTGGGTGCTTGTTCGGAGCGCAAAACAGAGAATTCAACGAGCTATAATTTCTCACCAGGCTTTATAATCTGCTCTAAAGTGTGTGGAAAGTCACCGTGTACTTGGGATTTTGTACGTGAAGACTTCTATTGTGGTTATGTTGCTCAAATCGGGTTAGAGTAGAGGAATTTCAACCCGATAAAAGTGGGACAGCTTGTAGAAGTTTACAGGTTTTTCTCAAGTTTAATAAGAATAAAGAAATACCGAAGAGGAGCGCCAGTCTTTGGGGCCAACAAGGTGTCGTTGTCTGTTTGGTAGTGCTCTAGCTGCCAAGCCGTGGTTTGTCTTGAAGTGTTGAATTACAATCACAGGCTTATTCGTGGAGTTCCTTTGTGCATAAAGTTAAAGTAAAGTATCGGGTGAAAGCCTACATCTACCGCCCTACACGCCGGTTTCAAACCAACCTCCCAGAAGGCGACATCAAACTATTGTATAAACTCAAGGGTTCAACAGGTGTCCTGGTAGCTTGAAAGTGTCTCCAACCTGACTACCTGACCCCCTTCCATGAACTCCTTGGTCTTCTTGCTCATCTGTTCACTTCCACAAGAGAACGAGCTCTCTTCCTCTGAATTGCTAGATGGCCTCCCATGCCTTCTAGACTTTTTCAAAAATCTGCTTTCCTTGCTTTTTCTCTGCTTCTTCCGTCTTTTCTCATCCTCACTAGAACTATAGAACGACAAATTGTCAGAACTCTCTGAAGACCAAAAAAAAAATCAATCATCCTCAAAACAAACATGCTTTTTGGATCTACTTGCCGCTTCGAAAGTCGACTTATGGCCCAAATAATTGGAGAAATCCAACGATTTCCTCTTCTTTCGAGAGTGCTTCAAGCCTTTCATTATCTGGCTCATCTTCTTGTCACGAGCTCTATCCAGCTCTTTCTCCAAGTACAGTTTTCGCTTTTCTGCACTCATCTGTCCTTTGACCTTTCTAAGAGAAAAATCAATGGCCTCACGCCATCTTGACTAAATCTCATCAAAGGGTAATTCTTCAGGTGTTTTGCACATCTCGGGTTTCTGAAGTACTTTATCAATGCACTTGTCAACCTGCAGTCGACGTTTGTACTCCGCTCTGGCAAACTTCTCCGCGAAAATTTGTCCAATTCTTCATTCTTTTCTTCACTTTCCGCGGCAGTTTTCAAAACTATTCAACTTCCCACTAAGAGGCGTTATCTCTATCACATTCTCCACGAGAACCCATGTGTGCTCTTGGGTTCTTTATGGCTTATGTCCCTTAAGACAGAGCGATGAAGATGGGAGCGTGCCCGATGCACGATGGACTAAGGGTGGGAGTGGCTAATAAGTCCGGAAGGGACACGAAGATTCCTTGACAAAAAAAAAATCATGACTGCTCTGTCAGATTCTCCGAGAGAACCTGTGTGTGTTGTAGAAGGGAACAAATCCTCCATAGCAGAAGAATCTTTCTTAGCTAGCTTTGATACACCACTCTTACCCATGTGTGCTCTTGGGTTCTTTATGACTTATGCCCCTTAAGACAGAGCGATGAAGACGGGAGCGCGTCCGATGCACGATGGACTAAGGGTGGGAGTGGCTAATAAGTAAGGAAGGGACACGAAGATTCCCTGACAAAAAAAAATCATGCCTGCTTTGTCAGATTCTCCGAGAACCAATGTGTGCTGCACAAGGGAACGGATTCCATAGAAGAAGAATCTTTCTTAGCTTTGATACCACTCTTACAGGCTTGGACACTCCAAGCGAGAAATTAATAGCAACACGCGAATACAAACTTCAAAATCATTGAACTTTTATTTAGAGAGACAGAGAGAGAGCATGGGAAAGTTCCGCGCCCAGAAGCACTGGCCCCAAAGACCGGCGCCCCTTTCGGTATTTCTTTATTATTGATCTCTACAAAGTACAACTCCCAAGGGTCCTCTGCTCTCAGACTCTACATCCATATGCTCTACAAAGTGAGGCCCCAAGGGTCCTTATAAACATCACAAGGGATGCCCAAACAGAGCCCCAAAAGCTATCAGTTCAAGAGCACTGAACCCCAAACGCATCTACTCCCAAGCGAAAATTGCGAAAATCTGTACATTCTGTCACGTCAGCATCCGTACAATCTGCCACGTCACCATGTCAACGCGTTTATGGAAATAAGCTTCACGGTTCCAGCTTTGGGTTTTTACAGTTTTAGGCCCCACGGCCTGTGCTCTGTAAGTTCTTAAAGTTGATAAGTCCAGTTTCTCTTGTCCACTCAGCCATTTCTCTTCCAGTTGGTTATGCCATGTCATCACTTTGTGATGACGTGGCAACAGAGGACGAGGGAAGAGTCAAGGAACGCCTGTTAAACAACACTTATTCTTTGCAAATTAAACACTTAGCATATACTAGCAACACTAAGAACACAAGATTGCAAAAAAAAAAGTGGGTTTTGCAATCATAATACTAAAATATGACACACATAGTAAGAATGCATGCACGTTTACGCAGTGATCAATCATCATACTCAAAGTGCAAAAAGAAATGATGTACAAGTGAAGAGTGGTTAAGTAGAGTCTAGAGGACAACATTGGCATATATGGAACAATATCAACAATACAAAATATGGCTCAAGACTCAAGACTCAAGTCTGAAGAGCCAAGAAAAGGTAAAGGGAAAGAGGGAAGGGGAAGAGGTCTACATGTTGGCCCATGGTGCCAACTGAATGACAACTTTCTCTACAGACCCTCAAGCTCCATAAAATCATCCTCGAGCGGTGTCTCAATCTCTTCCTCTGCATTTATCTCTGCCTTTGGGATGGTATCATCCTCTGCAAGCGCCCACTCCGCGAATGCATCACTTTGGTTCGACTTGGAAAGCATCTCCCGAAGACAGATGAGATCATTCGCTCTCTACACATCAAGCTAATTCCTCTTCTTTGAGGCAACATGAGCATACACACTCCAAAGTTGCTCCAAGCCACTTGTAGTGCATGCTTAGCTAAATATATGAATAGCCAAATCCTATAAGCTGTCCAATCCCGCCCCAAACTCCTCGCACCAAAGAGCACTCCCCATCTCAAAGCGAGCTCGTTGTGCATCGAGCATGTGAAAAATTTCTCTATTTTCATTCCAAAGGACATTAATTTGCCTCCAAATCTTGGTCCTTTGCTTGGAGTCGGACACAAGGCGATCAAGGATGGTTTGCCAACCATTCATCACGTGTTTGTCCTTCCGTTCGTTCCCTTGTTGGAATTGTGGATCCACTACATAAGCCGTCGCATAAAGAGGGGAATGGTAACCATTTCACAATTCTTCTATCTCGATGGATTGTAATTTTGGTACCTTGTCGGATTACGACCAAACTTGGTAGAATCGTATCCCTAGGTGTCCTAGACCTCCTCCTAAAGTTTCGTTGCATTTCGATTCTGTTCGAATGTCAAAATGGCATGATGACCTAGAGCGGTGAGAAAGGACATAGACAAATCTCCCTGATCATTGAATGTTGGTTTTCTTGTTGCATTGGTTTTTTTTATTGTTAAAGTTCACTTCTCGAGATTGAAAACCTCAAAGAGTCTCCATGCCCCATCTGAGTCACTTCCCTGAGTATTGACATTATGTTGGTGTCAGATAGTTATGTTACAGATGTACGTCACCCACTGACCCGCTAACATTGGCATCATTGCTGCGGATAATGGTCTTAGATGGTGAGTAATGTAGTGCGTACTTGAAACAACCTAAATACCTATTTTTGTCTACCTTTATCCCCAACCAACTCATGGTATGATCATTGACAATGATATTCTCAATAAATTGCAGTCTAGTACATTTAACGATGGTTATTTCCAATTCAGATGGAAGGAACTTAATTCAGATTCCCCTATCCTATATCAAATCGAGTATACCATTCCTTCACATGAATCGTCAAATGTATATGTGCAAGAACTCAACCTAACAATTGTGGCCATCCAAAACGAAGTTGCAAATTAAACCCAAGTAAATTCCTATATCACTAAAGGAAGCACATTCTTAGCAAAGCAAAAACATAAAAATAGAAAGGAGAAGGCGCCGAACTCGCGCCAATGGAGGTTCCGACTACAATTGGCCGGATGGACCAAGCCTATTCATTTTAGAGGCAGGATGAGATGATATTAATGCTTATCCAAGCAAGGAAGAATCTCACCAATGACATAATCACTTATGTCATACACCACACAGCTGTGCTAGCACTATGTGACTAGAAAAAAGTCTGCACGACAAGATTCTCCACCTATCACCACCTTTTGACTTGTCCACTTTGTAAAGCAATAAACCACCTTGGACAATGACCCCCACTAGTGTAAAGTAATAGCCACTATTGTAAAATTGTAAATCATTTCTTTGATTAGTGTAGCATCTCTTGAGCTTGTATCTCATAGTAGAACTTCCCTCTCAAGGTTAGTCTTGTCTCTTCTATAAAGCTTCACTCTCGAGTTAAGCATGACCTCTTGTGTACAACTCCATAGTGATCCCCTGCACACTCTTGTATTGTAAAATTGTAAATCATTTCTTTGAGTAGTGTAGCATCTCTTGAACTTGTATCTCATAGTAGAACTTCCCTCTCAAGGTTAGTCTTGTCCCTTCTATAAAGCTTCATTCTCGAGTTAAGCATGACCTCTTGTGTAGAACACTCTTGTATTACACATTCTCTCTTCCACATCGTAATACATACCTTCCACTTACCTCTTGCCCTTGTGTGCGTATGTGTGTATGTGTGTGTGTGTGTACCCACCCTAACCCAGGCACCACACACAATGGGTCGGTAGTAGGCCCATTGTGTATGGGCCTACTAACTTATGAGAGAGATGAGACTCTTTTTCTGAAATAATAGTCCAAGCCAGTTATGCCGAATGAGAGCTTGTATGATGGTGTTACGGATCTGATTATGATTAAATCCGTTATGGCATTATTTTTTAACTAGTACAGATATCTCTTCCCAGGCCAAAGAGGGGGTAGATGAAGAGTAGTAGATTAAGTAAAGAAGGCCAATACAGGAGCAAATAGAGGCTTTGTATGGCCTATTGCTATTTCTTTTAATGAATTCTATGTGAGGTAGCTTTCTCCAGATAAATCTAAGATCATATCCACCTGTAGATGGGGAGTGAAGGGATATTGAAAGGTTAAGAAATTGGACTGATTTGCAAAAGTCTCCAAAAAAAGTTGAATTATCTGGGAGAGAAGTAGGCTCAATTTTTAGACAGTGGGGGTAAATTAGATCAATCTCATTAGAGAACATTCTATTGTTAATACTAAGCAGGTCATCCATATATCTAAAAGTATGATTGAAGAGTGGAAGTTTTTTATGGTCAGTTTCCATGTTCTTAAGACACCATCTGTATTCAAAAAAAGCCAGGTAAATATTGCACATAAGTGGTGAGCAAGAGAAGCCCATAGGGATGCCAATGCATTGGTTAAAGCAGCAGCCGCCTGAAATAATAGTGCAGTTGTTCAACAGCCAAAAAATATAGGAGCAAAGTTTTGTTTCATTGAAGCGCAGAGGGTGTACGGAGTGAGATGCTTGAATCCATCTAGGTTTCTTGGATAGGGAGATAAAACGATACTTTCTCTTTTTAGCATTGGTAAAGGCTAAATTAATAACCTTGGCTAAGACAGTCTTAAGGCCGAGATTCCCATTAAGTGGAATGTTTTCGTAGCATTGTCTAATATCAGCTGTAAAGATGTGGAAGATATGTTGAGGAAGGTTAAGTGTGACTTCTGTAGCGTTTTTTGTTAACCAGAAGGGATTATATTGGATATTTAGGAAATCCTTGCAGATTCTCTGCTTCTCTGCACAAATGAGCTCAAATTCTGTGAGGATAATATCAAGGCAAAGAGTAATATCTTTGGTGATATCTGAGAAGATACAGTTAGAGGCATCAAATATCCATTTGAACTTATGTTTGTGGAATTTATATGTAGGAAACAGTACTGGTAACCTGGTGTTACTAATTGAGTATCCAAGCTGTCCTAAATGTTTAGAAATCTTGTTAGAGATATTTTGCGGCGTATTGTTAGTATGACAGAATTCTTTATCGGATACTCGATCCCGAGCTGCTTTCCAAGCAAGGTATTTGCACATAACAGTAGGACAGTTGGAGCTTTTGTCAAGCCCGACCACAAACCATTTATATGAGATTAGTTGAAAATCAAGAGCTAGTTGAGATGTAAGCCAGGAGCTATCAGAAGAAAGCTACTTCCTAGGAAGTAGAGAAATTTTATGAAGGAAGCCTTCCTTCACTAATTACTTTAAGTCCGGTAGGACTGTCATCTCCAGTCGGAGAGCACTGACAAGGTCAGTGAGGCCGCTAAGTAAATTTACGTATTATGACATTATCGATAATGCTGAGATCCTGAGTACAGACATGGTTACCAATTCCTTCAAAATTCCTGCAGAATGAGGCAAAATGAATGCATGTACAGTAAGGGATTGTTTCTTGTCTAAGAAAGTCATTATTCAAAACTAATCCTTTTATAGGATGATGATATTTCCATCCTATGAGAACATTGTCAAGCAGTTTATGATTCCCAAAAAGTAAGTCAAAGCACTCACAAAAAAGATTTTTTGGTGAGATCCAATCGAGAAGTATACTGTGAAAGAGACAGTGTATGTAGATAGCACCACATTTCGTATCTTCTCTGCTGAGAGCTCTTCTTCCACACGGGTTTGTAGAGACCTGCAATATATTCATGGGTTAGATTTCAGGGAAGTTTCTGATAACAGGGAACTTGTCTCTCCCTCTTGTAAAGCTACGAGTTTTTCCTCGATTAGACGAGGAGCTAGGTGTAAAAAACGAGGTGAAAAGAGTTGAGAGTAGTCAAAGAGTTAGTTCTTTTTAGGGCAGGAGAATCATCATCTTCAATACAAGGTTTAAGCAGATTAGTGATGAACTTGACCCCTTTAAAGTTAGCATAAGTGGTGAGGTATAGACCAAGCTCATCTGCTTTAAGCTCTTTCAGAATATCATGCATAAGACCACGGAAGATATTAAAGGCAATTTGTGCAATCACAATCTGCTTAGTCTGTCCACCTAGCCACGAGCACATGAGGGATAGATGAAAGTCGACTGGTTTCTCTGGGAATAATAAATCCAGATGGTTGAGGATAAACCATATTGCATGATCAAACCACATGATGCTTGATTCACAGGAAGCTTTGGGGTCAAGAAATCTGCAAGCACATTTCACATAGGGGCGGTAGATATTCCAGATAGACTCAGCGTAGAAATTTGAGTTACTTTTAGCAAATTCCTTACTACCCTTAGTACGTATGTACAATCCAGCATTTGAGGGGCATTTGGAGTGGTCGATGAGATGAAGGTTAAAGGGTGCTTTAATCAGTTCTCCTTTGTTTGAGTTTACAGTCTTCTGCAGTTGAGGCAGGAAGGTTGGTCAAGTACACCCAGGTTTCACTAAGAATAGGAGCCAGGAAGGCTTTGTTTGGCAAAACCCACAGTTGATGGTCAACTCCGAGAGATTCAATTTCTATTTGTCTTATTGGTAAGACAAGAAAAACTTTAGAGATTTTTGATACCATCTCAAGGAGGTTAACATCATTGAGGGAGCAAAGATTATTTTGAAATTATTTTATTGCTTCTAGTGCTGCACTATCTCGACAGAATATGCCACCAGTTGGAGGGATGGAGAGGGTATTTGGAGTGCAGACAAACGAGGGGTTAAGTCCACATAGTTTTCTAGTAAGTTTGACAACTCACACCATATGAGGAGAACAAGGCAAGCTCTTGCTGATATTGTGAAGCAAGGACAGGAAGTTGGGCAATATATTGGGACAACAAATTAACACCTTCTAGGGGGTCTTTGTCCAATGTAGCCAGAATTTTTACCCAGTCATTAAATGACAACATATGCAAGACAGATAGTTTTTTATCCGAGGCAAGTGCCGAATCATAAATAAGCTGTGAAGCATCCAAGCTACTAATACATCTGAGGACAAGAAATGAAATGAAATGAAATGAAATGTTATATTAACGTCTTCAAAAGGCCACAATGACCTATGAGACCAAACTGACACAAAAGTGGTGAATCTCTTACAATGTCTAGGTACCTTAGTACTAAAGTACTAAGTGTGAAAAGTGTGAAAATAAATGTGAAAAACTAAATACAAGTATTAAATAAACTTCTTAGGAGCATTCTGGGTGTCTGGCTAGAATGCTTCTAATCCTTTGTTGTAGTCTCCTCCGGTGAAGTGTGCTTCTGCATCTCGGTCGTGGTCGTCTCGATTTCTTAAGCTCAATCGCCCTATCAATGAGGGTGCCTTTGGTATGAATGTGGGTACTCCTTTGTGCTTGCTGTTGCCCTCTTGCTTCTCCTTCCACTCTTGCTTCTCTCGATCCGAAGAAATCTATGATCTGCCTCTGAGGCTGTAGTGCTCTTTGTCTTCTCATTAGCTTATCCCTGTGCCGATGTAGTTCCAGTAGGTACAAGCCTAAGCATCTTTGATCTTGGTATTGCATGACTCTATCTAGAGGTCCAAAGCCTTCTTTAAATAGGCAATGGAAACGCCCACGTATCTCATAGTATACGGTGCAGTGGCATATGTAGTGTAATTCTGTCTCCGCCTCCATTCCGCATAACTTGCAAATTTTGCTCTCAAGTGGGATTCCCCTAAATTTGCCAAATTCAATTTCCAACTGGTGTGAGGATGTACGAATCTGACCAATAGCACATCTCAAACCACGAGACAGGTGGGTATCCATGTAGCTCGGGTGAATCACAAATCCATCTTCAGATAGCTGTAGGAAGTTTTCTTTGTAGTCGGCCATCTTCGTGCCCAATTCTTGTGTAGGGTCTACCCATGTCCTCTTAGTATCCAACTGTATAAGATCCTGACGGATGATTTTATTAATCTCCGTTCGTGTAATTGCTAGTGATGAAGCCTCAAGAGAGTATTGGAAGGGGGGTAATCTTTCCATACTGAACCCGTGTCTCTGAAACCACGAGGACAGTTGCGCATACCAGCATGATGTATCCCCTTTCATTGCTAATTGTCGAGAGGATTCGAGGCTCAGTCTAGTATATCGGCAATTATTTGTATCCCACAAACCATGTATAAAGGACACTGATCTGGTAAGAGCTTCAATTTCTATCTAAGTGGCAGCTAGTTCCGCTCAGGTAATCGCGTGTGGTACGGAGGCCTTGGCTCTAATCATTCAGGAAATCATAGATACCAAAGGTCTCTCCATTGACTTCCAACTATCCTGATCCACAGATGGTTCCCAAATCTGGACCCCATAAAGCATAGCCGAAGCCACCACAGTATCAAAGAGCCAAAGTTTTGTTCGTGGTTCCTGAAACTGCACTTGTGAACACGTCCTCTCCAACCCTCCCAAGGCCGCAGAGGCTCTGGACAATCTAGCATCCGTTGCTTTCTTAAGAGCAAACTTCGGTCCTGCAAATACCACACCAAGGTATGTGTATGCATCTGTGTACTCTACTGTATCCTGGCCATATGCAAATGTAGGTGTCGATCCTAACCCACTGCGGTGTGGTGTTAAGACACCATAACTTTGGTTTTACCCAAGTTTACCGACAATCCACTGTCCTCCGCGAATTTATGTAATGCATCTAGCTGCCTCTGCATTCCATCTGGTGATTCTGCTATCAATACAATATCATCTGCATACAACAACAAAGGGATCCATGACCCTACAAGTTGAGCACCTCTGTCACCCTCTCTATCAATGTAATCTGATACCTCATCTATGTACATACCAAATAAAGTAGGGGACAGTGGGCATCCCTGCTTTACTCCAACAGTGGAATGAACAATGTCGGAATCCCCTTCTGGAGTACGTACATAACCAGTTACTGACCCGTATAAGGCCATGATCCCCCAAATAATCTCTTTGGGGACCCCTAACTCTTGCATCCTGCGCATCAATCTGGCCCTTGGTACTGAATCAAAAGCTTTCCGAAAATCCACAAAGCAACAATACATCCTTCTCCCGCTTGCTCTTCCTTCCTCAATAATGGCTCTGAGCGTAAGAATATGATCTAAAGTGGAATAACCCCTCCTGAATCCAGCTTATCCTGTTGCCCTTATGCCCTCATCTACTCAATTTCTGTTCAAGAATGGATGCGTACAGTCGGGTCAATGTGTGACCTACCATAATGGTACGGTAGTTCCCGGGTATCATAGGATCCCCTGACTTGAAAATAGTACGATAGTAGATAATTTCCAAGATTCAGGTAATCCTTCACACATGACCCGATTTAACAGACAAGCAAGGACTTCTGAAAGTAGATCCCCGGCATGGATCAGATGTTTTGCTACTAAACCATCATGATCATATGCTCTTCTTGTCTTCATCTTATCAATGGCTTTTTTCACCATTTCCGTAGTAAAGAAAGTACTAGTAGCAAGGCATGGCTCTAGCGGATCTGGTAAAGGAGGCTGTCCAGATACCATATATAATGATGTTACATATTGACCCCAAATCTCAGGACAAGTAATTGTCGAAGGCGGTGAGTGCTCGTGAAATAAGCGCCAAGCCTCATGTGAGTCCTGACTCAAGAAGAGCTGATATAAATCCTTCTCCACTTTGGCTAAAAATGCCCTTTTCTTGCGACGTACTATACGCCGAAGAGCAATCCGAGATTGCTTATATGTGATGATCCCAAGTGTAAGCTCTTTTTGGACCTGGGTTCTCGTCTCTCTGCATTCCTCATCATACCAACTGTTTTGAGGCATGTTCCCAGATCCTCTCTTCTGATCAAGTTGAGTATGTGGGTATGCCTCTTGTGCTGCTCCATGTAGTATCTCTGTTGACTGAGAAGTAATCTCCTCTACAGTATATATTGGCTCGGCTGCCCACATCCTATTATAGATCTTTTCCACATAGACTGAATCAGTCTCTGGCGTGAAAGTATATCTTGTGTGTGTCTTCTTCCTTTGTACTTGAGAGGCATTGTATTGGAAGGAGATTGATAAGGTCAAGAGAGCATGATCCACTGCAATCCCAACCTGTCTGGGTCCCACCTTAAAGTCCTCGATACTAGAAATAAAGCTTGGTGAAGTCATGACATAATCCACTGTACTGGCCCCATGCCTGTGCGGGAAGCATGTGAATCCCCCAGATAAAGGGAAATTCTCTAGACCATTAAGTATGGCCAAACCATGTATAGTTGCCATCTCCATGAGATGTCTCCCATATTCAGTGTGTTCTTTATCATGTGAGTTTCTAGTAAGCCCCCTCTGTGATAAATCCACTTCTCTGAGCATTTCCTCAGAAGTATCATAGAATACTACTTGAGAGTTGGCCCTTCTGGCATTAAGGTCTCCTAAGAGAACGATGTCTCCATCTCTAGAGAACTCCCATATGTCATTATTCAATATGGAGAAAGGGGACTGTCCTTTAGGTGAGGAGTAGACTGATGTACTTGGAGGGAAGTAGTAGATAGCAATATATAGAAATCTACCTGTCTCGGCTCTCATTCTCACCCACATATACCTTGCTTGCTCATCTTTCCTGATAATTTGTAGTAGTGGTTTCAGCTCCTCTTTAAATAAGACTGCTACTCCTCCAGAACCCCGGCTACTCCGTAGAGATCTCTTGTCTGGTCAACCAGCTGTTTCCCATAAATAACCCTTCACATGTGGCATACGCTGTCCCGGTATCTGGTGTGTCTTTGAGTAGAAAACTATGTCTCTGTCCCTAAAGCTGTCTTCAAAGGCACCTATCTAGCCTATATGATCCATTACAATTCCACGCCGCTATCCGGAGCGTCACCCCATAGGTCTCGCACCGTCATGCTGAGCGCTTTTCCAGAACCACTACTTTCCCTCCTCTATAAAAGGCGATTTTCCCCTTTTCTCTGGCTGCCCTGATCTCTGGCATCAACTCTTGCATGTGTGCCACTTGTGCCAATGTAAGGTCATCTCCCAGGAAAATACCGGTTTTCTTAAGACTTGGCCTCCTTTTTAGAAATTCTTTCCTTATTTCTATATTCAGGAAGCGGAGAATAAGTGCCCTATCCTTTACGTTTCCCTTCTCATAGATTCCTTTCTTGCCCACTCTCCATGCACTTGTGTGAGTAGGCTCTGTGATGCCCATGCGTTGTAGCAGTTCCTTAAATTCTTCATCTACATTCTCTTTGTCTTTGACTCCTGTGACCCGCACATGCAGAGCCCGATTCTTCCTTTTCTGCTCTTCCTCAATGGTCATATTAATAATGGTGGAGGTAGGTGTGGTCTCGAGCAACTGGGCCTTCCCTTTCTTCGCATCCTCAATCCATCTCTCTGCTTCATCAACCTTTTCTTGTGTCTTAAAAAGACATTCCGCCCATGAAGATGCCGTTTTCGATTTTTGTTCATCTCCTTCCCGTAGAGCTTTCATCTGATCCTTCATGTCCTCGAGCTCCTTCAGCACCGAAGGTTAGTCGTCTCCCTTCTCCTTAGTTGCAGATTTGCAAGCCGCAAGTTCTCCTTTTAGCTCCTCGATTATTGCATCTTTTTCCCCCATGTGCTTTTCCATATTTGTTCTCCATGCTTCAAAACTTGCTACTGTCTCATCGAGTTTCTTTTGCATAACGCATTCTGTTACATTTACTTCGGCCTTGATTAGGTTTCGTAATTCCGTTTTCAAGATCTGAATCTCCTTATTCTGTATCCCCCGGATCTCTCTCCTTAGTTCTCTCATCGTGTCTCCATACATGGAGTTCCTGTAGCTCTCAGCGCTCGCGTGCATTTCCTTCCTGATGTCATCCCTCATATAGTTTAGCTCTGATTTGAGCATCACCTGGACCTTCTCCATCATTACCTCATCATGTATCTTGGAGGTTTTCCCCACTCGTAAGGATCTTGGTGATAGTACAATATCTCTGTTTCTCCGTTTAAATGTAGCTGTTGGGGTGGTGTAGCTATCTACACCCGGCCCTTCCCCTTCGGTAGGCGGATCCATCGAACCCGAGCCACAAATGTGGGGTAGAGTACTAGGGTACTAGGGTGAGGGACTGAGAATAGGGCAAACTTAAAAGTTTATCTTAAAGCTTAAAAATCTTTTAACTTTAACGTAGAAGCTATTTGACTTTCTACGCGTAGATGAAGAGGGTGTCGAGGCGCACGTAGGACGGGACTTGCTACGCGTAGAGGAGCTTGCAGAGAGAGCGTGTGTGCGTACGATCAGAGCAGGAGAGAGGCTGTCGAGCTCTGCTACCTGTGCCTGCTATAGCCCAGCTCAACTCAACTCAACTCTTTCGGCTTGTCCCTTGCCACAGAGAGGGGCTCCGAGGTTAGTTCCAATCCTTGAGAGAGAGCAAGAGTCTGCAAAAATAGTAAGGTCGGGTTAACTTTTTCTTGTCATAGTATGTAATACATAATTTGGCTTTCCTAGCAAGGAAAGGTCTAGTTCTAGTAGCCAAAGCCTTCTTTGGTGTATGGTCTTTAAGGTAAAGCTTAATTTGATCAAGAATCTTTGCATGATTCTCAGGGTTGTGATTAGTACTCATGCAAGCTATCATTCTATAACGTGAGCAATCCTGAAACAGAGGTGACATAAAAATTAGCAAAGTATCTAGATTGTAATGTATACTTGGTCCTGCAAACCTTCAACCGACAAAGTCAGAGACTATGATAGCCGTGAGCAGGGAACCAGAAAAAGAGTCTAAGAGGGGCCACCTAACACCAGTCTACCAATAAAGGATTTATAGACTGTGGGTCCAAATTAGAGCTCCATTCCTGAGATAATTTCCTAGGCCAGCATCCCGGTTTCCCCCGAAAAGGAAAAACCTTATGTATAGGATGTGTGTGTAGCTATTTAAATCTTAACTAATAAAACATAATTGAATTTTTACATTCAAAAGACAGCTGGCCAAGGAATGATGAACTGATATGTACAAAAATAACTCAGTATCAGAATTATTTAGGTACAATGATTGTAGGAAAGAGATCCTCTTTCAGTAAGACAAGTAGTAAAAGAACTTCCTCGTTCCTCAGTGAGTACATCATTAAAGTAAGGTTGCTTGCCAAAGAAAAGAAAACCCTCCAAGATAAGATAGAGTCCTTACATGCATCCATCCAAACAAGACAACAATTCAGTTAGCGTTGGATGTGTTTTACAAGTATCAATGGACCCTATCAATTGTTATCCATGTCCATCTTACAGATTTTAATTACTTTAGACAAGCTCGGTTATTTAGTAGTCTTTACTTATTACTTACAAAATGAGTGTTACATTCTACCTTTTACTCAGAGCTATGAAGCTCAACAAGAACCCAAATATCAAGAGTTTTTCTTTAAAAAAATAAACCATTGAGAGTTTTATTTGTTTAACCATGGCGTGGTAGCTATGCTTAAGCTTGCAGTAGTCACCATATACTTACCTTCAGGAGTAGCAATCTCAAAGTAGCTTTGGCATCCTTTTAAAGAGAGGTCAAGAACGACTTTAACTGTATAAGATGCCTAATCATTCATTCACCAAAGGTACTAGATGAGGGTAATGAATATATCCCTTTTTACAACCAGTAAAATGACAATATGACCAATCATTAGAGTATCGAAAACTCCATTTTTACAAAGTGTAACTTTATGTCACGAGCCATAGCTCGGTAGTTATACCAAAGCTGAAAGTAACAGCCATATACTTACCTTCAAAATCCCAAGAATTTTATTAAGTTATTAGCATCCCATAAAGAACGGTAGTGTCCGGCCCTGCTTTAGTAAGATGCCTTATTGTTTCAATAACCATATGTATTAGATGAGCTAAAAAAACACCCCAAACCTTTGCCTCATATGAAATCATGAGGGTAAATACTGTACACAAGTCTAGGTGTGGCAATAGTTTACCAAAGAGAAAGACCATTAGTTTTCAAACCTACCAGTCATGACCCACTTTTTTTTTTTTTTAAATTACGAAAGAGATTTCTGCAGCTTTTTAAGAACAAAGCTTAATCGGTAGCAAAGGTGAAGTCCTGTAGCGGCTAAAAACAGAGCCATTTACACCTTTCTGTAGCGACACCCAGATTTATGCAAGGGTTCCCTTCACTAATACCATGAACACAAGTTTTCCATACCTTGTAACTACTAAAGGTGTTAAACGAATAGATCCCCTTTTTTTCACCAAACCAAAAGAAAGGCAAAAATAACCAGTCAAGCCCGTAACTGTAAGAACCTGCAACGGCTAGAATAGAGCCACAAACCCCCAGCCAAAACCATTTATTGCCTCAGTTAATCAAAACACAGTCTCCTTTTATTCATAAGAAGTTATTAGGGCTACACTGTATAAGTGCCAAGGTGTAGCTGCTGTTGA
This sequence comes from Adiantum capillus-veneris, assembly GCF_014529385.1. NCBI lineage: Eukaryota > Viridiplantae > Streptophyta > Polypodiopsida > Polypodiales > Pteridaceae > Adiantum > Adiantum capillus-veneris. The sequence continues at coordinate 169,344,581 of NC_140934.1, read as the reverse complement.
GAACAGCCATGTAATCAGGCCGAACCAGCATCCTCACACAAACACACACATATACACACACAAAAACCCATCCACACAAACATATACTCATTGTGCCTGCATCGGTAAAGTCCTAAAGCGGCAAAAAAGCCAATATAGCAATCTGTATAGCTTGCACCGTTCACTCAGGTGTTCTCCCCATTAGTACAGTCAACAAAAAAGGCCCAAAATCAGTTGCTCTTTATGCACAAGCAGTCCCAAGGCCCACAACAATGCCCAGGTGTAGCAGTTTATATATCAAATTATGTAGCGGCTTTTTACAAAGCCGACCCCTAGATTTCATGCAGGCATTCCCTTCAAACAAAACCATTACTCTGCTCAAATCCTAAGCCATATGGCTCAAAAGTTTGTCTTTATGTTAAAGACAAATACACAGTGTATAACTCAGACTGCATCTTTCTTTACCAACCATGCATAGTACTGCAACAACAATCAAACCAAAATCAAAGCTTTGTAGTAAGGTACCTGTGTTACTTGAGCTGCAAGCTCCATTTTAGCAAGTTCAAACAGTGGCGAAAAATAAGCAGAAAAAAACCTACTCCAAGGCTAAGTGAGGGCCAGAGTATGCCCTCACCTCAGTTTATATAGGATGGCATGCACACTCCAAGAGCCAGTAGGTTGAATGCATTCGGCCGCCCTCAATTGCGCGAGCCTGTAAGTGTCATTGCCTGGGGAAGGTGATAGAGAGTGGACAGGGGCCGCCTACCCCATGTGATGATTTCACTCGATTCTTCACGCTTTGGTTAAGCGGGGGTAAAGTCCCCTTATATGGTAGTTTCCATTGGCATGGCAAAAGGGTATCATTATTATGCAACCATGTGGGGGGGGGGGGGGGGGGGGGGGGGGGGGGTTGTTTTGGGGTTTTTTTAAGGAACTTATGACCAGTATACTAGTGTGTGTGTGTGTGTGTCTAGAGTCATTATTTCCTTTCAGGTAAGGTAATCCATTTTTAGCGATCCTAGCCATATAACAGAGATACACACCCTTGTGAGGCCCTCTATGATATCAGAGCACGTCGGTAAATCCCAAACATAAGAACTTAAACCAGTTTTTTATCCTCAGTTGGACAAACAAAGTCAAAGTGAGTAAGCTACCAATAACTAGCCGTTAATAGTATACTCAATCTAAAGTAAAACTGTCACAAATGTGTGTGCTCTGCTGCCCCATGTCCAGGGCCATGTGACATGTCACAAATGGGTGATGTGGCATGGCCTTGGACATGGGGCAACAGAGCACACATTTGTGACAAAAACCAATCCTGTAAAGCAAAAACAGATGTAAGCATCAATTGTTTCGTATCAAGCCAGAATAAGAACCCAAAGACCCATTTAACTAAAGAATTCCCACAAAAGTACAGCCAGTAAGTTTATAGCAAGCAAAGAGCAGCTCAATATAGGAACCAGTAATGTCTTGCAGATAATTGGGAGGAAATGAGAGCTATTTATGTTATCTTGACAAATTAGAGTTATATAGAGTCCAAATACGACTACGTCAACTCATCAGACATAGTGATCTGACCAAAGCAAACCAAAACATTATAACCAGAAACCATTCCATTCTGTAAGCAAAATTAGCTTTGAGTCAGATCGTAAATCATCCTTCCTAATCATCTTAGGCGATGGAGCAGGAAGCCGATTATCCCTTTTATGAGTGGAACACCCACAATCCAGTAAAAATAACATCCCTTTTGCTGGACTTTGGAACACCTTAAGTCCAGTAAAAATAACATCTGTGTATTATAATTTATTTCATTTCCAATTTTGATGTATGATCAGTAGAGCACCAAGGACATACCCCAGAAGCTGTGTTTAGCATCATGCCAGAGGACTTTTAAGATATTTATTTACCCTTCCTAATCATCTGAGGCCATGGTGTAGGAAGAAGATAACTCCTAGGAGTAGAATACCCACAGTCAAGCAAATATTACACCAATAAATTAAACAATTTCCAATTTTTTTGTATGATCAAAGCACCCGGTAATAACCCAGAAGAATAACCCACAGTGCCTATTTGCAAGTGTCATCAGAGCAAATTTCTAAAAATAAAATCCAAAGTAGGCAATCCATGACATGCCGACATTGAAAAGAACATAACCAGTGAGTTTGAAAAACACTTGTGAAGAGGCAGTGTTTTCAACAAGCTTCATGTTATATTAAAAAGCTTGCGCCAGAGCAAAGAAGCACAACATCCCTCATACTCACTCACTCTCTTAGTATTGCAAGGCTGAGAGAGAAAAAGAAAGTCCCTCACCAATTTTATAGGTGCCAGACAGCAGATAGTGAGCCGATTCCAGCTGGATGCAAGTCTTCAAGCATCCTCGGTTGTAATACTAGATGACAACACCAGGCCAGGCTTGAAGAGTATGCACAACTCTTAATATGAGATACTGCAGATCAGTGCAATATACACATACGTTGAGAGAGGAAGGGACAAACCAGTACTACAGTATTACCTCAATATGCTCACATCAGCCATTGGCAGCACTATGTCAATACAGAATTTTATGCACGGTGCATGAAGCATTTATCCTTTCATAAATGTAGCAGATCATAGCACGAAACCCTTGCAAACATCCCATTCCTTCCTATTGAACCATGAGCCCGTCGACGAGTCGGGGGGAGGTAGCAAGGCAGATGTAGAAAGGGGGAGAGAAAGCAGAGTAAGGTGACCCTTCTTGCAGGAGATGAGTCGAGGAAAGTCAGCCAGCATGTGTCCTTGGGACCTTGGGTGTCAAAAGCAGTTAATTTGGGTAGGTAAGCCTTGAGGTGATTCCCACACCATACCTCCTTACCAAAGTAACCAAGTGAAAGGACCCTAAAGTCCTGGTGCAAAAAGAAGCAGGGAAGCCAACCATTATCAGAAGGTTTCTTCAACACCCCAGTGGGAAAAAGGTGGGAGGTACTCAGCCTCATAGTTTCAGAGCCACAGGTTAAAAAAAAGACCGGGATAGTTCCAAAGCCAGGTATTCCCCTAAAAGAAATTTTATAAAAAAAAAACCCAACCACTAGGCTCATAAGTTTATGTGTGTATATGTGCATCCATTAGTTATGAGATTCCAATGTTTGAAGCAACTAGTGAGTACAATCTAACAAATATGAAAAAAATTAGGTAAGATTAGGGCAGGTGCAGGACATATGAAATAGGGTATATCAAGAGAGTTCCAAAGAAAGAGAAAAAGCTTAGATTCACCATTGAGTAAAATGCAAGGTAAAGACATGGTAATCACCCACAAGACAATACACCCATCAACTCCATCATGCACAGTATAAGCCAAATATTATAAGCAGCTGAAAGTTAACTAGCTGAAGCAACTTCTTAGCACAAGTCAAATGCCAGAAAAGTGAAAATTCCCTTGAAAGATAACAGGCAATGGCAGCAAGCAGATTGTGGCCGGATGAAGCAATCACAGCAATCACAGCGAAGTACAGTGATACGTGTGCGTGTGCGTGTGTGGCAAATTTCTCTGGCCTTTTAGATGAGAGAAGGCTGCAGACATTGGATCGTGTGCATCAGACAATGCTGGTCGTATTCAGCGACAGCTTTGATTGAGACTCAGACCAGACCTTTACTGTGATTTGTACTTCGTTTGCATGTACCGGAGCATCCTGGCAGAGATGACATTGTTGAGGAGTAAGTGGAACCATTTCATTACAACAGAGAAGAGAGCACTTCAATGGGACCTTTATCCCAAACCAACGGGTATTGTAGATGGGAGGCTCTATCTTCATTTCAATGCTGATATCTAGGTTACAATTTTGCGGGGTTGATAAAGTACAGTAAATTGTTATTATTATTCTTGTAAAAGAAAAGAAACTGCATACTCAAGCAGATCACAAGAACACCTCCTCCCTTAGCCTCTACAGATGCGCTTGAAATCTACAGTATTTCATCACATTTATGGTTACAATATCGAAATACTACACTCAAGCAGAGCACAAGAAAACACCTCCTCCCTTATTCACTCCCCTGCCCTAGCCTCCACATAAGTCAATCTACAGTATTTCAGCACATTTGTGTTTGCAATGTTGCATTTTATCACATTTCTGTTTACAAGGTTGACATACTAGTGTTTTCTTCCTTAAAGACAAGGTTTTGTAGTTTTACCCAGGTAGAGGAAGGACCACATCATGGATACCAAACTTCTGGAGAGCCAGATCATCTGCAGAAACATGCTGATTCCAAAAATAAACCCACATCACTTTTTGATTAGACAAATCTTAAGCTGTCTCTTCCCTGAGTAGTTACATGGTCTCACAATACAGAGCTACAACTGACATTGTGTACCTTCACACAGGCAGAAGAAACATCCAACTCTATTTCATCTACATCGACACCATCATCATACTCGTCTCCTACTCTTTCACTGCATCTTTCCTCATCCTCCTGACCAGCTTCTCGTTTTGAAGTTATCTGACTATTTGTAGAGTCCATGCAAATGACCAAATCTCCTTCAACCACCTTATCCAACCCTGTACCGGAAGGATGATGTGAGAACCAGGGAGATAGAAAAACTATAATTCTTCTATAACAGTGACTTGTGACCGTTACTTAAAATCATTGTTTTCAATATTTTACAAGAAATTTCATTCCCACCTATCACTGCTGTCAGGACCAATAAAGTCTAAAACAACAAATTTCTTGTTTTTTCCAGGTAATATGACTCTTTATGTGGTTTGATGACATTCCAAAAGGAAATATCAATGGAATCTTGTTGATAAGGGTCAAGAACGCTCGATATTGCTCCATTTAGATCAAGAGCTTTGAGAGTAGTATAAAAACACAATACTAACTAGAGATTTTTAATGGTTCAAAACAGATGCAAAAGAGAAAACACACATTTTAATGGGATACTATGCTTTTGCAAAAATTCAACAAGCGTTCGGTTTTCTAGGATCAAAAGCAGCATATATTTGATGCTCCATGACCAACAAATGAGCCACTGCTGCCACCTTGCTTTTATCATCTTCAGAAACTTTGCTTCCAACAATCTTGCAACTAAATGGTCAAATTGTGTTCAAGTATACAGAGAGAAACATACTCCATCCAAAAAACACTCAAATATGTTGACTTATCAATCTACTCAAGCATTCAGCACATACTGAAGATTCACAAAACATCCCTAGTCTGCAAGTTTTGAGCATGCAAGTCTAAATTGATTTGCGTTTGTGATCAGAATCGTTTCTCACAGAAAATTCCCAATTTTCATTCTTCACTATCTGCTTACCATATAAAGTTATCCTTTTGCTGGCGGCATGATTCCACAAGTAGCTCTGATAGCTATGTATAAACCTATTGAACATCCCACACAAAGAAAAAAAAGTCAGCTACTAAACCCCCGTCACCCTGATGCAACACAGAAAGCAGCCTGCATTCCCAAACTAGACCAAAGGATGGATGAAAGGGTCTCTTAATACAGTCTATCAGTGAAAGCAAGCAACATGCATAAATTACAAAAAAAAAAGGAATGTGCTGAAATTTCCTCATCATGACCTCCCTTAACATTGGAGGAAGCTTAGGCTTAATGCATAATTTAGGGAAACTCCCCCAACGTCTCTATGAGGCATGGTAATCATCAAGTGTAATACCCACCTCCAAAAGTCAAGGCAACCTCACCTATAGGTGCATAGGCGTCATGGAGCATCTCCTCTTACTCTCATTGGTTGTAGGTCAAAATTCCATACAATCCTCCAAATTACCATCAACTGCAAGTGCTGAAGAATGGATGACATCATCTAACTCCACCCAATGCTTATATGAGGCTTCTATTTGCTCAATGATGATGATCAACAAGAGAATCATTCATTGTGTCCATGAACCATCATAAATGGTTCATTCTACCCTATTCTGCTACAGGCTTTGACACTCCAAGCGAGAAGTCAATAGCAACACACGAGCAGAAACTTCAAAATCAATAAACTTTAATAGAGAGAAATGAAATGAAATGTTATATTAACGTCTTCAAAAGGCCAAAATGACCTATGAGACCAATCTGTTACAAGATGGTGAATCTAATACCATGTCTGGGTACAAAAGAACTAGATACTACTACTAGAATCCATCCTCATCTGCACTCTGGATATCGAGAGAGTATGGCTCGAATCCTTTGTTGTAGTCTCTGTGTAGCCCCTCTGAAACCGGCTTGTAGGGCGGTAGACTTTGGCTTTCACCCGAAATTCTTTACTTTACTTTAGACATACAGAGGGAGAGTACTTTGCAAAAGGAACCTGTGACGGGAATTAACACTTAAGTACACCCACGGCTCGGAAGCTAGAATGCTCCGAGCAGACGCCGACAACCTGTAGGCCCCAAAATTGGCGCCCCTTTCGGTATTTCTTTATACTTTGAGAGGATAAATTACAAAGTAGAGTCCTGGAAATATTTCACCTATATCCAGCTAGATACCACCTGCTTTGGCCAAATTTTGGCAACATAACAACCCCAAAACTTGTGCGAGACCAATTCCCCTGCTAGAACTCACTTCCATTGGCATAAACCCTCTGATTCCTACCCAAAAACAGTAAATTCAGCACGCGGTATTTACTGGTTTTTGCCCTGTTTTCAGCCCTAAACAGTCCTCGAACTGCCCTCTGTCAGTGGGGCACTGTTCCAAATGGTTCTGGCGTCCATATGGCTAAAAAACAGTCAAATTACAGCGAATACACAGCACTGAAAACGCACCTGTTTGGTGAGGTTGTGACCCTCACCGGTGCCTGCTTTGGAGTAGCAATTAGCTACTCTTGTTCCTGCTCAAGGAGGCTCTTGCCTCAGCACAAAAGCATAAAACCACACAACTGTACATCAGTCAAATGAAGAGCCCTCTTGTGGGGCATCACATAACTGCACGTAGGGAAGAGAGAGAGAGAGAGAGAGAGAGAGAGAGAGAGAGAGAGCACTGTGTAGTGTGCAGGTCATTACTCCTAGCACCATACTGTACATAGAGGGGAAAGGAAGCACTCCATAGCTCTTAACCTCTAACAGTTCTTGCAAAATGAGGCCTCCCAGCTACAAATTCAGCGCCACTTCTTCATGCATGAGGAAAGTGCACACAAATGTGCCACTTAATGCGATTACAAGCATTTTCCCGTTTTGGGGTGGCCGCCTAAAAATCTCCCGATTGGTTGCCCAGTTGACTTCGCGGCAGAGTTGTAAAATGTTCCCCTTGTCATTCCGGAGGTAATGACGCGAACACATTTCACGGCCCAAAATAGCAGTTCCCTAATTTTTAGGAGATGCTTCCGTTGGGCTCCCACTAGTCTTCTGACCATCTATCCTCATTGGGACCGCATGCAAAAGTGCAATGTGGCCCAACTGTCAGATACTTTCTGTTGGTGATCCCACCTTCACTTTATGCCTTTATTGAGTTCACGTCCAGACCCTTCTATGATGCGTTATAGGTTTACCAAGGCCGACGACTTCCATCAGGGGAAGCATGGTCATCCAAGACTAACACACTTGCTTATGGGACTGGCACACTTTCTGTTGTATGACTTGAACTGGTGTTAACCTGAGGATCCGGGGGAGAGAGTGTATCCACAGTTAAGGCTTGAATAGAGACCACATAGCACGGCATCGATGTGGTAGCTTCCAACCACTGCAGCAGTTCTTCGTCAGACCCGTCAGGTAGGATAGACTGCTCGAGGTCAGGGTTGGACTGTACTGACAACGAGCTATGATGAACTACGGGATCCATACCTTCTTCGAGTCGAATTGGTTGCATGGGGGAGCCAGGAGTATGTATCCACATGGCGTCGTTTCCCCAATCATGAAGTGCCTTATTATGCCGCAACCATGGTCTACCAATAAGCAAAGGAAATCCTCCCTCCACCTGGGGAGGACTGACCACCACAAAATCCAAGCTAAAGGTGAAGTCTTGTATCTTCAGAGGCACCTTGTCTACTATGCCCACTGGATAGATTGTTCTCTAGTCGGCCAATGTAACAATGAATGGAGCAGGGTGGGTAGGCTGCAAACCTAAAGCCAACATAGTGAACTCTGGCATCAGATTGATCCCAAAACCACCATCGACTATGACGCCGGAGAATTGATGCCCAAGGATAGATACAGTGAGGAGGTCTTTTGTAATCGGTGAGGTGCTACAGGATAGGAAATCATGTAAGACTCTCAGGGCTGTACAGGGAGGTGCCCGCCACTAGGCCCTGCACCGGGTACAGAGACTGAATGACTGAGAGGGTGTCACTTATGAGGGTTGCATCGAGCCGGAGCATATCGTAAAGGGATACTTGCTGAAAGGTGTTCTTCAAAATTGCTTCCGCTGTGGGTTTAGCTTCTGCGATCTGGGCTTTCTCTAGAACTTTGACATGTTGCAAGTCAGCCACTGCTTCCAAGAAGGCGCCATCAATGTCCAATAGCATAGAGACTGGCCTGCTCTTAGCACCAATGAAGGGCTTGTCAATAGGGTCAAGTTGTGGAAGAGGAGATGGACGAGATGGACCTGTTGGCAAGCTGAGACCAAGAGCTGCTCTTTGTGCCCGAGTGAGGACGCCAGCGGGCTCCCCCACTTGTTGTGGCCTATCCGTATGAGTAGCAGGTGATGGCTGAGGGCTGGTGTTCACTGCAATCAGATTAATCTTTGGAAATGTGAATTCTTGTTGGTTCTGAGTTGGGACGGAAGATGAGGATGCCCTTTTGCTTGGGACAATCCTTACTGTAGTGGTCCTTAGACTCCGGACAATGTCGGCAAGGAGGAGACCCTTTAGGTAAAGGACACTTTACTTTGGTAATGCCCATATTCTCCACATCTGTAGCATAAGATGGGCCAATTTGATGGACGAAACGGGGGACGAGGTGGTCTCTGCTCTTGTTGCTGCATGAAGTTGGAGGCTGAGGTGTAGAAGCTCTGAGGGGCTAAAGGAGCATGGGTATAAAATTTTTGAGACGGAAACGTATTTGACATACCTTGGACAATAGGGGTATTAAGCAAACGTGGCATGTAATTTTGATGGCCATAGGGGGAAACCATATCAGATGTTGGTGCTAGCCCTTCTCAGAGAGAAGGACCTAGACTTTGTTGTATTTGCCGATATAGTAGCAATCCTTGTCTTCATGTCCAGACTTTTCGCAGAAGTGGCAATAAGCCCGAAGGGGACACTCATGTGGAGGGTGTCCTGGAGAGCGATACGAGCTACACCATACCATAGCCTTAGTCTCCTGCTGAGACCAAAGCTCTTCTAGCTCTCTCTTGATTTGATCCAAAGCCTCGTGATGTGGGGGCTTCTCCTGTCTAAGAGAGATTGATTTCTCCTCTTGAAGAGCGCGTTGTTCGCATTTTCATATACCATGGAATTCACGGAATTAAATACTCACGTTACCTCATTCTCATTCTCTGCATTACCTGTTAATCTTCCCAACCTGCTTGATGCTTCTGGTGTACTTGTGCTCGCCTTTGGCCTCGCTCTCGCCCCCGCCTCTGGCTAATTTCCCCCTCGCCCTTGTCTCACTCCCGTCCTAGACCTCGACCTCGACCTCGCCCTCGCCCTCGCCCTTGGTGGCCTCGCCCTCGCCCCTGCTGCCTAGCCCTCGACCTCGCCCTCGCCCTCGCCCTCGCCCCTGCTGGCCTCGACCTCGCCCTCGCCCCTGCAGGCCTCGACCTCGCCCCCACCCCTGTTGGCCTCGACCTCGCCATGCTAGTCTCCACGTAAGTTTAAAAAAAAGCAAAAATCTGACCTGGCTTTTATTTTTTACCTCAGCTAAAGGTAGCCATCCAGCATATCAAATTCAGCCCGCAGCTCAAAGTCACACACGTTCTCTGCAAACCGTTTTCAGCCCGGGCTACATCTCATGAAAATCAACTTTTATTGCCAGGCTTCCTCTCTCTCCGTGCCCCTTGGCCACCCAAGCACTGAGTAGTACTATGAAACTGGAAGCTTTTGAACAGAGTTAAATTCAAGCTAGACCTTGCTACAGTAACAATAGTAATGTACGATGTATTTGGGTGTGGTTGAGAACATGTATTTGGGTGTGGTTTAAGGAGCTCTACTCAGTTGCGAAAAATAGTTGTATCTGTATCAGGAGTTGTCATCAATTGCAGACTTGAGTTACAAACAGATTCTCTCGTATATTTCATCAACATGGTTCGTACTCGAAATCAAGAGCAACACCTCCAGCCGAAGCAAGAGTCCTTTGCATCATCTGGGGATAGCAGTGAGAGTAAATCAGACTATGCCCCGAGTTCAGAGCAACTGTCCGAGGAAGATTCACCCCAATCAGTCACTCCTAGCAAGGTCACCACTCTCCAAGTGCCCCGCCCTTCTGGTGCCATCTCGAAGGTATCCTTACTAATGATCTATCACTTACAAGCGCCCAACCCAGTACTTAAAGATGTGTTCTCTCAGTAGCAGTTACTACACCTTGGTCTCCAAAATCTGGCTCAGGCCGATGTGTCCTACACCATTTCCAATGCATAGCTGAGTGCCCTTTTACTTACTGTTCCGAAACTAAATGGAGTTACTCTTACAGTGGAGGATATTAGGCATGCGATGGGGATACTGAATGTGCTTGCACCTTTGCCCACCACTAAAACCTTCTCCAATCTCTCCCCTGAAGACAATGCAAATGCGTTCCAAGAGCTGTTATTGCACTCACATGCGAACTATCACAGGAATCAGTAGTTGTACTCCATTTTACAGTATTACTTTTTACTGCATGCATCGGAAAGAGCAGTGATTCCTTCCTCTCTAGTAATATGTGATGCATTTTTTTGTCTTTGCCACTGTCTGCCGTATCCGTTTCACCATCTGCGCTTTAAGGCGCTGCAGGACAGGGCAAAGCGATTTCGGACTCAACAGAAAAGAAAAGCGGAGAGGTTCAATTGCTATGCAACCCCTATTATGTATTGGGTAGTGCAAACTATGCAGCAGAAAGCAAATGCAACTGCAGTTCTCACTTTGCAAGATGATGCCAAAGAACGAGGCCGTTCCAAAATGTCCAAAGGGAAAGGCACTTTACGCAAGAGGGCTAAAATACAAAAGGATTCGATGAAAGAGCTAGCAACACTACCCTTCTCTGAATCACAGGTTAAAATCTCTGACGTCAATACCGCAAACCCAAGAATTGTGAGCATGATCACTTCTATGGCCACCTCTACATTTACACCACCTATTGTTAGTAGTGTTGCAGGCATCCAAACACACGCTCAATTGTGTCGGCGGTACCACCTACTACGACTCCTACTATTACTCCTAGTGCAGGGGCACATAGGAGTACTGCAGGGACACATAGCTCAGGGACACCTAGCTCTGGGCAACGTGACATGTTTGCCAACATTGCGCCTCAGGCCGACAGACTTCTAGATGCGGACAGAAGAGCAATTTCAGCTATTATAGATGCAGCCATCTCCTTGCAAGGTACTAACGGCCTGCATCGCGCTGTATATAACAGTATGCAAAGGGAAGTGCGTAGCCACCTTCAACGATCGATGGATAGGGATATGTTAATTGATGAGGCTCAAGATCGCATAAGGATTCTCACTCAGCAAGTACAGGACCTCAAACAACATAGTCCACACTTTACAAATGCAGCAAAAAGAGGCAAATGATATGGCCGCAGTGCAGGCTACAATGTCAATCACTTTCAGTTAGTACAGTTGATATGGTCTGGTTCACACTGGACGGACTCTGTGGGCTGGGCACTGTGACAAGTGGCAGGGATACGGACGGTGGTCTAGTGGACATCGTGGCCGGGTCACCATCACCACTCAGTTTGGAGATAGACTTAGATGGCTGACATTTATGAGCCGTTGGTGGCTCTTTACAGTTGTACATATGAGTAGTTTGGGTCATCAGGAGTATCTTCTTTATATATGGTCCAGCGTCGTCGTCTAGAGTAGCGAGTCTATACACAACATGTCTACACCATCCCTGCACATATGAGCCTCGACACCCCATTGTACCCGTGAGTTCTGGGCTGGAGCTGAGTGTACTGCCACGCCAGAGCCTGTATCGGTTCTTTGAGATAGTCGAGTCCATTCTTTGTCTCTGTGTTGATCAGTTGTTATCTATTGTTTCCTTTGTTTTCATTCGGTTTTGAGTGAGATGTCACGCACATTGCACTGAGGAGCACCCACTCTAGAGAGCACGACACACTATCCGCGCTACACTATTGCTTCCAAGAAGGCTCCATCAATCTCAGATAGCATAGAGGTCGGTCGGCTGGCACCAGGGGATGGCTTGTCAGATAAAGCACATGGAAGTGGTTGTGGAGAAGGAACTGGAAGAGTCGAACCTTCAGGAAGACTGAGGCCTAGTGATGCTCATTGTGCCCTAGTAAGCACACCAGTGGGCTCCTCCACTTACTGCACCTTAACCTTAGGGGTAACCACATGTGTAGCAGGGAATGGTTGAGGAATGGTGCTTACCGCAATCATGTTGATCTTTACAAATGTGAACTCTCATTGGTTTAGACTCAGATTCGAAGACGTGGATGCTCGTTGCTTCGACAATCTTTGTTGTAATGATCTTTCGCCTCGAGACAATGGCGGGACGGCGGCGATCCTTCAGGGAGGAAACATTTACTCTGGTAATGTCCATACTCCCCACGCCTATAGCATAGAATGGGGCGATTGGATGGGTGAGATGGGGGACGAGGTGGTCTCTGCTCTTGCTGCATGGGGTTGGAAGCTGAGGTGTAGAAGCTCTGAGGACCTGAGGGGGCACTAGCATGATAATAACTTTGAGATGGAAAGGTGCTCTGCATACCTTGCATCACTGGCATAGGAGGGGTTGTCAACAAGGGTGGCATTTGGTTTGGTTGACCATAAGGAGAGACCATATGGGATGCAGGAGACAAGCCTTGTTGAAGCGTCGGGACGAGGCTCTGTTGTAATTGTCGCAGTCCCTTCAGATAGTAGCACTCCTTGTCATCATGGTCGGACTTCTCACAGAATTGACAATAAGTTCCGAGTGGGCATTCCTACGGAGGATGCCCGGAAGAATGACAGGAGGAACGCCAAACCATAGCTTTAGTCTCCTAATGAGCTTTGAGCTCCTCCACCTCGCGCTTAATATTTCCCAAAGCTTCTTGATGTGGAAGCTTCTCCTACCGAAGAGAGAATGATCTCTCTTCTGTGGAGTGAGATCTAATGCACATTGCACTGAGGAGCACCCACTATAGAGAGCACGACACATTATCTCCACTACAGTTGCTCTCATTTTTGGCATGCCCGGTGGGACCTCAACTGAAGTCTCACTCCGTGGAAAGTCAAGTCGAGGAGCTACTGGGTTTAAGCTCTCTGTATTGGTCTGTTGGTTTCGACTAGGTTGGACTGCTTTAGCTTGGTCCAGTCTAGTTTCACCTTGACCTGCTTAGTTCTAGACCTCCTTGTCTAGTCTCTCATCCTGGTCTAGTAGTCTCTCGGCCTAGTCTAGTCCTCTCTCGTCCAAGTCTAGCCAAGTGGTCTAGTCACTCGCCTTGGTCTAGTGGCATATGGACCAGTGTTAAGTAATTTACAGGTCTTTGTGCCCAAAGATTGGGTGGGCTTCTGTTACTACATGACACATACAAGGCAGTCATAAGAGCGACAAAGCCCACTACTAAGTCCTTTGAAGTACTACCACAAGAAGCGTCAACCCTTCGTGCCAAGCAAAAGTCCGCCAGCCCCATTACCCCTACCTTCCCCCGCAGCTACCTCTATTCCCTCAACCAGTCCTTCACCTTCCAGGTCACCTTTCCCCATTGTGTTACAACAAGCTCTTGAGCAACAAGTTCCTGCACAAACAGCCATGGAGAAGCTCACTAGCGTTCTGGCTAAGGTTAATATCAAGTTTCCGACTTGCAAGGGCCTCTCCACCAAGGATGCCGATGACCATGCCAGGAGATTTATTTCCCTCTACAGGGGTCGTGGCCTCAACCGAGAAGACGCCTACTTAGTACTTTTCCCATCCACCTTGGATGACAAATTGTACAGTCAGTTTGCAAAAAACCACTTTACTACTTGGGCCACATTAAGACCACTTCTATGAAGCTTTCAGACCAAGGGACTTCCAAGAGAAGGTTCCAGATGAGTTGGCCTGCTCCAATCCAAAAAGAATTTTGCAGAGCTCATGATCAGAACAAAGTCTTTGGTCGCCAAGCTTCCTCAGCAACTAGGTGAATTCATGGTTAAGAAGTGGGTAGAGAAAGCTCTTCCCAAAACCTCCCAGCAAGAACTCCGAGAGAGTCTCCGACCTGACGCCACTCTGGAGGAGTTTGTCGCAGCTGCTACCCGGATAGAAGGGGCTAGGAAGCTGTTCACCGACTCTCCTCAGGGAGAGACCACCTCAGTCTTCAGATGACGATGAATAACAGAGAGACAATAGCAAGACTCAGCAGTGAAACCTGAACAGCATGAACATCGACTAACTCAAAGAAACCAATACATACTCTGGCATGGCAGCATATTGAGCTCCACTCCAAAACTCATGGGTACAATGGGGGTGTCGAGGCTCGCCTGTGTAGGGATGGTGAGGTTGTGTTGTGCGTGAACTCAAGATACTAGACTCAAGAACTCACAACCATGCAAAGAAGATGATCCTACGATCCAAACCAGCTACGGATATATACAAGCATGAAGAGCCACCAACGGCTGCAAAATATCCACTCCAACTAAGTCTAACTCTGAACTGTTGCTGTGGTGCTCTTGCCACGGTCTCAACTGGACCACCACCCCTATCCCTGCCACATGTCACTGACCGGGCAAGATTCCATCCAATGTGAAACCCAGCCCAACTGTAACTAACTGCCTGTCCCGTGCCAGTGACACTGTAGCCCTGCTACAACTATGTCCTCTGACTAAACTACTATTAAATGTGTGAAGTCACTAAAAAGTGACACACCGGCCACATTTAATAGAAAAACTGCATAACAGTAGAAATCTGACCCCAAGAAACCCTAAGACTGTGGGTCCCGCCTCATGCAAGGCTTATCATGGGGAAACAATGTGGAATGAACCACCGAGAAAGTACGTCTACCTTAGGTACCCCATTGCTACTAAACAGCCGTCACTCCCTAATCTGCTTCTGGGAGATACTGGAGCCACCATTGAGCAAGTTTCTCAGTTTTATTCACAACACTCCAATGTCGCACATAAGATAGAAGCTCAGCTTTACCTACCAAGTGTGAAGTTTGCATCCACATAGTTTGCACTGGACATTTAGACGCAAACGATACATCTAGTCATCTCATCCAATCCATAATTCTTCATGCACTAGAGGCTCCATCTAGCCAGCTCATCCAAACAGAACTCTTGATGCACTAGGATCACCATCTAGCCATCTCATCCAAACAAAATCCTTGATATAATAAGTTCTCTAAAGACCGAATGTTACAACTCGCCGTCGTTCCTTTCACTACTCAAACAAACATGCAAATTTGAAAGAGTAAACATCATTTGT
Organism: Adiantum capillus-veneris; assembly: GCF_014529385.1. Lineage (NCBI taxonomy): Eukaryota > Viridiplantae > Streptophyta > Polypodiopsida > Polypodiales > Pteridaceae > Adiantum > Adiantum capillus-veneris. The sequence continues at coordinate 169,329,156 of NC_140934.1, read as the reverse complement.
TACAACCATGCATAGAAGTTTCTAGGCAAAATACCAAATGGCGCCGCTCCCCTTATGCAATAGGCACTACATCAGACTCAACGGCTGAATATCTATCGAGCTCTACACAAAGAAGCTCCTCATATTTGTGGATTCCATGACGATCTTTTCCCATCGAGGACTAGCAGCCAAGTCCTCCTCCTGCAAGCCCAAACTTCCGAGAACTACATTCCAATCCCTTTAGCGATATCTTCCAAGACACCGAACTTGTTCGTGCCTTTTTCTGTCTTCAGCTTTGTCGTCTTCCCCCTTGGTCAAACACTCTGCAAACTCCCAAAAAGCATATCAACCAATGCTTTTTTTTTATCTGACTCTGGAAGTAAGACCTTGCTAAGCCTGAAACTGCTTTCCCCAAGTGTTACCTCCCACTCTTTCAACGTCATCAAAGCCTTCTGTCTCCCTAATCTCCTTTTCCACATACTGCTAACCCTCTTTCTCTTCTCCTTCCCAAAGATGAGAAGATGTTGCTTTCGCAGTTGATTGCCGCAATTTTCGCTCTGAGAACAATCGCCTGAGCTCTTATACCACTGTAATGGGCAACTCACCTTGACAAGGGGGTAGAAAACACTGCAACAACACGAAAACGGCAAACTTGAACAAAAAAGAGAACTTGACGTAGTAGAAGAGAAACAAGTGGTGGAATTTTAATCCTAGAAGCAGTAGCTTCTAAACTAGGAACCCCTCGTTGTATTCTTTGTTCCATGCTCTTTTCTTGGCACTTGTCCAAAAGCACCCCAAAAGGGACCTCTAGAACTTGCCAGTTATTTTTACACATGCTCAAAAGCACCAAAGTCAACTACCATCAAAAAGTGATGCACAAAAGCATTGGAAAAGTCAACTCTTTCATTATTGGTGCCCAAAAAGTTGTCCAACCTCCTGAACTGCCACGTCAGCCTGCGCGACTTGCGCCATGATCCACGCTGCCGCTTGGCGTAGGCAACTAGAGACCGTAATCATAATTCTAGGCACAACAGGCCACCAAAGTAACTCCTCTAGACCAAATCTGAACTAGATTAAAGCTGAAAAATAGGAAATGCCTCAAAATCATCTTCAGCAGTTGGCAACTTGCTCTTCTTCATGTTTTTGATGCTCGCGTTCTCTTTTACGCCATTACTGGATCTCATTAGTGTTTGTGACCCTCTTTGGACTTTGGGCCTCTTCTGCAGGTCAAGCCTGCTAGCGGCACTGTACTTTTCCTTCCCTTTCCTATATTGATAAAACCTCAGGAAAATTATACAGACTTTTCTAGGTAGCCAAAAAGCTTTTCTTTTTTCCTCTTTTGGCATCAATGTTCAAAGAAATTTCCCTAAAGGGGTCTGTTAAGCAGAGTCTTCTGCAAAGGATGTGTCTCGCTAACTGTAGCAGCAGCCACTAGGGTGCCTCTGGCTTTTCTAGGTAGCCAAAGAGCTTTTCTTTTTTTCCTCTTTTCGCATCAATGTTCAAAGAAATTTCCCTAAAGGGGTCTGTTAAGCAGAGTCTTCTGCAAAGGATTGTGTCTCGCTAACTGCAGCAGCAGCCACTAGGGTGCCTCTGGCATCAATGTTCAAAGAAATTTCCCTAAAGGGGTCTGTTAAGCAAAGTCTTCCGCAAAGGATTGTGTCTCGCTAACTGTAGCAGCAGGCACTATGGTGCCTCTGCCTCAGAGAGTCACACAAGCCTGGTTAATCAACAACTGCAGGGTAGATATAGCTGCTCCTAGAAATGTGCACAACAACTCATTCACATTTTTTGTACGTGTAAATTGTAACTTAAAATCAGCTGCATGAGATTCACATTCACAGTTGCCCAGAGATCACCCACACCAGAGGTACGTTGATCGATCGGGCTACTGAGCTAGGGAGATCCAGATGCCTGCGACTGGGGGGGTACCTCACAGCATCGACAGAGACTACAACAGAGGATACAGATCATCGGCAATATTCTACAGCAACTAATGTGTTACATCCTCGGACAGCGCCCGATGCCAGTCATCAGCGGACATTAATGTTCGTACACTGAGATTGGATTACCCACTATTTCACCGTCACACTTTATAGTGCTACACAGCTCTGAGTTGCTTAGTTTCATGACAATAGCCATTTAGTCTTTATCTTATTTCACTTCATTTTATTTTGTACCTTGACATTGTATCAGATTCATCAGGATTATACCAGTTTTTAAGAGACATTTTAAAATAACATTTCATTGCATTCCCGCAATGCACATGGCTCTAAACTAGTAAGTATAAGCATTCTAAACTGCACAGATTTCCATTGTTAAGCTAAACCGAACAATGTCATGTGCCATTCAGCGATCAAGTGCTTTATTTAAAAGGTAATTAAAGTGAACACTTTGCAATTCATCTGTTTGTGTTGAAAGCCCATCACAAAGCCGCTTCATCTCTGCACAGAACTCAATTTAAATCAATAGCTTTTAATCTCCACTTTTGTGCTGTATAATTCTATTTTACTTATGCCTAGCTTGAAACAAAATTGATGTTCAATGAACCATTGTTGAGAAAATTACATACATCATACGCATTGTTCTTGTAATGTTCTGGATTGCTTGCAAGTAATTTCCTGGAGATTTCCTCAAACCTGTCAACTGCAAAAAATAAGTCAGTCCTCTTCAAATGACACCTTGTACAGTCCATTTGATTTATTGTAGTGGCTCATTATTGCATGTGGTGAGTAGATTCAGCACTGGAAAACCCACAGACACATGAACAGAATGCTTGTGCACACCATTCAGTAACAGAAAAAGTTCTACAGCTAGATTGCATGTATTAAAACACGGCCGATGCCTAAAAACAAGCTTCGAAATTGTGGAGATTTTAATACTGCTTCGAATAATTCTGCAGTAACAAATCAATACAGACACAGATTCTCTCTTACAACAGCTCTTTCGGTGAGAAAGTGCCGAGGCATCCGAAGTAAGGTTCCATCAGCATCCTTTGTTTTCTGGAAATATGCCCGAGAATCGTTGACATCTTGCCTCTGTGTACCTTAAAGTTAGGGACTGAGCACCTTAAACTATAGGTCGAGCTGAAATTATACTTCAGATGCTTCTACTGAAGAAGGAAACATTTATTCAAATTATCATATACATTCTCATCTTGCAGAAGTGCTTTTTTGTCACCAGCCACACATCACAATTTAGGTGCCTACCATCTTGATCCATTGAAAAACAAAGGATGTATGGAAAAATAAAACTGGAGCACACAATGGTACGAGGACTTTGTAATGAGTCCTCTTTTCCTTAGAAGACTACCTAGTCCATGCAGATTTGGGAAGACAACCCAAAAGTTCAACAGTGTCTGAATGTATTCAGTTTTTCACACCTACTAATTAGGATGATCCCTGGATTGTACATTTAGACTCTTTATTTATCTGTTCTGTACTCACAAAGGCAATTCAAGTCCTGCTTTTCCTTAGAAGACTACCTACCCCATGCAGATTTTGAAAGACTTCAATAGTGTCTGACTAATTAGGATGATCCCTGGATAGTACATTTAGGACTCTTTATTTTATCTGTCCTGTACTCACAAAGGCAATTCACATCTGACAGATATTACGTGACTTTAGAGTCTAGACCTTGTAGGCCAATTTTGCATGTCGAAGTCATTCAGCATTACCTTTCTTTTGGCTCTTTTTCACTCTGCTCATCCTTTCCCTCTGCTCTGCTATTTACATTAAATACACTAGCTTATATTTGGTAGTCATTCTCAAATTGAAAATTTGAATATTCTACAAATAGTCCAACATCAAGAAGTTGACCCTGGCCTTTTCTGGATATTTGAGAGAATATGAGGATGACATTGATTTTCTTCTTTTACATGTTAACATTAAATACACTAGCTTATATTATTTGAATAGAGAATATTTACAGGATTGCATCCCAAAATAGCATATTAAGTTGACACAACGCAAGGTAATTACACAATATGCGACACAAATTTATAATTTATTGCACATAACAAAAACAGAACGGGGTGATCAATATGTCACACAAAAATGAACAAATTACATGGCTAATAATTAAATCTGATAAGAAAGAAAGCCCTTAGGTAGAGCACTGCGTAAAATAGCACCAAACGAAGGATATCACCATCTCGTGGATGCAAAATCAAGTTCACAGCTGCTTCCCACTCGCCTCTGAGCAAGGCAGCTCCAACACTAAAGGTAGCTACTGAGCCCGTTCCAAATCGCTGCAGTGTTATTTAGAGACTTATAACATTAACAAGGAAAACAAAAGTGTAAACAGAAACACTGACCTGCAGACCAAAATAATTAATAAATCCACTCTTCTCAAGAGAAACTGCAGCTTCCTCAATAATGTTATCGCTTTCTGCTGCAACACCGCTGAAAACATTTCAACTTTAAGGAAATTGGATAATAAAAAACCCAAAATTTGACAATTCTACTTACCTACAAAACCACCAACAAAATGAAAGTTTACCGTAATGTGATAGTGAACTGGTTTCCGGATAACACTCCAAGCACAAGAGCCTTCTCAACATAACTGACAAGGTCAAAGGCAAAGCACAATATCAGATGCTTTATAAATTCAAAGAAATGTGAATTAGGCCCGTACAGAACACAGCCATGTTAGAAAAGAATTTGACTGACTTGTCATTGATACTCTCAATCAAAAGACAAGCCTCGACTCTATTTACAGACATCTATGGCTACTCTAAAAAGTACCGTAGTTTCAGGTCTCAAACACGCTAGTTGAACTGAAAATAGCAACATTTCGTAGCAGGATGTCGAGCCAATGACAGTAAACGGAAAAGTGATGAAAAACAGAAAGTTTCAGCAAAATCCTACCTGTAATTGCCCACTTTGATTCCATACAATTTCTTGTTTAATGCAGATAGCCTTGAAGCTTGCTGCTTAAAAACAGTAACCTGAATTGCAATACAAGGCAGTTAAACAGTAAGAAACAGATGCTGTAGGGCAGAAAAACTGGTGTTGAGCTCTGTAGGACTAAACAGCAATTGCAGTTGCAAGTGTTTCTGTGAAGAGAGTGTCTTATAGGGGAACATTTATATAGACATTATATGGTTCCTCCATGTGTTTTTTGGTTTAAACATATATCATGAATATACAAAAACAGGAGGACTAAGTTGGTGGGGAAATTAAGTCTTATCTAGGCGATAATAACCAATCTTCACTGAACTCTCTAAAATGCGCAAGCAAACGTAATTCAAAGATTCATTTTCCCCTCAATGTGCGATAATAATCATCACCTTCTAAAGCTTTGGTTCTCCATTAGACTGTCAGTTTCTATTGCAGCAACTTGGATCAAAATACTTTGCATGTAAGCAGGTGATGCATGTGCAGAGTGTCAATACCAATGGTGTAGGACAAGATCACAAACCAATAGGCCATCCTGTCGTAATAGTACTCACCAAACACTATCCTTTTCAGTTGTTCCTTGCCCAATTGAGGAGGGTTGGCTTTTTCAAACTGCTCAGGCAGGTACATTGTCATCCAATGGTGAATGTGCAGTGCATTAATGCCACCAGATGGTGTAGGAGCACATCAGCCAACGGACCAATGGCCATGATCATGCTGATGTCATTGTTTTGACAAAGCCGCATACTCTCTCCTCTAGGTGAACTCTAATAATCTTGCACATATTGCACTATAAAAACAATAAATAAATACCACCAGGCACACTCATTCGGGGATAATACTTCTCTTAAAATAAATTCTAGTTTCCTCATGCAATTGTTTCTGTCTTTCCAACTGGTTATTTGCGAGTGGTGTGTGGCAGGACATATCTGATTCTCTCCCAGAAGTGTTGTGCCCACGTTTCTTGTGCCATAAACAAATTTCCTTGTTGAGAATCATGCTGAGACTTTGCTATATGAAAATCACTGCAAAAAAAGGGATTAGGATGAGGAAAGTCACTTTGATGCGGAAATTCACAGCCGTTGTCATGTTGGTGAACTAAGCCTGTCAAATGTACCCAGCAATTGACTTTTTTTAAACCTGTGGCCACTTGTTGTTCTTCCGCTTTAATAACATTTAGCGAACCAAATACAGGCATGCAGGGTTTGGCTTTGTCTCTAAGCTGTTCCTAGTCACTAGCCCCAGTTATGGAGCGTTGTTTAAAATGACGAGGTTTCTTTGAGAAAGAAAGTAGCATTGTTGTAGGCAGATTTCTTTTTTTTTTTTTTTGTGGAAAAATCAGGGCTGTATATTACTGAGTACAATATAATCCCCAGCGGATGCCAAAATAGCCTATCACGTGGAGTGTACAAGCTGAATGTAAGGGTGAGAGCCACTATAGTGACAACTCGACTAGAACAATCTCATGGTGTAGGCAGATACCTTTTGTGTTGTCACTGCACGTTTATCTTTTGTTCCAGCTATACCAAAAGATTTGGGCTGTATTATTAAAAATACAGACCGTCTGTAAGTGTTTCCGTTAAGAAGCAGTCACACAGACTTTCTCACTAGCAACAACAAGCTTTCAAAACATTGTCAGTCAGTATATATCAGATTACCTGCATACCAAGCATCTTCCCTATGACCATCAAAGCATCTTGTGTATCTTTGTTTTCCTTATAAAGGTGAAACCTGTGGACCCATACATAAGCTATAGTTTGGACTGAACAAAGCTCAACGCCACACATGAAGTAGGGTGAGGGCTAGTTTACTGCAAGTATTTTCCACGTTGTGAAGGCCAATTGTCATCAGCTCCTCTGCTGTCGAAACCTTGGTAGCCATCATCATGTTTCTGCCGTTTGCTTTTGTTTTTTCCACAAGAGCCCCTCATTCGCTTCCCGTTGTTCCGTCCAGTACTGCATTTCTCTTCCAAAATTCTCACACGAATACACTTGCTTTTGGAATCTGGCCCATCCACTGTGTCTGTGACCAAAAAGGAAAACCTGCTCTTGAAAAACTTGTGAACTTCCTGCATGATTACATAAGAAATGGCCTCAGACGAGAGTGAACATACAAGCAGCTTTGAGCAGATATTTTATTCAAACTTTCTATAGGCATCCATTAAGAAAACAAGAGAGCAATAATGAGAAAAAATGAATGAAATTCCCAACAAATGCCTTTGAGCAAGATCAGCTCGCTACACACTGCCTTGCCATCATACTCTCTTCTGCCGCCTCAACCTAGAAATGTTAGGTGCAACGGAAGTGAATGTTGAACTTTGCTCAAGATGAGTGCTCCGAACTGTGTTGAAGGTTCCTTTTACTTACGGAAGGGAGAGCCTTCCGTTCCTTTAGTGAGAGAGTGCAAATGATCACAAACAAAGTGAATGACACTGTGAATGAAGGTGTTGAGACTGAGAGTAGAGAGAGAAGAATACGACACAGAATGTTGTCAAACCCTCCTCCGAAGGCCCCACTCTCTATGGCGAGAGCGGTCTACTTATGATTGCACAAATCTCTACAATGCTTGGACTTGCCGACGATGTCAACGACGATGAGGACAACGACGAGACGGGCTGAAATCTGAGAATGCTAAGGGGGGCTGAAATCTGCGAATCTTTATCTACTGAATTCTGACTCTGTCAGTGACAATGTCGATGGACAACGATGCGACGACGACACGCTGAAAACGCAGATGCTGAAATCTGCGTTTTCCGGGCTGAATCTCCGAACTTTGATGGATCTGACCGTGCGGCGAGGATTTGCTGCGGGAAGGTGAGATCTGCGAGGTTCAGGGGTTCTACTGCGGGTACTGACTGCTGAAAACTGAAAACGCTGATGCTAACTGAGGTCTTGTCGCGAAGATCTACAAAACGTTGATGGTCTCAGGCTGATGCAAAAACGCTAGGGTAGAATGTCTTCATGTGGTGGAAAACTGCTAATGTTGGGGCTGATCTGATGTGGTTTTGTCGCCAAGTTGTTGCAATGCCAAAAACGCTGGCTAATCCGATGCAAAAAACGCTAGGTGTTGCAGTTTGCAAATGCTAGGTCTTTTGATGGGGTTCTACTGAGAAGTTGCCAGTTGAACCTTGGTTCCTGTTGCCCCTTCTGCCAGAAAGTGCTAGGGCTAGGTTTCTATATATACTTGCTTAGTGAATTTGCCCTACCTAGTTCCCAACAAAAGTCACTTAAAAATAATAAGTGAAAAATGTCAAAAATAGGGAAAATAGGTCTATGCACTGTAAAAATGCTCTTGGTGGGTTCTGATGGAAATCTGATGATCATGTTGTGTGCAACCTGAGGATATGCATCTAATCTAAGTGCCTGGACATGCACGGTCTGCGAACAGACTCACAAAAGTGCCAGATCACTTCCTATTCTAGACTGACTTGACTAAACTGAACCCTGGTCATGCTGTATCTTGTCCATAGACACATAGGGTTGGATGTGTCACGTGACAAGAACCAATCAAAGTAAATCCTATAAACTTCAAGAGAGATGTCTCTCGCATCATGGGCAAAGTGAAGTGCTTGTCCAAGCAAAAACCTGAAGTGAGGGAAAGGGTCAATTTCCATGGCATGAAACATCTGGGAGTTACGTTGGTGCCATATGGTCCACATAACCCAAAATTTGAACCAACTGAAGAAGATCTCAAACAAAGAGTGTGGCTGCTGGAGCCATAGTTACAAGGAATGGCCATTTTTAGGTCTCTGTTCCCCGTTCCAACATCCCATTCCGAATCCCTGTTCCGTGTTTCGAACGTGAATATCTATAACAGGGAACGGCAGTTCACGCCCGTTGCCATTCCGTTCCGCGTTCCGATTACCCGTTCCCGTTCCCCGTTCCGATTTCCTGTTCCGGATAACTATGGCTGGAGCACTCCAAAAATCTAGAACCGTCTGTGAAGATTCCAAAGGGAAAACAAAGGCGCAGCGAGGAGGACACTTGCCTGACGAAAGTCTTGGAGCAGCGGCAATCCCAAAGCAAATGCTTCACAGTCTCGTCTGCCACATGACATCGGACACAACGAGAGGAGGCAATGTGCCGCACATGCAGCAGAGTACCAACAAGTAGAGCGCCCACCATACAACGAGAGGAGCAATGCACCGCATATGCAACAAAGTACCAACAAATAGAGTACCCACCATACAACTCCATAAGAAAATGTGCTCTTTGAAAGGGAGATGATTTTTCCAAATACGAGACAGCATTTTTTGCCCCCACCATTGAGACTTGGAGAGTGACCACAGCTGATTTCCATGAGACACAATCCATGCATCAAATTGCAACAAAGCATAAATTGAGCCAGTCGATATTCAGTCCAACCTATTATGGGCAAGATTCCAATCCAAAAGCCGAGATTTCGCAAGCAATGGAGGCACTTAGGAAGATTGGCAAGCAACTACCTAATTTGCTCCCACAAATGGCGATAAAGAGGTCCCAGCTCATAAACCTGCTGAGTCATCCACCTTTATGTGAAAGAAAGTATGCTAGTCGAGGAGACCGTTGAACCACAGTGAGAAATAACGCTTTACTCCAATGAATGCTCTCCAACCGGAGGGAGTTACCTTGAGATGCCAAGACACATGCAAGGCAATAGCCTTCCAATCAACAACGAGGCACAAAATAACGGGACATCCCAGAATATGGCCTTCAAGCTGCCCAAAGATAACATCCCAATATGAGGGTGCCAGTGACCATAGGAAGGCATGACAATACCACCATATAAATGCAAAACCATAAGCGTCCAGGGGGTTATTGTTCCACCAAAACAGGCAGGAGCATGGCTTTTCCTAGCAAGAACATGTCCACGTAGATCCAAAATATTAAACCCTCCCAATCGCTTAGGTGTGAATAATTATCCATGGATAAAAACCGCAATGCTGTCTTATGGGTGGATGTGCGCCAGAAATGCTTCAGTATGTCAGACATAAGAGACCCAAGGCATCGTTGAGGCCAAGATAAAAGAGGTAAATCGAATTGTACATAGGCCATCATAATGCATTGGAAAATTCAGAGACGCACATGTAATGGCCACGTTGATAATTTCCAATAGCTTGGCTTTAATTGCAATCTTTGGAGCACCCAGTCTAACTTCTATGCTGCAGAGACATTCCAACCAATCGGATAGCCCAGATGATGTACTATGTCCTGAGGAGGAACAATCGCCTTTGGGTAGAGAAGATTGTGCTAATCAAATTCATTGAAAGGCATTGACTTGGATTTACGAAAGTTGATATGTAGTCCAGTTGCCAAACCAATCATGCAAGGCATGCCAATTTGTTGTCGATCTTCCTTATAGTTCCTGGGCATGATCAGAGGATAATCAGCATAGGCATGTCCGATAAATTGTTTCCTAGAGCGAAGTGAGGGCCTCAAGATGCAACAAGAAGGGGTGAGAAGCAATTACAAAGTAAAGCACTAAGCGGACACCCTTGTCTGACTGAACGTCCCAAAGCCAAGGGCTTGTGAGAGAACCACCCAACACACCTGCAGAAGTGCTCTAGACATACAAGAGAAAGACCACCCGCGAAACTTTCGGCCCAAATCCTAGCCTAGGCATTGTTTCTGCAATGCAATCCCAAAACGCAGTATCGAAACCCTTTTCAATGTCAACTTGCATGACCAATACATCTTGTTGAGTGTATTTCGCATATTCCATGCCAATCGTGGCATTCACCAGCAAATTGTTAGTATTGTGTCCACGTGGTATGAAACCATATTGGGATTGGTGAAGTCCTTGATGCAGATAATCTTTAATGCGATTGACTATCATTTTGGCCATTTGTCATGGAAACGGGCACCACGCACCAACAGAAAAGAACAACTGAACAACTTTAAGCACTTCAAATAAAAACTCAACTAAAAGAGATGCACGACACACAAGACGGGGAGCGGTGGAATTCCACCCCAAGAGAGCACTAGCCCCAAACGTTGGCACCCCTTTCGGTATTTCTTTATATTGCTTCTACTCAGTACAAGCCAGTACTCCACGGTTTGCACCTTCACTCGGAAGCGTGCCAGAGAATGAGCCCAAGGCACAAATTTGAAGGCCCTTGAAAAGCAATTACGTGAAAAGCTTCAGACTCAAAAGCATCTGGCCCCAAAAGCTTGCGTAAAAAGCTGCCAAAGCAAATTATGGAAATCCGTACAAGTGCCATAAGGCACTGTCAGCACGTTTTGCGAGATTGTCCATACAATTTGCCACATGAGCATGTCAGCGCGTTTTGCAAGCGTCCATACAGCTGCCAGGTTATCAGTAGTTTACGCAAATCTGTGTGTGTGTGTATGTGTGTGTGGATCCTGCTTTATTTAATCTCTTTAGGTCCCCAGGGCCCCATCAGACGGGGTCCCGTAATTTGATAGGAACTCTTCTTCAAAAATAGGCCACTCGGCAAGACTTTGCAAGTTGGTAAACTTCTTCCGTTGTTGCTTCTTCAATTAGGGTTTAGGCCCCTCGGCAGGATCTGTAGGTTGGCTCCGTTCTTTAGTGGCTTGATGTCATAGACATGGGCACACCAAGTCGAGAATCCAACACGACAGAATCTGTAGGTTGGCTCCGTTCTTTAGTGGTTTGATGTCACAGACATGGGCGCGCCAAGTCGAGAATCCAACACTACACACGAGAGAATCACTTTAAATACTTCAAAACTTAAAATCACAGTTCAATTTCGGCCGACACAACCCGATGTAGTTCTGTGCCCAGAGAGATTGGCCCCAAAGATTGATGCCCCTTTTGGCATTTCTTTTATATTAATCCTTTGAGCAAAGTATAACTCCCGAGGGGTCCTCTGCTCTCAAACTCTACATCCAGATGCTCTAAAGAGTAAGGCCCCTAAGGGTCCTTTTATTCTTACAAGGGATGCAAAAAGCAGAGCTCCAAAAGGAGTTAAACTCAAAAGCAATTGGTTCCTAAAGCAATGATCCCAAAAGCAATTTGTTCCAAAAGCTACTAGCTCCAAAAGTTGCCCGAAAACGAAACTTGCGCAATTTGTGAAAATCCGTACAGACTGCCACGTAATCGCCTGTCTTCAACGCAAATCGCGGAGAGCCGTATTGTCTGCCACATCAACTGCCGTACGGTTTCTGCCACGTCATCAATCTGTCCGCGCGTGTGTCAGGGTAGCATTGCTACATCACGTAACATACCCCCCCTCTTGAAAGAATTGTTATCGTCCTCGATTACGCCTGCAAAATCAGATAAGTACCGACGCACTAGACGACACAAATCCAACACTTGTACATAGACGACAGTCCCATCAGATCACATTCAGAACACATCACATAGAATCTAGGACTGTGGTTCTTGGCGACGTATTTAGCAATCGCATCTAGATCCGCACCGGACCTCACTAATGTCGATTTAACTAATCCCATATCACGATCACGTCCATGGATTCGGTTCTGATCTAGAACCATGATTCCTGGCAAGAACTGCAAGTATTCTGCCAAATCCATGAACGCCATCTCTTGGGTTCCTTATGCCTTATGCCTTGTAAGACAGAGCGATGACAGAGCGCGCCTGATGCGCAATGGAGTAAGGGTGGGAGTGACTGATAAGTCTGGGGTCGAGGCACGAAGCTTCTTTCATGATAAAATTTGCAGTAAACTTTGGAAGCGTCGCCTTGCTCTGTCTGCTCTTTGGTAGGACTAGTATGCTTTCAGAAGAGCATACGCTTGGAGCTTTGATACCATTGTCACGGGAACGGGCACCACGTGCCAACAAAAAGAAGATGCTGAACAACTTGAAGCACTTCAAATAACAAGTGAAGTGAAATAGATGCGCCACACTGCACACATCCACCACTTGCATAAAGACACCAGTCATTGAACAATCAAATCACTATCCCCGTTGAGATCTCAGATACAAATCATGATCATTGTAAATTATTTAGCAATCACATCCAGCCAAGCTAGTCTGTTCATGGATGTCTTGATCTACGAAATCTCGTTACTATCAAATTCACATCCTTTTCTCACATTTCATGCAGACATGCCAATGACCATCCCCACAAAACAATACATTCACAAAGCATGTATCCCACAAATCAATCACGTAGTTCACATTGAACACTCAGATGCAAACACCTAATCTAGTCATCATTGTTCATGCTTGTGTCTTTTTTGTTATTTATGTTGTAGTAAGAATGTGTGAATCTTTCTTTTAATTATGTGAGTTGTGGCAGCCTTCCGGTTTTGTAACATAACCAAACAAAAGGAGAAAAGATGAGGCACAAAAATAAATCGATGCATATCAGACTAAGCGCTCCCGCGCTCCCAGAAATTCTCTTCACACTTCCCTTATACCTGACCTGATGCATATCAGACTAAGGGCTACCAGAAAATCTCTTCAGACTTCCACTCTACCTGACCTTATCTTCAACTAGATGCCAAAATTTTTCCAAAAAAAATATTGCAAGCCCAAAATTTGAGAGCCATCAAAACCAGTGAATGAAGACTTACCGTTCGATGCATTTTATCGGAATCTGGACTTAGGACGATAGGATCACAATCCTCTTTCTTTCCTTCCACATAGTTAGTCAAAAGGCTCCTTAATAGATCAATGTCACTCTCTCCTGTTAATAATCTAAAAGCATCAAGATGTTTCTCCAGATTAGGAGATTCTTTTTCTTGGTCATCCTCCAATGCTTCGCTTTCACCTTCTATAATCTGTACAAGAAAGTGTTGTCAGGTGCAAGAGCCTCAGAAGCAAGAGAACAAAGCACTTAGCTCGTGCAATGAAAATCACCTCTTCGGAAGGGTTCAAGCAAGTTAAGCGTACAACATTTCCCTCGCAATCAACTTCATTAACTATGAAATCGGTATATCTGCCACAATAAACACCAAAAAAAAGAAAAAATCAGCACTATCTAAACAAAACCCACATATATGTGATACTCCATTTGTCAAATCACAGTTGAAAAGTGCATAGCCCCTTGCTCTATCCTTTTTTGTTGTTATATAGGAACCGAATTTTCAGATGAAAATTTCTCAGAGAAAATATGAGAGTGAGTGGTAAGTTAGGCTTACAAAGGAATCAATACCACTACTAACAAAATACTCAGAGGCTTATTAAGCGTCAGCATTGTTACTGCCTGCAACTCCATCGTTTTCCCTACTTCTCTTTACACACTTAGAGAAAACATAGCTATCCTGATACCTTTGCTTGGGTACTAATCGCTTAGAAATGAATCAGTGACTAAATGCTTGGGAGCCAAATTGATTGTGATCATTCACAACACAAGTACAGCCACTCCAATTAAACATTTTAACGAAGTGAAAAAAAATGAACAAAGAACGTGGTACCAATGGTCCCAGCTGATATTAGCGACTGCCTATTTGATGCGGAAAAACTACTTGTGTGTGACACAAGCGCTGCGGAATAAGGTTTTGACGGAGTGCCACTCCGCCTTTTCCGAACCATCGAGGCATAGGAACCACCTTGATAGGTGTGGAACAGTTTTTCTATTGGCCGAGACTCAAAAAGGACGTGGACAAGTTAGTTCGCAGTTTGACTCGAAGGATGGCTCACTTGTCTGTCAAAATCGACGATGCAAAAGCGTAGAGACCAAGAGAGGGGGGTGGGGGGGGGGAGACAGAAATGAAATGTTATATTAACGTCTTCAAAAGACCAAAGTGACCTATGAGACCAGAAAGTTACAATGTGGTGGATCTAATACAAAGTCAGAGTAACAAGATGACAAAATGACAAAAAGTATAAAATACTATGGAATCCTAGACTGCTGGGTGTGGACTAAGCAGCTAAAACAGCTAGCTGGGATAGCTAGATTACAGGAGATCCAGCATCGGTCGCTGGCGGATCTCATCAATCTCCTCCATGGTCAATAGTCTGACCGGGCATCGTGCGTGTCGAGCCAAAGTGACCCGGATCCTCTAATGCAGCCTCTGTCGATGTTGTATAGTCCTCCGCAGTCGTGGGCGTTTGGATCTCCCCAGCTCAGTCGCTCGGTCGATCAGTATGCCTCTCGTGTAAAGCGACAAGCTCTGCTGTGGTAGTAACTCCTCCAGGTGTCCAGTGGCAGCTCTAAAGAAGTCTGTGATCTGTCTATGAGACTGGCTAGTCTTTCCTCTCATCAAGCTCTCTCTGTGTCTGCGTAGCTCGAGCAAAAACAAACCCAGGCATCTTTGATCCTCGTACCGCATGACTCTAGAGAATGGTCCAAAGCCCTCTCTGAACAAGCAATGGAAGCCGCCTCGTATCTCTTAGAAGACAGGGCAGTGACATGTGTAGTGCAACTCTGTCTCAGGCTCAATGTCACACAAAGGGCATGTCCTGGCCTCTGCTGGTACTCCTCTGTATCTCCCAGTCTCGATCCGCAGCCGGTGTGAAGATGTGCGTATCTGGCCAATAGCACATCGTATCCCATGAGACAGGTGAGTGTCCATGTATCTAGGCCTCGTCACAAGAACATCCTCCGTAAGCTGGAGGAGATTCTCTCTGTAGAAAGCCATCTTCGTGCCTAGCTCCTGTACTGGCTGTATCCATGTCCTCTTGGTGTCTAGCTGAGTCAAGTCCTGGCGAATGAGCCTAGTGATCTCGGACTGTGTAAGAGTCAGAGAGGGTGCATCCAGTGAGTACTGGGAAGGAGGCAATCTGTCTATGCTGAACCCATGCGCCTGAAACCATGATGTCATCTCCCCATACCAGCATGTTGTATCTCCCTGCATGGCTAACTGTCGAGAGGACTCAAGTGCAAGGCGTGCATATCTATCTCTGGGAAGTTCCCACATGCGGTGTATGAAGGAGACTTGGAACTGTAATGGATCCATGCGTCTTGATGTGGGTGCTTTTGAGGATAGCTTTACTGGAAGAGACATCATCTTTTACTCTGAGACACACCAGGCCCCTAGGCAATCCATGCCTCACATCAGTGGATAGAGTTGGGAGACAGCTTACAGACAGGAGACACGCTTAGAGCACAGATGACGGGGCTCGAGGGGAGTGGCAGTGTTATTTAGAGAGGATTTGCAGCCATTGATACATATAGCCCGCAAGGATATATGTATCAATGGATCCATGCGTCTTGATGTGGGTGCTTTTGAGGATAGCTTTACTAGAAGAGACATCATCTTTTACTCTGAGACACACCAAGACCCTGGGCAATCCATGCCTCACATTAGTGGATATAGATGGGAGACAGCTTACAGACAGGAGACATGCTCAAAGCACAAAGGACGAGGCTCAGAGGGAGTGGCAGTGTTATTTAGAGAGGATTTGCAGCCATTGATACATATAGCCCGCAGGGATGAGCAGGCTAGGTACATGTGGGTGAGATTGAAAGCAGAGACAGGCAGATATCACTACATTGCTATTTGCTACTTTCCCCCGAGTACGTTGGTCTATGCATCACCTAGAGAACAGTCCCCCTTTTCTATTTGGATGATGACATATGGGAGTTCTCTAGAGATGGTGACATTATCATTCTAGGGGACTTCAATGCTAGGACTGCCCATCACCAGACAGTGTTTTATGATACTTCAGAGGAGATGCTGAGAGAGCTAGATGTTGTAGAGCCAGACTATCACACGCTGCGAAATATACTAAGTATGGGCAACACCTGATAGACATGGGCACCGCACATGGATTGGCCATCTTGAATGGCCTACAGAGGTTTCCTGCTTCGGGAGGCTTCACATGCTACCCACACAGACATGAAGCCAGCACAGTGGACTATGTCATGGCACAACCGAGCCTCATCTCTAGTATCCAGGACCTCACGGTTGGACCCAGACCTGTTGGTGTGGCAGTGGATCATGCTCTTGTATCGCTGACCATTTCTTTTCAGTTTAGTGCAGCACACAGGCTACGGGCAGCAGCCCCTACTCGCTACACCTTCACGCGGGAGACGGACTCTGTATACATAGATGGGATCTACAGACGCCTGTGCACAACGCCTGTGCACAGAGGAGCCAGGGCGACCTCAGGAGGAGCTTACTACTATACTGACCCAGACACTACATGATGCAGCAGCAAAGGCATACCCACATACACAGCCTGAGCAGAGACGCCGTTCGGGGAGCATGCCCCAGAACAGTTGGTATGATGAGGAATGCCAGGACACTAGAGCTAGACTTCAAAGGGAGGTGCTTTTGGGGGACATCACTCATAGGCAGTCACAGATTGACTTCCGACGCCTAGTGCGGCAAAAGAAGAGGGAATTTTTGGCTTGCCTAGAGCAAGATCTATACCAGCTATTCTTGAGTTAGGACTCACGTGAGGCGTGGAGGCTCTTTCATGAGCACTCCCCCCCCCCCGCCATCACTTCTACAGAGGCTTGGGGCCAGTATGCATCATCTTTGTACACAGTTCCTGAGCAGCCCCTTCTTCCCGACCCCCCCCCCGAAGAGAGAGAGAGAGAGTCTTGAACCAACCAACCTTGGCAATAAAGAAACTGATATTATACAATGGGGGCAATGGGTCACATATATACCCACTGTCACGAGGACGTGACAACTGCTAACCTTAGTTGTTGGTTTCTTTCCCTTGATTTTTGTTTAATTTTTGGGTACCTCTTTTTGAAGTTGCAAATGGCCAAACATTGTATGGCCAATGTGAAACAGCCGATGGCCGAGAGTTTTACGCGTAAACATGAAGGCGTTGCCGCCACGAGTTGGTTGGACCGACCGGCACTGGAACCGAGCAAAAAAAAGTATGTCTAGGCTCTATTCAAAGTCATATAGGCCCGACGCGACACTTATAAGTTGGTGGGTACTAGGAAATTAACTCAAAGAGGCAAAGGGACACATGGCGGCTCCAGGTGTCACGTGACACATCCAACCCCATGTGTCCATGGACAAGCTACAACATGATTAGGGTTCAGTTAAGTCCGTCCAGATTTAGGAGTGTTCTGGCACTTATGTGAGTCTGTTCGCAAACCGTGCATGCCCAGGCACTTAGAGTAGATGCATATCCTCTGGTTGCACATAGCATGATCATAAGCATTTCCCATCAGAATCCTTCAAGGGAATTTTCCAATGCATTTAGCCTATTTTTGACATTTTCCACTTATTATTTTTAAGTGACTTTTGTTGCAAAGTAGGTAGGGCAAATTGAGTAAGTTTGTATAAATAGAAACCTAGCGCTAGCACTTTCTGGCAGAAGAGGCAACAGGAGCACTCGCTTAACAGGCAACTCTTAGCAGAACCCCAAGCCCTAACATTTTTGCTCCACAGCAACCACCTAGCGTTTTGGACCAGATCAGCCAGCGTTTTTGCTCTTACAGACCCCTGGCGAAAGAAGACTCAACAAGAGACCTAGCGTTTTGCAGTTGCAGACCATCCGGCGACAGCAGAGCCATTTTCAGCCCTAGAGTTTTTGATTTGCAAATCAGCCCCAGCGTTTTGCAGATTTACCCCGACGGAACATCAAGAACCATCAGTGTTTTCAGTTTTCAGCCCTTAGACACCGCAGATCAAGTCCCGAACCTCGCAGATCTCACCTTCCCGCAGCAGTTCCTCGCCGCACGGTCAGTTTCCGCAAGGCTTACAGTTTCAGCCCGAAAAACGCAGATTTCAACATATGCGTTTTCAGCGCGTCCTCGTCGCATCGTCGCCATGGACATCGTCGCCATCGACATCGAGTTAGAATTCAGTAGATAAAGATTTGCAGATTTCAGCCCTTAACATTCTCAGATTTCAGCCGTCTCGTCGTCGACATCGTCGGCAAGTCCAAGCATTGTAGAGATTTGTGCAATCATAAGTAGATCGCTCTCGCCATAGAAAGTGGGGCCTTCGGAGGAGGGTTTTACAACGTCTCTGGTGTCGTATTCTCTTCTCTCTCTATCTCTCAGTCTCATACACTTGCACGCACAGTGTCTATTCACTTTGTTAGTGATCATTGCACTCTCTCATTAAAAACGGAAGGCTCTACCTTCCATAAGATCAAAAAGGAACCTTGAGCACAGTTCGGAGCACTCATCTTAAGCAAAGTTCAAACATTCATTCCGCTGCACCTTACATTGGTATCAGAGCTTTGGCAATGTTCTATATATCACTCAAGGAAAGAACCACAATAATCACAAGAAAAAAAAAATTGCTTGTTGAGGTCGCACGAACCCAAGTTCGCTTGGGCGTGTCAATTCCTAATCGTGTTTTTGAAGAGTGACAGAAAACCCAAGAAAGAAGGGCCTGTCCAGCCTCCCCTTGTGCCTCTTTTTACTCATTGAGAGCGGACCGTGCACTTAGCGGCCAGCCAATCGACGTGAGGTGGGAAAAAGCAACCTTGGTGTGAGCGCAAGGCCGCCAAGAGGTGCGCCCGCGGAAAAGAGCAGAACTCGGGTGAAGAGAAGATCCTTCTCGAACACAGATTGCAAGCGAAAGAAGAACCTCAAGACCCTCAAGAACTCAAGAACCCAAGACCCCAAGAACCGCAAGAACCCAAGACCACAAGAACCCATGACTTCAGTGGATGGTCATCACTCGAAGCGCAATGGATACTTCACTTAGAGGTGATGAGCATGAGAGAGGCGAAGAATAATTTTTCCCACCAGGAGGTTTTTCCGACCCTCCCTCTTCCCATCTACGCCAAGGATTGCACTAACTCCTATGGAGGAGTTGAAGCAGTTGTTTATGGAAAGAAAATTAGAACACGAAGAAAGAGAAGCAGAAAAAAGGCCTACAAAGAAGAAATGGCAGCCATAGATCGTGACTACGAAGAAAGCATGGCAGCCATAGAGCGTAAGTACGACTTGGAAGACAAAGAAAAACAAGCCAAATTGGATCGCGAGAACAAAGAAAGTCAAGCCAAATCTGATCGCGAGAACAACGAAAGACAAGCAAAATATGACCGCGAGAACAAAGCAAGACAAGAGAAGGGCAACCAACACATGAAAGAGTTGTGGCGACTTTTTTCCAATTTGCAGGTGCAGTTTGCACAGAATCAAGAAAGGGAGACTCCCTTAGTCTCTTCTTCTCCCAAGCATGACACACAGGATTTGCACGATGATAAGCATGATGGTTTGAATGATAATGACAAGCATGAAGACGTAATGACAATCACAAGCATGATGGTTTGCATGATGATCAAGATGTGATTTCTCACAAGCATGATGATTTGCATGAAGATGATGTGATTGTTCACAAGGATGATGGTTTAAGTAATGCTTTTTCTAGCGAAGCTAACCTCGTTGCAGATTCAATAACTCATGAAGAATCGATCTTGGCTCTCGAGTCGAGGTCCACAGAACCCCCACAGAAAGATTCGATCAAACATGAAGAACCGATCTTGGCTCTCGAGCCTAAGTCCAAAGAACCCTTACAGAAAGTACTATGTGTTCGAGTGATTTGTCAGCAGGCATGTCACGTGACACATACAACCCTCTGTGTCCGTGGACAAGTTACAGCACGACAAGGGTTCAGTCAGTCCAGTCAGTCTAGATTTAGAAGTGTTCTGGCACTTTTCTGAGTCTGTTTGCAGACCGTGCATAACCAGTCACTTACTGTAGATGCATATCCTCTGGTTGCACACAGCATTCCCATCAGAATCCTTCAAGGGAATTTTCCAGTGCATTTAGCCTATTTTCCCTGTTTTTGACATTTTTCACTTATTGTTTTTAAGTGACTTCTGTTGGAAAGTAGGTAGGGCAAATTGAGTAAGTTTGTATATAAGCAAACCTAGACTAGCACTAGTTGCCACAAGAGGCAGCAGGAGCACTCGCTCAACAGGCAACTTCCCAGCAGAACCCCAAGCCCTAGCGTTTTTGCTTCACAAGCCTAAAGCTAGCGTTTTGAATCAAATCAGCCTTGACGTGTTGGTGCACAGCAGATCAGCCCCGGCGCCATCGCTATACAGCAGATCAGCCTAGCGTTTTGCTTTTGTAGAACAACCGGCGACAGATTTGCAAATTTTCAGCCCTAGCATTTTTGCATCTGCATCACACCCTAGCGTTTTACAGATTCTGCGCGACGGAACTTCAAGAAGCATCAACGTTTTCAGTTTTCAGCCCTTAGACATCGCAAATCAAGTCCCGAACCTCGCAGATCTCACCTTCCCGCAGCAATTCCTCGCCGCACAGTCAATTTCCGCAAGGTTACAGTTTCAGCCCGGAAAACGCAGATATCAGCATCTGCGCTTTCAGTGCGTCGTCGTAGCGTCGTCATTGACATCGTCATTGACATAGAGTCAGAATTCAGCATATACAAGATTTGCAGATTTCAGACCTTGGCGTTTTCAGATTTCAGCCCGTCTCGTCGTCGTCCTCGTCGTCATCGGCAAGTCCAAGCATTGTAGAGATTTGTGCAATCATAAGTAGACCACTCTCGCCATAGAGAGTGGGGCCTTCGGAGGAGGGTTCTACAACATCTCTGGTGTCGTATTCTCTTCTCTCTCTATCTCTCAGTCTCATACACTTTCACGCACAGTGTCCGTTCACTTTGTTTATGATCATAGCACTCTCTCATTAAGAACGGAAGACTCTCCCTTCCATAAGAACAAAAAGGAACCTTGAGCACAGTTCGGAGCACTCATCTTGAGCAAAGTTCAAACATTCATTCCGCTACACCTTACATTGGTATCAGAGCTTTGGCAGTGTTCTGTATCACTCAAGGAAAGAACCACAAGAACCACAGAATTTTTTTTGCTTGTTGCGGTCGCACGTAACCCAAGACCTCTTGGGCGTGTCGATTCCTAATCGTGTTTTTGAAGAGTGACAGGAAACCCAAGAAAGAAGGGCTTGTCCAGCCTCCCCTTGTGCCTCTTTTCACTCATTGCGAGCGGACTGTGCGCTTAGCGGCCGGCCAATCAACGTGAGGTGGGAAAAAGCAACCTTCGTGTGAGCGCAAGCCCGCCAAGGGGAGCGCCCGCAGGGAAGAGTATAGCTCGGGTGAAGAGAAGATCCTTCTCGAACACAGATTGCAAGCGAAAGAAAACCCTCAAGAACCGCAAGAACCTCAAGAACTCAAGAACCTCAAGAACCAAGACTCCCAAGAACACAAGTTCCTCGTGAACTCAAGAACCCAAGTTCCTCATGAACTTAAGAACCCAAGACCACAAGAACCCACGGCTTCAGTGGATGGTCATCACTCGAAGCGGAATGGATACTTCGCTTGGAGGTGATGAGCATGAGAGAGGCGAAGAAGAATTTTCCACACCAGGAGGTTTTTCCGACCCTCCCCCTTCCCCATCTACGTCAAGGATTGCACTAACTCCTATGGAGGCCTTGAACCAGATGTTTATGAAAAGGAAGTTAGAACACGAAGCAAGAAATGCAGAAAGAATGGAAGAAATGATTCGCAGACACGCAAAAAGAAAAGCAAAAAGAGACGCAGAAAGAGAAGGAAAAAGAAAGGCAGCCAAAGCAAGACAAGAACAGAGCAACCGACACAGGAAAGAGTTCTGGCGACTCTTTTCTCAAGTTTAGGCACAGATGAAAGAGATTTGGGAAAGGAGACTCTCTCAGTCTCTTCTTCTCCCAAGTATGACACACAAGATTTGCATGATTATGAGAAGCATGATGAATTGGATGATAATGATGAGCATGATGATTTGATTGACAATGATAAGCATGATGAGTTGGATGTTAATGATGAGCATGATGATTTACATGATCAAGATGTCATTTCTCACAAGCATGATGATTTGCATGATCAAGATGTGATTTCTCGCAAGCATGATGATTTGCACAAAGATCACGTGATTGTTCACAAGGATGATGAGTTAGTTGATGCTTTTTCTAGCGAAGCTAACCTCGTTGCAGATTCGATCAATCACGAAGGATCGATCTTGGCTCTCGAGCCTAGGTCCAAAGAACCCCTTCAGGAAGAACCGATCTTGGCTCTCGAGTCTCGGTCCAAAGAACCCTCACAGGAAGTATTATGTGTTCGCATGACTCATACGCACGCATTGTACGAGTGTTTCATTCATGATCGTTTCCTGTAGTTTAGTCAGCATCTTTATGTGATCCCTTTTCCTACGCATGACATATTGTACGTTGAGCACGTTTTTCTCATGAATGAGCACGAATGTATGCGGATTGTTCATGAAAAGCTGAAAAGTATGCATTCAAAGAAGTCACATTCCATGTCTCTTCCTTGGCACGACACATTTGTAGAAAGAGCACCTGAAAGTAAGCACCAAGCATGGGCATTTCCGTTGTGAATTGCCACAGTTCATTGCTCTAGACCAAAAGAGAAAGATTCGATCTCATTGTTTGCGTGTGTGTGGTTAACGGTTTGGCACTCTGTCTCTTTGTTCATCTACATTGCATGCACAGTCTTTCAGGAAGACAAGATTTTTTCCACTCACTTTACATGGAATAGGTATGTTCATGGTTTTGTGTTGGAAGTGGTTTCACGAATTTTCAGCCATGGAGATTCTTAACGAAAAAAGAAGCACGACTCTTGACGAAGTTGAAGCATTGAAGGAGCCACAGAAGACTGTCGCTTTCAGCACGGCCCAAAGAGACAAGCGTTGCAGACCTTTATGAAGTTCAAGTACCGCATG
Source organism: Adiantum capillus-veneris (assembly GCF_014529385.1). Taxonomy (NCBI): domain Eukaryota; kingdom Viridiplantae; phylum Streptophyta; class Polypodiopsida; order Polypodiales; family Pteridaceae; genus Adiantum; species Adiantum capillus-veneris. The sequence continues at coordinate 169,305,784 of NC_140934.1, read as the reverse complement.
ACCCACACATCAGAGTGGGCCGGCGAAGAGTCCCTTCCATGATTCCGAATGCTATTGGTGATCTCCCTCGACGCCATACAGTTCGGTAACAGTACCTCACTTTCAAAAGGAGGGGATGTCACGTGACACATCCAACCCAATGTGTCCGTGGACAAGTTACAGCACGACAAGGGTTCAGTCAGTCCAGTCAGTCTAGATTTAGAAGTGTTTTGGCACTTTTGTGAGTCTGTTTGCCGACCGTGCATGACCAATCACTTAGTGTAGATGCATATCCTCTGGTTGCACACAACATGATCATAAGCATTCCCATTGGAATCGATCAGAATCCTTCAGCAGAATTTTCCAGTGCATTTAGCCTATTTTTCCTATTTTTGACATTTTTCACTTATTATTTTTAAGTGACTTTTGTTTGAAAGTAGGTAGGGCAAATTGAGTAAGTTTGTATATAAGCAAACCTAAACTAGCACTAGTTGGCATAAGAGGCAGCAGGAGCACTCGCTCAACAGGTAACTTCTCAGCAGAACCCCAAGCCCTAGCGTTTTTGCTTCACAAGCCTAAAGCTAGCGTTTTGGATCAGATCAGCCCTCGCGTGTTGGTGCACAGCAGATCAGCCCCAGCGCCATCGCTACACAGCAGATCAGCCTAGCGGTTTGCATTTGCAGAACAACCGGCGACAGATTTACAGATTTTCAGCCCTAGCATTTTTGCATTTGCATCACATCCTAGCATTTTGTAGATTCTCCGCAACGGAATTTCAAGAAGCATCAGCGTTTTCAGTTTTCAGCCCTTAGACATCTCAGATCAAGTCCCAAACCTCGCACATCTCAACTTCCCGCAGCAGTTACTCGCCGCACGGTCAATTTCTGCAAGGTTACAGTTTCAGCCCGGAAGACGCAGATTTCACCATCTGCGTTTTCAGTGCGTCGTCGTCGTCGTAGCGTGGTCGGCGACATCGTCGTCGACATCGTCATCGACATAGAGTTAGAATTCAGCAGATAAAGATTTGCAGATTTCAGGCCTTAGCTTTTTCAAATTTCAGCCCATTTCGTCGTCGTCTTCATCATCGTTGACATCGTCAGCAAGTCCAAGCATTGTAGAGATTTGTGCAATCATAAGTAGACCGCTCTCGCCATAGAGAGTGGGGCCTTCGAAGGAGGGTTTTACGTCTTTGGTGTCGTATTCTCTTCTCTCTCTATCTCTCAGTCTCATACACTTTCACGCACAGTGTCCGTTCACTTTGTTTATGATCATAGCACTCTCTCATTAAGAACGGAAGGCTCTCCCTTCCATAAGAACAAAAAGGAACCTTGAGCACAGTTCGGAGCACTCATCTTGACCAAAGTTCAAACATTCATTCCGCTGCACCTTACAACGCATTGTACTAGTGTTTCATTCGTGATCGTTCCCTGTATTTTAGTCAGTGTCTTTATGTGATCCCTTTTCCTAGGCATGACATATTGTACGTTGAGCACGTTTCACTCATGAATGAGCATGAATGAATGCGGATTATTCATGAAAAGCTAGAAAGTATGCATTCAAGGAAGTCAAATTCCATGTCTCTTCCTTGGCATGACACATTCGCAGAACGAGCACATGAAACTATGAGGACCAAGCATGGGCATTTCCGTTGTGAATTGCCACAATTGAATGATTTAGATCAGCACGACAAGATTCGATCTCATTGTTTGTGTGTGTATGGTGAACGGTTTGGCACTCCGTCTCTATGTTCATCTACATTGCATGCACAGTCTTTAGAGAGGACAAGAGTTTTTCCACTCACTTTACATGGAATAGATATGTTCATGGTTTTGTGTTGCAAATGGTTTCAGGAATTTTCAGCCATGGAGATTCTTGAAGAAGAAAGAAGCATGACTCTCGACGAAGTTGAAGCATTGAAGGAACCCCAAAAGACTGAGTCGCTTTTGGCGCGGCCCGAAGAAGCAAGCTTTGCAGACCTTTATGAAGTTCAAGTACCGCATGACCCACGCATCAGAGTGGGACGGCGAAGAGTCCTTTCCAAGATTCCAGACCCTGTTGGCGATCTCCCTCGACGCCATACAGTTCGGTACCAGTATCTCACTTTGAAAAGGAGGGAATGTCACGTGACACATCCAACCCTATGTGTTTGTGGACAAGCTACAGCATGATCAGGATTCAGTTCAGTCAATCCAGTCAGTCCAGATTTAGGAGTGTTCTAGCACTTTTGTGAGTCTGTTCGCAGACCGTGCATGCCCAGGTAGTTAATGTAGATGCATATCCTCTGGTTGCACACAGCATGATCATAAGCATTCCCATCAGAATCCTTCAGGGGAATTTGCCAATGCATTTAGCCTATTTTCCCTATTTTTGACATTTTTCACTTATTAATTTTAAGTGACTTTTGTTGGAAAGTAGGTAGGGCAAATTGAGTAAGTTTGTATAATAGAAACCTAGCGCTAGCAGTTTCTGGCAGAAGAGGCAGCAGGAGCACTCGCTCAACAGGCAACTTCTCAGCAGAACCCCAAGCCCTAGCGTTTTTGCTCCACAACAACCACCTAGCGTTTTTGGACCAGATCTGCCAGCATTTTTGCTCTTGCAGATCCCTGGCGACAGAAGACTCAACAAGAGACCTAACGTTTTGCAGTTGCAGGCCATCCGGCGACAGCAGAGCCATTTTCAGCCCTAGCGTTTTTTATTTGCAGATCAGCCTCAGTGTTTTGCAGATTTACTGCAACGGAACATCAAGAACCATCAGCGTTTTCAGTTTTCAGCCCTTAGACACCACAGATCAAATCCCGAACCTCGCAGATCTCACCTTCCCACAGCAGTTCCTCGCCGCACGGTCAGTTTCTGCAAAGTTTACAGTTTCAGCCTGGAAAACGCAGATTTCAGCATCTGCGTTTTCAGTGCGTTGTCGTTGCATCATTGCCGACATAGAGTCAGAATTCAGCAAATAAAGATTTGCAAATTTACGCCCTTAGCATTCTCAGATTTCAGCCATCTCGTCGTCGTCGACATCGTCGGCAAGTCCAAGCATTGTAGAGATTTGTGCAATCATAAGTAGACCGCTCTCGCCATAGAGAGTGGGGCCTTCGGAGGAGGGTTTTACGTCTCTGGTGTCGTATTCTCTTCTCTCTCTATCTCTCAGTCTCATACACTTGCACGCAGAGTGTCCATTCACTTTGTTAGTGATCATTGCACTCTTTCATTAAGAACGGAAGGCTCTACCTTCCATAAGAACAAAAAGGAACCTTGAGCACAGTTCAGAGCACTCATCTTGAGCAAAGTTCAAACATTCATTCCGCTGCACCTTACACCAGGTCAGTTCGCCAAGTCCAACAGTAAGAAGGGGGCGCCCATTTCAAGAGAGGAGGCTGATTTTCAAGCCGGACAACTAAGGTCCTGTTAGATCAGTTAGCACTCTAGATGGACAAGTTGGCTAAGGTTAGCCAAGGTGGGGTCACCAAGAGAAAATCATCCGATAACTCGGCTACATTGCATTTTTGGATGTGATCCCAGTGCTAGTGGAAGTGCCATGGAAGCATCTCCTAAAATTTAGGAAACTGCTATTTTGGGCCATGAATATGTTCTTGTCATTAGCTCCACAATGACAAGGGAAACATTTTATCGCTTTGCTGCAAAGTCAACTGATGCACCAATTGAGATAATTTTAGGTTGAAATCCAAAAGCGAGGAAAATTGCACGTGTGAGTGTGCCAAGTGGCACTTTCTGTGTCACTTGCCAAGTCTAGAGAAAGAGGGGCGCTCGATTTCTACTATAGGAAGCCTCATTTGCTGTTTTGCCACAGGTTAAGAGCTATTGAGTGTTGGCTTCCCCTCTAGGTACAATGAAGTGCAAGAACTGATGACTTGCACAGCTCTCACTGCTCTCTCTCCCCCCTCCATGCAATTATGTGATGCCCCACAAGAGGGCTTTTCATTTTACCTATGTACAGTTGTGTGGTCATATGCTTTTGTGCCAAGGCAAGAGCCTCTTTGAGCAGGAGTAGGAGTAGCTAACTGCAACTGCAAAAGCAAGCACCGGTGAGTGTAATAACCTCCCCGTACAGGTGCATTTTCAGCACTGATTATGTGCTGTCTTTAGACTGTTTTTCAGTCATATGGATGCCAGAAGCATTGGGAACAGTGCCCCACTGTTAGAGGATAGTCAATGGGGTGTTTAGGGCTGAAAACAGGTGAAAAACCAATAATTATAGAGAGCTGTAGTTAACTGTTTTTGAGCTGAAAACAGAGAGTTTACGCCATTGGAAGCGAGTCCCAGCATGGGGGTTTGTTCAGAGCAGGTTTTGGAGCCGTTATGCTGCCCAAATTTTGCTAGAACAGGTGCTATCTAGCTGGATACAAATGAAGATCCCCAGGACTCAGTTTTGTAACTTTTTACCCTCTTAAAGAATAAAGAAATACCGAAAGGGGCGCCAATCTTTGGGGCCAACAGGTTGTCGACGTCTGCTTGGAGCGTTCTAGCTTCTAAGCCGTGTCAATTCCTGTTAACAGGTTTTATCTGCAAAGCTTCTCTGTGTCCTAAAGTCTTAAGTGAGGTTTCAGGTGAAAGCCAAAGTCCACCGCCCTTCGGGCCGGTTTCAAGGTTCCGTCGCCGCGACAAAATCACTTTTTCCTCAAGAAGTGAGCCTGAATTGGTATTTGGTGAAGACACGGACTACAGGAACGCAGGATTACACTATCGCCGACAAAGGGAAAGGCATCATGAAAGAGGGTTCCTCTTCACAGGACAGGCAGAAAATTCCTACAGTGTTTGAGGTTGGTGAGAGTTCACAGCCACTGTCCATACCTCTTGTTGATGTGAATGCTCCACCAGTGCCGGACTTTATGACTAGGCAACTTGAAGATGACGCGTTCACGACTCAGTTGGTTGCTGCTGTGAATGTATTTTCTCGACTGGTGCAAAACCCAAGGTTTATGGAGTTTTTGCATGCGCCACCAGTGCCACAGCAAACAAGGCAACCCATACAGCCAATAGAGCCCGATGAGGCTCAAGCCCAAGTACTTCATGCGTTCCAGCAGGATAGGGAGCACTTGCACGTTGCGGAGTCAGGGGCTCCAACACATGTTCCTTTCGTCCATTAACAAGTGGTTAGAACACCAATTCCACAGGTTTTGCCAGTTCAGCCCGCCACCTTTCAGAGTCCATATGTTGCATTGAATGGATAGGGAAACAGTTTCCAAGCAATGCATCAGGTTTTTCCACCACCCACGGTACATCCTGGGTATTTCGGGGGTGGATATGTGTTCCAAAGTATGGCTGGTTATGCGCCTAGAAACCAGCAGTATATGCCAGGAACAGTGCTTGGGGGTATGCAAGGCATGATGCCAAACCCCCTGTATGGTAATATCGGCATGGAGCAAGGCTTTCAGAGCAATCAGGGCCAGTTTGGGGTGCCCCAGGGCAATTTCGGCATGGCTGATTTTTTTTGGACAGCAGCCAGATATGGCACTTACAACGCAAAATGTCAATGGCCAAGGAATGCCGATGATCTCTACTGCAGTGCCCATGTTGCAAACAATTCCTAATGACAATTTGGGGGCACTGGAAAAGCCAAAAGCTTACAAAGAAGGTGGTGCAACTGTAAAGTTTAGCACTTTCAGTGGCTTTGAGGATAAGGCAAAGGCTCTTACTTTCCTCCAGCAATTTGATACACCTTACGCAGGAGGGAATTTTACAGCGGCCTCTAAGGTCAGGAAAGCTACCACTTTCTTGAAAAACAATGCGCTTACATGGTGGACGACATTGTTGATGCAAGGGCAGGCACCCGCCACATGGGTATACTTCAAGCAAATGTTTGCATCTGCGTGGCTGTCAAATGAACTTGAACAGATGTCATGACGGTTTGGCACCAACTTATTGCAGCTACTTGCAAGAGCCTACATGAGTAGAATCAGAAATTTTGTAAAGCGTTACTCTCCGTAACCTCCTACAGGTTTGTGCCACTGACAGGGCAGATTGAGAAGTATTGTTGTGGACTACCTATAGGGCTTCGATATTACTGATGTAAGGTGCAGCGAAGTGAATGTTGATAGAGCTCGAGATGAGTGCTCCGAACTGTGCTCAAGGGTTCCTTTTACTTACGAAAGGGAGAGCCTCATGCCGATTGCTTTTCTGAGGGCCTGTCAGGTGAGTAGCCACCAGCTCGTCCTAAGGATCATACTATTGATCTGATACCTAGAAGCACACCACTAAACCGGCCATCTTACCGTGTGAGGCAAGCCCATGAGCCGAGCCCAGAATGAAGAGATTATGAACCAAGTGAAAGACCTCTTGGAAAAGGGTCTTATCCAGCCGAGTACTTCACCTTACTGCTCTCCGGTGTTATTGGTTTTAAAGAAAGACAAATCTTGGAGAATGTGCATTGATTATAAAGCCCTCGATAAAATCACCATCAAGAACAGATTTCCAATTCCAAGGATCGATAATATTCTTGACCGACTACAAGGATCCTCTTGTTTTAGCAGGATCGATTTGAAGAGCGGATATCATCAGATCCAGTCGCGCCGGGAGATGTCTACAAGACAGCTTTTCGGACGAGCTTCGGTTTATATGAATTCTTGGAACCGAATGATGGACAAGATTTTCAGAGAGTACGGATCGTTTGTTGGCACTTTCTTTGAAGACATTATAGTCTTCTCCAAGGATGAGGCAGAACATAGACAACATCTCCTACAGGTCTTTCAAGCATTGCGAGATCACAAGTTGGTGATCAATGCCAAGAAGAGTGAATTTTTCTTACCGGAGATACACCTTTTGGGACACATCGTCTCAGTAGCAAGAGTATCATATGGACCCGGCCAAGATTGAGACTATACGTGATTGGCCCGATTTCAAGAATGTCCATAAAGTTAGAAGCTTCTTGGGCTTATGTTCTTACTACCGGTGGTTCATTAGAAAGTTTGCAGAGGTTGCTTCCCCTTTGCATATCTTGACACAGAAAGGAGTCCCTTTCTAGTGGGGACCCACAGAGGTGACTGCCTTTCAGACTGTGAAAGAGAAGTTGACTATAGGACCAGTTTTGACTTTGCCGGATTTGCAAAAGTCATCCGAAGTACATTGTGATGCTTGTGGTCGTAGTCTGGGTGCAGTCTTAATGAAAGAAGGCCATGTCATTGCCTATGAGAGCCGATTGTTTTCAAGGCCAGAATTGACAGCACAGATATATGAGAAAGAGCTTTTGGTGGTTATCCATGCTCTTACTCAGTGGCGACATTACCTACTCAGAGCCGATTTTACGGTCTTCACTGACCATCAGAGTTTACGCTACTTCTTGTCACAATAGCAACTATCTGAAAAGCAGATGCGGTGGGCTAACATCTTGTCACAGTTTCACTTCCAGATTGTCCATATGCAGGGACAGAAGAACTTGGTGGCAGATGCTTTGTCCCGGAAGCGGTTGGTCATGGCTATTTCCGTGATTCATCATAGAAGCTTCGAGGACATGGTCGATCGGTACGCCACAGATCCAGATTTTTCAAATGTATTCGGTCGAAGACAGAATGGGGAGGTAGTAGCGGGATATTCCATTCGGGGTGGCTACTTGATGAAGAAAACGATGTTGTGCATTACACAGGCGTTGAGGGAAAAGGTTCTAACCGAATGCCACTGTCCACCATTTACGGGTCACCGCAGCATTGACACCACCTGAAAGGTGTGCAGCGATACTTCTTTTACCCGAGACTCAAGAAGGACGTGGACAATTTTGTACGCAGTCGTTTGGTATGCCATAGAGACATAGAGCGTGAACGTAAAGCTGAAAAGCCATAGAGTGTGAGCACGAGCAAGCACGCTTGGAAGCCGCAGAAAGAAAAGCAAAATTTGATCGCGAGAACCAAGCAAGAAAAGAAATGACCGACCAACACATGAAAGAGATGTTGCGACTTCTTTCTCAATTGCAGGCATAGATGCAAGAGATTCGGACTCTCTCAGTCTCTTCTTCTCCAAAGCATGATACACATGATTTGCACAGCAGATCAGCCCCGGCAGCACCAAGACAGAACAAGAGGCCTAGTGTTTTTCAATTGCAGGACATCCGGCAACAGTAGGAGGATTTTCAGCCCTAGTGTTTTTGCATCTGCAAGGCCCTACAACGTTTTTGCAGATCTTCGCGACGAAATCTCCACAAGCACCAGCGTTTTCAGTTTTCAGCAGTCAGACTCCGCAGTAGAAGTCCCGAAGCTCGCAGATCTCACCTTTCCGCAGCAGATCCTCGCCGCATGGTCAGATCAAGCGTAGTTTGCATATTCAGCCCGGAAAACGCAGATTGCAGCATCTACGTTTTCAGCACGTCGTCGTCGCATCGTCGTCATCGAAATCATCATCGACATAGAGTCAAAATTCACCAGATACAGATTTGCAGATTTCAGCCCTTAGCGTTTTCACATTTCAGCCGTCTCGTCGTCGTATTCATCGTCGTCGACATTGTCGGCAAGTCCAAGCATTGTATCAAATTGTGCAATCAATAGTAGACCACTCTCGCCATCGAGAGTGGGGCCCTTGGAGGAGGGTTTTACAACGTCTCTGGTGTCGTATTCTCTTCTCTCTCTCTCAGTCTCATGCACCTTCACGCGCAATGTCCATTCACTTTGTTGGTGTCCATTGCACTCTCTCATTAAAGAACGGAAGGCGCTCCCTTCCATAAGTAAAAGGAACCTTGAGCACAGTTCGGAGCACTCATCTTGAGCAAAGTTCAACATTCATTCCGCTGCACTTAACATTGGTATCAGAGCTTTAGCAGTGTTTTGTATCACTCAAGGAAAGAACCACAAGAACCACAGAATTTTTTTTGCTTGTTGCGGTCGCACGTAACCCAAGACCACTTGGGCGTGTCGATTCCTGATCGTGTTTTTGAAGAGAGACAGGAAACCCAAGAAAGAAGGGCTTGTCCAGCCTCCCCTTGTGCCTCTTTTCACTCATTGAGAGCGGACCGTGCACTTAGCGACCGGCCAATCGACGTGAGGTGGGAAAAAAGCAACCTTGGTGTGAGCGCAAGGCCACCAAGGGGTGCGCCCGCGGAAAAGAGCAGAACTCGGGTGAAGAGAAGATCCTTCTCTAACACAGATTGCAAGCGAAAGAAGAACCGCAAGAACCTCAAGACTCTCAAGAACCTCAAGAACTCAAGACCCTCAAGAACCGCAAGAACCCAAGTTCCTCGTGAACTTAAGAACCCAAGACCACAAGCACCCACAAGAACCCAAGACTTCAGTGGATGGTCATCACGCGAAGCGGAATGGATACTTCGCTTGGAGGTGATGAGCATGAGAGAAGCGAAGAAGAATTTTCCCCACCAGGAGGTTTTTCTGACCCTTCCCCATCTACGCCAAAGATTGCACCAGATCCTATGGAGCTTTTCGACAAGATGGTGATGGACATAAAGTTAGAACGTGAAGCACGAAAAGCAGAAAGACAGGCAGAACACAAAGAAAGAATGGCAGCCATAGAGCGTGAACACGAGCAAGCACGCTTGGAAGCCGAAGAAAGAAAAGCAAAATTTGATCGCGAGAACAAAGCAAGAAAAGAAATGAACGACCGACACATGAAAGAGATGTTGCGACTTTTTTCTCAATTGCAGGCGTAGATGCAAGAGATTCGGGAAAAGGAGACTTTCTCAGGCTCTTCTTCTCCAAAGCATGATACACATGATTTGCATGATAATGATAAGCATGATGATTTGCATGATGATCACAATGTGATTTCTCACGAGCATGATGATTTGCATGAAGATGATGTGATTGTTCACAAGCATGATGGGTTAGTTGATATTGTTTCTAGTGAAGCTAACCTCATAGCAGATTCGATCAATCACGAAGATCCGATCTTGGCTCTCGAGCCTAGGTCCCAAGAACCCCCTCAGGAAGAACCGATCCTGGCTCTCGAGCCTAGGTCCAAAGAACCCTCACAAGAAGTACTATGTGTTCGCATGATTAGTCAGCACGCATTGTTTGATTGTTTCATTCGTGATCGTTTCCTGTATTTTAGTCAGCGTCCTTGTGTGATCCCTTTTCAAAGGCATGCCATATTGTACGTTGAACACGATTCACTCATGAATGAGTACGGATGTATACGGATTACTCATGAAAAGATGAAATGTTTGCACCCAAGGAATTCACATTCCATGTCTCTTCCTTGGCATGACACAGTTTCAGAAAGAGCACAAGAAAAATTCAGCATCAAGCACAGGCATTTCCATTGTGTTTTGCCGCAGTTGATTGATTTAGGTCAGAAACTCGAGATTGTATCAGATTGTGCAATCAATAGTAGACCACTCTCGCGATCGAGAGTGGGGCCCTTGGAGGAGAGTTTTACAACGTCTCTGGTGTCATATTCTCTTCTCTATCTCTCAGTCTCATGCACCTTCACGCACAGTGTCCATTCACTTTGTTGGTGTCCATTGCACTCTCTCATTAAAGAACGGAAGGCTCTCCCTTCCATAAGTAAAAGAAACCTCGAGCACAGTTCGGACCACTATCTTGAGCAAAATTCAATATTCCTTCCGCTGGACTTAACATGGGGATGTCACGTGACACATCCAACCCTATGTATCCGTGGACAAGCTACAGCATGACCGGGGTTCAGTTGAATCAAGTCAGTCTAGAATAGGAAGTGATCTGGCACTTTTGTGAGTGTTCGCAGACCGTGCATGTCCAGACACTTTAATTAGATGCATATCCTCTCGTTGCACAGAGCATGACCATCAGATTCCAGTCAGATCCCATCAGTAGCATTTTTACAATGCATAGACCTATTTTCCCTATTTTTTAAATTTTTCACTTATTATTTTTAAGTGACTTTTGTTGAAAAGTAGGTAGGGCAATTTTGCTAAGATAAAATATAAGCAAACCAAAGCTAGCACTTTCTGGCAGAAGAGGCTGCAAGAACCAGTGTGTTCAAGAGGCACCTTCTCAGCAAGTCCCCCCACATCAACAAGGCTATCGTTTTTGCATCTGCAAGGACCTGGCGTTTTCATCCACAGGCAGCCTAGCGTTTTGTGCACAGCAGATCAGTCCCGGCAGCAGCAGGACAGAACAAGAAGCCTAGCATTTTGCAATTGTAGGACATCCGGCAGCAGTAGGAGGATTTTCAGCCCTAGCGTTTTTGCATCTGCAAGGCCCTTCAACGCTTTTGCAGATCTTTGCGACGGAATCTCCACAAGCACCAGCGTTCTCAGTTTTCAGCAGTCGAACTCCACAGTAGAAGTCTCGAACCTCGCAGATCTCACCTTCCCGCAGCAGATTCGCGCCGCACGGTCAGATCAAGCGTATAATGCATATTCAGCCAGGAAAACACAGATTTCAGCATCTGCGTTTTCAACGCGTCGTCGTCGCATCGTCATCATAGACATAGAGTCAGATTTCAGCAGATAAAGATTTGCAGATTTCAGCCCTTAGCGTTTTCAGATTTCAGCCGTCTCGTCGTCGTCCTCATCGTCGTCGACATTGTCGGCAAGTCCAAGCATTGTATCAGATTGTGCAATCGATAGTAGACCACTCTCGCCATGGAGAGTGGGGCCCTTGGAGAAGGGTTTTACAACGTCTCTGGTGTCGTATTCTCTTCTCTATCTCTCAGTCTCATGCACCTTCACGCACAGTGTTCATTCACTTTGTTGGTGTCCATTGCACTCTCTCATTAAAGAACGGAAGGCTCTCCTTTTCATAAGTAAAAGGAACCTTAAGCACAATTCGGAGCACTCATCTTGAGCAAAGTTCGACAATCATTCCGCTGCACTTAACAGGAGGACCTAGCAGACACTCCTCAGATTGTGGAACCTTACCTTGAAGCATACGGTTTAGCATAGTCTACTCCGATAGAACCCCGATTTCAACACAGGCGAATCTAGTGCAGCGGGTCTGCACAAGAGGGGAGTCACTCCGCTCCTTTGTCAACAGATTGCTCCGATTTTTGATATAGAGTCACTGATGTCCCTTTGGGTGTCGGGGATACTGCTGAGCTGACACTATTCTATTGTATGACTTTATGAACTGGAATTCCCGAAGATGAAAATGATATTGATTGATTTGTACTTGAGTTGTTTGAGTGCAGGAACTGATAGACGAAATGACTGCAGCATTTCGGTCTCATAAATCTCTATAGACACGATTGCAATATGGATTATTTAATCGGGCATCTATGAGGTCCCGATTGGATCTAGATGCGATGTAGGTTATGTGGGAGGAGTGTTCATCGGCGACTTTATGTTTATATGTCTCGTAACATGCATATGTGAGCATTTGTGTTGCATTGTGATGTGCCAACCATTGAACATTCCTAATTGGATGAGATTGCCTGGGTATGTAATTTTAGTACATCAAGACACCCGTGGAAGATCATTGCGGTCTGGGTGTGATGGCTAATGTTACTACGCCGAAATATCAAGAGTTCCAATCTGGACGAAAAGAGAAGCCAATTCCTTGATCAAAAGAGCCGAAAGGAGAAGCCAATTCCTTAACAAAAAAAGAGAGCAAATTGATTGTCCCTCAGAATTTTTTCTAAGCCAACTTGAGTTGTTTTGCAGATATGCTATAATCGCGTACGATTACTTTCTTTCAAGAAGGGGGGATGTTACAAATTACTGACGTTTCAAGCCACTGAAGAACGGAGCCGACTTGCAGATTCAACGACGCCCTCATCACTCCTCCCGCAAATAACCTAAAAAGGTCCAGGCCATGAGATATAGAGGCCTTTTACAACCAAACGCCCCCCAGTGTGAGGACTAGTGGTCCTAATCCTATGATTAAGACTTAAAACTTCATACTTAAGATCAAACTGAGACTCAAAAGACTGAATGTGTGTTTGATTGATTGAATGAATGCTTGAAAACTGAGTATAATAGGCTCCTTATAAAGGGGACAAAGAGACACAAATGAAAAGACACGTCTCATGGTAAAGAGACGCGACTTTAGACGTAAAGACACATCCTTTCGACGAAGAGTTGCAACCATTGGACGAAGAGTCGCAATGTCACAAGACGGGCACCACGTGCCAATAGAAAAGAACAGACTGAACAAACTTTTAGCACTTCAATAACTGAATTGAGAGAGAGAAACGACACGTGACACGGAGTGGCGGAATTCCACCCCACAGAGTATTGGCCCCAAACCTTGGTGCCTCACGTGCCAATAGAAAAGATTAGACTGAACAGACTTTTAGCACTTTAATAACAACTGAACTGAGAGAGAGAAACGACACGTGACACGGAGTGGCGGAATTCCACCCCAGAGAGTATTGGCCCCAAACCTTGGCGCCCCTTTCGGTATTTCTTTATATACTGTTGATTCGCAAAGTACAACAGCCGGGGAGCACCTCCTCTACAATCTGCACGCTGAAGAGTGCCAGAGAGGGCCCCCAAGGCTCATATTTAAAGGCCCAAAGCCTAAAACCATCAAATATAAAAAGCTGCCCCCAAAAAATCATTTTCCTAAAATTTCGGGATTTCCCGAAAAATCCGCCGCAAATTCCGGAACGTCCGTACAGGTGCCATGTCATCATATTTTGATGTGCAAAGTCTTTTGTGTGTGTCCTGCTTTATTTTTTATGCATTTATGTCACTTGAGCCCCATCGGACGGGGTCCCGTAAGTTGGCTCTTCTTTAAAAATAGGCCACTCGTCAAGACTTTGTAAGTCTGTAAAACATCTTCTTCTTCTTCTGCTGCTGCTTCTTAGGGTTTTGGCTTCTCGGCCGGGATCTGCAGGTTGGCTCTGTTTTTCAGTGGCTTTGACACGTCAGCAATTTGTTACATCTCCCCTTCTTGAAAGAGAGTAATCGTCCGCGATTACAGCATATCTGCAAAACAACTCAAGTTAGCTCAAAAATTTCCGAGGGACAATCAATTTGCTCTTTTTATTAAGGAGTTAGCTTATCCTTTCGACTGTTTAGATCAAAGAGTTAGCTTCTCCTTTCTGCTCTTTTGATCAAGGAGTTAGCTTCTCCTTTCGGCTGATTAGATCAAAGAGTTAGCTTCTCCTTTCGGCTGTTTAGATCAAGGAGTTAGCTTCTCCTTTCGGCTGTTTTGATCAAGGAGTTAGCTTCTCCTTTCTGCTCTTTTGATCAAGGAGTTAGCTTCTCCTTTCGTCCAGATCGGAACTCTTGATAGTCCGGCGTAGTAAAATTAGCCATCACACCCAGACCGTATTGATCTTCCACGGGTGTCTTGATGCACTAAAATTACATACCCAGGCAATCTCATCCATTTAGGAATATTTAGTAATTAGCACATCACAATGCAACACAAATGCTTACATATGCATGTTACAAGACATAGAAACATAAAGCCGCCGATGAGCACTCCTCCCGCATAACCTAACAAGGTCTGGGCCGGGAGATATTCAACGACTCCCTCATCACTCCTCCCGCATAACCTAAAAGGTCAGGGCCGGGAGATATAGAGGCCTTTTACAACCAAACGCTCCCCATATCGCAGCCTGCGACGTTTGGAGGTGCTGAGGTAACCACTGCTCAGACTTCTTAATACTTCTCCGCATAACCATCCAGGTCCGGGCCGGGAGTCACAACAACAATTATTTTACAAGCATACAACGAAACGCTCCCAAGGCATCGGCCTGCGTCATTCCGAGGTTCAAACAATACCAAAACAGTATTTCTCACTTCTCCACCCGGGAGTAAAATCACCAATCATTGAAACCAGTATCAAACCAGAGTCAAACAATTCAAATCGGCACCAAAACAGGCTCAAAACAGACACCATCCATTTCAAACAAATTCCAAACAAGGTCACCAAACAAGATCAAACAGAACTCAAAACTTTAAAAAAGCAATCTCAACATCAGTCGAGCTCGAAAAGTCGACTGACTTTCCATCTTGAAACCTACACCAAAAATTAGGGTTAGGTTCCTTCCATGAGGTCGTAGCCGAGCACAGCAAGGTCCGTCAGCTCTTGGACAAACAGTGTAGCTTTGGCGGCAATGGTAGTCCCAAGATAGCAATTGCACTAAACCTCCAAGGTCATCTGCTCGTGAAGAGACATCTACTAAGAGATGTCGAGAAGTTTCAAGATATAATCTGCTAGGGTTTCCATGGCAAGCATTTTAGAATAACCCACTCTGCCAGAAGTTGCACTCTGAAGGAAGATGTGAGAAACCATATAACTGCGGGCAAAAATTTTCTTGAAAGCTTTCCAAGTACTCGGAGTATGCTGCTTGGTAGCTATCAACATCTGCATGGCCCTGCCTCTGAGAAAAACAGTGACTCCAAACAAATCGTGGATCCTTCTTTTGCAAGTGATCTTAATGGCTTATGTCCTGTTAGACATGAGCGGTGAAGACGGGAGCGCGCCCGATGCGCGATGAAGTAAGGGTGGGAGTGGCTAATAAGTCTCTTGCTTACCCTGTCTGCTCTTTCGTAGGACCGGTATGCTTTCAGAAAAGCACACGCCTGATGCTCTGATACCACTGTCACAAGACGAGCACCACGTGCCAATAGAAAAGAACAGACTGAACAGACTTTTCGCACTTCAATAACAACTGAAATGAGAGAGAGGAACGACACGTGACATGGAGTGGCGGAATTCCACCCCAGAGAGTATTGGCCCCCAACCTTGGCGTCCCTTTCGGTATTTCTTTATATTGCTGTTGATTCGCAAAGTACAATAGCCAAGGAGCACCTCCTCTGCAATCTGCGCGCTGAAGAGTGCTAGAGAGGGCCCCCAAGGCTCATATTTAAAGGCCCAAATCCTAAAAGCATCAAATATGAAAAGCTGCCCCCGAAAAATCACTTTCCTAAAATTTTGGGATTTCCCTAAAAATCCGTCGCGAATTCTGGAACGTCCGTACAAGTGCCACGTCATCATATTTTGATGTGCAAAGTCTTTTGAGTGTGTTCTGCTTTATTTTTAAAGCCTTTATGTCACTTAGGCCCCATCAGACGGGGTCCTGTAAGTTGGTGGGAACTCTTCTTTAAAAATAGGCCACTCGTCAAGACTTTGTAAGTCTGTTGCTGCTTCTTCTTAGGGTTTTGGCTTCTCGGCCGGGATCTACAGGTTGGCTCTGTTCTTCAATGGCTTTGACACGTCAACAATTTGTTACACGCAACCATAGAGCGAAGGGGTGTGACCAGTCGTCGAAGGAGTGTGGCTTTTGGCGAAGAGGTATGTCTCTTGAGCGAAGAGTCGTGACCACCCAAGCGTCGGGGTTCTCCTTGGCATGGCACATTGCGTATATGCAACTCGGAGTAGATATAATACTGTAACATAGTCACAATCGTGACATTCCCTCCCATTTAAAATGAGAGCCTCGATTAAAGAAATGACTTTTGATGTTGATAGAACTCTGAAAAAGCATTGAATCTCCGAAAATATTCACTCTTTGAGTTATCTGAAACCTTTGTCTTGAACTTTTGCTTCTTGCGAAACCTTTTTGCTTTGATTGCTAATTGCATCGTTCAAAGACATTTTAGAGGAACCTGGCTTAATCAGGTTGACTCCAACAAGAGATTGATCTTCAAAATCCTTCATGCGATATAAGATTTCTGGTTTAAGATCTTCCGATAACTGCAAAACATTTGGTGAAGAGGAAATCTTCCTTCTCAAGGCACTCTTCAGATAGGATAACTTCAACTTTGTGAATCACTGGAGAGGATTTTAGATTG
Source organism: Adiantum capillus-veneris (assembly GCF_014529385.1). Lineage (NCBI taxonomy): Eukaryota > Viridiplantae > Streptophyta > Polypodiopsida > Polypodiales > Pteridaceae > Adiantum > Adiantum capillus-veneris. Next base: position 169,289,181 of record NC_140934.1, on the reverse strand, counting down.
AGACTGCAATGATCTTCCAATAATGAATCCCAAAACTCTTCAGAATCATCTTCAAAAACTGTAACTTCATGACTTGCAATTGGCATATCATCATCCAACAAAGAATCAAAGAAAGCATAGTCGTCTTCAGACTCGAAATCTGCAACTATGTCCTTATCTTTGTCTGGTAACGAAGTATCACTTCAGAAAACTTCTTCATCAATAATAATTTCTACATCTGCATCGAAGATCATATTCGTTTCATAATCCAGTGTATCATGCTGTTTGACTTGTACACGTGAGGCTTGAATCACTCGTTCCGCAGGATAAAGCCCGTGTAAAATCAATTCACGTCCATCTTTGAACAAATTGATAGTATGTCCTCGAAAGTTAATTACGAGATCGTACTGGAATAACCAATGCTGACCAAGAATCATGTCCTAATAACATAAAGGCATGAATTCGAAATCCAATTGATCTGCATAAGTTTGAATCCGGAACTGCAACTATCGAACTGTCTGATCACAAGTCACAATTGATCCATTTGCTAATTCTACATCATATAAGTGAGATGTCTTCTGAGTTGGTAAGCCAAGCTGTTGAACTATCTAAGTGCTGACAAAATTATTCGAGCATCCACTGTCCACCAAAACCTTGATGGATCGACCATTGAGAGTTCCAAGAAGGCTCAGAACTTGCTTTGAAAGAGGCTCCAAAACTGAAGAATTGCACTGAGCATGCTTCATAAGAATCGTCGTATCCTCTGAGACATGAATTGTATTGACCACTGATTTCCCCAGATACAGAGGAAGTCGACTGATCTCTATTCGAATCCATAAGTGTCGCGAGAAAAGGATCGAATTTCCCGATAGAAGAGAAATCGGTCGTGCGCTCTGATACCACTGTAACAAACTTGGACACTCCAAGTAAAGATTCTACCGCGACACAACAGAGATTCACTTCAAAACAGTTCACAGTTCACAATTGATTCGACACGGCCCGGCGGAGTTCCGTGCCTAGAGATATTGGCCCCAAAGACTAGCGCCCCTCTCGGTAATTCTTTTGTATTTATCTGCAACTCAAAGTACAAGGAGTGGGAGGGGTCTCACTCTCAAACTCTGCGTCCAGATGCTCTGAGAAGTGGGAGCCCTACCACCTATTTATTGGTTTACAAGGGATGCCAAAAGCAAAGCCCCAAAAGCTACCATATTTTAAAAGCATTAAAAATAAAGCAATTTGACTCAAAAGCTGCCAAAAATTAGCCACGCAATTTCAGCCTGCTTTTTTTTTGTAAATCTGCCGTACAGTCCAGCACAAAAAGCGTCGTAAATCGCGGAAGTCCGTACAGTGTACCACGTCAGCAGCTTAGCATGAAATCTGAAAATCTACCGTATTGCCACGTCAGCATTTCTGTCGTACTGCCACGTGCCACTGTCTGCTTTTTCTGGGACTGTATGGTGCATCTGGGCATGCCACGTCACTGATTTGTGACACAAAAGACTGAATGTGTGTTTGACTGATGGAATGAATGCCTGAAAACTGAGTACAATAGGCTTCTTATATAGAGGACGAAGAGACACAAATGAAAAGACGCATCTCATGGTGAAGAGACGCGACTTTAGACCTAAAGACACATCCTTTCAGCAAAGAGCTGCACCCATTGGACGAAGAGTCACAACCGTAGAGCGAAGGGGTGTGTCCAGTCGTCGAAGGAGTGTGGCTTTTGGCGAAGAGGTATGTCTCTTAAGCAAAGAGTCGTGACCATCCAAGCGTAGGGGTTCTCCTTGGCATGGCACTTTGCATATCTGCAACTAGGAGTAGATGTAATACTGTAACATAGTCACAATCGTAACACCCATACCACAGCCTGCGTCATTTGGAGGTGCTAAGAGTAACCACTACTCAGACTTCTTAATACTCCCCCTGTTAATAACCACAAGGGTCCCGGCCATGAGTTAAAACAGCACTTTTCAATCATTCAATACTCCCCCTGCAAATAATCACAAGGGTCCGGGCCATGAGTATGAACAAGCACTCTCAAAAAATTATATACCTTTGTGTGGGCCCATATGATATGATATGATACTTGTAAAAAAAATAAAATGAAAAACCCAACGTATTTTATTTTGATCCTCAAAAAATACGTCTAGTACGTGTATTAAACGCCCCGTATAAAACTTCTCGTCTGGTACCTCAGCCGCAATGGTAAAATCACCAATCATTGAAACGAGCATTAAAACCAGAGTCAAACAATTAAAATCGGCACCAGGATAAGTTCAAAACAGATACCATCCATTTCAAACAAATTCCAAACAAGATCACCAAAAAAGTTCTCAAACAGAACTCAAACTTAAAAAGCAATCTCGATATCAGTCGAGTTCGAAAAGTCGACTGACTTTCCATCCTAAAACCTGCACCAAAAAAATTAGGGTTAGGTTCCTTCCATAAGGTCATAGATGATCGCACCATGGTCCATAAGCTCTTGGACAGACAGTGTTCCTATGGCCGTGATGGTAGTCCCAAGACATAGCAGTCACACTGGACCTCCGAGGTTATCAACAAGAGACACCTGCTGAGAGATGTCTAGAAATTTCAAGTTATGATCTGCTAGGGTTTCCATGGCCAGCATTTCAAGATACCCCACTATGCTAGAAGTTGCACTCCGAAGGAAGATATATAACTTCGAGCAAAAAATTTCTTGAAAGCTTGCCAAGTCCTTGGAGTGTGCGGCTTGGTAGCTATATACATCAACATCTGCATCGCACTGCTTTTGAGAAAAACAGTGGCTCGAAACAAATCTTGGACCCTTCTCTTGCAAGTGATCTTTTTGGCTTATGCCCTGTAAGACATGAGCAATGAAGACGGGACGCGTCCGATGCGCGATGAAGTAAGGGTGGGAGTGTAGCACTTCAATAACAACGGAACTGAAAAAAAGAGAGAGCACACGCGACACGGAGTGGCGGAATTCCACCCCAGAGAGTATTGGCCCCAAACCTTGGCGCCCCTTTCGGTATTATTTTATATTGCATCAACACAATACAAGCCGGTACTCCATGCTCTGCACCTTCTCCCAGAAAAGTGTCAAAGAATGAGCCCTAGCCTCATATTCAAAGGCCCTAGGCCCAAAAGCAGTTTCCATGAAAAGCCTTAAACTCAAAAGCAATTGGTCCAACAAGCATCTGGCCCCAAAAGCAGTTTGCATGAAAAGCCTTTAACTCAAAAGCAATTGGTCAAAAAAGCATCTGGCCCCAAAAGCAGTTTCCATGAAAAGCCTTAAACTCAAAAGCAATTGGTCCAAAAAGCATCTGGCCCCAAAAGCAGCCAATGCAATTTACGGAAATTCGTACAATATGCCACGTTAGCAAGCCAGAGCGAAATCCGAAAATCCGTACAATCTACCACGTCAGCAAGCCAGTGTGAATTGCGAAAATCCGTACAATCTGCCACGTCAACAAGCCAGCGTGAATTGCAGAAATCCATACATCTACTGCTTCTGCTTCTTCACTTAGGGTGTCACGTTTGTGACTTAGTTACATTACATACTTACTCATTGATGCAGATACGCGAAGTGCCATGCCAAGCAAAACCCCTACGCTTGGATGGTCACGACCCTTCGCACGTGCCTCTTGGCCAAAAGCCACACTCCTTCGACGACTGGTCACACCCCTTCGCTCTACGGGTGCGACTCTTCGCCCAATGGTTGCAGCTCTTCGCCGGAAGGATGTGTCTTTACGTCTAAAGTCATGTCTCTTCACCAGGAGACATGTCTTTTCATTTGTGTCTCTTCGTCTCCTATATAAGGAGCCTATTGTACTCAGTTTCAAGTAGTCATCAATCAAACACAGAGTCTTCTGAGTCTTGTTTCTGAGTTCAGTTCAAGTTTCTTAAGTCTTAATCATGAGTTTAAGTACTTAATTAAGGATTAGCACCTAAGTCTTAATCATGAGTTTAAGTACTTAATTAAGGATTAGCACCTAGAATCCTTACAATGGTATCATAGCAAATTTTTTCCCTGGACCCGAAGGTTGTGAGCCTCTCACCCTCGCCGCTACCCTCTGCCCCCCTTCCCGGAGTTGTATGGAAGCAGAAGAAAGATGGAATTCAACTTCTTCGTTGATGGTATGAGGTAACATGAATTTATCTGTTCCAATTACATAAAATAAAAGACAGAGGAGCTGTGTGTGTGTGCGGCGCACCCGAAAAGCTCGCACCCCTTCGTCGGATTACACCTCGTTGCGCCTGTGTGCTCGCACCCTTTCCTATGAAAGGATGCTGGACTGCTGAATCAGTGGGCTGAATTGTGCCTTTTTCCTCAGCTAAGAATCCCTCGCATGGTGGTACTCGTGCCTTTCCTTCTTGCGCACACCCGTTCCCCAGGCACCCCTTGGCGTACCCTCTTTCATGCTGAAGCGCTGGCTGTACTCCATGCTGGCTGCAACCTTTCGTGAGTTTTTTTTTAACGCTACCAGACAGCCAGAGTCCCAGTGCATGGGTTTTTATTAAAGCCAACTCATAAGCCGGCGCAATATTTATTAAACCCACTGAGGGCGCCCAAGTTGGCCGGGCACTCCTATTAATAAAAGGGACATTTGAATGTTATACCAGCCAGCGGTAAAATAAACATGAAGTGCAGCAAAAATAATTTACACTCCTCTCCCCTGCGAGTAGCCATGACTCTTCGCCTGTGAGCACCCCTTCGTTGGCATCTCTTGCTTGCAAAATCGTCACCTCGCGTGCCCTTTTGGAAACGCTGGCTGCCTTTTCATGTTGCGCAGCACCCTTTCGAGGGAAATTCTTAAGTGAGGCAATTTTCAGCGCTGCATAATCAACCAGTGATATTTTTTTTTAAGTGGCCAACCTACAAGTTGGTTTGGCCGCCCAACTTATTAACCTCAGTTAACCTAAGTGGACACCCCCTTGGTGAAAGTTTTAAAAAAAAAAGAAAAAAAAAGGGAGAACAAGTACCGATGCGTATACTCCAGCGTTTCAACTTTCTGGACGTCACTATCTCACAGAGAGCCAGCGCTGGCAGTTCTAGCCCCTTGCACCTTCATTCTCACGCAAGAACTGCCAACGAACACCAGTGGACCGCTTTCCCATACATCTCGTACATAGACGAGATTATCGAAGCAATCTTGGCGACATACCCTCTCCCGACACCCGAAATAATCGTCATTCTCGATACTCCTAAGCCGAAACCCGTTCCAGACGCAATTTTCACTCTCGAAGTATCCGTTCTTAAGCTTATTCGGCAAAAAAGTTACTTTCGCTAAATAGTCGACATGGCCGAATCACAAGGTAGCGACGACAATATTTTACCCGAGGATCCAAAAGCAGTTTTCAAAAAGCAGATGGAAGTAATTTCAACAAGCCTCGCATCGATTCACACTCGCTTGGATCAGATGCAAATACAAACCTCTTCTCGAAGTCACCCAACTGCTTCTCGGACAATACATGCATCTTCTTCCGACGCTTTAGTGGTCAACCAGAAAGAACCACTCAAACATTTGCCTTCGGAACCGAAATTTTCTCACCCAAAGCATGGTTTCTCAGAGACAATAAGACACGCTCTCGAAGTATCCGTTCTTAAGCTTATTCGGCAAAAAAGTTACTTTCGCTAAATAGTCGACATGGCCGAATCACAAGGTAGCGACGACAATATTTTACCCGAGGATCCAAAAGCAGTTTTCAAAAAGCAGATGGAAGCAATTTCAACAAGCCTCGCATCGATTCACACTCGCTTGGATCAGATGCAAATACAAACCTCTTCTCGAAGTCACCCAACTGCTTCTCGGACAATACATGCATCTTCTTCCGACGCTTCAGTGGTCGACCAGAAAGAACCACTCAAACATAAGCCTTCGGAACTGAAATTTTCTCACCCAAAGCATGGTTTCTCAGAGACAATAAGACACAAAGTACCTTCGTGCGAGCAACAAAAGTCTCAGCATGCATATTCTTGGAAATGTCACAGTTCTCAGCAACCAACTTCTTATTCGAATCATCAGCAACAAAAGCAGCAATATAAAGCTTCCAATAGATCATCAGCAATATCAAGATGGGCTTACTTAGTGGCACATATACCCGACTATAACAAACTGCTAACGTGTCAAAGCCTAGAGAATGGAGCCAACTTATAGATGCCGATCGAGGGGCCTAAACCCTAAGAAGAACAAGTAACAGAAGAAGTGTCACAAAGTGATGACGTGGTTGCCCGAGAGCAGAAACCATAACCCTAATTTCTACCAGAAACCCTAATTCTGAAAACCCTAACCCTAAAACCTGCAAACCCTAATTAAAAAACCCTAACCCTAACCCTAAGGGCGGATTCCCATGATTTACGCTAGCTAATGACGTGACAGGCTGTACGGATTTCCGTGATTTACGCTGGCAGCTTTTGGCATTGCTTTTTGGACCAGATGCTTTTAAGTTTGAAGGCTTTTCACTGTAATTGCTTTTTAGGCCAAGGGCATTTAAATATGAGGTTAGGGCTCATTCTCTGGCATGCTTCCTGGAGAAGGTGCAGAGTCTGGAGTACCTGCTTGTACTCTGTTGATGCAATATAAAGAAATACTGAAAGGGACGCCAAGGTTTGGGGCCAATACTCTCTGGGGTTGAATTCCGCCGCTCCGTGTCTCGTGTCGTCTCTCTCTTTCAGTTCAGATGTTATTGAAGTGCTAAAAGTCTGTTCAGTCTGTTCTTTTCTATTGGCACGTGGTGCCCGCCTTGAGACACCGACCCTAGTCGAGTACTCGGTCGTGAATGCTGCGACGCTGGACAAGTTCCCCCTCGCGAGCCATGCCCTGCATTTAAGTTTTTCTTATCTGATGGTGGTAAAGTTGAAGATTTATTGATCCTTTCCTTGTGCAAGAGGATCCTTCAGAGGTCTAAGAGGCAACATCTTCCTCAACCTCCCCCTTGTCAGTTGGAAGCTTTAATACCCGCTGAGAAAGCTGAAGATTCAGAAGATTCCAGTTCCTATGTGACAACCAACAAGCACGTAACCCCTTCATTGGCCATGATCCAAGCAGGAAAATTTGCCTCGTCACCGCCCTTGAAGAATACAGTCTTTGTCTCTAAACAGATATCAGATGCTATGGTGAATGATAATTTTTAAACTTGAAGATTCTAGTCCTTACCATAAGCGGTGCAAAGGATAAAGCGGATACAGAATCTTACAGCATGACTTCAATCGCTGCAAATGAATCTTTGGACACAACTTGGTCTATTGATAAACCTTTACAGTGGATATACCTTCAAACACTACTCTGTCTCAGTCTACAATAACCCTTCAGGAGGATTTTACTGTTTCAGACAAACCAATAAAATACCTTATAGATTTCCAACCTATGGTCATCACTCAACAGAAAACTCAAGTGAGTTTACCAATAATTTCACTCGAAGCAGATACAAATTCAATATTTTATTGGACAAAGCTCGAAGTTACAAATGACTTTGACAAAGGCACTTATCAAGTTGCAGATATGATCAATTTTCAGTTTGGCAAAATAGTCATGGTCAATAACAGTGCCATGACATGGGACTTAACAGATAGAGCTTTGGATGCAAAAGCACAACAACAATACATTTCCTTCTCCCGGAGTTTCTTCAACTACCTTGGGTTTTATTTAAAGAGGGAGGGAATGTCACGTTTGTGACTTAGTTACATTACATACTTACTCATTGATGCAGATATGCGAAGTGCCATGCCAAGCAAAACCCCTACGCTTGGATGGTCACGACCCTTCGCCCAAGAGACGTGCCTCTTCGCCAAAAGCCACACTCCTTCGACGACTGGTCACACCTCTTCGCTCTACGGGTGCGACTCTTCGCCCAATGGTTGCAGCTCTTCGCCGAAAGGATGTGTCTTTACGTCTAAAGTCATGTCTCTTCACCAGGAGACATGTCTTTTCATTTATGTCTCTTCGTCTCCTATATAAGGAGCCTATTGTACTCAGTTTCAAGTAGTCATCAATCAAACACAGAGTCTTCTGAGTCTTGTTTCTGAGTTCGGTTCAAGTTTCTTAAGTCTTAATCATGAGTTTAAGTACTTAATTAAGGATTAGCACCTAGAATCCTTACATAGGATTTAGGCCCATGGCCGTGTCACAAACTGCTAACGTGTCAAAGTCCTGAAGAATGGAGCCAGCTTACAGATGCCGACCGAGAGACCTAAACCCTAGAAGAAGCAGAAGCAACAGAAGAAGAAAGCAACAGATTTCCGCCGACCTACTGACGTGGCAGATTGTACGGATTTCACGTTGAACTGATGACGTGGCAAACTGTACGGATACCCGCATTTTGCGCTGACTACTGATGTGGCAGTTGTACGGAATTCCGGATTTTACGCTGGCAGCTTTTGAGCATTGCTTTTATGCCAGAAGCTTTTGAGTTTGAAGGCTTTTCATGTAAACTGCTTTTGGGGCCTAGGGCCTTTAAATATGAGGCTGGGGCTCATTCTTTAGCATGCTTCTTGGAGAAGGTGCAAAGTCTGGAGTACCAGCTTGTACTGTGTTGATGCAAAATATAAAGAAACACCGAAAGGGGCGCCAAGGTTTGGGGCCAATACTCTCTGGGGTGGAATTCCGCCACTCCGTGTCGCGTGTCGTCTCTCTCTCTCTCTTAGTTCAGTTGTTATTGAAGTGCTAAAAATTTGTTCAGTGTGTTCTTTTCTATTGGCACGTGGTGCCCGTCTTGTGACAGGCCGAGATCTGCAAGTCGGCTCCGTTCTTCAGTGGCTTGACACGTCAGAAATTTGTGATAGCCTTGGGCGCCTAGAAAGGGCAGAGAGAACCTGGAGGTTGGAAGGGCACGAGCCGTGCCGCAAAGACCAAGCAGTAGCCAACGTTTTCTCTCATCAGAACCCCAACGTTTTTGCAAATCTTCAGCAACTTTTTGCAAACTCAGCCTTTATCTTCAACGATCTCATTACACAATAGCAGATTGCCATCGTTTGTAGTTTTCAGCCCAAATCTGCCAGCATTTTCAGAAATCAGCCCTTAGTTATCTCGCCGATTTCCCTCCATCGCAATAGTTGCCCTAACACTCAGTTTTCAGCCTGAAGACAGCCAGCGTTTTGGCATATCCCGCCTTGGACAATCAGCGTTTGCATTTCTAGCCTCGCATGCATTGGCGATTGCAGGGCAGGCCGTAGAACCGCCACAGTTGCAGATCCACCTCATTAGCATGACCACGTTGTCGACCTCCCCGTCCTCGACATAGAACCTCGTCGCCGACTTTCCTGTCTCCGACATAGAACCAGCATGATCTCGTCGTCAACCTCCACATCTTCGACATAGTACCCATTAGCATCAGCATCATTATAGTAGCTTTTGTGCAAGAATAAATAAAGTACTTGCTATAGCAACAGAGCAAGGGGGCCCTTGAGGGTTAAGACCCGGCATCCCTATGTAGTCTCTTCTCTCTCTCTCTTGTCTCTCTTTTCTTTCAGCTCAGTTCAGTTCTTTCAAGTGAAGTAAAGTGTCCCTTGTGTTTGTGCGGAGTACTAGATCCGATCTAAATCCCACTTCCATTGCACCTGACATCAAGAATTTTATCTCCTTTATGTGGACAAACATAGAAGTTCTGGAAACATTTGAAACATCTGACTTCTTGTTGTAGAGTTTCTCGTTGGCGGGTAGTAAGTTGAGGTCATGCAAGTGGAGTAAAAGTGTCCTTGGAATTAAACCGTTGTGGTCGACGATTTGAAACTTTTGATTCTTCTGTATGATTCCTAAGGGCATAAATGTTGTCGGCTTGTTGAAGAAACAACAATGCTTTCTTCCGATCTTTTACTCTCGAAAAAGTGGAAAGTGTACTAAAGATCCACCATCTTTGAAGCCCTTAGGTTGAGGAATTGTAGGTACAGGTGGTGGATGATAGGGATACGCATACGGGTTCCAACTGTGAAACACAAGAGATGGTGGCAAAGGTGGTACAAAATCAAGTGTTGCCCCCGTTTGGAATAGAAGCATCTGCAAAAAGTCACGAAGAATCTCTTATGTTGTCACATGCAAGCGTGTAAAAGATGCGGGCATTACAAGCAGTAGCATAAAATTCGGAAACTATCAAAATTTGCAGAATAAGCAAATTTTGTCGAGGATGCTTTAAAAGTATCTCGTGAAGCTCGTCAACAAGAAACTACAAATACTCATCAGAATCCAAAAAGAGGCCATCTTGTTTGTTCCAGAAGGACTAGTTCGCTGGTCAAAATAGCAAACCATTGAAACCATTTTGTCGAGGATACTTTAAAAGTATGTCGTGACGTTCGTTAACAAGAAACTACAAATACTCATTAGAATCCAAAAACGCCATCTTGTTTGTTCCATAAGGACTAGTTTGCTGGGATAAATAGCAAACCATTGAAGCTTTGACAAACTCCAGACCACATGCCAAATATCAGATAAAACTGGAGCAGACTTTTAGCACTTTAACACCATTGAAATCAAGAGTTCCACCCCAAATGCAGTGGCCCCAAAACCTTAACTCTCCTTCTGGTATTTCTTTTATAGTCATAGAATGCAACTACCAAAGAAGCACACTATAAAATCTGCTACCACATCAGCTCCCTTATGAAGGCCCTTGGCCGAAAAGCATCAAATAAAAAAAGCTAGAGTTGAGTTCTAAAAGCAGCTGCTAAACACTAGTGTCCAAAAGCTCTTCAAACTTGAGTCAGATCTGCAACTCATCACCCGGAATTCACGCCGCATTTTACGAGATCCGCATGAGTAGTCCATACGGTAGTGCCACCTCGATACTTCTCTCTCTTCTGTTGAGGCGCCACGCCATCACTTTTGTGACACCCAGTGAGGGTAAAAAGTAACGTGGACTACTGTAGGAGGAAAGAGGAAGAGGGAGAGATTATCCACCAAAGCCTTCGAAAGATAGGCACCTTCAAAGTTCAAACTGCTGTCAAGAAGAAAACCACCCAAAAAGGTATGGAGGATAGCTAAGGAGCCCTAGACAGCATTAAAAGACGTGCTGAGAGGCAATGACAACACATGAGGGTGAGGATGCGAGAGAGGAGGCTAAAGAGGATGACCAAAACTGCTGTCACGATAAGGTTTCCCATCCAGAAGGAAGAAAAAAACACCACCAATGAAGTGCATGACGGAATCAAGGAGACTACGGTTCAACCACCAGGTAAATACTAAAAAGCATCACCGCAAGAGGGAGCCAGCAAAGTCAGCATCCAAAGCCAGCAAAGCAAAGAGGATGAAGAAAAAAACCACCAATAGAGTGCCATGAAGGAAATCGAAGAGGCTGCTGTAGCAGATTCTTCTTCTTCTTCTTCTTTTAATTGCTATTATTTGAAAACCTTGGAGGTGCTCAAAACGAACCGGTCCTCAGGGAACTACAAAGCTATAGTACAACTAGTCTCGTAAGCCATGAGCATGACTGTAAGCACAAAAACTGTTGGAACTATTACAATTGAGCTATGTGTCACCTTGCCTGTGCTCAAATGCATTTATAAACGAGCCCTCTCTTCAAAAAACCATTATTCACGTCAAGTGTAAATGATGGCTTTCCATGGCAAAGGAAGTGCTTGTGAAACCATCAGCCTACCTAAGAATCTTCAAACGAACAAGCCATGCCAAAGCCAAAGCACGGTGAAACAATAAGGACTTGAACGAATCCTTCAGTTACAGACAATGGGACTTAACAATGGCCTCACAGTAGAGCTGAACCGTCTGGTTGTCTAGACAACTTACACGTTGGCACTCCTGGATAAGCAATGGCATCCTGCTACTATTACAGCTCAAGCTGACCGGTACTTGAAGAAGTTACCCACACGATCGTGCAAGGCATTCATCCTGCACAGTACAAGCTGAATGCATGTACCCAAGAATTAGAAAGGAGAGGGATGCTGACCTCTGCTTAAGAATGCCGCGGAAGCCGCGAGCCGAGTTGGAATAGCAGGTGATGCCAGCTTGGTCCTCTGCCACCATCTCGGAGGGTTCCCAATTCGCTCCCGACCAGAAGAACGCACCAAGCGCAGGTTGCCTGCGTACGTGGTTCCTAAAACCCTTTGAAAGAGAGTTGCATGTGATGTGCCATAGTTTCATTCTTCATCATCACTTTTAAATCGTATGTCTAGTCTTGCTTGGTGGACATTGCTATAGAACATAACAATCAAGTATCTATGAGAAAAGAAAAGAAAAGAAGTGTGTATCTATTTGATATATAGATATGATGGTCGACATCGGGCATGTACTATTGAGAAAAACATGTAGCTAAATTAAACTCAAGCAAGCTCAGAAATTACAAGAAGAATCAACAAACTATGAAAATTAAATTGCAGTACAAACGACTTGATAATCGTGCACGAGCGTCGTCCAATTGCGAAGGACAATGCTTGTGTCAAGCTACATAAAACGAATGCAATTAGTTAAAACATTTCGTGTTGCAATGAAGCGTCATCGAGTGAAAATGCTAATTATATAGTGCACGTCATGCAAAAATGTCATACAAAAGTACGATGGAGAGTTGGCATTGTGGTCTCTCCAAAAATTATAAAAAACGGAAGCCATATTGCCATTCTCCGTAGCATTTATGTGTTGTGCCAAGCAAACACATAGGCATAGGAATTGGATAAAGATAACGGACCTTGCATTGTTGTCGAGCTAGAGTTGTGCTTGTGCAATCGAAACGTCTATTGTTGTGAATATATGTGTCTAGCAAAAAAACGCATGCAAGAGCTTGGATGGCCATTCGGTCACCCATTCCACTTTTCTCGTCATTGCCTCCAATTTTGCATGGCAAAACTGGTGAAAGTCCTCATTGATCTTTATTAATTGGTCTCTGTTGCAGTTCTCCAAAGCTTGCAGTACATAGCAGGCTCTCAAAAAACAGCTTGTTAATTTTGTAGCTCACGTGCACCTCACCCCCATAGCTTTATGTGTCAAATTGATATTTGCTTATCATGCTTGTTGTTATCTCATGCTTGTGAGTTGTGGGGGAGAATCAGTAGTTGCTCGTCGGATCAAGTTGAAATATGTCATGCTTTTAACTGGAAGCTGGGGGAGACATTGAAATGATAATTGCAGGTGGCCAAACAAGGATAAATTTGTTTAGATACCAACGTTAGGGTTTCAGGGAGTACGAGTGGTGCATATCGTTTATAGCAGCACTGAGAAGAAGCGTTCTGAAAATAGTTTATAGCAACACTGAAAAGTGGAATCCACGGCTGCGTAAGGAAAAGCTTCTCATTCTTTGGAACGAGGTCCTGATCAAATATGCCAGATCAAAAGATCTTCAATGTCCATCCTCCATGGTAATAGAAGCGGGATACCTGCAACTCGAAGGCGTTGGCACCTCCTAGCATATCACGCGATAGCATCCCTACAGAGGTAATCCCACTGCTTTCGTGTGAGAGAGAGAGAGAGAGAGAGAGAGAGAGAGAAACTTTTGTCACTTGCCATGGGTGCTGGCGCAGATGCTAATTGGCCAATTAATGGCCGTTGACGAGCAAGATGGAGAACCCTCAATGGTGTTGACCATGAGTGTGTCAGTGCTTTCATGTGAAGGACCCAGAAAATGTTCGGATACTGCTTTGCCATGGCCCTGCCGATCAAAATCAAGTTTGTCAAAATCCATCTCAATATCATCCTTATTGTCCAAGGCATTTAAACTGGTCCTTTTATTGCATGTAAAGAACCCACTTCATCGCCATGTGAAGACCCGATAAAAACATCAGATATAGCTTTTTCAACTCTGACAAAGGTCTCACGACACCCAATAGTACCAGCTTGATAAAAGGTAAGTTTGTTGCTAGAATCGACATTCATCGGGGATAAATCTTGGGAGATAACAGTAGAAGCATTCATTGGCCATTCATGAAACTTGTTCTTGAAACGTCTCCTTTGCTTTTCTTTTCCCTTCAGATTTGCCTTTGCGGCAAGGCAATTCAGAAGTAAACACCGAAGTAGTAGTCTACGGCTTCGTAGGATGACAGGAGTTAATGCTGATCTTGCAAACTCATGATCTTGAGTTGGGGTGGTTGTGCTTTCAAAGCCCTTCTGAAATCCTTCAAAAGACGCTAGCATCTAGAGAGCAAGATCTCCTACTTAGCATTGTCGTATTGAGAGACACCACACCACCAGTCCATCCTCGAAACGTTGTTGCAGTAGAACAAGTTCGTCGTCGTTCAGCACAACTACTTCCAATGGACGACCAATCCACCAGAAGAGTAAATGAAATTGGAGATGAGTATAGTTCCAGACAAGTTGTAACGGGAGAAATCCCTTGATGTTGCCATTATGCAGCAAAAAGCCTCCATGAATCTATGGAGCTTGAGAACAATGGATGTTGGATTCCGGCTATGTGCAGACCTTCGGACGAGTTGACGTCGCGTTGCTTCTTGTCGGCCATGATATTAAATTGAAAAGAAAGTGTGAGCTCGTTATTTAAAAGCGTGTAGCATCGTTGCAGAGACTCTTCGTCGTGCGATGTGGATTGTGAGATCAAGGCTCTTGATGGAGATCTCGATTCTATGGTCAGGATTGAGCCAAGTAGATCAATACCCTAGCCGTATTTGAAAAAAGGAGCTATGGCTCACCAAGTAAAGAAAAAAATGTTTATCAAAACTGGTGTTGAAAGATGTTGAAGACAGCATGCTAGACATGGTTTGATGCCCGAAATAGTAGAGAACCTTGCAATCTACGCCTTGTGTGTGGGCTGGAAAAGCTATCGAATGTGCTACAGAGAATCGAGTAAGATTTTTGCCCAATATGTTGCAAAGAATTAGGTAAGATTGCAGGTCCTTGTTTGTATTGGAAGTGTGTAAGCAAAAGTGTTGGTTGCTTAACTAAGTCTCTCGGAACGGTTCTCTCGCACGTTGACGGTTGTACACCAAAAATGGTGCCAATACTGCTTGGCTATTTGATACTACAAGAAATAGAAACTTCAATTCCAAGGTTGAAAATGAGGCCATCCCTACCAATGGGCATAGGCCAATTGTGCTGCCAATTACTTTTGATAAGTGCAATTGGTTGACCTTACTACAGAACACGTGAGGACTTGAGACTAAAAGCAAAAGCAGTCCAAGCCTTGCATATCAACGAGGTAGAGATGCCAAATACTCCTTAGATTTGCAAGAATTTGAACCTTCAGCAGTTTAATAAACAAAAGCTATTGAGTGAAACTTTCATATTTTGAAATCTATAAACTTCAAACCTTCTCAAAGTTATGCTTAGTTATTATGCCAATAACTTCATGGGGGAAAATGTTGGAATTAGGGTTGCAAAGAGACACACACAGCTTGGAGAAGACGAAGGAAGCTCAAGGCACACAATAGAGAGTGTGTTACTTAGTGTGCAATGGAAAGATAGATAGCCCTAGAGTAATGGGCGTATATACAATGCACGGGGGAAAAAACCTCCTAAAGAGGGGAAAAATGCCCCGGCGGTCCTAGTGTGTTCACACACATCACTACCACATGTATATGGTAATAAATCCCCCCTGGAGTGATGCGGTGAACGAGATCTGGCACATGAGTAAAGGGAGGTAACATGCCCTGAGGACATGATCAGTCCACAAAGGGGAGTAAGCCCAAAGCTTTGCGGAAAGCTTCAAGCTTCTCACGAGACAATGCCTTTGTGAAAAGATCTGCAAGGTTGTCCTGTGTTGGCACATAAGCCAAGCTGATCTCTCCTGCTGAGAGCCTCTCCCTGACATAGTGGTAATGCACCTCAATGTGCTTTGTGCGAGCATGAAAAACTGGGTTTCTCGCAACTGCCAATGCGCTCTGACTGTCAGTGTAGATAGTGTTGGCAGTGTCCTGTCCAACACCCAAATCAGTCATAAGACGTCTGAGCCATACACACTCAACCGTAGATGTGAAGACTGCCCTATACTCAGCCTCACAACTCGAAGTGGCCACAGTAGGTTGCTTCTTGCTCAACCATGATATACATGAACTACCAAGCATGAAACAAAAACCACTTGTGGACACTCACGTGTCAAAACAACCAGCCAAATCTGAGGCTGAAAAAGCATGTAAGTCTGGCGGCAATGATCCCCCCTTGGGATAAAACAAGCCAAGGTGTAAAGTGTCACTAAGGTAGCGGAAAATCCTCTTGACAGCCTGTCAATGATTAGACCCTAGGCTATGCATGAATCTGTTGACCTGTGAGACTGCAAACTGAATATTTGGCCCCGTGTTGCATACATAAATGAGGCAGCCAACAACAGTTTGGTAAAGAGTGACATCAACAGGATCACCAGCATCATGTAGACTCAACTTCAACTCTGTTTCCATGGGAGTGGCAATAGGTTTGCAATCCTCAAGTCCAAACTTACATAGCAATGTCTTTATGTAACTTTTCTGACACAAGGCAATACCACCACTGCTTAAACTGTATACCCAAGTAATGATGCAACAGTCCCAAATCTTTCATCTTGAAAGTAGCATTCAAATCAGCCTTAAATTCAGCAATATGCCTCTTATTTGGTCCAGTGATCAGCAAATCATCGACATAAAGAACCACAATGAGAAGTACATCATCCTCGCGCTTTAACATACAATGTGCTTTCTGTTGGACTGTTACAAAAGCCTTGTTTGACCAAATGAGTGTCAACTTTCTCATACCAAGCACGAGGAGATTGCTTCAACCCATACAAAGCCTTCTTACATTTGCACACTTTGTCCTCTTGTCCTTTTATGACAAAACCGCGAGGCTGCGTTACATAAACTTTCTCAAATATGTCACCATTCAAGAAAGCAGTAACAATGTCTGATTGATGTACATCCCAACCAAAATGAGCTGCCAACGCACATAGAAAACGCACAGTAGTCATACGACAAGTAGGAGAAAAAGTCTCTTCATAATCTATGCCTTTTTGTTGTGCATAACCCTTTACAACAAGTCGAGACTTATGGCGATCGATCTCACCATCCGGCTTTCGTTTCAACTTGTAAACCCACTTCGTACCAATGGCCTTTTTGCCAGGAGGCAAATCACATAAAGTCAATGTGTCATTTTCTATAAGTGCATCATATTCTGATTGCATGGTAGCCATCCAATTTTCTGAATTCTGTGCTTCATCAAAAGACAGAGGCTCCTCAACATCATGTAAGCTAGACACAGCCAAAGCATAATAATCTAATGCATAAGATGCATGGTGAGAGCCTGAACGAGTATGACTAGACAAAGGTGCATCCAATTTACTGTCACGCAAAGTGTGCACCAGCCATTTTGGCATACCTCTAGCCTGCTCATTTTCAGCCCTTTCCTCATCAAGTACATCATGTACATCTACATCAGTAATAGGCTGATCTGTAACATTTTCAGAAACCCCCATAGGCTGTACATGTGCCTCATTGGAACTTACATTCGTATTTCCACCACTGAAAAGAGGCAACAAAGTGTCATAAATGTCCTATGAGCTTACATTTCTGTCTCTAGTACATGATAGCAAGGGCTGAACAGAATCTTCCACAAACACTACATCGTGTGAAACCAGAATACGTTTTGTTTGCGGATGATACAACCTGTAACCTTTGCTTTCAGCACTATAACCAACAAAAATACATTTCACATCCTTATCATCCAATTTTTTGTGCTGCACGTGTGGCACAAAAGCATATGCCAAAGAGCCAAAAACACGCATGTGCTCAATAGAAGGCTTTCTATCATGCCATGCTTCATATGGAGTAACAGACTGCAAAGCTTTCATAGGACACCTGTTAAGTACATAAGCGGCACACATGATGGCCTCAAGCCAAAAAGAATGCGGTAAAGCTTGACTTTTGACCATACATCGTGCCATTTCCGTAAGTGACCTATTTTTCCTCTCAGCAACACCATTTTGCTGAGGTGTATAACGCACTGTACATTGGTGTTTTGTCCCACGACTAGCCAGAAATGCATTGAATTCATGAGACATATACTCCCCCCTTCGATCGGAACGGAGGGTGCCCATAGTACATTTCAAGACATTTTCAGCCATAGCCAGAAATTGTTTGAAGCACATAAAAACTTCGGACTTCGCTTTAAGCGGAAATACCCATGCATGCTTGGAGTAATCATCAATGAAAGTCACGAAGTACAGGTAATTGCCCAAGGATGGGGTTTGCATGGGCCCACAAACATCACTATGCACAAGCTGCAATCTGCATGTGGCCCGAACTGAACCATCCTTTGGAAACTTATAACGCTGCATCTTACCCAAAATACAGCCTTCACAAACATGTTTAACAAGTGCTTCAAGAGGCGGCAAAGAAGCAACTATATTAGATTTCTGCAAACGCAGCAAACTGGCAAAATTCAGATGACCAAAACGTGCATGCTAAAGTTTTGCATCTGAAATATCCCTTGAATCTACAACAGCATTTGCAAAATTTTGTCTGCACTTGTCATACAAAGTGAGCTTATACAGCCCACGACACAAAAGGCCAGATGCAACAATTTCATCACCAAAACTGAGATCATGAATTGTACATCTGCCACAAATTTGACTACAAGTCCAAGTCTAGCAAGTGCGGATACAGACAAGAGATTCTTCTTGATCCCCTGGTACATAAAGTGCATCAACAAGTGTGAAGGAACTGCCATTTGCAGCAGTAAGCACAATCTTTCCAACTCCCTGAACCGGATAAGAGGCATTGTTGGCACAAGTGACAGAATTCCCATGAGGGACAGACTCGAGAGAGGTAAACAATTCACGATGTGAGGTAATGTGCTTTGTAGCACCACTATCGAAATACCACACATATGAATCTGCAGTAACTGACAAGTATGCATCATGGACAGCAGGATTGTAAGTGCACTCTGCACTAAAAGCGCATTCTGCATCAACATCAACATCACAGTCTCCTTTCATAGAAGACTCAACAATGGCTGCATTTGTAGTGGAACCAGCATTTGCAGTGGAACCACCCTCTTTCTTCTTAGCCTCTTTGGCCTTCAACTTAGGACACGACTTGATTAAGTGATCATTAGCTTTACAATAATGGAAACGCATCTTCTTTTTGCCCTTATCACCAGAATTGCCAGACGAAGTGCTGCCAACAGAAGCATTAGGAACAGAATTTTTGCCACTCGTAGCAGAACCATCAGAAGTGGCTGCATTACTGTTATCACCCTTTCTTTGAGAAGCAATAAAAGCCTGTTCAACTGCACGCTGCCTAGTCCTGTTTTTTTTGGAAAGTGACTCTTGCAACAACAATGTGCATAATGCATCAAACTTGACAACTTGTGGATTTCCTTGGGTCATAAGTCTCCAAGTACTAGCAAAAGTCTGGTAGGAATCTGGTAAGGCATCAAGAACAGTCTACACAAGGGAACTGTCTGAAATGACTTCACCTGCAGAAATAAGTTGCTCATTGATATCCTTGACACTAGCAAGGAAAGTGTCCATATCATCTTCTCATGCATAATCTTCGACTCCAGCTCTTTACGCAGCAAAGCAATTTTAGCCTCATTGCAGCTTGCATAAAGACCTGTTAGAATATCCCAAGCCTGTTTTGCAGATTTTGCTGAACGGATGTGAGGAACACTGGTGCGCTTCACAGACAACGCAATCAATGCATCAGACTGCGCATCCTTAACATCCCAACGAGCTTGTTCTGCCGTAGGCAAAACAACTCTAACATCAGCAATCCGTGCAGCAAGACCTGCAACATCCTCAACATCGCCTACATCCTCAGAAACAGGACGTACATCAATGCCCTGCACAATGTTCCAGACGCCCTTTGACACAAGAACATGTTGCATCATATAAGCCCACATAGGGTAGTTGTCCCTATCCAACCTGTCCTCAGCAGCAAACATCTTGAACACATATGTGTTGTTATTGTTAGCCATGGTAAATGTTGCACCTGATGTGAAAACAGCCCGAAAATAGGAGAAATGGAGCGGGAACAACACGTGCTATATAGCACAAACTGTAGAAGACTATAAGGCACCTGTTATGCAGAAACGGCACTGACAGAAACTCTGCACAAAATGACGAAATAGCCTGTGCAGTACTGTCTGTAGTGGAAACGGAGGCCGAAATGAGCCCAAATCAAAAATGTGAGCAGACCTAGCTCTACGAGCTATTCCGAAGTATTTGTCGACCTGCGAACGCTTGCCAAAGCTCACTAAAATCGGAGAAAGTGAGCAGGCGTGTACTGAAGCAACTGACGACTAAGCCTGGGAGGTGTTGGAATTAGGGTTGCAGAGAGACACACACAGCTTGGAGAAGACGAAGGAAGCTCAAGGCACACAATAGAGAGTGTGTTACTTAGTGTGCAATGGAAAGATAGATAGCCCTCGAGTAATGGGTGTATATACAATGCACGGGGGAAAAAACCTCCTAAAGAGGGAAAAAATGCCCCTGGCGGTCCTAGTGTGTTCACACACATCACTACACATGTATATGGTAACAGAAAAATGCAAAGCCCAAAACATAGCATTATAATATCATAATGGTCGGTGCTCCTTTGACTATATGGCTAGTGTTTGTTTTCTCGTCATTGCGTTGGGATAGAGCCAAAAAATTATTTGGCTAGTAATCTATTTTATAGGTTGTTCTTTCATCTGTTGACCAATTATAACACATGATTTTGTGAGGGCCAAGTCTAGCTTCATGGCACGGCATCGCGTTCAATTATTGAAAGGCGGCCTTAAGATAAGATATGAGGCAAATAAATCACAATATGCATTTTCATGTATTGGCCAAAGCATTGCACATGTCTAATGAAAATCACATGTACTCTGGAACTATAGTAGGTAAACTAGAAGGGAAAAGAGAAGTAACTTTGGAGATTTACTCTACCCCACATTTGATCTCTCTTGGCTAATTTCAAAATCATAAAAAAGCTTTAAAAGAGAATTTTCTATGCACACATTTAATGAATGAGAAAATCAAGCCAAGTTGAGCAAGAATGAATGCTCTTTAGGTGGCCTATGCACACTCTAAGAAAACCTTTGATTATTCATGCAATTAAGTAGTAAAGAAATCAACTAAAAACAAGACAAACTGAAGAACAATCAAATGAGCAAAGAGCTTAAAAGAGGCTCAATTAACGAGATTATTAGAGAGTACACACACACACACACACTAATCAATTGCTTATCAAGCTTACAATGAGGGTAGTGACTCAATGGCAATCGATGAATGTACCCCACAATTACAAGATGATTAAACATTGGATTAGTGTGTGGATTAGCCAAAGAGAGAGTGATTAGAGAATCTACAAAGGATCTAGTGTGATTAGGAAGTACTAATCACTATAAGTCTTTGATATCACTTGATGGAGCTAGGGTGAGTGTGTGTATATGTTGTGTGTGTGTGTGTGTGTGTGTGTGTGTGTGTTTTGTGCTCTTTTTAGATTTATATACAAAAGAATATAACAATTCAAAAGATAGCTAGCTTTAGACAAAGGACAATGATTAGCACACCAAAAACTATCTTTGATTCATTTTTGTACATCATAGTGAGAATGAGGTATCATTCTAGTGTTTTGTGCATAAGATAGTCAAGAATGACTTATTCTGGAGTGAAAGAGGCCAAGTTCAATAGTGATGCCACAGGAGCTTAGCCAAAAAGATTCTAAGTAAAGATAGAGTCCTCACTTGCATCCATACAAACAAGACAGCATATTATTTAGCCTTGAATACGTATTACAGGTGTCAACAAACCTATCAGTTGTTATCCATGTCCTACTCAAAACCTTTTTAACTTATACCTAACTACTATCCATGTAGTGTTAAATATCAACAAATATCCATTCTCATAACAGTAAGCCACATATGAAAGTGACATGTGTGTGCGCGCGCGCTCGTGCTAGGCACCATACTCAATGAGTCAATAGTAGGCCCATTGAGTATTACTACCTTATCAAGTTGATGAGAATAGAATAGTCAAGTCTGAAGCCAAAGAGTTGTATCATATCAGAAAATCCACGAGTCTCATTAGAGCTTTAAGTGTCAATGTTAACAAAGAGGATTATACTCCAGTTGGAGTTTTAAGGCTTTGTTAGCCAGTAGAGAATAGTATGGATGCTATTCATAGTCAGTCGTAGAAAATTTCCATGCTTCAACCAGTTTCTATGGAAAGTCCTCAAATGAACCGTCCATCCAAGAGTGTTCGTTTATAGGTAAAATGTTCCTGAAATCATAAGAATCAAAATAATCACAAGGGTAAGTGATTTTGGATTAACCTGCAACCTAAAATCAACAGAGTCAAAGACTACAATAGCTATGAGTAGGAATCCAATCTATAGACAAGGAAAGACCACCTAACACATGTCAACCTAATAAGGAATTATATTCAGTGGGTCCATCAAAGACTATAGACAAAAATATCCGAAGCTAGTGTCCTGGTTTCTCAGCTTTTCGGGAGAAACTTGTGTTTAGGACGTGTGTGTTGCTGTATTTAAACTTAGACACAAAAGAACATAACAATTCAAAAGATAGCTAGCTTTAGACAAAGGACAATGATTAGCAAAAAAGCAACTCAGTATTTGATTCATTTGTGTACATCATAGTGAGAATGAGGTATCATTCTCATGTTTTTTACAAAAGATAGTCACAAGAACAACTTATTCTGAAGTGAAAGAGGCTAAGTTCGACAGTGATGGACAACAACTTAGCCAAAAAAATCCTAAGTATAGATAGAGTCCTCACCTGCATCCATACAAAAAAAACAACCTGCATCATGTAGTCAAGTGACATAAGAGAGATGCCATGCAAAGGTAGACACACATCATAATCCAAATCATACCACATCCACAAGCCAATGTTTAGCAAAAAATGAGCCGATTTGATCAATATAAGACAAACCATTACCATGAAATTAGACATAGAAATCACACAAAGTGGACAATTAAAGTATATATATCATGCTCCCACAAATAAAACTTGAAAATTTGATTAGACATTAAAAATAAAATCGTCACAAGGAAAAAGATCCATGGTTGCATGTAGTTCATATACAACACTACCTCAACACTACAACCATT
Organism: Adiantum capillus-veneris; assembly: GCF_014529385.1. Classification (NCBI taxonomy): domain Eukaryota; kingdom Viridiplantae; phylum Streptophyta; class Polypodiopsida; order Polypodiales; family Pteridaceae; genus Adiantum; species Adiantum capillus-veneris. Next base: position 169,266,254 of record NC_140934.1, on the reverse strand, counting down.
TGACTTGAAGTCCTCAAGGGGAAAAAACTACTCTTTGCAGCCTTTGAAATTTGTAGATCCCTAATATTGTATTTATGGTTTGCATAGAATTGATGTAACAATCAAAATATATGGATTGGGATATCAGTGCTTATAATTACATTTTATTATCAACTTTTACTACAACGTTGAGGGCATAAACGACATCATTTTAAATTTTTGTTATGAGCATCACAAGGTAGACTATTGTCTTGTAAGCATTATATGTCGCACTCTAAAGACCAAGACGCGAGAGTTGTCAAAAGACAACATCCTGATCATGTTGTGTGCAAGGATGCGTGCACCACAAGCATACATGACATCCTCATTATCAAATGAAGACGCATATCCCTACATGCACAATGTTATTTGCATTGTACACACCTTGTCATATAAACTAAAAACACAAAAGACATGAATAATGATCATTAACCCTCCACTAACCATAGGCCAATCTTGATCCATTGGCGTTGGTACATGAGAAAAACGTCAAAAAATATCCTATGTGTCTTTGACACTATCCTCCGAGCCTTTGCTGTAAGCCTATCACACCTCTTGATAATAAGATAAAGGTTCAAAGTCATGTTGTTTGAAGTCTTTAGAGCAACAAATGGCTCTGCTCCATGTCCCCTGATAAGAATGCACCCACAGTCATCATACACAAGCAATGGTGTACAAGAGAAATTCGAATTTGGCTCCCATGTTCACATAGAATTTCTAACAAAGTTAGTTTTCATTTTAAATAAAGTAAGTAGTAGATGAAGTAGTAGAAATCTAAAGTGGCATATAAAACTAAAATGCTATATTGATTATTTTGTTATGAAAATAAACAAGAGATATGCCAGGAACCTAAACAACCAAATATAAAGCATTTTTAAATAAATGTTTTCATTTTTTATGGGAATGGGATCATGCTAGCTAGGGTGGATGAAAGAGAAACATGACGCACACAAGCGAGTGTGTGTGGCTAGATTATCACTCGAGCAAATTAGGTTCCAAGATGAAATAACTTGGACTCATAAACACGATCTTGATTGTTGCTAAGCCATCACAAGCTCACCATAAACAAGAGAGATGTAATGCAAAAATGAGATTAATTTAATGAAATGAGATTTAAGTAGCTCTGCAACCTTGCACCACTGCATGTGGGATAATTCCACCTTTCCTCTCCTTGAATCATACTTTAGTACTCTAGGACAAAGCTCACACTTTATAATCCTCCCCTTGAGGTTTGGACTAGGAAGAAACTGAAGAAACTAACAGCTTTGGCACACTCTAGTCTAGGAGCAAAAAGAACATCTCCAATCCAGGAGACCATCCCCAATCCAGGAGACAAACTATCTTTAATCCAAGAGACACTCAACACCTCCCCTTGAACAGATGTATAACACTGAGATCATGCTAGTCCAAGCTATCTCCAAACAAATACAACTACAGGGGAAAGGCCAAAAAAAAAAAGCTAGAGAATGTTGTCGTAGACTAGAAGGCTTCATCTTCATCTTTGTCCTCTTCTGCCAAATAGACTTTTGGCCTTGGATTTCTGTTGGTGCAGCCTCTGTCCTTTTTGAAACACTTGGAAGGAAGGTGACCCTTCTTTCCGCAAATGTTGCACTCCTATGCTATGTGCCCTTCTTTGCCGCACTTATAACAATTTTTGTTATTAGAGCTAATTGCAAAAGCTTTCCCCCTGAAGTAGCATTCCTCCCTTGCTTCTTCTCCTCAGACATTAAAGAGTTGATCACATCTTGGAGATCTGGTGTTGGATCCTTCTCCTTAATGATGGTCATTATTTGGTCAATGCTAGGTGGTAAGGCTGCTAGAAGAACTGCAATTTTGTCCTCCTATGATACTGCATTGTTTACATAAGCTAGTTGTGCAGTCATGCTTTTGAGGCAATTGACCAAGCTTGCAATATCTTTGTTATGTTCCATTTCTAATTTGTATAGATCCTTCTTTAAGCTCACTTTGCTCTTCTTTTTCCTAGCTCCAAAGTTTTTTCTAGTGCTTCTCATGCAGCTGATGAGGTTTCACAATCATCAGTAAAGTGTATATAATTGGCATGTAGTGTGATGATTATGATCCATTATGCTTGCTCGTCCTTTGCTTAATTTTGTGCACTCATAGCTCGTGTCTGTATGTATGCTCCATCAATGGTCAGCGATCAGTGGCTTGACTACTCCCCACAATTGTTTTTTCGTTAAGTAGCCTTTCAACTTGGTTTGCCAAGTATAAAAGCCCTCCTCGTTAAATTTCCTAAGCCCTTTCTCGTACATTGCACTAATAGAGGGGTCTTAGCTTAGGAGACTCTCCCAGCCAGTGTCTACCTCTTTAAACAAGCATGACTAAAAGGTCATCCCCGTAAATATAGATAATAATATTCATTGCAGATGGTGCTTGGTTGAAATTTTTTTAGAGTTTAATTGCAGGAGAGAGAGAGAGAGAGAGAGAGAGAGAGAGAGAATTCTCGGTTCTTTGCTTAATTTGTGAAGCACCTCTTCACCGGAGTGAAGCCCCTCTTCAATTTTCGATCTTTGCTTTGCCTTGTAGTGCGAAGCTTTGACCTTTTGCTTGAAGCTCTTGGAATTTGCCACTTTTGATGTTTGAAGGAGCCCATGATGCTCTTCAGACTTGAAAGCTTAATGTTACAAGACTTTGATGTGCTTTGAAATGCTACAGAGGCTTTGCTTCTTTTGTCCACTGTGGGACTCCCTCTCTATTGATCGGGCAGTGCGATCAAGTCGGGCAGTAGAGCGACCTCCTCGGGCAGGCGGGCAGTCTTTCAAATAGGCGGGGGCAAGACACTGGGCAGCGGGTAGGGTGCCAAGAGAGCTAAAAAAAAAAGGTCGTGGGTGTGAACTATCCCTTGCAAACCCGACCGGAAGATCAACCACAATTTGTTTGGCAGCTCAAATCCGCCCACATTGACAAGCTTAAAGTTAGAAAATGAGCCCACAACCTTGCATGCACAAACTATCTTTAGTGTGTCAAGCTAGACCATGGGGCCATGAGCCTTTGTGTGCCATAAGCCTCCAAAAATAAATTGTCATGCTTGCTTGGCAGTTCCTTTCCCACACAAATTCACATATACACACCTAATTATAACATAAAAGTGGTAATGAGCTTGAGGGAGCTCCCGGTGTCGGAATGCATAGCACAAAGGCTCTATGGAAACCTTGTGAGAAGCACTTTGGGATGAGGAGAGCAAATGCAATGTAATTGCAAAATTGGGGAGATTAGTTGGAGATGCAAATAACTAAAAAATTGACACCAAAAAATACTAGAAATGCAATAATGGGTGCTAATCCTCTCCCTAATTGAGCCTACCTAGCCATGGAGGGTAGTGGCCTCTTGGGTGTGCCAAGGACATGCCCACACATAGCTAGACACTAGAATGGTAACCTAATAGGACATAAAAGTGTCCTTTCAGGGTTTTGGGAAAAAATTCCAAAACCATAGTAGATCCACTCATTTTGAAAAATCCTTTCATGAGCTTATAGTTCAATAACTACTACATATGGAAAAAATGAGAAAATTGTAATTTTTCTCATCCCTTGGTCACTAAAAGCCTCCAAAGTTGATGGACCAATGCATTTTGCCCAAAATAGCAATTTCTTACGATTGATTGCATATAAATAAGAGTGGGGATTTTTGTAGGACCTGAGATAAAATGCCCCGTCAACTTCAATGGGTTGGTAACCAAAACATATGGTTGCTTTTACCTCACTAATTTTTTTTTGGGAAAAAAAAAGGTACAAAAAAGTTGCATTTTTGCCATTCTGCAGACCTATCATCAAAGTTTCTATAGTCACGCTCAATACAGATACTATATACATGTTTTCTTAGTTCCCTTTGGGCCTTTGGATTCAAAAGGATAATGGATCTCTTACAATTGGACCCTTTGGGGGCAATGATAAAGTGCTAAATACAACAAACATGAAAAAACTGGGTTTATCATTATGACCTCTAGAAACCCATAGAAACTACTCAATATCTAGCCAAGTTTGTAGTCTATGATTAGATATGGTTACTACCTACAAAATACACACAATTGGCCTAAGAAACTAGCAACATTCAGAAAGTTATACTTGCTACTCTAAAATGTATCGTATTCTTCAGCAATCAAAAAACTCAACCATCATCATATCCTATGCTATATAGCATATTAGGTCCCCCAAAACTCAAGGAAGATTAGCTTTATGTTATACATTACACTTACACAATCAAAATTGAATTTGGATATCAAGAAAGCCACCAAAAAAATCATAAAAGTGCTAATTTTGGCCAAAAATAGGATTATGCAATTCTTGTAAATTGGTCATAACTTTCAATTTTAACACTTAGCTCTCCCTACAAGCATCAAAACATGTTGAGAACTATGAAGGCCTAACCTCTAGCCATCTAAACCTCACAAACATAAAGATTAGAGTGGTATAGTTGCCAAAAATTGAAAAAAAGCCAAAAACAGGACCCGTTTTTTCACACAGTTTAGGTTAAAAAATGTTGTGCAAGAGTAAGGTTAATGGTGAGATCAATACTCCAAAAAAAATGCTAAGTTTTTTTCAACTCATAAAGCAAATTTGTGGATATATAGCACCTAGAAATTCATTTTCATACTCTTCAAATAATTCAAGCAAAATGGTCACTTAACAGGACACAAAAGTGTCCTATTACCATTCTAGTGTTAAGGCTCAATTCATGAGAGATGCAACTATTTATGAAAATGCCAATGGATCGTAATGATAATTAAGAGTTACTAATTAATCTAATGGAGATGCTAATGACTAACACACAAAAGCGTAACAACAAACCTAGCTAGCATAACCTAGAGCTCTGATACCACTTGATGGGAATGGGATCGTGCTAGCTAGGGCGGATGAAAGAGAAACATGGTGCACACGAATGAGTGTGTGACTCAAGCGAATTAGGTTCCAAAATGAATTAACTTGGACTCATAAACACGATCTTGAGTTGTTGCTAAGCCATCACAAGCTCACCATAAACAAGAGAGATGTAATGCAAAAATGAGATTAATTTATTCATTCATGACATGAGCTTTAAGTAGCTCTACAGACTTGCACCACTGCATGTGGGATAATTCCACCTTTCCTCTCCTTGAAGCATACTCTAGTACTCTGGGACAAAGCTCACAATTTACAATTTTAAATAGAGTAGTAGAAATCTAAAGTGGCATATAAAACTAACATTCTATATTGCTTATTTTATTATGAAAATAAACAAAAGATATTCCAAGAACCTAAACAAGAAGAAATTTCTAGATTTAGTCTCGGGCTGTCTTTGAACAAGAGATGAGGCTATGAACAAATTCTCCCATTTTTAACATAAAACTTGGCTGCGAGTGGAATTTTTGTAGGGAAGGGTATGCTTTATCTTGCTTTGAGGCATTGATTTTGCAATTCAAAAATGAAGTTTGAATTCATGGGTAGCTAACCTTTGATGCTTTCTTTCCAATAAAACTACAATAGGAGACATCGTAAGCCAAAGTGGCAAGTGACACTATAGAGAGACATGGCTATATCACTATTTTTCTAAGTCTATGCTTGCACAATTCCATAGTTTAAAATCTAGCACAGTCAAAACAAGGAGAAAGACTTAGATTAGATATTTCATAATTATTAGACCTAAGACTATGGTCAACCTCCCACACTCTGGGAGAGACGAAAATGGAAATGCATCATGATTGAAGGCTATTCAAGCAACATTGCCTTTGGCATGCCCATGTGTAATTATTTTTCACATGGGCAAAATACTTAATGTTATATTTTAAATTGTGTGTAGATATATCTTTATCTTGACAGCCATTGATGCAGGGGGTTCATGGAGAGGCAACTTTGTAGGAGATTGCCAAGTAAAAAAAGCAGGGAAGGAGGGTGGAGGACGAGCGTGCTTGTAGAGCAGGATAGACGGCACAAGAGAAACTCACATGGGCCGCGCCTGACAAAGGCACGTGTATATACTCTTTAGCCATTACATGACATGGAGCTTCACTGCTTTTTTAAACCATTACAAAATGCTTACACGTATTTATTTATGTTTTTGATGCCTCTTTGTTATTGAAATTATATTTATTAGAAAAAAATTGCAAAATAAAATTAAATCGCATGTCACAATCCAAACTCTTTTGCTCGGTTAGAGCTAGCTCTATCAAACACCTTCTTGGATGAAAAATATATGTAGTTGCATGGTTGTGTTCGTTTATGTGTGTAAAACAAGAACTAAGGGCTTCCAATGAGTATGGGAGAAGAGACATGAGTAGGCCAAGACACCATTGACGGCAACAATACTTTATTTTTCCACTTAATCACAATAATATATAGTGAATGGAACAAAATAGGTGTGGATTTGAATTTACACCAAAGAGCAAGATACGGTTGAAGTATGATACTTGTCACCATCTTAGAATAAACATCACAAGCTATTTCTACTAAGGAGGAATGCTTCTTTGTGCTAAAGGCTTTAGGCAAAGAGAAATCCCCTAGATGGGATGGTGTAACCACGGATTTCTTCATAGAATTCTGGGAGGATTTGAAGTCCCCGGTCACACAAATGGCTAACAAAGAATTGGGAGTCCTTAATTGCATTAAAAGGGGCCTTATTAAACCCATTCCTAAGCAAATCGATTGCTCTCAATTGATACATTGGTAGCCTATAACCATGATGTTAGTGGCGTACAAACTTATAGCCCTTAGGCTCTCTCCCATTTCGGATAAAGTGATTACTCCTCACTAGCACAAATTTATAAAAGGAAGGTCAATTTACAATAACTTCTTGGCAACTATGGTCAAAATAGAATACGCTTCATTCACCAAGCAAGAGTGTATTTTATTGCAATTGGATCTCAAAAAAGCCTTCGTTCATCGAGGATTTCATGAAAGCTCTGGGCTTTGGAACATGGATGCATCAATTAGTTCTCTCCCTAAGTGCTAGAAGTCACTAACCTTTTGTTTAATGACAGAATTGTGGGTGCTTTTGAAGCTAAAAGATCGATAAAGCAGAGTTTCCCGCTTGCCCCTCTTGCCATCGGCTCCCATTTTCTAGTTACAATGCTTGAAGATAGTGCTGCAAGAGGGGACATCCAAGGCCTATTCCTGCCAATGACCAACTTCTAGTGAAGCTCTTTGCAAATGACTCCCTTCTGTTCTTCAAATCTTGCCCCCAGGTATTTAGAACGGCTTTGGAGATTGTACAAACATTCGTCATAGCCTCTGGGTCAAAATGCAATATTGAAAAATCAAGATTGATATCTTTGTCTAAAAATGACTCTTTTGATCTATCTATGTGGTCCAGAGAGATAGTTACAAAAGGTAAGATTTTCAGGCACGTGGGTGCTCCGCTGGGGGCGAAGGTAACACACGAGAAAATATTCCAATGATTTTTGGCTAGGATAAAGAGCAAGATGAGAGGATGGGAGTATGTGCTCCTTCCCTTCCCGAGCAGGGTGAAACTGATCAATTCATGTATGCTACCTTACATAGCCTTCACTAGTCCGATGTTGTTAACCAACAAGTCAGACAATGGAGTCAATACTGGGCAAATAGGAGGCTTTGTGACTGTCCAACGCTCCCTATCGCTTGGTGTAGACCGGTGTTAAAGTCATTACAAGCGACAGTAAAGACCTTGGGGCATGATAACCGACAACAGAGACCCTTATGGAGATATGATTACAAGTCATACAGTGGAGTCAGCACCGAGCGAATAGGAGGCTTGGTGACTCCCCAACGCTCCCTATTGCTTAGTGCTGACCTTGGCAAATGGGTGTCGGTCCAGTTAACATCCATGGATATCATCTTGTTTTGAGTCAGGGACCGGGCTTGTTGGTCCTATAGGTGCTTGGGTGATCGCCGATGAGAGGTGCACCACATATCTCATTTGATACTATTTTTACTTTGATCGACTACTGTGGGCGCCCATGTGTGAATGGGTTAAACTCTTATAAAAGGTCCATTTGACCTTAAAATCCTCATTCTCTGAGGTGTAAGCTAAGAAGTACTCTTGCTCCATCTCTATCTCCTTCTCCTTCATGTGCTCTTCACAAGTGTGTGTGTGTGTGTGTGTGTGTGCTTGAGAGAGAGAGAGGGGGGGGGGGGGGGGGGGGGGGGGGGGGGGGGGGGTGATGGAGAATTACGGCGGCATCGACGGAGGCTCCTCCTTCTTCACAGCACGGGATCCTTCATGACGGAAGCATTGAGTGGTGAGTGACACACCATTGTTTCTTTGAGCTTGCTAGGACTCTCTAGTTGTGTGTTTGTAGCCTTTCAAAGCTCGCACACGGTGCAAAAGCAAGTTCCTAGCCTTCGACACATACGGCAAAGCGTACATTGTTGGTGTCGCTACCAGGGAGTTGCCTTGCACTAAGCTCCATGAAACACTTTGCATTGCAGCGTGAAGTATTTTTCATCCTGTAGGAAAGGCAGAGAAGGAAGTTGTGTTTGTGCTAATTTTACTAATTTTTTTGATTTTGTTAGTTTAGGTGAAGGGTTGTGCATGGGATTAATGTGAAACTAAGTGATTTAATCTATGCATGTGCATCAATTTTTGTGTGCTTTATGCACCAACACCCCTTTTGCATACTAATTTCACTAATTCTATTTACTAATCCTTACTAATTTTGGTTCTACACATGTTTATGTTCATAATTAGAGGCTCATTTTTCATGGTTATGAGCTTGCAATGATGAAATGAAGAGTCTAGCCATGCAATTTTCACTTGGTTGCGTGTAAGAGACCTCGATTTGGAGCTATTTTGGAGCAAGAAACACGTTATATGGACGCATTAAGGCACTTGTGGTTTGCTGAAATTTTGATTTTGTGATCGATGTGCGAATTGTTGGTGTGGTGATAAAAACGCTGATTTGTGTGCAAGTTTATGAGCTTGATGTGCATGAAATTCAAGGTGCAATTGTTGGCAATTGGATGCACAATTGATGCCTAATTTGTGTGCAATTTAATGCAAAAGTTGTGGTTATGATTTCAAAATGCTGATTTCAATGCACATGATGACCCAATTTTATGTCAAATTTTCATGTCAATTGAAGTCAATTGTATGCACATTATGATATTAGATTTGGATTATGGAAAATTAGCATAATTGTGTGCACACATGAGCTAGATTTGAGTTCTAATTTGCTTGTGATGGCATCAATTAATGGAATTTCATGTGTGCAATGATTGAGAAATCGATTTGAGTTATTAAGGTTGTTTTCGCATCAAATTGAGTGAGCATTGTGATGGAAAACACTTAGTTGGATAGCAATTTGATGTGTGTGTGCATAAATGTGATTGAATTGTGTGCAATTTGTGCAGAAATTAATTGTGATTAGCACTTGTGTGTAAGCCCATTGCACTTGATTAATTTTTCTTAATGTGTGTGTGTGCACTTGCTTGAAATGGGTGTGTGTTCCTCATCTAAAATTGGGTGTGTGTAAAGTGCAAGCATTGAATGTGGATTTGTGCACTTCTAAAAGAAGGTGTGTGTGCACTTATTTCATTTAGTTGCGTGCATGAGTAAAGTGAGAGACCTTGTGAGAGAATTTTGGACACTTTCCAAAAGTAGGTGTGTGTGAGTCAAAAAGGTGATTTAAGTGAAAAATTTGGCACACTACAGGCAAAATCCTTGCATTTTTTTTTGAAAAGTGGTAGTTTCAATTTGGGTTGTTTGAATTGTGAGCTCATAGTCATTGGCAGAAGCTTTAAGACGCATGAGGGGGAATGAACCTCCAACCGTGAATCTAAGTTTAGGAGGGGGTGTGTGTGGGAAGCTATTCTAAAATGTTAACTTTATAAGATATTGGGTACTTTTAGTATTCAATGAACCCAAGTGGAGGGGAGTGGTTAGCTTACATGTAAAGTAGTCTACGCGAGCAGGTTACCTCTTCAAATCCTTAAAGACTATTTTTGGCGAAGGAAGGTGGATTTGAATATGAGCCACTTTTGGGTCCGCTAGGAGGGTTTCACACGGCTGTTGTCCACGCCTAGGGGCTGCAGCCCTTGACCCTTGACCAAGGGGCCATGCCCATCACATATAAGCCATTGTGTCCATGTTGTTGATGCCTTGACCCAAGCCACATGTCATCTCTCAAGATCAAGCCCTTGTCCCACACAAGTGGTTGTGCCCATGAAGCCTTGCCCCACACGACAATGTGCACATGCCTTGATTAGAGGTCTTTCCCTCCGTCACTCGACCCTTAGCCTTTTAGGCACCCTCACCCACTTCACACCATAGTTACCCTAGCCCCGTAGCCTGCCTTGACCGTATCCATTAGGCGATAGCCCTAGCTTTTCCTTAGGCATCATACACCTACCTAGAGTTTGCATGGTCGACACAAACCCTACCATCATAGACCTCCTTGGAGTTCTCAGAAAAAATAAAAAATAAGTAAAAATGGGGTGCAAAACACCCAAAAAATCAAACGAGTGACGTCAGGGGTACTCACCAACGATTTCAAGGTGCCCAAGGCACATGCATCTGCACTCTTGTCGTGTGCTAGAGTCAGAACAACTAGCAACCGCTTTGACTTACACGGGTACACACTATCCTTCCACGTTAGGGTCCGGGCCCTCAGCGGGAACCCAAGGCAGTACCACTCAGGACCCACATATTGCGTCTAGTGACTCCTCCTCTGACTATGACGTCATGGAGGGTTACCCGATGCCCAATCTCGATAATTTAAGCCAAGGTATGCATGCCATGGGCCCACGGTCCGCGCGGAGCGCGCTTAGCCACTTGAAGGAAACCTTTAGTAGAGCCACTCGCTTCTAACATGGAGCTAACGATGTAAATGAGGGGGGTGGGGAGGTAAATTTTCCATTCATGACCAACATAGATCCCATGCTCCTGGAGAGTGTGCACGTGAATACTCCATTCATTGCACCCCCTGAATCTTTAGAGCTATTCCCCTCCGCGGTTATATTACTTGATGGTAGAAGCCTTGCCGAAGTACAAGAGGTTGAGCGATATATCATTGCGGCTAGGGAAAAAAAAATCGAGAGCTTACGCAAGGTAGAGTAACGAAGAGAGTTAAAAGCAAAAGCCCCTCTTTCAATATCCTTGCTAAGAGAGCAATCGAGTGCTCTTGAATTAGCGACCACTAAGGGTCAACCCATAGAGAGCCACATTGCATTTAGTTCAAAGGATACCCCTAGCACCTGAATCCTAGATGCAGCGTTCCTAAATGAGAATTGGGAGTACGAACTACAAACGAAAACTCTAACATACATATACACAGGTCACACCTATCACGTGGGTTGGTTAGATGTCCTACAATCCACAACGGGTGCTAGTAGTATAGAGGATCAACAACAAAGAGTTTGTGAGGTCATCCATAGGATTATTGAGCTAGAGAGACAGAACAAGGGGATCCACATGCCTTTTATGGGTCTCGTGAGATTCTTAGATACAGGGAAGGCTAAACAACCAACCTTATCGCAAATGGAGACTCCCTAGGTAAGTCCGATGGATCCTCCATATGTTGTTTCGTGCAATCTGAGCCCACAAGTGATAGCTTTATCTTTCTAAGTCTAGCTCATCTTTCCCTTGATGACACCACGGCTACCATGCCTACCCCAATGATGGGCATGCCAAGAAATACGCCATGGACCTCATTTGTTAGTAAAGCACCGCTACATGGTAGCTCAATGCCTGTAAAAGTACCTACAACTGTGTACCAATCGTATACACCTATGGGTCATCGTACTCATGTAGTTCCTACCCCTCCCATTGTTTCAACAACCTATGCTCCACAATGACAACATCCAAGCTTTTATTTCAATGGGACCATACTGATTAGCATTAGCATGTCACATCCGACATCTGCGATGCCTAGGGCCACGGATATGAACTTTGGGTCACCACATGGCACAACCCTATACCAAACTTGGAACCCAAGGGCTTCCTATGCGCCAATCCCAATGTCAATACCTACTCCCTATGTAGTCTCTGGAGTGCCTTCACCCACTATGCCTGCTCACTTAGGTGACTTGGCAACATTTGCTCAAGCTATCGGTCGATCTATTGCTGAGAATATGCGTAACAGGCCTGATAGGGAGCCTAGAAGTAAGGCAGTACAAATAGCCAAGCTCACGCAAAAATTTAGTGGAGATGGGGATGTGAGAAAGCATATCGAAGTGTTTGAACAAATATGCGATTCCCTAGGAGAACACAATGGCCTACATAAGAGTAATGTTTTAAGCCTAACTTTAAGTGGGAAGGCTGGGGATTGGTATAGAACCCTAAGGGTGGAGGAAAAAACGATTTACCCTACTCTTAGAAGACCGTTCTTGAAAGAATACATACGAGAGGGAGTGCTTTGGGGTGTAGCATCTCAGCTCCAGAAAGCCCAACAAGAGGAAGGAGAGTCCGTGAGAGACTTTATTTGTCGATTGAAGCATTGAATTCTCGTTGTAATTCAAATGAGTGCTTCAATAATAATCAATTGCTTGATAGATTCATTAGGGGATTACGACATGAGGATATCTACAATGGCCTAGTCATTAGAGGTATCACCACTTGGGAAGCAGTCACCACCAATGCGATCCAATTGGAGGATAATTTAATGATTCAAGGAGAAAGAGTGTCCGTTGAGCATAAATCTACTAGCTCGCAAGCATCGAGGCATCAACCAATGACCCTAAAGCCTATTGCTAAGGAGCCAAAGATATCTGAGATGACTTTAGCAGATCTCACCAAGGGCATTCAAGAGAGTCTTAGAGACAATCGTGCTCTGCAAAATAATCATATGTATCCAAGAAGGGAGCAACAATGGTGCTCAGTATGCTATGGTCCGCATAGTACCAGTGAATGCCCTACTTTTAGAGTAAAATTCAATGGGAATTGCAATGCCTGTGGAAGGTATGGTCATCAAGCTAAGGATTGCATAGTATTTAAGCGCGCGATGGCCAATAGACCACCAACCTTAGCATGGACGGACACACCTCGAGTGCTTGCATTGATGCCGGCCCCATCTCTTGAACAAACGTCACAACACATGGTCCCTAGGGCCCAAAATGTTGTTCAAACAACACCCTTACCACCTCCAGTGCTAGGACCGCAACCACCACATCCGAGAATCACTTCTATGAATCAAGTGGGTTGTGAGTCATCTATTGCTTGTTTGGAAGGCTGTGAGGAAGATATAGACCCTAATTTTGCCTATGGGATTGATGTGCTTGAAGAAAGTCCACAATACTACATGGAGGACTATTGGGGAAAATTCAAACATGTCTATCAAGTAGCTGCTCTTGCTGTAAGAGGCCAAAATATCAATTACACTGCCAAGAGACCACCTCTTCAATGCTATGAGTGTGGAGGTCCACATTGTGTAGCCAAGTGTCCTATTAGGCTACAAAAGCATGCTACACTAATGCAAACCAATCAAGCGAGAACATCTACAATGCTGATACTCATGTGTAATTGATGTGGCATAGATCATTTGATTGCCCAATGTCCTAATAATCCAAATGCACCAAAGATAACTCCATTAAATTTAATTAAGGTTACGGAGGAGCCAACACAAAGTATACCTGTGGTACCGATAAATGTACTCACACGATTGATGCTCCAAAACCAAAATTATCTTCTTGAAGAAAGAGACACACCATTAATTGCTCAATCTCAAAAGAAGAAGAAAACACAAAGGAAGAGATCGCAAAAAGCAGCAAAGTCTGACCAATGTATGGACTGGTGATGACCCTGTATATATGAACGACGCTGAAGAGGATTCTGATTCAGGTGAAACCATGGAGACCAAAATGACCACTAGGAAAGAAACCAACAAGGAAGATTGTCATGAGCCACAATGGCCAGGACCCAAGAAGAAGATAGGAACTTACCCAAACCATAAAGAGGAGATTCAACGAGTCATTCAATTAAGGAGTTTCGTAGAAGATACCCAAAGGGATCTAGAGCCAACACCTAGGCAGATCCAGATTACAGACACAATGTTCCCTACACAAAAACAACCTCACAAAGTCCATAGACCCCTAGACATACCTAGTGTCATCCAAGAATAAAGTGACTTAAAGTCATGGGAAAGTGGGCGTACTGATTTCTTGTTGGAAAGGATGTTTACAGATGGACTACCTAACCCTTTTGAAGAAATGGAGATCCCATCTTCCCCACATGAAGGGACTGAAGCCCGAAAGGTGCCGTTAAATATTGCCTCTATATGGAGACCACAAGCTATTCTTACCTCTTCGACCTTTCCTCAATGGAGAATTGAAAGTCAGGCTACCACAATTTGCACAGATGGATGGAGCTAGGGAGATGCCAATAGAGGAGGAACACTTAGATCCACAACCCAACCTAGATGAGAACTCTATTGTAGAAATACTTGTTAACAAGTTGGGACAATACTTTGAGGGTGATGAATCCAATGCGACCGTACCGATCACTACCTAGGGATTAATTTGTGAAGGGAATCGTTGATGGTGGCGCTTGAGTTAGCATTGTGACTAAAAATTGCTGGGAAACTATGGGAAGACCTCACTTTGGGACCACAACCATAGTAGTAAAGATGGCCAATGGGTCTATTGTTAAACCTTTTGGGATGCTAGAAGATCTCAAGATCAAGGTCTTTGGACACAAAATAAGAAATACCTTCATTGTTATGGATTTCTCCAAGCACACTATGACATCTAAGATGATCTTAGGACGTCCTTTCATGAGGGAAGCAAAAATGGTGTATGACTGGTCTAAAAACCATGTCTACTTGCAGTTCCAAGATTCTGTCATTCGAGTGGATCTTGTAATTGGTTGAGCACATCCTTTAGGAAACATAATTATAATTGATCATAGATCTGACACCACAGTTCACTTGACCCCATTGCAGTATTGTTACACATGTAAAATGGACAGTGATGTTGGGAAAGATTCTCCTTATATGGATGCTCTACCTGGATGACTGAGTCTGACAATGTGGATTGGGTCCACCTAGCAGCAACCATAGACACCTTGGGAAATAGGGGGACGACCTGGGTAACACCTGAGGGGTATGAAATGCCACCATTCGTACCTTTAAATATGATAGAAGAATGCATATAGATTCTGTTGACCTACAAGATGAAGGCTTAACTAACATTGGAACTAGTAGCGTCTCACAAGACTATAGCCCACATGATTCGAAGTCAGAATCATCAATTGAAATTGAAATTGACTATGAGGATGAAGAATCTGAGTTAAATCTTAGTGCAAATGTGGAAACAAACCATTCAAGGCCCAGTGGTACCCTAGATAATAATCTATCCAAGGGAGCAGAAGACACAAGTAGCGATTCATCTAGTGACTCTTCACTAGAGATCGGCCATAATAAAAAATTAGACAAGAAGAGTAAGAGATATAAGAGGCAACGATATCGAACAAATGTGCGTGCTAGAATAAATGAAAATAAATCTACCATAGAATGGCTTTATTATATAGGGGCATGTGATGCTCATCAGAAGCTGGTAGATAACTGGGGTGAATACCTTCAAAGCATTATGTGGTGTAGTCCACAACCCATTGACATCGCACAACTAGAGGCTACAGAGAAGCCAAGTTGAGCCATACCGTAAGGAGACGACAAAATCGAGAATTAGCTCAAAAACAAAAGGAAGCGGAAGTGAAATCACATTCCACAACACAACAAGACCCCATAGACTTACACCCTGTACCCGATCATTTCAAATCCTACACCACGGAGGAGCGTAAGGTTGTGTATACAAAGGCTCAAAGAAGAACTATCAATAGAAGCAATGGAGTCTATGATGGTCCATCAATAGTTAAGGAAATAGAGTTATCAAACCCAGTTGAGGAGTCCAAACTTTTCTTCATTGCCCAAGATCTGACAAAGACTGAGGAGTATGTACTTAAAGAACTTCTCAAGGAATTCAGGGATATATTTGCTTGAACATATCATGATATAAAAGGTGTTCCACCTTCCGTGGTGCAACACACAACCCCCATGGATAGCATGTCTAAACCAATTTAGCAACGACCCTATCCAATGAATACTAAGTTTGCAAAGATCATTCAAGAAGAGATCGAAAAGCTTGTGAAATGCGGATTCATAAACCCTATTGAGCACTCAGAATGGGTGTCGCCAATAGTGATCGTGCTGAAAAAGAATGGAAAACTCAGAGTGTGCGTGGATCTCAAGAAGGTCAATGCGGCCACTAGGAGGGACCATTACCCCTTGCCAGATTCAGAACATGTGCTTGAAAGAGTTGCAGAGAAGAAAGCTTATAGATTTTTAGATCGGTACTCTAGCTACAATCAAATCACAATTGCACTAGAGAACCAAGCTAAAACAACCTTTATAATCGAATTTGGAGTGTTTGCATTTCGTGTTATGGCTTTTGGCTTAACTAATGCCTTTGCTACCTTTCAAAGATTAATAAACGCTGCTTTTAGAGAATATTTGAGGGAGTTTTGTGAAGCTTTCCTAGATGATCTTTGTGTTTATTCCTCTTGGAAAGAACATCTATCATGTTTACGAAAAGTGTTTGGGAAGTGTAGATTGTGTCGCATATCCTTAAACCCTTTCAAATGCCAATTTTGGGTTAAACATGGAGTCATTTTAGGACATATAGTGTCCGAAAATGGGATTTCCACAGAAGAGAGCAAAATTAAAGCCATTGTTGAATTGCCACCACCTACAAACTATAAAGGAGTTCAAAGGTTCATGGGCCATGTTGGTTATTACCGACGGTTTATTTTAAACTTTTCCGAGATAGCTCATCCTTTGTACAAGCTTCTTATTGAGTTCCACTAGACCGCGGAGTGTGACCATGCTTATGAGTCATTAAAAAAGAGCTTGACAAGCGCTCTCGTTTTACGAGTGGCTGATTGGAATATAATTTTCTACGTACATATTGATGCATCAAACTTTGCTATTGGGTGTGTTCTAGCTCAACCAGGAGAACATAAACTGGACTACCCCATTAGCTTTGCAAGTCGTCAATTGAATGATGCTGAGAGAAACTACACCACTACAGAGCGAAAGGGTTTAGCTATGATTTACGCAGTGAAGAAATTTTGCTACTACCTTCTGGCCAGCAAGTTTGTTTTCTATGTTGATCATGAAGTCTTGTTGTATCTAGTAAATAAACCTTGTTCCACGAGAATAATTACACGATGGTTGTTAATTCTTCTTGAGTTTGGATTTTTTGTTGTGGTGAGACCTGGTAAAAGACATGTCATGGCGTATCATTTGTCTCACATACCCAATGGTGAAGCCCTATTGGAGTCGATGATGAATTGCCCGATACTTCCTTATTTCTAGTCAAGACCATGCCTTAATGGAGTAAGAAGATTGTTAACTTTCTAGTTAATGGTTTTCCACCCAAGGAGTTTCGTAAGGATATAGCTTAAAAATTGTTAAAAGAATGTTAACCTTATTCTCTCATTGCAAGAACTCTCTACAAGATAGGGAAGGACGATATTCTTAGACGTTGTGCCCGTGTGGATGAGTATTTATACATACTGCAAGAAGCCCACATGGGTATAGCCGAGGACATTTCTCAGGGGAACTAACTGCTAGAATGCAATCAGGCTATTGGTGGCCTACCTTATTCAAGGATGCATCACTTTTTGCAAAAGGATGTGATGAATGATAAGTTTACAAGATCACACAACGAAAAGATAAGATGCCCTTACATCCTGTTAAGTGACTCAACCATTTGAAAAATGGGGTTTAGACTTTGTAGGCCCAATTAGTTTGGCAGCTTGTTGCACTCAATATCGATATATTATCGTTGCCACTAACTATGTGACAAAGTGGGCGGAAGCCAGGGCGACACGTAAGGTTGATGCAAGGTCAACTGCCAAGTTTCTCTTTGAGAAGATTATTACATTATTTGGTTGTCCCTTTGAGATTGTGAGTGACAATGGCACTCATTTTATAAATGGAGTGATAAAAGAACTCACTACCAACTTCATAATAGCTCACCATAAGTCCACACCTTATTATCCACAAGCAAATGGCCAAGCTGAGAGTACCAATAAGACCTTAATTTCTATCTTGACCAAAACGGTGGAAGCTCATCGTTAGATTGGAATTTGAACATGACTTCAGCTCTATGGGCTTATCGTACTTCTTACAAAGCGGCTATTGATTATAGACTATTCAAAATGGCATATGGCCAAGAAGCAGTTATGCCATGGGAGTTTGTAATCCCTAGTCTATGCGTAGCTTCACAAGAAGGTTGGGACAGTAACCCTTTAGTTGAGCATTTATATACCCTTGAGAGGTTAGATGAAGAAAGACAATTGGCTGTGCAAAATGCATTGTGGAGAAAGATAGGAGGAAGAAATGGTTTGACCGTCATCTAAAGAACAAAGATATCAATGTTGGTGATAAAGTCCTTATGTATGGAGTGCAAAAAGAGAAGGAAAAGTTGAAATATGCGGGAAAAGGACCATATAGAGTATGTGAAATCATCCCACAAGGTACCATTCGTGTGGAGACTCTTGATGGAGTTTAAACCATTGGATTCCTCAATGTGAGTAAATTTAAAAAATATTATGATTCTTTCAGTCAAGAGGAACTACGTGCCATCCATAAAAAAAAGGCAGCCAAGGCACAAGCCAATTTGAAGAAGATACAAGCTCAAGCTGAGGCTAAGGAGCAACAACAATGTATAAGACGCCAACGAGAGGCCAACCTAGGAGCTACACATGCATTCCACGTTGAAACAGAGGATGATTGGCTGGACTCTGACACACCTCTATGATACCTATTGAGCTAAATATCACCTACGAAAAAGTGCTATATAACGCCTTATTAAACACATGTATTAAGTATAATCTGCTATCATATGGGGTGTGGTGTTAGTTAGGAAAGCCATCTCTATATGAAAGTATTATCCAAGTCAAGGGTGTCAACAAGAAAAAAACCACAATTTTTGGAATCTGACACACTTCTGTCAGATATGACAACGGGGTTGTAGCTCAAGACTTTTTGGTCATGCCTACTGGAACTATGGAGGGTAATATAAACCTAGGACGCATGTAGATGATAGCCACCAAATGCACTATTGATTGAGGGGACTGGGGGTGTCACAATGCAAAAACTAACTCTTAGCCCTGCCACTCAAGCCACAGTCCCTGAGATATTGCCTCTTAAGGAAATAAATCCCAAAACAATGCATGTCCAAGAGGTTGAACCATATGACCCCATAGCCCAACTCTCTAGAGCTTCAACTTCTGTAGTTGAAATAAAGCTTGAGATACACAAGACCCATCCTAATATAACAAAGAAAGTATATAATTGGGTCCCTAAAGCTTCTTTAGCGACCATTGCTAGTGCTAAAAAACAGGAGCCTGGTAAGAGACGTCCCACTCGCCCTAAGGAATGTAAAGAACCGTTGGATTCCTAAAGAAGTATTGGAAGCCCAAGGCTACTATGAAGGAAATGATCAAATATGGGTGTCAAAACGTAAATTGTGCTCTTACCTGTCACCTAACCCATGTGAGCCCAATCCTGTAGCTCCAAAATGCATTGAAGATTGTGGAAAGGAAAAAAATCATGGAATGCTACACACCCGCTCCAGAGCTAGTTTGGGTACCAAAGAAAGAACGATTTGTTCCACCTAGCTCAGGAACAGGTAAGTCAAATGAAGCTTCTTGCTCTTCATATAGTTCATATACGGAAATAGAAGCTTCGACACAACCTCCACCTACCATTGTACATATCCATACAAACAAAAAATAATTTGCACCTCCCGTTGTAAGTTCACCACCCACAGCAACGTTGCAAATAAAATCATGGGAGAGTACCTTACCACCCTTGCAACTAGATGAAACACATAGGGTGATCGAAAACTAATGGTTAATTCCTTCACCCATAACAACTTGGAAAAATTGGTTTCAAAGGGTGACGACATCATTCCAAAAGGTATGATCTACCCAAGGAAGGGGGAGTGTTTGCTGACATCCATCATTCACTTGCTTCCCTCTCAACCTTCCTTCCTGACCTCTCAATCTCTCAATCTTAGGGAATGTATATATAAAGCCTTATACTCACAAAAAACAAAATAAGAAACTAAAGGAGCAAGAACCACCATTTTTTTTTTTGGAAACTTACAAGTTCTAGTACATGACCCAAAATCATAAAAACACATTATGCACAAGGACATGACCTTTTGACACGACCCTTATAATATTTGCACTCAACCATTATCTATCTAGTGTACAGATATGGCTAGTACAATAGAGTCATCCACTCCTACCTTGGGTGAGAGGTACCCTCTTTCCTTTGCACAAGTATTTCACATAGTCTACACGATGCTTGCATGTGAATGGGATTTGGTAGATACACTAGCATGTAAGAGGAATTTCGAGGAGTTAGAATGGCTGATACATCTCTTGACCATGACTGATCCATACTTAGTAGAGGACGTCTCCCCGATTGCACAAGACTACCCTCTTGACCAAGATGACTATAGGCGTCTAGTGATGTTCTTAGTGAACATTTGTGCCTCTAATGATGAGGAAGAGCTACATGATTACACAGATGGCACATATGGCCTCATGGATGATGACTTCGTTTTTCTTGATGATGATTATGATAGGGGTTTAGCCTTAGGGTTCCCCCCAATCTCAACAATATCCTATTCCCTTGACTCTCTAGGGGAGTGCAAATAATTAGGTTAGGGTTCCTTATGTTGTTTGATTGTGTTCAATAAGGGTTGGTGCCTCTTCCCACTAATGTGCCTCCCAGAGGTATTCTTTGTGTTTCCTAGTGTGTACAGGAACGTGTTGCTGTTGTTAAGATTTGGACCTTCATGGAATCTATCTCTCATTCACTCTTCAAATCAAGTGCGATCATCAACACAAACAGGTGTTTCTTGACCATTAGCATTGCCCCTTGTTTTTGTATTTGCATCTAGAATTGTCTGCTTTAAATGTAATTGGTAGCACAATATTCCACACATTTGCTTAGATTAAACATAAGATTCTATATAATTTTCTCTCATAATCCCTTGTCTAGGTTTTAGAATCAAGCAGTCTGACTAAGCTAGTTTGACTAAGTTAGGAGTTAGAGATCTTCTCTTAATACCATGGGGAATGCCTTCCTAATAATCAATGGTTAATTTAGGTTCTTAATATAATTTAAGCAGCATTGTGTGCATGTACTAGGGCTTTCTAGTGGGCTTAGTCCCTATTGACCTTTAGCTTAAGTATTATAAAGGGAATTTACTAGTGTGATGAGCCTGGGGAGGGTAACAATGTTATATGACCCCCAAAAGTTACAAAATTAAAATGTTGAAAATGAACAAACAAAAAAATATCAAAAGTGCCAATCTTAAGCAGGAAGAGAAATCCCAGCTTGATTTGGTACTTCACTCACATGTATCGCCTATGGTACTAGAGCCCTAGAGGTTCGTGTGGGCGCTTTTCCTTGAAAAGAAAAAACCCAAGGCATACAAAATAAGCACACATATCAATATAGAATCAATGTGAAAAGACTTTGGGGGGTCAAAGAAAAGGAAATAAGTCAGGAGATGATTTCATGAGCAATTCTTTTTATCATAGCTTAACTACAAGGTCTTCTAGGTATAGCCTTTAGTCAGTCCTCGGACATGAAATACTTGGCTCTCATGATTAAACAACTTAATTGACCAGAGAAAATTGAGAAGCTTGTCCATGGTATTAATAGTCGACCTCTAGTGCCTTTCAACCATTAAGTTAGCGAACCCAGACTTGTTTAGTTTTTGACCTTTACAACTGTTTATGCGTTTGATTATATTACAATTTAATGTTTATTGCTGATAAATTGTTTAATACTATGTTACCAATCAATTTGTTTGTCTACAACCGCATATTCTTTTTAATTAAAAATGAGAATGCAGTTACTATGCCAATTTTGGTTCATTTTGCAGTGATTGAAGAAGGCTAAGGACATTCAATCCCGAATGCTCTTCCACCTCAACAAACGGTCTTCATCCCAATAGCTTCCGAGGAGGAATCTACATTAGGAAAGGGGGCATGTTAACCGACAAGTCAGACAGTGGAGTCAATGTTGGGCGAATAGGGGGCTTGGTGACTCCCCAATGCTCCCTTTCGCTTTGGTGTTGAACTTGGTGCTAAAGCCATTACAAGCGACAGTAAAGACCTTGGGGCATGATAACCGACAACGGAGACCCTTATGGTGATGTGATTACAAGTCATACAGTGGAGTCATCATGGAGCAAACAGGAGACTTGGTGACTGCCCAAAGCTCCCTATTGCTTGGTGATGACCTTGGCAAATGGGCGTCGGTCCAGTTAACATTCACAGATATCATCTTGTTTTGAGTTAGGGACTCGGCTTGTTGGTCCTATAGGTGCTTGCGTGATCGCCGATGAGAGGCGCACCACATATCTCATTTGATACTATTTTTACTTTGACCGACTATTGTGGGCGCCCATGTGTGAATGGGTTAAACTCTTATAAAAGGTCCATTTGACCTAAAAATCCTCATTCTCTGAGGTGTAAGCTAATAAGTGCTCTTGCTCCATCTCTATCTCCTTCTCCTTTGTGTGCTCACAGGTGTGTGTGTATATGTGTATGATTGAGAGAGAGAGAGAGAGAGAGAGAGAGAGAGAGAGAGAGAGAGAGAGAGAGAGAGAGAGAGAGGGTGTGTATGATCGAGCATTGCGGTTGCATCGGCGGTGGCGAGGCGGTTGAGCGTGGCATCGATAGCGGCTCTTTCTTCTTTGCAGCACAGGATCATTCACGACGGAAGCATTGAGCGGTGAGTGACACACCATTGTTTCTTTGAGCTTGCTAGGACTCTCTAGTTGTGTGTTTGTAGCCTTTCAAGGCTCACACATGGTGCACAGGAAAGTTCCCAGCCTTCAACATGTATGGCAAAGCGTACACTTCTCAAGCTAGCCAAGTGCAATTGGAAGGCTTTCTTGAAACCTCTGAAAAGATTCTTTGGTGGAAAAATAACACCAAACACAAAGCCATGGTAGTGGGCCCATTGGGAATTGGTCGCAAGAATGGTGGAGCAAGGAAGAATAGGGATTCTCAACCCTGCTATCCATGCAAAGGCCCAATGTTCTAGGTTCCTTATGGCTATTTTTGAGCAAGACTAGGCATGGAAAATTATGACTAAGGACATGGTTGAAAAGGCAAAGCTATTATCTCAAGGTGGACAATGGAAAGGCCTCGAGGTGCACGACAAGCTGCTATCCCCTCGATGGTCCATACTTGGTCTTGGAGGAACTATAGGGGAGTTTGTGCGGAATGTAATATAACATCACATGTGTTGGAGCGGGTAGAACTTACCTCATATTTTCAAAACTCCATCAACCACTAGCCCCCTTGGCTCTCTAAAGCAGTTGACATTCCTATGAACCCGGTGTGGAGCAATATTGCTAGAAATATAAACGAATAAAGGACTTACACATTTGGCCCAATTTTGGGATAACAATATTAGGAGATGGAAATGATTGACCAATTGGTGTCCCAATTTAACCTTAATGGGACAGAAAGACTAATGACCATCAGAGTTCTAGAAGGATTGGACAACTGTGGTATGCTGGTTTGTGAATCTAAGTTTGAGTGGAAAGCCTAGTGTTTGCCCAAGAGCAGACAATTCTACAAACCAAAAACCAAGGATGTATATCTTACTCTAATGTCCTTGTCTGATTGGTAATCCCCCCTTAACAAGCAATGGGGGAAACAATGGTCGGAGGCAAGATGGGGTGGCGATTGTAAACAATATATGGACTCCTAAATGGTTGCCAATGATGAAGATCTTAAATTAAAAGGTTTTATGGGGGGATTTACCTACAGGAGTAAAGATTCATGCCAGAGGGATTGGCCCCTGATAGATTTTTGGGCTGCAAAATGGCATGTGAGGACCTCCCTCACCTCTTCAAGGAATCCCTAGCTATTATCGTCCGCACAGGGAAAATTTGTAAGTGGGTGCAAAGGACCTGGGAAAAAGGATTCTTCAAGAACGATCTATTTCTTGGAGGGAGGGTGATGAAAAGCCAAATTTTATTGGTCTGCACACAAATTGTTAGATTTTGCTGCTTTAAGCAAATTTAGTAGACTAGAAGCTGTCGCGTGTTTGAGAATGCTACTAGAATTGCTAGCTTCATAGAGATTGTTCAAGAAAGCAAGGATTCTATTGTAGCCTTTGGCAAAACGAAGGATTCAGATGAGTGGGTGTGGGCCACCATGGCCATACTACAGGCTTAAGATGTGACCCGATAATGGGTAGTAGGTTGCCTCAGTATGAGGTGTGGGACTATGTCGATGTAATATGATATCCCTCAAGGCTCGACACGACCTTGAGGTCTCTCTATCATTTTTTTAGAGAATACAATACATTCACTCACTATTGTGATTTTGTAAAAGAAAAAAAAACAATACAAGCTTTTTCAAATTGTGGAAGAGACATGCCATAGAGGCCAATCACATCTTCTAGATGTCCGTCTCAATAGGGGAGCCCAAGCATTGGGGGTTTTCATGAAGTGGGGTATAAAATTCATGGGTCCATTCAAGAAGGTCACCTCAAGCAAGAACATGTATATTGTGATGACCACATGTTATGCTAGCAAGTGGGTGGAGGCCAAAGCATTAGGGGTTTTCATGAAGTGGAGTCTAAACTTTATGGGTCCATTCAAGAAGGTCACCCCAAGGAAGAACATGTATATTGTGATGGCCACATGTTATGTTAGCAAGTGGGTGGAGGCCAAAGAATTTCCCAACAACACAGCAAAGTCAACAACATGGTTCTTGTATGGACATTTAATCTATAGATTTGGTTATGTAATTGAGATAGTTTTAGACCAAGGAACTCACTTCATCAACGAGATGTTCATATGCTAATTGCAATCTTTTCAATCAAGCATCAAAAAACAAAACCCTACTATGCATGATGCAATGGAGAAGCTGAAAGCAGTAACAAGATAATCAACACCATTCTGACTAAAATTGTATAGAAGGAACCTCATAACTATGATAAGAAGCTACAGATGGTGATGTGGGCTTATAGGACAACCCACAAGCTTACAATTGGAATGACTCCATTTCGGATGGTGCACAATATAGAGGCATTAGTGCCAATGGAGTTTGCAATTCCTAGCCTTAGGATGTCTATCAATCATGACATGGATTTTAACTCAACTTTAAAAAATAGGTTGGATGAGCTACTGAAGTTGGATGAGATAAGACACACGGCAATGTTGGAACAGGAAGCGGTCCATTAGAGAAGGAATTTTTGGCATGATAGTAAGCTAAAGGTTTGAGAATTAGAAAAGGAAGAGTTGGTCTTGTTATACCAATTAAAGCTAGGCCCTAAGAAACCTAGTATGAAAATAGCCGGCCAAGACCATATGAGGTAGATTACGTCTTCTCAAATGGCACAATCCGACTCAAAGATTTATTTGGCTATTGTTGCCAAGGGTCTATAATGGGACTAAGATAAAGCTAAATTACTATAGATCAGCATCATCAGAGAAACACATCAAGCCATATTTTGAGTCTCAAAACGAGCAGTTCATAATCAAACTAGATGTAGTGGGACCATTTGAGGGGCAGAATAGTGGTGAGGACCTAAAGATTGTCAAATTTTAGAAGCATAAGGGAAAGAATTAAAAGGTTTTTGATTCCTATAACGTTTAGTGGTGGTGCATTAAAGACCAAATCTTTTTTAGTATCCCTCTAGTCATCATTAGCAAGACGGACCAATGCATGCATAACACATCATATACGATAGACATACGATCAAGGTACGAAAGGAGTAAGGCATTCATGGACCACATTAGAATAACTATGAGGAGGATGCATGACCCTATTTTTATTCCTTCACCTCCTAGGAGTCATGAGCCTTGTCCTTAAGAGCTTTCTCCTACGTCCCCTACAACATCTTCAACTACACTTGCATCATCTTCACCCTCACCCCACTGTACCTCTTAACACACCCATATACTCTTGGTTTGCATCACCATCGGCTTCAAGTGAATTTTTGTTCTCCATGCAAAGTTTGTCACATAGCTTGGCTATGAGGAAAGGCACAATTGCTATTATAGGCCATGCTGGCCACCATGGATGACCATGCATAAAAATTGAAGAACTACTTCAACCTATTGAGGAGCAATGTTTTGTACCTCATCTGAACATTGGCAAGTACACATTTTAGCTAAATAAAAGATCTTTCTTGAAGATATGGGGCATGGAAGTAGTGGTGGAGGCCACTATAATCTCTTTTTGATGTTGCTATTATCCCACAAGTTATGAACACCTTTGATTCTGATAGCAAAGAGGTTACATTCAATGGAAGAACATTAGAGATGACCGTGGTAGGATTAGCACACATTTTATGTTTACCATTTGATTTGAAACCTCAACCGTGCTCAACAAGTGAAATTAGCACTTTCTTAAAGGAAACACCACAAACAAGGAAGAAATTAAAGAATGGGGGCTAGGGTATCTGAGTGTCAGCCTTGGAGTATAAAGCAACCTATAAGTTTGTCGTTGAAGAAATTAGTTTGAAAACCAACCCTACATGCGTATCTAAAAAACTATTCAACATCCTACTTGCTTGGACAAAGAACACTCAGGTACCCATCAATATGAGCTCCATACTATTTAGCAGTGTATGATCCAGGTTGGAAAGTTGAAAAGCCATAATCTATTCAAAATATGGTACGTGTGGCAATTTTTATCCTGGATAACCTGCATCCCAACACATATTGATGTGAAAAATGCTTTAGCAAAGATTAGTGGAGCAACAACATCTTAGGACCTGACAAAATCTAGAAAATTAGCAAGGGCAAGCTACAGACTAGATGGCTTTGGTGACCGTGGGGACAAAATGGGATATTGCCCAGTTGGGAGCTATGACATCAGAGGCTACATCAAAAAGACAAAAGATCACACAAGAATTCTAGGATCAGATCAAGGCTCGAGAAAATGAGTTCCATCAACAACTGCCCATACCACATCAAAGCCAATAGACTTAGGCGACATCAGTTGAGAAGGTGATTGTACTTCCAAGGTCTTCACCAGAAGCCACTATAAAAACCCCAAAAAAGCCTAATCAAGCTACCACATGTGAACAAACTATTGTAGTAAGTTCTTCCATAACGGAGGCCTCGATAGGCTAGACGCTTTGCAAAAGAAACCTATGGTGGGAAATTTAGTGGCAAACAAATCCAAAATATATTATCAGCCTCATACCAAACACATGTACCTACATATTAGACGGATCAGACGGACAAGGATATAATAATAGATGGATGTGTGGCCACCATTCAACACTATAGTACATGTGATAGGTCAGATAATGGAAGGTCAAAGCTCCATCCAACAATTTGACATCCACTAGCTGGAGGTTGAACTTAAAAAGGAGAGGATCACACATGAAGAGCAATGACAAGAAAATCTATGCATCAAGGACATAGTGTGTAACATGGAAGTGCAATAAGAAAGGGAAAAAAGACAATTTTGGAACTGCAACAACAGAGAGAAACTAAAATCATAGAATTTAGCCATGGGTGAAGATAAAATCCAATGAACCAGATCTAGTAATGGTCAAAGGGTAGTGATGAATCAGACAACATGTGCACTTAGTAGTTTGAAGGAGGTGCATAGTGTACTGAAACAATCCATTCTAGATAAGTATATCTACCTTTCTCTAGTGGATAAATCTAATCGGGATGGAAACTTAAATCTGAGCTTTGAAGACCTCGAGAACCTAATTAGTATCATCAAAATGGATTTGGAAGAGAAAACTAGAGTATTCATAGCAACACTAGTTAATCAGGTGCTAATGGAACATCTTACCTAGAATGTGGATGATGAGGATGAGGACAAGGATACTAGAGAGGGGACAATCGATAAGAGGGATGATGACAACCAAAACCCCTCCACCTCCTCCAACACTAGAGTCATCCATTGGTAGGAATTCAACGCACACCACATGAGGGGAATGGGTGACTAGTTTGCAAATAAAATCTAGCATTAGAGTGATGAGAGACAATGTGAGCAGATTGATAAAAAACAAATCAAGCAATAAGCGGGAAACAACAATATGGAGTGCTTATCAAGGAAAATAAGGGCAAAGCAGTGTTGGTTGATTTGGAATCAGAAGAGGACCTAGAGTATTCTACTAAGTGCCTTAGTCTAAACAAGAAGCTATGGGTGGGCCCGGGGGGGGGGGGGACAACCCTTCAGATCTCAAATTTTCTCCATGATGATGATGCATACTCAAATCTGAAGAGATTTCAAATTTTGTATGTTGGGGCTAAAGGACGTTCAATCAATGGAAGCAAATTAGCTCCATGAATAGGCTACCTGCATGCTCCCCTCTCAACTAGTACCATCCAGTTTTTATCTGACATTGTTGCTAGTTGTGTCTGCATAACCTTTTGTGAGGGTCATTGTGTGAGGTGTTTTGAAGCCGAGCATCGTGGGCTGGGCTACCCAATGTGAGGTGGATTAAGTTGCTGGAGATTCCCATTCACGACCTTGCCATAAGGCCATGTATAGATGGATATAGGTGCTTTGATGCCAAGTTGGCAGTCTTTTGGTAATCTTTCGTTGGTAGTCTTTTGACATTTCTTTTGAGTAGTATATGCCAATTTATGCCATGTGAGTACTCTATTTATAGCTTATGCATTGATTTTTTGAGTTTTGCTTGAGATTTTGATCTCTGTATAGAGGAGACTCCGCCAAATTTTTCTTGTGAGTCCTCTAGTTTGCTTATTGTACTCTTTTAATTGACATTGTAATGGTTTTTGGCTGAGTTCCTAGTCGAGATTTTCATCTCCGTGCAACAAGATTCTACTGAAATTTTTGTGTTCTTAGCATTACTCTCTTGCAGTTGGCTCTTGTTGGGTATGGCTAGATCTTCTGAGAAAGAAGATTACTACATAAGAAGTTCAATAGCACAAACTTCACTATATGGAAATAGAGAAGCCTTGATGTGCTCATTAACAAGGAACTTGCAGTGCCATTGAAAGAGCACAAAGAGGGTTTGTACATTGATGATCAGTAGAAAGAGCTTGATGCTCGTGCCATGGCAACTATTACGTAGCATCTTGGTGACTCTATATTCTTCACGATTATGGACAAGACTAACGCAAAAGAGCTTTGGGAGTCTTTATGCTCGGCATGGGATAGTAAGACTGGATTGAGCAAAGTATTTTTGATGAAGAAGCTTATGCGTCTTAAGATGAAAGAAGGTAGCAGTGTCAGTTCACACCTGGACCGGTTTAACAATCTGTTTACTCAGTTGACATCAAAAGGGCTTTATTTTGATGATGAAATGAAAGCCTTTTTCTTACTATGTTCTCTGCCTACATCATGGGATACATTTAACACTGCCATTAGTAACTCCATCCCTAAGGGCAAGCTTGTTTTTAGTGATGTTACTAATGCTTTGCTCACAAAAGATATTTGACGTCAGTCTCTTGAAACTATTGGTGATGGTGATGAGTATATGCCAAGTGGAATAAACCAAAGGAACAATCAAAGACAGAGCATTTGGCATCAACATCAACGAGAGTGAGCGGATCGGCTCTTGGCTAGAATCTGGCATCGACTCTCGACATTAGAGCCGTTTCGAGACCAACTTGGCAGATATTCAGCTAGCGTACTTTTGTCAGGCGGCAAAAGGTGGCATGGACTTTGTCGACGATCTACTGGCAATCATTTTGGCAAGAATAGGCAAGGCACCTCTGTCATAGAGGAGTGACGCCCAACATCTGCATCGAGTTTATTTTTGTTTGACGAAAAAAATCAGGAGCGACATTCCAGTCGACACTGACACGTAGGTTTACAGGGGGTTTTTGAGCCCACATACACCAGTTTCTCCAGGTTTTCAGGCACTTATACGTACTACGTCTTTACGGCCTTTTTTTTGCAGTCATTTTGATACCAGTTTCTGTGCGGATAGATACGTTGACAGATGCATGTTTGTTTGAGCACGCATAGTGCTATTGAACTCTTTTGAGAACAGATATCCCCACAAGGATCCTTTTTATTGCACATAGCAGTTCTTGGTGCATGTTTGTGTGCGGTCACTCATGTACGTTGAGTTGCGGTTATTGCCTTTGTACGTCTTTTGTGGCGCCGTTTTGGCTTGACATTGTGGCAATTTTTCTCAGCTGTTTTTGAGACTCGGACCAAAAGAGCCCTTTTTGAGACTATGGCTAGTCGTTTTCAGTCTAAATTAACCTTTTGGAGGGTCGTTACGTGAGGTTTTCTTTGAGCTAGGGTATTCTTAAACGTTGAGGTACCTTTGGTGATACAAGCTGCAGGAGTTTTCCTCTCACGGTACCCTCACCATAGGATATGTATTCGGTTGGACTTTTTTGCTTTTGACACCAAGTTGATGGTCACACCGCAGTTGGTTTTTAGCTATTTATGTCCAGTGGTTGTTTTGAGCAATTTGTGCGCTTACTTTTGTCATGTCAGGTTTGAGAGTTTGCTCCCCATACAAAGGAGACTCTATCGGATTTTTCTCGCGAGTCCATTTTATGCATTCTTGGCACATTCAACTATTCTTACACAAAGATTCTGCTATATTTGGTTTGAGTTTTTGCTCTTGTTATAGGGGAAACTTTGTCAAAATTATCCCCAAAAATTCGTTGTAAAGGCCTTCTCCTAGCCCTTACGCAAGGCCAACACATCTAAGCCACCGACTTATAAGATGAAAAAGAAAAAGAAAATAATAAAAAGAAAAAAAATGTTCGAGAAAATTCGGGCTCAATTTTAAGCACTAGAATATACTCACGAGACACTTTTTGCTTATGCCATGGGAACATGGACATAACCAATGCATAGGAAATTAGCATTTCATTTTGAGAAAATTAGCATAAAGGAGAAGATAAGATACAGAAAAAAGAAAAAAGAAAAAGATAAAGAAGGAAAAGAGAAGATATGGATAAGGTGAGTAAGTAACTTGTTGAAAAAGTTTTGATAAGTAAAATAAGTTATCAAGATAAGGAAGATAAGATATCAAGATAAGTGAAAGCACTTATACAAAATGTGCATAAAAAGAGGGCTTTTCTTATCATTTTTCACTTCTCTCCTTCATTTTCTCAAGGTGCAAACTTGAGAGTAAGCTTGAGAAAGCTCTTTCACACACACACACACACACACACACACACACACACACACATCTCTCCAAAAGAAGCCATGGCCAAAACCCTAATCAAGTTTGTCAAAAACTTGATCTTCTTCTTCACACTCTCCCTCTCCTTTCTCCTAATTCTCAAGCTTTCATAGCTTGAATTCTTTTTGCCTCTTACCACTCTCTCATTCCAAGTAGCCAAGTTGGGAGTCTTCAAGCAAAGTGAAGAGTCGAGTACATCCAAATCAAGGAGAAGAATAGACCATACACATACTAAGGTAATGTTTTATTGTTTTATTTATGCTATTGCATTTGCTTGAAATTTATTTACTTTCATGTTTACATAAATTTATGTTTAAGCTCTCATTTTTCTATAAGCAAGCCTTTTGCTTGGGAAGAAGATGTGTAATAGAATTGGCCTATTTAACTTGAGAGTAGCGGAATTAAATGAGAATACTTTTGAGGGATTACTTTGTGAGTATAGCGGGTGAACATAATTGAAGATAACAGCATAAACATTGCAATTTCGTTAACTTGGCATGAACAATACTTTTGCAAGAGAGAGAATTTAGAGAACATGACAACAGTTGAGGACCGGATTTATGTGGAACCGGTCTTCTCTCCAATAGGCATTTGTATTATGATTTCTCGCATTAAGAGAGACTTGTTACAATACAATCTTTGTGTTCCTTATGACCTAGGTGATGCAATGAAGATGGAAAGCTTCATGTATCACAAGCATAACATAAACTTTAGAAAGCTTTAACTATCCCAAGCCTCAGTCCCAAGACCTCAAACACCTTCAAAGGTGGAGAGAGCTAGCAGGGAATGAGGGTAGGGGAGAGGAAGGAGAAACATTTCATAGGAGAAAGAATTAGTTCTTCACTTATCATAACTCTTCTTGCTAGCATACATAATAGCATAGTAATGAAGATGGAGAAGATGACAAGCTTAAGCATTAAAGCATGGTTCTTGGTTGGATTTGAACTCCATAGCCAAGAGTGTTGGTGTAGGCTCTCAACTTCTCAAGGAGCTTGGAGAAGGAGATGGAGCTCTTGCACTTTGCATAGCACACAATGAGAGTGTGTGTGAGAGTGTGTGGGTGAGTATACCCCCTAAGAAACCCCCTACCTTGCTTGGGTCGACCCCCCTTGTAGCTCATGCTTGAAGCTCATTGGACCCCTCCATGCCTAGCCAATCACAAGCAGGAGGCATTACAAGCAACAAGGGTAGCCTTGGGACAAGTGCCCCCCTTTCCCCTTTAAGAGAGAGGACTTGATAAATGCAAAAACAATTAGATAATTCAAGTAATTTATCATTGGACCCCTTTTAAGCTTGGCCAATAGAATTCAAGCACCTCATGAAGGTAGAATGGGTAGGAGCTTGACATGTGTCCTTGCTGCCTCTTAAGGCTTGGGGTTACCTTGAGTGTGTGTGTGTGTGTGTGTGTTTTCTCACTATCCCCTATAGTATGGGGTCGCCTCCTCTTATGTAGGGCTCCTTTTGACTTTAGGTGATCAAGCACCTTACTCATCAAGCATGACAAAGCACTTCTAGCTTGGGGTGTTCCCACAAGCTTCTCAAGCAAGCATAACAAAGCACCTCAAGCACCTTAGTCATCCAGCAGGACAAGCACCTCAAGCACCTTAATCATCCAGCAGAACAAGCACCTCAAGCACCTTAATCAAGCACAACAAGTACCTCAAGCATGACAAGCACCTCAAGCAGGAGAAGCACCTCGAGCTGGGTCGGGTTCCCACCTCAAGATCAGCCCTAGATTACCTAAGGTCAAAGGACTTTTACACACAATATTGGAGGTCTTTAATGAAGCTAACCCTAAGGTCTTATGCTCCATTGGTTAGCCTTGCTCTTTGATAGAACATTTCTCATTTGGGCCCTTTACCATTGACCCCGTGTTGGAATAGATCTATAAGCACATATCAATATCTTAACCCTTGTTCCCGTTTATTCTCCCACATAGTTTAAAATGAGAAAATCATTTGGGTTGGTTAGATATTAGATTTTATGACATTACCTCTCTCTTGAAATCATAGTCGTCCTCGACTATGAGGTAGAAGAGATAAAGCCTTGGTCATTAGTCAATCATAGTCGTCCTCGACTATGAGGTAGAAGAGATAAAGCCTTGGTCATTAGTCAATCTTACTTAGCGGTTAGAGGATCCCTTTTTACCCTACGACATCTTTCCAAGATGGATGACTAATCCATTTGGTGCTTGGGAGACATAGCTACCGCAAGCATGTCTGCTCTTTCGTCCATTTCATTCTCCCAAAGTAGATTGACAAATTCTACTTGGTGTTTGAGAGACGTTTTCATCACAAACATGATTCTAAGCATGCATACTATTTAAATTTGTGCACAATTAAAAAAAAGAACTAGTCTAATAAGACAAAAACATGGGTCATTCAAAAGAAATTTGTACATTTGCTTACTCTAATGTAGCATTGTAAGCATTGACAAGGTTCATACTATCCTTAAGCTTTATTCCTTGCATCCATCTAGCATCTTCAAAAGGATAATTTTTGAACTTAATAAGATACCGTCGGATAATCTTACCATGTCATAGTACCTTGTCTTCATGCCAAAGGATAGTTTCGGGTTGTAGCACCTCTTCTTGGTCTTCAACTTCGGGAGGGTCTTCAATAATTGGTTCACTTGGTGGCTCTCCTTTGTAGGGCTTGAGTAGGCTCCCATGAAAAGCATTGTGGATGAGCCAATGGTTGGGCAATTTGAGTTGGTAGGCCGTCTCATTGATAGGCTTCAAAATTTGGAAAGGACCATAGTATCTTTTTGCTTTAGCATAATACTTTTGATGGCCCGTAGGATTTTGCCCATCGTTTGCCTTAATCGAACCTTAGGAAACTTAAGTAAGACCCAAGCATTTTCTTTGAACTTAAGGCCCTTCTGTGCTTGTTAGCAGTAGCTTTGGCCTTTGTTGAGAGATGGATATATCCTCCTTAATCTTTTGAAAAGATTCTTGTAGGTCACGGCTATACTCATCGGTGGCGAAAACCTTCCCATGTACTTTGAGTAGCAAGGGGCTTTTAGGTCTTCCCTCAATGATCTCAAAAGGTGCTTTTCCTGTAGAAGTATGTACAGTATTATTGTAGGCATACTCTACAAGAGGTAAGTACTTTTTCCATTGTGAGCGTTGATATACTTCTGTAACATAAGTCTTTAGTAGATCGAGTATTGTAAGATTGGCTATGTCACTTTGGCGAGCCGTTTGTGGGTGATGGGCCGAAGAGAAATTCAATCTTGTTCCTAGATTTTCAAAGAGATCTTTTTAGAAATTAATGGTCATTCTATGATCTCTAATTGACACAATGGATGTGGGTAATCCATGGTGTTTGAAAATATGAGATATGAAGAGAGTTTCCATTTAGTGTGCCTTAATAGTCTTTTTGACAGGAATAAAGTGTGCTTGCTTGCTAACCTGTCGACCATTGTCCATATTCCCGTATTCCCATGGATAGACTTGGGTAATCTAAAGATGAAATCCATGGATATACTCTCCTGGTGAATTTGGGATAGGCAATGGCTGGAGTAATCCAGGGTTCTTCCCTCTATTATACTTGGTATTTTGGTATACTACACATTTTGAAACATACTCTTGTATGTCCACTTTCATGGTAGGCCAATAGAAATACGTCTCTACTCCTCAAAGAGTAGGTTGAATACCTCTATGCCCCGCATAGGGAGGAGCATGGGATTCATACATAACTTTCTCACGAAGGGAATGTGTAACACATAGCCTATTACCATGGAGAAGATAACCATCTTGCAAGGTGAATGGTTCCTCTTTCTTCCCCAAAGCAAGGACTGACATTATGTTTCTAAAGTCAAGTTCAGTAGCATACTCATCTATCGTAGAAGATAGATCAATGTGAGTAGCTATAGACACCGCATTAACTTTTGGTCGTCGTGAAAGTGCATCGGCCGCTTGATTATGCTTACCAGCAATGTGAGCAATATGGAAATTAAATTGCGAAAGAAAATTTGTCCACCTCATTTGTTGGTCTCAAAAAGCTTGGTTTGCGTCATTAAATACTTGAGACTTTGGTGATCATTTGTAGGATAAATGGAGTCCCCAATATATCATAAATGGAGACTCCATGTGTCTAGGGCATGTAGAACAGCTAAAAGCTCTTTTTTATAAATGCCCAAGACTCGTTCATCCGTATTGAGCCTTCGGCTCTCATATGCTATGGCATGCCCTTCTTGAAGCAAAACTGTGCCAAGGCAATCACCACAAGCATCACATTGGACCTCAAATGGATTTGAGAGATCCGGAAGCATGATGATTGGTTGGGAGGTAAGATTCTCCTTGAGCTTATCAAAAGCATTTTTCTCCTTAGTAGTCCATACATACTTAACGTTCTTCTTAGTTAAGTCATGTAGTGGTCCTGCTATTTGAGAGAATTTTGCTATGAAGCATCTATAGTATGCGTACATACGAATAAAGCTTCTTGGCTCATGTAGATTCCTTGGATTAGGCCATGCTTTTATTACCTCTAACTTTGATGGATCCATGCGGATACCATCTTGAGAGATAATATGACCTATGTATTGAATCTCTTGAAGGAAGAATTCGTTTTTCTTCAAGTGAACTCCTGCTTTAGCCTTTGGCTTCCACCCGAGCCAAACAAAGCATCGGATTACAATCATAACAACTGTGGTCGTACCTCTCGGGTATCGAGGTAGCTAACTGAGTACTCGTACTGCCATCCTTGTCCAAATGACCTTTGCCGTTGTCCTCTAGCAAACTCCTCTATTTGCTTTTGACTTCATAAACTCGAGCCAAACAAATTGCCAACTGTGCCGATGTACAGGCCGCTAAATGGATGGTTGATGATCCGTTATCCATAGCTTTTGGTTGTTGTTGTTGCGAGTGCTCAAGCAAGGGGGTGCCATGTTGAATTAGAAAAAGCTGGTAATCTTGTACCTTCTCGCACTCCAATAGGCCACACAATTCCTCCAAGCCGCACTGAACTTCAACCAATTTCACCCCACCGGTACTCCCAAGCCGCTCCACACCCTCTCTCAACTCCTACTCCCAAGCTATTTTCACACCACTTGCAACTGATCAAAGGACCCACCTTTTCACCAAATTCTACAAAGAAGGGACGTGCTTCACAAATTTGGACTCCAAAACTCCAAGACGACTCAAGGAGGTCACCTCCACTGCCAAGTGGGAGTCAAAAGCCTTCTGCCTTTGAGTGTTTCAAAGCGCAAAGGGTGGGTGAGGATTTGTTTGCTCGCCGGCTGGAGTTGTTTCACCATGCGTTTTAAAATGCAAGTGGATTTGGTGGGGGGTTTGTCATCGCCAAGAGGCTGTCCTAGTTGACGTTTCAAAACGCTAAGAAAGAGGGGGTGGGGGCAAGGTGCTGATTTCCGGCGTTTCAAAACACCAGTGCGAGGAGGGGCTTTGGGCAAGGTACCATGCACCATTTTAGAACGCAGATTGGGGGGGGGTTGGGGGGGGGGGGGGGGGGGGGGGGGTGATTGATGCCGCTGCCACAACAACGTACTAAAAAGCTAGGAGCAAGGTGATTGATGGTGGACATCGGCGATGAACAAGGGGTTCCTCTCTTCATGGGGCTGCTCCTCCATGCCAAGGGCTTCAAGTCGTATGCTCTGATACCATGTCAAAGTCGGCAATGCGAAAGCATAGAGACCAAGGGGAGTGAGCACGAGAGAGAGAGAGAGAGAGAGAGAGAGAGAGAGAGAGAGAGAGAGAGAGAGAGAGAGAGAGAGAGAGAGAGAGAGAGAGAGAGAGTCTGTTGAACCAATCAACATTTGTAATGAATAACTGAATGTGTATACAATGGAGGCAAGGGGTTGCTTATATAGCAAGCCTAGTAAACTACCCTACCCAAGACTTTGACAAATAAGTAAACTAAATACCTAAAAGCCAAACTAAATAATGGGATCACATTGGGCAGTTCACTTGAGATGCCTAAACTTTAACATGATAGTGACAATTTTTGAGATTCTATTTTGCCACTTTGATCGGCGCTTCAATCATTGTACACTTTTGTTTTTGGGTTCAACATTCAGTTTTGCAGGAGAGACTCTAAGTTTTTTTAAGGTTTCTATCATCTTGTTTAGTTCAATGGATCTATGACTTTTGTTCCTTGTCAAGTAATCGTTCATCATCAAGGAGCTCTTTGTTCAACATTGAGAAGTTAGATGATAGTAACTTCCCATTTTGGAAGGAACAAATTTACAATGTCTTAGTATAGAAAAAGCAAATCCGATCGATAAAGATGAAGGAAGTAAAGCCTGTGGATATGGAGAGTATGATTGGCAGGAGTTGGATGAGCTTGCCAGGTGTACCATCATACCGACTTTGTCAAATAATGTGTACTTCAATGTAAACATGGAAAAGACTAGCTATGAATTGTAGAAAAAGTTATGTGACATGTATGAGAAGAAAAGTGCAGTGTCACAGGTTTATTGGGTTTGGTTGATTTGAAGATGGATGAGGCCGCACCCATGTGAAACCATCTCAATGAGTTCAACACAATTTTATGTGCAGCTTTATGTGCAGCGAGTCAATTTTGAGGATTTTGTCAAAGCAATGTTTTTGTTAGTTACATTGCCATAAAGTTGGGATATTTTTTGCACAACCATAAGTAACTCAACACCTGTTGATGGTTTAGCATATGCTGATTTTGAGAGCAATTTGCTTACTGAAGAGGTTAGCAGGAAGAATCTTGATGCTTCTTGTGGTAGTCGCAATGCTCTTGTTGTTTGTGGTCGATCACAAGAAAAGGGCAAGTAGAATCAGAGAGGAAAATTTCGTAGGAAATCACGTGGCCGAAAAGACATTGAGTGCTATCATTGTCACAAAAAGGGCCACATGAAGAAAGACTGTCAAAAGTGGAAACAAGAGAAAGGTAAAGACAAGAAACAGGAAGAAGGCAAGATTAAAGAAAGCAGCGTGAATACTGAAGAGATCAACAATGTTTTTTTTGAAGATTTTGATGGAGACATTTATCTCACATCTGCCATGTACTCATCATTTTTGGTTGCCACTAATGACTATGCTTTATAGGATTGGGTTCTTGACTCAAGTGCATCTTTTCATGTGACTCCTCAGAGGGAGTGGTTCAATACATATGATGTAGCCCATAAAGGTCATGTTCTTCTTGGCAATGATTTTTCATGCGACATAGTTGGTGTCGGCGATGTGCAGTTAAAATTTTAGAATGGTTCTTTATTCATGCTCAAGAATGTAAGGCATGTGCCAAAGCTTACCAGAAGCTGATTAGTATTGGATAGTTGGATGGCATAGGATATTACTGCACAATGGGTGAAAGTTTGTGGAAGATCACCAAAGGATCTTTAGTGGCAACACATGGTTCAGGGTGTGGAACTTTCTACATGCTCCATGTATCCAATGCTAAAAACCAAGTAATTTATGTAATCGAGCAGCCAAGTGTTTTTTTGTGGCATCGCTGGTTAGGACATATATCTCAAAGGGAATGAAAATCTTCTCTCATTTCGGTTATGTTCCTTGCTTCAATTTCTCAGACTTTTTAGTTTGTGAACATTGTCTTTATGGTAAACAAACACACCTACCACACAAAAGGGGTAGCCCTCAAAAAAGTGAGCCATTAAAGTTAGCCCATAGTGATGTGTGTAGGCCTATGCCTAACGTATCCTTGGGGGGTTTATTGTACTTTGTTACACGCATAGATAACTTCTCAAGGAAAATGTGGATATATCCTCTTAGGAAGAAGGATGAAGTTCTTTCAAAATTTCAAAATTTTGTGCCTTTTTTGTGATTTTAAAGGCATCAAAGAGAGTTGAATGCTCCATATAACCATCCACAAAATGGTGTTGGTGAGAGGATGGACCGTACCATACAAGAGAAGTTATGTAGCATGTTGCCTAATGCAAAATTGCCTAATGGATTTTGGGCAGAAGCATTAGCAATTGCTGTCCATCTTATTAATAGATCTCCCAACAAGGCTTTAGATGAGAAGGTACCTGAAGAGCTTTGGTATGGGAAGCTACATTCTTATAAGCATCTTAGAGTCTTTGGATATGAAGCATATTGTCATGTTCCAAAAGAGTTTCAAAACAAGTTGGAGCCTAAGTCAAAGAAATGCATATTTCTTGGCTATGGCAATCCTGGCAAGATGGGATTTTGGTTATGGGATCTTGAAGCTAA
This sequence comes from Adiantum capillus-veneris, assembly GCF_014529385.1. NCBI lineage: Eukaryota > Viridiplantae > Streptophyta > Polypodiopsida > Polypodiales > Pteridaceae > Adiantum > Adiantum capillus-veneris. Next base: position 169,226,967 of record NC_140934.1, on the reverse strand, counting down.
AAAGATTGTTCGCATCAATGACATATAATTCAATAAAGAGAAGATGCATAAGAAGCCTATGCATATATTGGAGTTCAAGAGAGTTATCTTCCAAGAAGATGGTGTTGTTCACAATAGGGCTGAAGTGGCTAATGTTAGACAACCAGGTGAGAATCCCCCAGTGGTATAAGATGTTTCTGAGGGACAACAAGCTCAACCAATTATTAGAAGTCTTGCAAGAGTTTCAAAGCCTCCTAGTAAATATACTCCCTCATTGGACAACATTATATTGAAAAATTGCAGAGAGCCCTCCTACTATAAGGAAGACATGTCAATGGATGATAAGGGGAAGTGGGAGAACGCTATGAAATCAGAAATGGACTTGCTACATAAGAATCAAATTTAGAAGTTAGTTTGGCTGCCTAACAGTAAAAAGGTGTTACCATGCAAATGGGTGTACAAGTAAAAAATTACACCTCATGATAATAAAACCAAGTAAAAGGCACTACTTGTTGCTAAAGGATTTAAGAAATAGTAAGGTATTGACTTTGATGATATCTTTTCTCTGATTGTCAAGATGATTACTCTGTAGTGTGTACTTGTGTTGGTTGATAAAGATGACGTGCAACTTGACCAAACGGATTTGAAGACAATGTCCTTGCATGGTTATCTTCAAGAAGAAGTTTATATGAAGCAGCCATAACGTTTTGTTGAGAAGTGCAATGAACACTTGGTGTGTCACTCAGGAAAGACTCTTCATGGTCTAAAACACTCATCAAGGGAGTGGTATCATAAATTCTACTCATTCATTCTCTCTCAAGGCTACAAACATAGTGATATGGACCACTGTGTCTACACTAAGCGAGCTAATTTTGGTCCTTTATGTGGATAATATGTTAATTTTTGGAAAATGCAAGGATGATATTTTAGCCTTGAGTCAGAGTTACATGAAAAATTTGAAATGAAAGACGTGGGTGAAGCAAGCCATATCCTTGGCATGCACATTAGGTGAGACAAATGCAAGAAATTGGTCTTTTTGTCTCAATCTGAGTACATTGATAAAGTGATCAATTGTTTCAACATGGAGAGGGGGAAGGCATTGAGTACTCTGTTGCCTCCATATGTGAAACTTTCTAAAAAGTATTGCCCTAATTTTGAAGAGGAAAAGTCTAAAATGGCACAAGTGCCTTATTTTTCTGTAGTTGGGAGTTTGATGTATGCTATGATTGCTACACGTCCTGTTATTGCTTTTGTAGTGGCATGTGTAATGGGTTGCACGAATGCAGATTATGCAGGAGACTTGGACAAGAGAAGGTCCACTTCAGGGTATGCTTTTGAATTCACCAGAGGTGCACTTTCATGGTGATCTCATTTGTAAGATTGCATTACCTTGTCTACTACAGAGGCTCAATATGTTGCAACTTCAGAAGCTTGCAAGGAAGCTATATGGCTTGGCCGTCTAGTGATGGGTTGCATGAATTCAGATTATGAAGGAGACTTGGACAAGAGGAGGTCCACTTCAGGGTATGCTTTTGAAATCACTGGAGTTGCACTTTCATGGCGATCTTGTTTGCAAGATTGCATTACCTTGTCTACTAAAGAGGCTGAATATGTTGCAGCTTCAGAAGCTTGCAAGGAAGCTATATGGCTTGGCCGTCTAGTGAAAGACTTGGGAATCAGTGTTGAGATGCCTGTGTTACATTGTGATAGCCAAAGTGCTATACAATTGGCAAAGAACCCAATGTTTCATGCAAAGACAAAGCATGTGAATGTGAAGCATCTCTTCATTCATGAGGTGCTTGAGGACAAGCAATTGCAGCTTGCCAAGATTCACACAAGTGAGAATCTTATTGATCTTCTAAAAAAAGGCTTACCTTTAGAGTGGTTTGCACATTGTCGAGCACTCTTGGGCATTGGGTAGCCTATGATCATGATCATTGTCTACCTGTATTGTACGTATATATACATGGTCACCCCAGTTTAAAGGCACATTGTTCTTTAAGTGGAATTTTTTTGGGGTGGTAAAGCCCAATGTGCCATGCCTAAGTGCTGGGCAGCCATACTCTAACCGGGAACTAACACTGACCATTCATTCTACATTAAAAAAAAAGGACTCATAACCCTAAACACTTTGTGTTTAGAGTCCACAACCTATGTCTCCTCTTCTTCTCTCTTCTCCATTGTTGCACACACTCATACACACGCTCTTGCTCGTGCACTTCAACATCAATGACCGAAAGCACATCCACTAGATTCCCTACCCTTAAGGCCATATTCTACACAAAATGCACATATTCTTTGACCCATGGGAGCCTAGTAATAACACCAGTGGACCATTGTCTCCTCAGCTTGGGCCTTAATGCTAATAACTACCCAAATGTAATATTAGCCTTTTGATTCTTGACATCGATCACCAAATCATATTTAGGATGACTCGTCCAAGCTAGCAATCCGTCTGATTTATTCGGTGATGTCTTCTCCTCTTGCTAGACTCCACCTAATGTTTACTTACTTGCATGTACCTTCTCTTTGACTTTGTGGGCTCTAGCTTCTTGTTTTGCCTCCCTTTCTCCATGTTCCCACTTGTTGGCCAAAACCTCAACCTCCTGGTTATCCACTCCAATAATGTTAACTCTATGAACTTCCTCATCACCTGCTTGGGTAGGTGGTGTAGGATCATCATTTGGTTGCTCCCTTGGACCAATGAGAGGCCCCTACCCTCTACCTCTATTAAACAATGGAAACATACCACCTCTTTCTCTAGGTAGATGCAAAAAATCTAGAGCATAGTGCCCTTCCTCCCTACAATTGTAGCATTGACCAAGAAAATGCCTTGTAATGGAAATGGCCTATGAACTTTGAGAATAGCGGAATTAGGAGAATTAGAGTGAGCATTTTTGTGAGACTACTTTGAGAACATAGAGGGTGAACTTAATTAGTGGTAGCAATATAACCATAGTACTTAATCAACTTGGCATGAACAATACTTTTGCAAGAGAGAGAGAGAGTTTAGAGAACTCGACAATAGTTGAGGACCGAATTTATGTGGAGCCGCTCCCCCCTCCAATATGCTTTTGTATTATAGATTCTCCCATCAAGAGAGGCTTGGTACAATACGATCTTTGTGTTCGTTTGTGACCTGGGTGATGCAATGAAGATGGAAAGATTCATGCATCACGAGCATAACATAGGCTTTGTAAAAAGCATTAACCATCCCCAACCACACTCCCAAGGCCTTGAGCACCTTCAAAGGTGGAGAGAGCTAGCGGGGAATGAGGGTAGGGAAGAGGAAGAAGAAACATTCATAGGAGAAAGAAATAGTTCCTCGCTTATCATCACTCTTCGCTAGCCCCCTCCTTGTTTCGGTTGACCCCCTCTTCTAGCACTATTTAGCACTTGATTTGTCATAATAACTAATATCTAATTCTCCTAAATGATTTTCTCATGTTAAACTGATCATTTAATATGGGGAAGTACTAGGGGAGAAAAAGCTAGAATATTGATAAGGCTAGCAGACTGGTAACAATAGGGATCCAAAGGAGGGAAAATAGGGATCCACAGGGGGGCTATCTGCAAAAGAGCAATGTGCATGAATGGTGCTTCAAAGACCTTAGGGTTTAGCCCATTAAGACTTCCAAAATGCTAAGGTTCCAAAATTCAAAGGTAAAGTACAAATGGTCAAGCTTAACAGAATTGGATGCTTTTTTGAAGACGATAAAGTCTTCACATATCCCTAGATGGGAGGGGGCAAGCCTAATGTTAGGGGAAGAGAGAAAAGAGGTGGGAGAACACAGTCACACACACTCAAGGCTTCCCTTTACACACAAAGCATAGTGGACAGATGTCAAGTTCCTAGCCCAGTTGCCCCCAAAGTGCATTCAAATCCTATTGGATGGCCATAGAGGTGGACTAATTCCCTTGTTACCAAGCTTCAATAAGCCATGGGCAATCCATACCTCCAAGGTGAAGTGCAACGGCAGCTACGTACTCATGGGATTCTCCAAACTCCCCACCAAGAAGAGAGAGTACCTAGGAAGCCTCCTTGTGAGACTTCCAAAAGAGGCCTCTCTCCGATAAGCAAAGAAGAAGAGGATCTGTACGAAGGGCTCAAAAATCTACTACTTGATGATGTATCTCCTTCCCAACGGAGAACTCAAGTTTCAACGGTAGAGACCCCACTGAAAGAACGAGAAAGAAGTGAGTCTCCTACCACCTCGGCAGAGATGGCTCCACAAAGATGGCGGGCAAAACGCTGTCCAACACCCCCTAAACAGAGAAGACCATCGCACGCTACTTTACACCATAATTCAAAGAGGGACGAGAGAAAACAAGAGAAGAAAAAGATGAGAAAGAGGTCACCCTCTTCTCCATCTTCTTCATCCTCTTCCTCTTTTGAAGAAAGTGATGGTGCAGACAAGGAAGAACAAGGGAAGAAAAAGGCGAGAAGAGGTCACCCTCTTCTCCATCCTCCTCACACTCTTCCTCTTATGAAGAAAGTGATGGTGCAGCTCTTGAACCACTTAAAGAAGAGGCCATAGGAAATCCTATGCCACGTGGAAGAGGTCGTCCAAGCTCAAAAAGTTCAAAGAGGGAGGAAAGAACATCTCTTTCCTTACCTACGATGGCACCTTTGGTGCTATGGATAAAGTCTTGGCCTTCATCTAACAATTTGATGCGGTGTTTGGAGATGAGGGCTTCATGGATTCCTCTAAGCTACATCATGTAGCTATGCATTTTCAAAAGTCCGCCAAGCAATGGTGGTTTAGCGTATGAGAAAATGGTGAAGCTCCACAAACGTGGAAAGCTTTAAGAGCTTCCATCATGAAGCAGTTTTTGGCTACCGATGCCAAAGACAAAGTACTCACCAAATGGTGAAGCTTGAAGCTCTCTCCCTACAAATCTATTCACAAATATGTAGACAAGTTTTGGGATTTACATCTCAAAGCCACTATCTTCAAAAACATGGATTTTGGAGAGCAAAAACAACAAACTTGTGCGGGTTTAACTGAAGATATGGCGGAGTATGTCAACTCCCAAAGGCCACGTGTGGTCATACACCATACCATGCTAGCTTCACGAATCAATTTCCAACAAGGAGCTAAGTGAAATCTTAAGCCCATGGAAAACAAGGACCATAACGAGTCTATTGGAAAGGACAATGTCCAAAAGTCTCCCAAAAACAACACCAAAAACAACAAAGCTAAGGAGAAGGGGGTTTATAAAGGCAAAAATAAACTCTCTCCTAAAGAGCTAGAGCAAAAGATAACCGTTGTTTCAAGTGCGGGGAGCAAGGGCATTCCTATCGTGCTTGCCAAGAATACACGTAATGAGCCTCCTAGAGCTACCTTGGTCAAAATTCAAGAAGAAGATACTCATCACAAAGGATCTCCTCTATGCCATGCTTGGGGAAAGGTAAGAGAACATGATGATTTTATTCTCTTTGACCCTCGTTCTACTCACAATTTCATATCCACAGAGTTGGCCACCAAGCTAGGTATCCAAACCTATGAGATTGGAGATGTCCTACCTATTGATGGTGCTTTCAAGGGGCAGGAAGCCTCAGTCACTCCCTTAATTGGGAAATTGAGGCTCCATGTCCAAAGCTATGTCCAGATCTACTCTCATACCCCGCTAGCTCTCACCATCTTCCAGCGTGTGTGAGGTCTTGGGCCTGAGACCGTGAGGGAATTGATGTTGTATTTTTCAAGTGTAAGGTTGGTGCTTTAAGCGTCCATCTTCATTGCACCAACAAGTTATTGAAGGAACACAAATTATTGTGTTGTAAAATGTCTCCCTTGATGGGGGGAAACCTATAATTTAAATCCTGTTGGAGCGGGGACCAGCTCCATGTACATCCGGTCCTCAATTGTTGTCAATAGCCTAATTTCTCTCTCTTTTTGAAGTATTGTTCATGCCTAATTCTAACGAGGTGTTATGATTTTGTTGCTCTCTCTCCAACCAAGCACTCTTGCTATGCTCATTAGTAATCTATCCTTAATGAAATGCTCACTATGTCTATGTTAATTCCGCTACACATAAGTTACTACCCCATTAAGTGTTACATGATTGGACCTCCTCAAGCTTGTCCAATCACATGCTTAGTGCATATCAAGCAACAAGGGTAGCCTTGGGACAAGTGTCCCCCTTTCCCCTTTGAGAGAGAGGACTTAATAAATGCATAAACAGTTAATCAGATTAACTAAATTATCATTGGACCCCTTGGGAGGCCAACCAATAGGCTTTAGGATCACTATGAGGGCAACATGAAGAGAAGCTTGACAAGTGTCCTATTTTCTTTCTTTGTACCAAGCTTGCCTTGTGTGAGGGTGTGTGCGTTCTCTCTCTAGCTCCTACAATGAGGGCTTGTCTCCTCATGCGTAGGGATGTGCTTTGACTTTTGAACAGCTTAACCCCTCAAGAACCTTAGTCATGGAGATACTTAGCACCTTAGTCATTAAGAACCTCAAGCACCTCAAGCACCTTAGTCAGCAAGCACGACAAGCACCTCAAGCACCTTAGTCAGCAAGCATGACAAGCACTGCAAGCTTGGGCCGGGTTCCCACCTCAAGCACATCCCTAGATTCTCTAAGGTCAAAGGACTTTTAACACTAACATTTGGAGGTCTTTAATGAAGCTAACTCCAAGGTCTTTAAGCTCCATTAGCTAGCCTTGCTCTTTGACAGACCATCTCTCATTTGGACCCCTTTATCATTGGCCATGTGTTGAGATAGATCTGTAAGCACATGTCTATATTCTAACCCTTGTTCCCATTTATTCTCCCACATTAAATGACCTGTTTAATATGAGAAAACCATTTGGGTAGGTTAGATATTAGATTTTATGACATTACCTCTCTCTTTAATTCATAGTCGTCCTCAACTATGAGGTAGAAGAGATAAAGCCTTAGTCATTAGTCAATGTTTCTTAGTAGCGGACAGAGGATCCCTTTTTGCCCTACGACATCTTTCCAAGATGGATGAGTAATCCATTTGGTGCTTGGGAGACGTAGTTGCTGCAAGCATGTCCGCTCTTTAGTCCATTTCATTCTCCCAGGTAGAGTGACAAATTCTACTTGGTGTTTGAGAGACGTCGTCATCACAAACATGATTCTAAGCATGCATGCTACTTAAATTTGTGCACAATAAAAAGAGAATTAGTTTGATAAGACAAAAACATTGATCATTTAAAAGAAACATGTGCATTTTCTTACTCTAATGTAGCATTTTAAGCATTGACAAGGTTCATACTATCCTTAAGCTGTATTCCTTGCATCCATCTAGCATCTTCAAAAGGATATTTTTTGAATTGAATAAGATACCGTCGAATAATCTTTCCATGTCGTAGTATCTCGTCTTCATGCCGAAGGATAGCTTTGGATTGTAGCACCTCTTCTCGGCCTTCGATTTCAGGAGGGTCTTCAATAATTGGTTCACTTGGTGGCTATCCTTTGTAGGGCTTAATTAGGCTCATATGAAAAGAATTGTGTATGAGCCAATGGTTGGGCAACATAAGTTGATAAGACATCTCATTGATTGGATTCAAGATTTGAAAAGGACCATAATATCTTTTTGCTAGTTTAGCATAATACTTTGATGGCCCGTAGGAGTTTTGCCCGTTGTTTGCCTTAATCGAGCCTTGGGAAACTTAAGTAAAACCCAATCATTTTCTTTAAATTTTAAGGACCTTCTGTGCTTGTCAGCAGCTTTTTGCCTTTGTTGAGAGATGGATATAGCCTCGTTAATCTTTTGAAAAGATTCTTGTAGGTCACACCTATACTCATCGGCAACAAAGATCTTCCCATGTAATTTAAGTAGCAAGGGACGTTTAGGTCTTCCCTCTATGATTTCAATTCTAAGATTTCAAAAGGCACTTTTCTCGTAGATATATGGACAGTATTATTGTATGCATACTCTACAAGGGGTAAGTACTTTTCCCATTGAGAGCATTGATTTACTTCTATAACATAAGTCTTTAGTAGATCAAGAATTGTAAGCTTGGCTATCTCACTTTGGCCATCCATTTGTGGGTGATAGGCTGAAGAGAAATTCAATCTTGTACCTAGATTTTCAAAGAGACCTTTCCAAAAATTACTGGTCATTTTTAGGATCTCTATCTGACACGATGGATGTTGTAAATCCATGGCGTTTGAAAATCTAAGATATCAAGAGAGTTGCCATTTGGTGTGCCTCAATAATCTTTTTGATAGGAATAAAGTGTACTTGATTGCTAAACTTGTCGAATATTGTCCATATTCCCGTATTCCCATGGATAAACTTGGGTAATCCAAAGATAAAATCCATGGATATAGTACGACCAGACTCACTAGTATCTATATACATGCTCTTTTCCCTGTAGGTGAAGTAGATTTTCCTTTTAGGGAACTTCAGGTTGGCAACCATGCAGTTGAACCATGGTGCCCCTAGGATAGCATCCTCATGTTGGAAGCGAGAGATGAAAAAGTCTTCTTACCTTTCGCCAAGCAAAGGAGAGAGGCAATCCTTTGCAATGAGCATCCTCTTTTGGAGCTTCGATAGTGGAAGCTCTAAGAGTTTCATTGCCAACATTTCTCTTGGGCCAAGAACGATAGCCATGTCCTTGCTCCCCACACTTAAAACATTTGTGGTCCTTGCGAAAAGCTTCAAGCCCTTCAAGAGAGAGTTGATTTTTACCTTTGTAAACTCCCTTCTCCTTGGACCAATTGTTGTTGTTGTTGTTATTGGAATTGCCTTGGGAAGAATTTTGGGCATTTGTTTTCTCCTTTGCATCACTTTTGTCTTTGATTTCCATGGGCTTGACATTCCTTCTAGCCCCTTGTTGGAAATTGATGTGCAAAGCAACCATACTATGGTGGATTACTTCGGTGATAGAACCAGGCCATTGGGAGTTGATGTACTCGGCCATCTCTTCAAGTAATCCCGCACAAAATTGTTGCTTTTGCTCGGCAAAGTCTATCTTTTGAAAGACAGTATCCTTGAGATGGAAATCCCAAAACTTGTCCACATATTTGTGGATAGATTGATGGGAGAGAAGCTTCAAACTCCACCAGTTGACAAACACTTTGTCCTTTGCATCGCTTGCAAGGAATTGCTTCATGATGGAAACTCGTAGAGTTTTCCATGTCTTTGGGGCTTCACCCTTGCCACGAAGGCTAGCCCACCATCGACGAGTAGATTTTTGGAAGTGCATAGCTATATGGCATAGCTTGGAAGACTCCATAAAGCCCTCGTCTCCAAACGCCACATCATCAAATTGCTGGATAAAGGCCAATAATTTGTCGGTAGCAACAAAGGTGCCATCATAGGTGAGAAAAGAGAAACTCTTTCCTCCCTCTTTGAACTTCTTGAGCTTTTGGGACCTTCGCCATGCAAGATAAGATTTGCGATGTCCTCCCCTCTTGCATTCTCTAGGAGAAAAGATGTACCTTTTGTGAGAAGAGGAGGAAGGTGAAGAAGTAGGAGAAGAGGGTGACCTCTTTCTTACCCTTTTCTTCCTTTGTCTCCTCTCTTCCCTTTTGGAGTGATGAGGAGAAGGACCGTGGGTTGACCGTTTCCTCTTGGGAGGATTTGGCGACCGTCTAGACCGCCGTCTTCGTGAAGCCACATCTTCAAAGGAACATAGGGATTCAATTCTTTCTCGTTCTATTAGTTCCTCCTCTCTTATGGGAGAGAGTCTTCTTTTGAGGGTCTCATCAACAGGCCTCCTAAGATCTCTCTCCTTTTGAAGAGGAAGGGAAATCCCATAAGCACGAAGTTGTTCGGTAGCTTCGGCTTGCAAAGCATGGTTGCCCATAGCTTGTTGTAACCTAGTAACAAGATAATGAAAAACATGGGGGCATCATCATTAGCACCTTCATGTGCGAAATCAAAGCTATCAATGCTCATTCTACTCTCTTGGTTATTGTCAGCCATGCTAAGTATACTTATGTATAGAATACTTTGTGCTTTGGTACCCTCAAAAACCTTAGTTGCTACTCTTCTTTACCTTTAAATTCAATTCTCAAGCAACCACCCGTGGTTTAGACATTGTTGATTGCAAAGAGTAGTGGAGAGGGTCTAACATTGCTCTGTTGATTATGGTTCCTGTTGAGCTTGTTCGTAGCTCAATAATGGTTACAAGCCCCAAGAGGCTCCATTATTAAAACTATAGTTCCCAACGGTGAAACTCGAACTAAGTCCTTCTCAACATGGATAATAGATCCCTGTTCCACTTACCCTATTGCAATAAACAGGCCTAACCTTTCATGGAAAACTTAAGGACCTCTCTTATTAAGCAAGAAAAGAGAAACCAATAGCTCTGATACCAATGTAATGGAAATGGCCTATGAGCTTTGAGAATAGCTGAATTAAGAGAATTAGAGTGAGCATTTTTATGAGACTACTTTGAGAACATAGAGGGTGAACTTAATTAGCGGTAGCAACATAACCATAGTACTTAATTAACTCCGCATAAACAATACTTTTGCAAGAGAGAGAGAGTTTAGAGAACTCGACAACAGTTGAGGACCGGGTTTATGTGGAGCCGGTCCCCCCTCCAATAGGCTTTTGTATTATATATTCTCCCATCAAGAGAAACTTGGTACAATACAATCTTTGTGTTCCTTGTGACCTAGGTGATGCAATGAATATGGAAAGCTTCATGCATCACGAGCATAACATAGACTTTGTAAAAAGCATTGACCATCCCTAGCCTCAGTCCCAAGGCCTCAAACACCTTCAAAGGTGGAGAGAGCTAGCGAGGAATGAGGGCAGGGAAGAGGAAGAAGAAACATTCATAGGAGAAAGAAATAGCATCACTCTTCTTGCTAGCATACATAATAACATAGTAATGAGGATGGAGAAGATGGCACTATTAAGCATTGAAGCATGGCTCTTGGTTGGATTTGCATTCCATAGCCAAGAGTGTTGGTGTAGGCTCTCAACCTCTCTACTAGCTTGGAGAAGGAGATGGAGCTCTTGCACTTTGCACTTCACAAAATGAGTGTGTGTGTGTGTGTGTGTGTGGGAGAGTATACCCCCCAAGCTAGCCCCCTCTTTGCTTTGGTTGACCCCCTCTTCTAGCACTAGCTGGCACTTGATTGGACCTCCTCAAGCTTGTCCAATCACATGCTTAGTGCATATCAAGCAACAAGGGTAGCCTTGGGACAAGTTTCCCCCTTTCCCCTTTGAGAGAGAGGACTTAATAAATGCATAAACAATTAAATTAACTAAATTATCATTGGACCCCTTGGGAGGCCAAACTAATAGGCTTTAGTAACACTATGAAGGAAACATGAAGAGAAGCTTGAGAAGAGTCGTATTTGCTTTCTTTGTGTGTGTTCTCTCTCTAGCTCCTACAATGAGGGCTCGTCCCCTCATGCTTTGAATTTTGAACACCTTAACCCCTCAAGAACCTTATTCATGGACCACCTTGGCACCTAGTAATTAACCACCTCAAGCACCTTAGTCAGCAAGCAGGACAAGCACCTCAAGCACCTTAGTCAGCAATCACGACAAGCACTGCAAGCTTGGGTCGGCGGGTTCCCACCTGAAGCACATCCCTAGCTTTTCTAAGGTCAAAGGACTTTTAACACTAACCTTTGGAGGTCTTTAATGAAGCTAACTCTAAGGTCTTTAAGCTCCATTAGCTAGCCTTGCTCTTTGACATACCATCTCTCATTTGGACCCCTTTATCATTGGCCCTGTGTTGAGATAGATCTATAAGCACATGTCTTTATTCTAACCCTTGTTCTCGTTTATTCTGCCACATTAAATGACCCGTTTAATATGAGAAAATCATTTGGGTAGGTTAGATATCAGATTTTATGACAACCTAGCTCTATTCCTACTTTCTCTTGGCTATCCTCTCTCCATCACACTCAAACGGAGCTCTTGCATTTGTTCAGACAAATCTTGAATATTACGTACCCATTGCCATGGAACGGTTGGCACACCTCAATTTGCTTGATTCTCCACTTGAACTTCACCCCGTGGACTCTGAGGTTGAATGAGAACCACCACCTTGTAGCCCAACGTGCCCTACACAATCTTCTTTTCTACTCTTTGCTTGGGCAATTGCCACAACACGGTTGTAATTCTTTGAGGTCTTGAAATTCACTTTTTCCAACACCTTGGGGTGCAAGCATGCCATAAAATTTTCTAGCTTGACGTATTTAGCGTTGGCCACTTACATCACCGTTGCAAATTTTGTCGAGCGTTCTTCAAAATGATTAAGAAAAACACTGAAACTTTCAATTACATCCTGTTTGAGAGCCTTCAATTGTGCATCCAAGTCAATGCGAGACACCTCTTTGCAAAGATCTTGTAGGAAACTAGCATGTTAAGGCTAGACATGCCTTGCTTGCCTTGCCTTCCAATGCATCAAACCATACCATGACCTTGTTGTCCATCACCAACCAAATGGTATGCATCTTGCTATCTTCATTTGGCATACCTAGTGGTAGCATATACAGCTCAAAGTCTACAATCCACTCATCTGGATTAAGATCGGTCCATAGATTTGTGCCACCATCTTTTGGTAGAAAAAATGACTCTTTCACTTCACCAAAGAGCAATTAGTGTGCTCCTCCATGGGGGCACCAAAAGATGGAGAAGGGCAATGAGGAACACACCCAAAACACACATAAATACCCTTATATAGCTCAGGGTATCCACGACAGCCCTATCCTCTCATAAACACCTTAAGAATACAAACTTTCCACTAGGAAACCCTTGTTTGCACACAACCCAACAAACACATATCTGTCAAGACCACCACTTATTCCACACACACCAATGCAATCAAGACAACCACTTATCCCACACGCACGCTTGTCAAGGCCACCACTTATTTCACACAGACCAATGAGATCCATCCTTGGTTTTCCACCACTCACAACTCTTCTCTCTCTCTCTCTCTCTCTCTCTCTCTCTCTCTCTCTCTCTCTCTCTCTCTCTCTCTCTCTCTCTCTCTCTCTCTCTCTCTCTCTCTCTTTACACAATACCAGCAGCCCGGGAGGCACGTGCACGCGCGCACGCACACACACACACACACACTCAACTGGAAACTCAAGTACAAAAGAATGGTAGAGAAGAAGAAGGGAATGGGGAAACAACACCCAAAATTGGTGGGGCTAGCTTGATCTTGCTTCACAAATCTTGTACAACCCTCCCTCGTACCAAAAAAATGGGCTTCTCCTTCAAGTGTAGGGAAAAAAGCCCCCAAACGATTGCCAAAAATTCGTATTGATAAAAGGGGTTTCCTACTGTATTTTCTTCCTCATCCACCACTTGTTTGATGCTTTTTAGTACCTTTTCATGTGCTCAACCACTTGTTTGGATGTCTGAGGTTATGAAAATTCCCTTCTCTCCCATATGATCTCCCCCCCTCCCCCCCACCCCCACCCCCAAGCTATGAATATCACTGGTGGAGTGGGGGCTTCTCTGCAACAAAAGAAAGGGGGGGGCTTTGGTGTTTGTGCAAAATTGCCCCCGGCTGCCCGTGAGTCAATGCTAACCACAACCGCCGTCGGACGTTGCCAATACTTCACCTATCAATGTTGGCATAGCGCCCACAACCGCGAGAGGCTACTTGTCGCAACAACGCTAAACAAAAAGAGGGAGGGAGTTCCGCTTGCCTAAGCTCTCTAGACACTCTCTCTCTCTCTCCTTTGATGTTCACAATGGGGTGACCATGTTGGATTTATACCCTGCACAATCCTCCCATATTGCATACGAGATAACCACCTTGCCATGTGGAGCCCTTAGTGGATCTTCCTGCTTTAGTGTGAAAAAAAACCCATTGGACCTTCAAAAATTTGGTTTTTCATGCCATATTGGAGCTTCATTCTTCCTCTACCCAAGCTCTATAGCCAGGCTTGCCCAAGCTCTCTCTCTCTCTCTCTCTCTCTCTCTCTCTCTCTCTCTCTCTCTCTCTCTCTCTCTCTCTCTCTCTCTCTCTCTCTCTCTCTCTCTCTCTCTCTCTCTCTCTCTCTCTCTCTCTCTCTCTCTCTCTCTCTCTGTGCGTTTGTGAGTCTCCTCTCGAGCAAAGGGAAACTTCCTGGAGGGGGCGTCAAGCTCATGCCCGTCCTATTACAACCCACCTTCACGCTCTACTCATTGCCACACAACCGTCCCGCTTTGCTCTGCTCATTACGTCCTCTCGCTCTGCTCGCCACTACTCATCATGCCCTCTCGACCTGCTCCATCGTCATGCAATTGCTCTTGTGCCCAGCTGGGCCCGAGCCATCTCGCCCTAACCAACCCACCCTTGCCCGTTGCGCCATCTACAGAGCCTCCTTATTAACCTAAAAGGTTATTAAACCCTAAGAACCTGGTCACACTGTCAAGTCAAGGATGAAAACCCTGAAGCTCATTGCAAGGGTCCGACCAAGTTTTGTGGCAGTCGTAGCAACCCCGAGCAAGCTCACTCAAATTGAACAGCTTCAAACGGCCCTTGATCAGGTTATGGAGGAAAGTTGCGACCTCAAAGCTCTCCTTAGCAAGTTTGAGGCACGCTTCAACTCCATTGTTCATCTTGCCACAGACAAAGTAAAAGAAGTCTAAGCGAAGGTAGCTCAAGCCGGGTCAACCGCCTTTGCCAAAGTACACACCTGGATGATTGCGGAGTTTCGTGAACAAAGACTTCAAGAAGAAACCTCCCTCAAGGTTTGCATTGGTGGGCTTCCCTCACCATGGTGCACCACCGAGGACACTCTTGAAGACGCGATCACAAAGCTCAATGATGTCCTTCAACCAATTAACATCAAACCTGAAACGATTCCTTGGATCAATGACACACATAGGCAAGTGCCACCCGAGCATTGTCTTCTCACTTTCGAGGACAAAGAGGATAAGATGCAGCTGCTACGGCGATCTCGACTCCTCAAAGGGACAAAGGTTTGGATTAGCGAGGAGCTCAAGAAGGTGCATGAAGCTCGCAAGCAAGGTAAATAGGGAGTATACTGGGGTGGTAAAGCCATCATCCAAGAGTTTCGAGCCCCTAAAAGGCTCTACTGAACCCTCCTTAGAATTTGTTCCTTCTTTTTACCCTGACAATTGGACCCTCAGTCCTTAACTGATATGTATTTGATGGCTTCACTTAGAAGCAATGAGCCAATGTAATGCTTTTGTGATGGTTCCATAGGTCATATCTGACCTCTGTGGATGATAATATAATATCTCTCTCTCTCTCTCTCTCTCTCTCTCTCTCTCTCTCTCTCTCTCTCTCTCTCTCTCTCTCTCCGTGGAGTTGGAAGTGTGGGGGGGGGGGGAGTCAAAGTCTACTTGGAAAGAGTTTGAGAATGTCCAAAAGCGTTTTCTCACAAACTTTCTCCGAGTTAAGACACAAACACCATATATGCTCCTACTTCTTGCGTCGGGATCTCTTCCAATTGAGGGTATGGGCATGGAAAGGGTTGTGGAGTACTGATAAAGATGCGTCAAAACCCCTCACATCGACTTCCTACAATTGCATGGGAAGCAAGCAAAAAATTTCAAAAGATGCATAAAAGCAAGATCTTAAGCACGGGATGGATGCAAGACATAAAGAAGCGGTTTGGGAGATGGATGCATTACACTTGCTACATGATGCTTCAATTGAATCCCAAGTGGATGAAGCCTTTCTACAATGGAAATGTATTACGGCTTGGGAGAAATCCGGTGGGTCACACTTCATACATTACACCACCCATATTGCCCCCAACTACAAAACAATGTTCTTCATTGAAAGAGGAAATTGTACTCACACTTACATGCTTGAGCCTATCCCCTTGTCGGCGATACACACTATCGCGGCCATTCGGCTTAGCTCCCATTCCTTTCAATACGAGACATGGCATTGGGGCAATGGAGAAGAGTCAAATTGATTGTGCACATTATACTCACTGCAAGTTCGAGAGTCTGAGTACCACACACGTTTATGCTCTGCAAGGTATTAGACATGTGCCAAAGATAACTAAGAGCTTGGTTTCAGAAGGATAGCTTGATGATTTTAGATACACTACAATGTTTGAAAATGGTTCTTGGATTATAAAAAAAGGTAACTTTGTCATGCTCAAAGGCCAAAAGTCTAGCTAAATATATACCTTGTGTGTATGTGAAAGAGAATTCTATCTATGTAGCTGAGCTGCCTTCTACTAAGTTGTGGCATAGCCGGCTTAGTCATATGAGTCAGAAGAGAATGAAGCAATTGTAGCGTTTTGGTTATATCCTTGTATTAACCTATTCTGATTTCAATTTGTGTAAGCATTGCTTATACGGGAAATAGACTAGGCCTACCACTTTTCCATTAGATCAAAAGTTAGGGAATCCTCTAGATTTGGTTGATGGTGATTTATGTGGGCCTATGCTGCATAAGTCTCTGAGAGGGAATTATTATTACTACACCCTATACACCTGCTCGGAATAGAGTTGTTGAACGCATGAATATGACTATTCAAGAGAGGGTCACTTCCATCTATGGAACATTTACCTCAAGAGTTTTGGGGAGAGGCTGTTATGACAGCGGTGCATATAATCAATAGGTCGCCTAGTATACCATTGAACTGCAAGATTTCATAGGGTGTTGACATGCAAGAAGCCTATTTATGACAGATTATGTGTGTTTGGGTGTGAGGCAGCCTCACATGTGGCTAAAGAGCTTAGAAATGAGTTGGACCCCAAGTCACACAAATGCATCGTCATTGGCTATGGTGTACATGGACAGATGGGCTATTGTCTTTGGCACCCGCAATCTTGGAGAGTTATTCACAACTTACAAGTGATCTTCATTGAATCAAAGATGCATAAGCAGCCCGTGAAAGATATGATCACTAAGTGAGATTTGAGGATGTACCCTTAAGTCCTGTTATGAAAATAGCTCAGGTTACTAGCTGTACCTTCCACTAGTAGTGCTCCAAAGAGAGCTAGTAATGCTCTTGAGAGAGCAGAGTCCTACAATCAGGTGATGAGCAGATCTACATGTGTATCTCAGGCCCTTGAGCGATTTCAACCAGGATTAGACTGTTTGTTGGTCATTGACTACAAAGAGTCTACATGCTACCAAGAGGCTATCTTGATGGAAGATAGCATGAAGTGGTAGCACGCAATGCAATCTGAGTATAAGTCGATTTTGAAAAATCAAACTTGGGAACTAACTATAATTATGGGGGGCAAACAAGCCTTGCCTCGCAAATGGGTGTACAATATGAAGTACATGGAAGAAGATCTCGAGCCTAAGTATGAGGATAGATTGGTTGTTGCTAAGGGATTCAAGCAGAAGAAAGACCGGACTTTGATGAACTTTTCTCTCCATTAGTCAAGATGACTACATTGCATCTTGTGCTTGGACTAGTAGCCAATGAGGACATGGAGCTTGTACAAATGGACGTGAAGACAACTTTCCTTCATGGGATCTTGATGAGCATGTCTACATGAACAACCAAAGGGTTTTGAAGTCAGACCCAAGAAGCTATGTTACCATATACGTGTGGTAGTGATGTGTGTGAACATACTAAGGATCGTCGGGATATTTTTCCCCTCACTAGGAGGTTTTTCCCCAGTGCATTGTATATATGCCCATCACTCTAGGGATATCTTATCTTCCCATTGCACAAAAATTAATACTCTCTCTATTGTGTGCCTTGAGCTTCCTTCATATTCTCCAAGCTGTGTGTGTTTTCTTGCAACCCTAATTCCAAAACTGGCATCGGAGCAGGTAGCATCCTCCTTGGCTTAGTCACTAGCAGCTCTAGCATACATCTACTCACTTTCTTTGATTTCTGTGAGCTTTGGCGAGCATCAATAGGTCAACATATATTTTGGGTAAGCTCGTAGAGGTTGGTCTGCTCAAATTTTTGAGTCGGGCTCATTTCAGTCTTAGTTTCCACTACAGGCAGTATCGCATAGTCTATTTTGTCATTTTGTGCAAAATTTCTATCAGTGCCATTTCCTGTATAATAGGTCCCTTACAATCTTCTAAGTTTTTTTCTATATAGCATGTGTTGTTGTTGCTTCGTTTCTCCTCTATTCAAGCAGTTTTCACATCAAGTGCAGCATTTGCCATGGATGACAACAACATAGATGTGTTCAAGATGTTTGCTGTCGAGGATAGATTGGATGGGGACAATTACCCTATGTGGGCTTATATGATGCAGCATGTCTTGTGTCATAGGGTGTTTGGAATATTATGTAATGGAAATGGCCAATTAACTTTGAGAGTAGCCGAAATTAGAGAAGTACTTTTATGAAATTACTTTGTGAGCATAGCGGGTGAACTTAATTGATGGTAGCAACATAAACATAGCATTTAGTTAACTTGGCATGAACAATACTTTTGCAAGAGAGAGAGTTTAGAGAACATGATAACAGTTGAGGATCGGATTTATGTGGAGCCGGTCAATAGGCATTTGTATTATAGTTTCTCCCATCAAGAGAGACTTGTTACAATACAATCTTTGTGTTCCTTGTGACCTAGGTGATGCAATGAAGATGGAAAGCTTCATGCATCACGAGCATAACATAAACTTTGGGAAAAGCATTAACTATCCCAAGCCTCAGTCCCAAGATCTCAAACACCTTCAAAGGTGGAGAGAGCTAGCAGGGAATGAGGGTAGGGAAGAGGAAGAAGAAACATTTCATAGGAGAAAGAATTAGTTCCTCACTTATCATCACTCTTCTTGCTAGCATACATAATAGCATAGTAACGAAGATGGATAAGATGGCAAGCTTAAGCATTGAATCATGGATCTTGGTTGGATTTGCATTCCATGGCCAAGAGTGTTGGTGTAGGCTCTCAACCTCTCTACTTGCTTCGAGAAGGAGAGGGAGCTCTTGCACTTTGCATAATGCACAATGAGGGTGTGTGTGTGTGTGTGTGGGGGGGGGGAGTATACCCCCCAAGAATGCCCCTAGCTTCCTTGGTCGACCCCCCCTTGTAGCTCATGCTTGAAGCTCATTGAACCCGTCCAGGCCTAGCCAATCACAAGCAGGAGGCATTGCAAGCAACAAGGGTAATCTTGGGACAAGTGTCCCCCTTTTCCCTTTGAGAGAGAGGACTTGATAACTGCAAAAAAATTTAATTAAATCTTCTAAATTATCATTGGACACCTTGGGTGGCCAACCAATAGGCTTTAGGCACACCATGGGGGCAACACGAGGAGGAACTTGAAAAGTGTCCCTTTTGCTTTCTTTGTTCCAAGCTTTCCTTGTGTGAGGGTGTGTGTGTTCTCTCTCATCCCCCTCTTGTAGGGCTTGCTCCCTCCTTGTAGTGATCATTGTTGACTTTTGCACACCGTTTCCCCAGGCACCTTAGTCAGCAAGCGTGACAAAGCACCTCAAGCTGGGTAGTGTTCCCACAAGCACCTTAGGCTCACTAGTCGGCAAGCAGGACAAGTACCTCAAGCATCTTAGTCATCAAGCACGACAAGCACCTCAAGCACCTTAGTCATCAAGCACGACAAGCACCTTAGTCATCAAGCACGACAATCACCTCAAGCTTGGGCCGGGTTACCACCTCAAGCTCAGTCCTAGCTTACCTAAGGTCAAGGTCAAAGGACTTTTTAATTCTAACCTTTGGACGTCTTTAATGAAGCTAACCCTAAGGTATTTAAGCTCCATTAGCTAGCCTTGCTCTTTGACAGACCATCTCTCATTTGGACCCCTTTACTATTGGCCCCGTATAGATCTGAAAGTAGATGTCTATATTCTAACCCTTGTTCCCGTTTATTCTCCCACACTAAATGATCAATTTAATATGATAAAATCATTTGGGTTGGTTAGATATTAGTTTTTATGACATTGTGCATGGCATTGATGTACGTCATGGTTCTAAGGATGTAGGAGATGTTGAGGATGTTGCAGGTTTTGGTGGCAAGATTGCTGCTGCTAGAGCTGTTTTGTCTACGGCTGAGCAAGCTCATTGGGATGTAAGAGATGCACAGGCTCATGCATTGATTGCGTTGTCTGTGAAGTGTACTATTACTCCTCATATTTGCTCAACAAACTATACAAAAATAGCTTGGGATATTATGGTTGGTCTTTATGCAAGTCACAATGAGGCTAAAATTGCATTACTGTTCTTGATGCTTTGCTAGATTCTTACAAGACTTTTGCTAGTAGTTGGAGACTTATGACCCAAGGAAATCCAGAAGTTGTCAATTTTGATGAATTATGCACATTGTTGTTGCAAGAGTCACTTTCTAGGAAACACAGGGCTAAACAACGTGCAATTGAACATGCCTTGATTGTTACTCAAAGAAAAGGTGGTAACAGCAATGTAGCCACTTATCACGGATCTTTTGCGAGTGGTAAATCATCTACTTTAATGCTTCTGCTGGCAGAAATTTGCCTAGGAATTTCGATGAAAAGGTAAAAAAAAGAAGATGTGTTTCCATTATTGTAAAGCTAAAATGATCACTTGATTAAGAAGTGTCGTAAGTTGAAGGCAAAAGAGGCTAAGAAGAAAGAGGTTGGTTCCACTGCAAATGCAGCTATTATTGAGTCTTCTGTGAAAGGAGATTGTGATGTTGATGTTGATGTAGAATGGGCTTTTAGTGAAGAGTGCACTTATGATCCTTCTGTCCATGATGCATGCATGTCAGTTGCTGCAGATGCTCATGTGCGGTACAACAGTGGTGCTATAAATCACATTACCTCTCATCGTGACTTGTTTACCTCTCTTGATGATGTCCCTCATGGGAATTTAGTCACTTGTGCCAACAATGCCTCTTATCTGATCAAAGGAGTTGAAAAGATTGTGCTAACTCCCGCGAATGGAAGTTCTTTCACACTTGTTGATGCATTGCATGTCTCTGGGATCAAGAAGAATATTTTGTTTGTATCCACTTGCTAGACTTGGTCTTGTTGTGCAATTTGTAGATGACAGATGTACAATTCATGATCTCAGTTTTGATGATGAGATTGTTGCATCATGCATTTTATGTTGTGGGATGTATAAGCTCACTCTGTATGACAAGTGTGGGCAGAATTTTGCAAATGCAAATGTGGATTCTAAGGCTATTTTAGATGCAAAACTTTGCAATGCACGTTTTGGGCATCTGAATTTTTCCAGTTTACTGCGTTTGCAAAAATCTGATATGGTTACTTCTTTGCTGCCTCTTGAAGCACCTGTCAAACATGTTTGTGAAGGCTGTATTTTGGGTAAGATGCAACATTTGAGGTTTCCAAAGGATGGTTCAATTAGGGCTACATGCAGGTTGCAGCTTGTCCATAATGATGTTTGTGGGTCCATGCAAACTCCATCCTTGGTAAATTACCTATACTTCATGAATTTGGTTGATGATTACTCCATGCATGCATGGGTGTATCTGCTTAAGGCAAAGTCCAAAGAGTTTTTATGCTTCAAGCAATTTCTGGCTATGGCTGAAAATGCCTCGAAATGTACTATGGGCACCCTCCGTTCAGATCGAGGGGGGAGGTATATATATCATGAATTTAATGCATTTCTCGTAATCGTGGGATAAAACACCGATGTAGTACCGTATACGCCTCAACAATATAGTGTTGCTGAGAGGAAAAACAGGTTACATACGGAAGTGGCACGATGTATGGTCAAAAGTCAAGCTTTGCCTCTTTTTTTTTGGCTTGAGGCCATCACATGTGCCACTTATGTACTTAACACGTGTCCTACGAAAGCTTTACAATCTATGACTCCTTATGAAGCATGGCTTGATAGAAAGCCTTCTATTGAGAACTTGCGCGTTTTTGGTTGTTTCGCTTATGATTTGGTGCCACAAACGCAATGCAAAAAATGGGATGATGAGGCTGTCAAATGCATTTTTGTTGGTTATAGTGCTAAAAGCAAAGTTTACAGGTTATATCATCCACAAACAAAGAGTACCTTGGTCTCACGGGATGTTGTGTTTGTGGAAGATTCTGTTCAACCCTTGCTATTGAAGGAGTACGAGCTGACGTGCGACATGAGGGAGAGTGCGAGAAGACGAGCACGACGATATGGTGAACTTGCTCTACTGTAATGTGTAGAGCATAGTGAGTTCTTATTAGGTTTTTACAAAAGAATATGTGTACATACCTGGCGGCCCGCCCACTTACCTGGGCGACCACATTGGGCTTTATATCCCAACAACCTCCCACTTAAAGTCCAATGTGGTACTTTAAGTGTGAGAGAAGCTACTATACAAGCTAATATACAAGAGATGTAGAGAAGTGATGTACTACCCTACACCTAACTGCTTGCGAAAATGAGCAAAGCTCTCTGAGGGAAGTCCTTTTGTAAGTAGATCAGCAGGATTTTCTGTGGTGTGAACTTTGACAAGCTGAAGTTGCTTATCCTCGAGCATTTCCCTGATGAAATGATACTTCACATCCACATGCTTTGTCTTTGAGTGATAAACTGGATTGCGAGCCGATTGTATAGCACTTTGACTATCACAATATAACACAGGCATCTCTTCTTTGATTCCCAAATCTGTTACTAGTCTATTAAGCCAAATTGATTCTTTGCATGCCTCTGATGCTGCAACATATTCAGCCTCTGTAGTAGACTAAGTAACACAATCTTGTAATCTAGAACGCCATGATACTGCTCCACCAGCCAATGTAAAGACATACCCTGACGTAGACCTTCGGTTGTCTAAGTCACCTGCATAATCTGAGTCTGTAAAACCCTTTACACTTAGCTCCTGACTCCCATAGCATATACGCATACTCTTTGTAGCTTTCAGGTATCTCAATATTCCTTTCACTACCTCCCAATGTTTCTTGCCTGGGTTTGACATGTATCGACTTACTACTCCCACTGCAAATGCAATGTCTGGGCGAGTAGCAATCATTGCATACATCAAACTACCCACTGCAGACGCATATGGAATCTTATCCATTTCAGCCTGTTCTTCCTCAGACACAGGACAATCTTGTTTGCTAAGTTTCACATATGGTGGCAATGGAACACTGAGTGCCTTTCCCTTCTCCATATTGAAACGTTGCAAAACCTTGTCAATATACTCTGTTTGAAATAACCAAATCAACTTATTTGATCTGTCTCTCTCAATGCGCATACCAAGTATATGACTTGCCTCACCCATGTCTTTCATGTCAAACGATTTTGCCATCTTTGACTTCAAAGCTGAAATTTCTTCCAAGTGCTTGCCAGCAATCAACATGTCATCCACATACAAAATAAGGATCATCCAACTACCATCCTTAGCCTTCTTTGTATATAGACAGTGATCGAACTCACTACGTTTGTAGCCTTGAGAAAGCATAAACTTGTGGAATTTATGGTACCATGCCCTCGGTGATTGTTTTAAGCCATAAAGACTCTTTAACAATTGGCATACCCAATCTTCCTTGCCTTTCTCAACAAACCCTTCTGGTTGCTGCATGTAAATTTCCACATCTAAATCACCATGCAAGAACGCTGTCTTGACATCCATTTGGTGCAACACCAAATCTAATATGGCAACCAATGCAAGGAAGCATCTCAATGTAGTCATCTTGACCACCGGAGAGAAGACTTCATCAAAGTCAATGCCTTGTTCTTGCTTAAAGCCCTTGGCAACAAGCCTTGCTTTGTACTTTGGCTGACTATCATGAGCGGTGATCTTATACCTGTAAACCCATTTACAAGGTAGAACCTTTTTGCCCTGTGGTAATTTAACTAGCTTCCATGTCTTGTTTTTATGCAGAACTGTCATCTCTGACTGCATGGCCAATTGCCAATTCCCGGAGTCCTTCATTTGCATTGCTTCCTTGTAACATGAAGGCTCATTGCAATCAGTCAACATGACATAGTCCATAGATGGAACAAACCTATCAGGAGGTCGCGTGACATGTCCAGATCTACGCACAATAGGTGGCTCAGGCTCAGCCACAACCTGTGGTTCCACTCTATCCTGTCCTTGCTCCTCTTGAGCCCTGACATTTTGTCTTGCACGTGCAGGTCCATCTTCTTGGAAGACAACTCTTCTAATCTCCTCAACCCTCTCTAGTTTAGAATGATATTTGGATTCATTAAAGTGAACATCATTGCTGCGGACAACCTTTCTAGATTCGGGATCCCAAAGTCTGTACCCCATCTCACCAAAATTACCATAGCCTAGAAAGATGCACTTTCTACTCTTTGGCTCAAGTTTGTTCCTAAATTCCTTTGGAACGTGAGTATATGCCTCACAGCCAAAGACTCTGAGATGCTTGTATGAGGGCATTTTGCCTGACCATACCATCTCTGGCACTGCTTCTGCAAAGCCTTGCTAGGAGATCTATTTACAAGATGAACAGCTGTTGATACAGCTTCAGCCCAAAACCCATTTGGCAGCTGTGCATTAGACAACATACTTCTGACCTTCTCTTGTATGGTACTATTCATCCTCTCAGCAACACCATTTTGAGGAGGATTGTAAGGAGCAGCAAGTTCACGTTTTATACCTTTTGACTCACAAAAGTCCTGAAAGGCCTTTGAAACATACTCTCCACCATTGTCAGTGCGTAAGCATTTAAGCTTCTTGCCACTCTGATTCTCCACAAGTGTCACAAACGTTTTGAAAACACTAAACGCTTCATCCTTGTGCTTGAGAAAGTAAACCCATACTTTCCTCGAGTAATCATCTACAAATGTCATAAAGTAAGAAGCCCCCCCTAGAGATAGGTTAGGCATAGGTCCACACAAATCACTATGAACAAGTGCCAACTATGTATCTCTTCTACTGCTTCTATGCTTATGTGGCTGCTGTGTTTGCTTACCATATAGACAATGTTCACAGAATTCAAAATCATTAAATGAAAAGCCAGGCAACAAATAACCAGAACGAGACAAGATTTCCATTCCCTTCTTGGACATATGTCCTTACCGGCTATGCCACAAAGAAACGTTTGGCTGCTCGGTTACATTGATTACATTTTTAGAGACATTTGATACATAAATCATGTAAAGTCCTCCAGACTTTACTCCATGTGCTACTGTCATAGAACCCTTGGATATCTTCCACATGTTCTGTCCAAAAGTGGTGACGTAGCCAGCATCATCAAGTAAACCTGTGCTGATCAAGCTCTTTGTAATTGCGGGAACATGTCTCACATTATTCAGCGTGAAAGAAGAGCCATTCTGAAACTTCAATTGAACATCTCCAACACCTAAGATCTCACATGTCTGCCCATTGCCTAATCTAACATGATCTTTAGTGGTCATATAAGAGGTAAACCACTCCTTTTTTGGAGACACATGAAGTGATGCCCCTGAGTCTATAATCCAGTCACTCACTGCATTTCCATCAGATGCTGTAAGAAGAGCTGAGTCCATTGTATTCTTCAAGAAGTAGATGTCTCCTGACACTAGACTGTCATCCTCTGCAACAGTGTTTGTCACATTTATTTCTTGAATCTTCACTGAGGACTTGTTCTTCTCACCATGGTCTTCAGCTTTCTCTTTGCCTTTTTCTGCTTTCCATTCTCTGCAGTCTCTTTTCATGTGACCCTTCTTGCCACAATGGTAGCATTCTATGTCACTCTTGCCTTTAGCACTGCGGGACTTGCTACGAGACTGATTCCTCTTTCCACCTTTGTACTTTTCTTTGGTCCTTCCCCTGACAACTAAGGCTGTTCCTTTGCCTTTGTCCATTGTCTTTCTATTGGTTTCTTCAGTAAGCAGACTTCCTTCTATTGGACATAGGTGTCCCTTCTTTCATCTTCAAGTCAACAAGCTTCTTAAGCCAGTATACCTGTGAAGCTGCACTCTGCTTCTCATAAAGATCACTCAGCTTTAACCATGCTTGATAAGCCGACATCTCATCTGCTACATTGAAGTAAACGCTTTTTGCCAAAGTCAGCATAATGGTAGAAAGTGCCAATTCATCCATTTCGCTCCATTCATCTTTGTCCATATCTTCTGGTTTTATCCCCTTGAGCTTTATAGGTTTTATCTGCTTCTTTTGTACCAACACGTGCCAAATCTGCTTCTTCCACAATGGGAAATTGGTTCCATCCAGCTTCTTGATATTGTAAAGAGCAGTGTCCTGTGATCCAGCCATAGCTACGCTTCACAATAGTTTACTTTCTTGGGAAAAATTCGGCAGAGTTTCCCCTGTAAACTGACCTCTGAACCAATATCAACCTGTCAAATGAACCAAGAAAGCTTCAGATTCTGCAGAAATTTTGGCAGAGTCTCCTTCGTAAAATGGCTCTAGTGTACTAAAAATAGACCCAAAAACAGCTCAAAAAACCACTGTCTCTCTAACACTGTAAGCTGTGGGTAAACCTGTCCTGCACCTGTACTGTCTCTCACTGTACTGTCACTGTCCTGTAAGCATAGACTGCGACAATGCCTCAACGGCAGTAAAGCAAAGATGCAATCCCAACTGTCTAACTCACAGTCAATGCATCCTAACTGCCTATCTAAGGGTGCTCAAGGGATCGCTCCAAGACCTGTATCACCGAAAGGATCTCAACATTCGAGAATCCCCCAGCTCAATAAAACCTCACTCGACCCTCAACAAAGGCTGCAGTAAATCTGACAGTACATAGATTTCCCACAAAGTCATACATCCACAAATTTCCCACTGTATGCTGTAACCGCTGCGGCGGTTGTTTGCTGCGTGACTCACAGCCAGCAAACCCTCAACAGACATACATCATCTCTGACAATACATCCCATGTGGAAGTACCTGCAATGTCAGGATGAAATCTGGAATATCAAGCAGCAAACACAAGCTACCTGATGAACTAGTGGATGTCGCCTACAGTCTGTGTGTAGATGCGCCCGTGTCGTATGTGACACGCCTCCAAGAACTGTGAGTCGTCCTTCGATGTGTAGACAACCTCAAATCAACACTCTGGGAGTGTCGATATCCTCAGCACCTGCAGTCGTAGGCCGAAAACGGCCTGCGCAGAACTTTGTCGAAGCCGAACGGTGACCGAGATGACCTCAGAACGAAATTCTGAGCACACCAAATCCTACGGGCTTTCCCACAAGATTTGGGGCCGTGTCTTTGCCTGTCGAATTTCACTCCAATCTGAGCTGGTGACTCTAGCCTCCTGCTGAGCTCTGATACCAGTTGAAGGAGTACAAGAGAAAGTGCGACGCGAGAGAGAGTGCGAGAAGAAGAGCACGACGATATGGTGAACTCGCTCTACTGTAATGTGTAGAGCATAGTGAGTTCTTATTAGGTTTTTACAAAAGAATATGTGTACATACCTGGCGGCCCGCCCACTTACCTGGGCGACCACATTGGGCTTTATACCCCAACAAAAGTCACTGTTTCAGCAAGCGGAATTATATTCCCATAAATCATGAGGGGAATCTAAAGTACATGTGGAAATGAGTAAATGCAAGATTTATGAAATGTTAGACTGCCATTAAGGACAAATAAATCGCACTTTGAGTAAATTAATTGATCAAGAGTTTTGGGCTTATGGGTGAGTCTATCAATTAGTTAGCTATGACTAAGGTTAAAGCAACTACTCTAGTACTAGCTAAGCTAAGAAGATTATCTAAATGCAAGATTCCCTAATTGTGCTTTTCAGCTTTGATTAGCCAACTAGCTCTCACAACTGCAAACAAAAGCTTGAAATGTTAACTGTAAACTCGATGGAAGTCTTTTAAATGTCATTCATTTTTTTCTTTTTCTCTTTTTTACTTTGGTTCACAATCATTTGACGTGTGTGCTTATTTTGTATGTCCGGGGCTTTTTGCTTCTCAAGGAAAAGCGCCCACACTGGGAACCTCTAGGGCTCTAGTACCATAGACAATACATGTGAGTGAAGTACCAAATCAAGCCAGGATTTCTCTTCCAGCATTAGATTTTTCATTTGTGGCACTTATGTTTTTTGCTTCCATTTCCTTTGTATTCTCACTAGTGTTTTTGTTGTTTAAGTGAGCAAGCTTCTCTATGCCTTAAACATTCCTAAGGTCTCAAATACTCATATAATTTTATCAGCTAGACCTAGTGGTCAAGTAAATGAGTTAACCTAAAGTCACGGTCTCCTAATCTCAAGGCTCATCCATAAGATTAAACTCTAGTTCCATCAACTTAAGTAAAGACAAATTTATACATCTATAATGGCAGATAACAAACATAACTATTGCACTCAAACAAACCATGAAAAATCATTATTAGCAATTATACATATCCCGCAACATGAATCATGGAAAGTAGTGCACCTGGAGGTATGGATTTTCTCATTTCGTCGAAGCAAATGTCCTCAGCCATGTGGATGGAGATCCATATAAGTCCTACCTAACACATCCAAAAAACAAGCACTATACCTCTAGGAGGCATGTCAGTGTGAAAAAATTAAAACTCCTAGAAAACAAACTCAAAACACAATCCAGACCCCTAACCTACCTATCTGTCATCCCTTTTAGAATCAAGGAAAAGGATATTATATAAACGGGGTGGCCACCCTAAGGCTAGGCCTCTATCCTCATCATCTAGATAAACGAAATCATTTTCCGTGAGGCCATAGTCTTCCTCGGTCTCTATTATTTCTTCTTCATCATCCTCTTGCACAAGCGTGTTAATCAAGAACCTCGCGATGCGTGGATACTCATCCTGTGCATAAGAATAAACATGTGCCACCAGAGAAACATTCGCTACTGGGTAGGGATCACTAGTTATCCATAGACGTATCAGCCATTCTAACTCCTCAAAATTTCGCTCACTTGCAAGTCTCTCTACCAAATCCCATTCGCAAGAAAGTACAGGGTAGCAGATGTGAAACACTTGAGAAAAAGAAAAAGGGTACCTTTCATCAAAAATAGAAGCGCATGCCTCTGGTGAACTAGCCATCTCTGAGAATACAAATAGATTTGGTTAGGTCTTTAAAACATGAGTTGTTTTTGTCTGTTGCTTGATGTGACATGGTGAATTTAGACTTATGTGTAGGATTTGATAGGGTGCTCTCTCGTTGCTAGTCGCTCTTGCTCTATTACTTTTTTATCTTATTTTTGTGAGTATAAGGCTTTATATATACATTCCCTAAGATTGGAGATTAAGAGGTCAGGGAGAAAGGTTGAGAGGGAAGTAAGTGAATGATGGATGTCAACAAACACTCCCCCCTTCCTTGGGTAGATCATACCGTTTGAAATGATGTCGTCACCCTTTGAAACCAGTTGTTCCAAGTTGTTATAGGTGAAGGCTTTAACCAATAGTTTTCGACCGCTCTATGCATTTCATCTAGTTGCAAGGGTGGTAAGGTACTCTCCCATGATTTTATTTGCAACATCGTTGTAGGTGGTGAAATTACAACGAGAGGTGTAAACTCTTTCTTGCTTGTATGGATGTGTACAATGGTAGGTGGAGGTTGTATCGAAGCTTCTATTTCCGTATAGGAACTACATGAAGAGCAAGAAGCTTCATTTGCTTTCCCTGTTCCTGAGCTAGGTGGAACAAATCGTTCTTTCTTTGGTACCCAAACTAGCTCTGGAGCAGGTGTGTCGCATTCTGTGATTTTTTCCTTTCCATGATCTTCAATTTGTTTTGGAGCCACAGGATTGAGCTCACATGGGCCCGGTGACAGGTAAGAGTACAATTTACATTTGGGCACCCAGATTTGATCATTTCCTTCATAGTATCCTTGGGATTCTAATAGTCGTTTAGGAATCCAACGCAATGTTTCTTTAAATTTCTTGGAGTGAGGGGGACGTTTCTTATGAGGCTTCCGTTTTTTAGCATCAACCATGGTTACTAAAGAAGCTTTAGGGACCCACTTGTATGTTTTCTTTTTATATTGGGATGGTTCTTGTGTGTCTCAAGCTTTCTTTCAACTACATCAGTTGAAGCTCTAGAGAGTTGGGCTATGGGGACGTATGGTTCAACCTCTTGGACATGCAATGTCTTGGGTTTTATTTCCTTAGGCAATATCTCAGGGACTATGGCTTGAGTGGTAGGGATACGAGTTGGTTTTTGCGTTGTGACACCCCTAGTCCCCCAATCAATAGTGCATTTGGTGGCTATAATCCACGTGCGTCCTAGGTTTATATTACCCTCCATAGTTCCAACAGGCATGACCAAAAAGTCTTGAGCTACAACCCCATTGTCATAACTGACAGAAGTGTGCCAGATTCCAAAAACCGTAGTTTTTTTCTTGTTGACACCCTTGACTTGGATAATACTCTCAGATAGAGGTGGCTTCCCTAACTGACACCACACCCCATATGATAGCATATTATATTTAGCACCCGTGTCCAATAAGGCGTTTAATAGCACTTTTCCATAAGTGCTATTTAGCTCAATAGGGTATCGTAAAGGTGTGTCAGAGTCTAACCAATCCTCATCGATTTCAACGTGGAATGCATGTGTGACTCCAAGGTTAGCCTCTCGTTTTCGTCTTATACGTTGTTGTCGCTCCTTAGCCTCAGCTTGAGCTTGTATCTTCTTCAATTCTATTTGTGTCTTGGCTGCCTTTTTTGTATGGATGGCACGCAACTCCTCTTGGCTTAAAGGATCATAGTATCTTTTAAATTTGCTCCCATTGAGGAATCCAATGGTTTCAACTCCATCAAGAGTCTCCACACGAATGGTTCCTTGTGGGGTGATCTCACATACTCTATATGGTCCTTTTCCTGCATATTTCAACTTTTTCTTTTCGTTACGCACTCCATACATAAGGACTTTATCACCAACATTGATATCTTTGTTCTTTAGATGACGGTCAAACCATTTCTTCCTCCTATCTTTCTCCACAAGTGCATTTTGCACAGCTAATTGCCTCTCTTCATCTAGCCTTTCAAGGATATATAATCGCTCAACTAAGGGGTTACCATCCCAACCTTCTTGAGAAGCTACTCGAAGACTAGGAACGACAAACTCCCATGGCATAACCGCTTCTTGGCCATACACCATCTTGAATGGTGTGCAGTTAATGGCAACTTTATACGCAATACGATAAGCCCATAGAGCTGATGTAAGCTTTAAATCCCAATCTGTGCGATGAGCTTCCACCGTTTTGGTTAAGATAGAGATTAAGGTCTTATTGGTGCTCTCAGCTTGGCCATTTGCTTGTGGATAATAAGGTGTGGATTTATGGTGAGCTATCATAAAGTTGGTAGTGAGTTCTTTTATTACTCCATTTATAAAATGAGTACCATTGTCACTCACAATCTCAAAGGGACAACCAAATCTTGTAACAATGTTCTCAAAGAGAAACTTGGCAGTTGACCTTGCATCGGCCTTACGTGTCGCCCTGACTTCCGCCCACTTTGTCACATAGTCAGTGGCAACGATAATATATCGAGATTGAGTGCTACGAGCTGCCGGACTAATTGGGCCTACAAAGTCTAAACCCCATTTTTCAAATGGTTGAGTCACTTTAACAGGATGTAAGGGCATCCTATCCTTTTGTTGTGTGATCTTGTAACGTTGGCATTCATCACATCCTTTTGCAAAAAGTGATGCATCCTTAAATAAGGTTGGCCACCAATAGCCTGATTGCAATACCTTTCTAGCTGTTAGTTCCCCTGAGAAATGTCCTCCGGCTATACCCATGTGGGCTTCTTGCAGTATGTATAAATACTCATCCTCACGGGCACAACGTCTAAGAATATCATCCTTCCCTAGCCTGTAGAGAGTCCCTGCAATGAGAGAGTAAGGGTCACATTCTTTTAACAGTTTTCGAGCTATGTCCTTACGAAGCTCTTAGGGTGGAAAACCATTAACTAGAAGGTTCACAATCTTCTCACTCCATTCAGGTATGGTTTTGACTAGGAATAGAGAAGTATCAAGCAATTCATCATCGACTCCAGTAGGGGCTTCACCATTGGGTATGCGAGACAAATGATCAGCCATGACATGTCTTTTACCAGGTCTCACCACAATGGTAAAATCAAACTCAAGGAGAATTAACAACCATCTTGTAATTCTTCCCGTGGAACAAGGTTTATTTACTAGATACAACAAGGCTTGATGATCAACATAGAACACAAACTTGTTGGCCAGAAGGTAGTAGCAAAATTTCTTCACTGCATAAATCATACCTAAACCTTTTCGCTCTGTAGTGGTGTAGTTTCTTTCGGCATCATTCAGCTGACGACTTGCAAAGCTAATGGGGTAGTCCAGTTTATGTTCTCCTGGTTGAGCTAGAACACACCCAATAGCAAAGTTCGATGCATCAATATGCACATGAAAAATTACATTCCAATCGGGCACTCGTAGAATAGGAGCACTAGTCAAGGTCTTTTTCAATGACTCATAAGCATGGTCACACTCCGTAGTCCATTGGAACTCAATAAGAAACTTGTACAAAGGACGAGCTATCTCGGCAAAGTTTAAAATAAACCGTCGGTAATAACCAACATGGCCCATGAACCTTTAAACTCCTTTATAGTTTGTAGGTGGTGGCAATTATGCAATGGCTTTAATTTTGCTCTTATATGTGGAAATCCCATTTTTGGACACTATATGCCTTAAAATGACTCCATGTTTAACCCAAAATTGGTATTTGAAAGGGTTTAAGGAGATGCGATACAATCTACACTTCTCAAACACTTTTCGTAAGCATGATAGATGTTCTTTCCAAGAGGAATAAACACAAAGGTCATCTAAGAAAGCTTCACAAAACTCCCTCAAATATTCTCTAAAAGCAGTGTTTATTAATCTTTGAAAGGTAGCCGGGGCATTGGTTAAGCCAAAAGCCATAACACGAAATGCAAACACTCCAAATTTGGTTATAAAGGCTGTTTTAGCTTGGTCCTCCAGCGCAATTGTGATTTGATTGTAGCCAGAGTACCCATCTAAAAAGCTATAAGCTTCCTTCCTTGCAACTCTTTCAAGCACATGTTCTAAATATGGCAAGGGGTAATGTCCCTCCTAGTGGCAGCATTGACCTTCTTGAGATCCATGCACACTCTGAGTTTCCCATTCTTCTTTGGCACAATCACTATTGGAGACACCCATTCTGAGTGCTCAATAGGGTATATGAATCCGCATTCCACAAGCTTTTCAATCTCTTCTTGAATGATCTTTGCATATTTAGGATTCATTGGGTAGGGTCGTTGCTGAACTGGTTTAGCCATGCTATTCATGGGGATTGTGTGCTGCACCACGGAAGGTGGAACACCTTTCATATCATGATAAGTCCAGGCAAATATATCCCTGAATTCCTTGAGAAGTTCTTTAAGTACACACTCCTCAGTCTCGGTCAGATCTTGGGCAATGAAAACAGCTTTAGACTCTTCTCCTGGGTCTGCTAACTCTATTTCCTTAACTATCGCTTGACCATTATAGACTCCATTGCTCCCATCGATAGGTTTTCTTTGAGCCTTTGTATACACAACCTTACATTCCTCTGTGGTATAGGATTTGAAATGTTCAGGTGCAGGGTGTAAGTCTGTGGGGTCCTGTTGTTCTGTGGACTGTGATTTAACTTCTGATTCCTTTTGTTGTTGAGCTAAACTCTCGATTTTGTCATCTCCTTACGGTACGGCTCAACTTTGGCTTCTCTGTAGCCTCTAGTTGTGCGATGTCAATGGGTTGTGGACTACACCACATAATGCTTTGAAGGTATTCACCCCAGTTATCTACCAACTTTCGATGAGCATCACATGCCCCTATATAATTAAGCCATTCTGCGGTAGATTTCTTTTCATTTATTCTAGCACGCACATTTTCTCGATATCGTCGCCTCTTATATCTCTTACTCTTCTTGTTTAATTCTCGATTACGGTCGATTTCTAGTGAAGACTCACTAGATCACTACTTGTGTCTTCTGCTCCCTTGGATAGATTATCATCTAGGTTACCACTGGGCCTTGAATGGTTTGTCCCCACATTTGCACTAAGATTTAACTCAGATTCTTCGTCCTCAGAGTCAATTTCAACTGATGATTCTGACCCCAAATCGTGTGGGCTATAGTCTTGTGAGGCACTACTGGTTTCAATGCCAGTCAAACTTTCATCTTGTAGATCATCAGAAGCTATATGCATTGCTTCTAGCATGTTTAAGGGTACAAGTGGTGGTATTTCATCCCCCTCAGGTGTTACCCAGGTCGTCCCCCTATTTCCCCAAGTGTCTATGGTTGCTGTTAGGTGGACCCAATCCACATTGTCCGACTCAGTCATCCCAGGTAGTACATCCATATAAGGAGAATCTTCCCCAACATCAATGTCCGCTTTACACGTGTAACAATACGGCAATGGGGCCGAGTGAACTGTGGTGTCAGATCTATGATCGATTATAAACCTGTTTCCTAGAGGATGTGCTCGACCCGTCACAAGATCCACTCGAATGACAGAATCTTGGAACTGCAAGTAGACATGGTTTTTAGACCAGTCATGCACCATTTTTGCTTCCCTCATGAAAGGACGTCCTAAGATCATCTCCGATGCCATAGTGTGTTTGGAGAAATCCATAACAATAAAGGTAATCCTTATTTTATGTCCAAAGACCTTGATCTTGAGATCTTTTACTTCCCTCATGAAAGGACGTCCTAAGATCATCTCCGATGCCATAGTGTGTTTGGAGAAATCCATAACAATAAAGGTAATCCTTATTTTATGTCCAAAGACCTTGATCTTGAGATCTTTTAGCATCCCAATAGGTTTAACAATAGACCCATTGGCCATCTTCACTACTATGGTTGTGGTCGCAAGGTGAGGTCTTCCCATAGTTTTCCAGCAATTTTTAGTCACAATGCTAACCCCAGCGCCACCATCAAGGATTCCCTTCACAGTTAATCCCTTAGTAGTGATTGGTATAGTCGCATTAGATTCATCACCCTCAAAGTATTTTCCCAACTTGTTAACAGGTATTTCTATAACAAGGTTCTCATCTAGGTTCGGTTGTGGATCTATGTATTCCTCCTCTATTGGCATCTCCCCAGCTCCATCCATCTGTGCAAATTGTGGTAGCCCAAACTTCAGTTCTCCATTGAGGAAGGCTCGAAGGGCTGAGACTAGCTCGGGGTCTTTATATACTTTGGACATGATGGTGGTTCTAACTTTTGAAGACATGAAATCCATCAATTTGGCAATGTTTAACGGCACCTTTTGGCCTTGAGTCCCTTGACGTGGGGAAGATGGGATCTCCATTTCTTCGATAGGATCAGGTAGTCCCTCTGTAAACATTCTTTCCATCAAGAAGTGAGTACGCCCACTTTCCCATGACTCTAAGTCACTTTCTTCTTGGATGACACTAGGTATCTCCAAGGGTCTATGGACTTGGTGAGGTTGTTGTTGCGTAGGGAACATGGTGTCTGTAATCTGGATCTTCCTAGGTGCTGGTTCTAGATCCCTTTGGGTATCTTCTACCAAACTCCTTAATTGCTTGACTCGCTCAATCTCCTCTGTAGGGTTTGGGTAAGTTCCTATCTTCTTTTTGGATCCTGGCCATTGTGGCTCATGAAGATCTTCCTTGTTGGTTTCTATGTTAGTGGTCGTTTTGGTCTACATGGTTTCACCTGAATCAGAATCTTCTTCAGCGTCGTTCATATATACAGGGTCGTCACCAGTCCCTATGTTGGTCTTTGAACTGGGGTCTGACTTCGCTGCTTTTTGCAATCTCTTTCTTCGTGTTTTCTTCTTTTTTTGAGATTGGGCAATTGATGCCGTGTCTCTTTCCTCAAGAATATAATTTTGTTTTTGGAGCATCGATCGACCACGAGTGTACTTGGTGATGGCTCCTCGGTAACTTCAATCAAGTTTAATGGCGTGATCTTCGGTGCATTTGGATTATTTGGACATAGGGCAATCAAATGATCTATGCCACATCGATTACACATGAGTATCGGCATTGTAGACGTGCTCGCTTGATTGGTTTGAATTAGTGCGGCATTCTTTTGTAGCCTAATAGGACACTCGGCTACACGATGTGGACCTCCACACTCATAGCATTGAAGAGGTGGTCTCTTAGCAGTGTAATTGATATTTTGGCCTCTTGCCGCAAGAGCAGCTACTTGATATACAGGTTTGACTTGTCCCCAATAGTCCTCCATGTAGTATTGTGGACTTTCTTCAAGCACATACATCCCATAGGCGATATTAGGATCTATATCTTCCTCATAGCCTTCCAAACAAGAAATAGATGACTCACAACCCACTTGATTCACAGAAGTGATTCTCGGATGTGGTGGTTGCGGTCCTAGCACTGGAGGTGGTAAGGGTGTTGTTTGAACAACATTTTGGGCCCTAGGGACCATGTGTTGTGCTGTTTGTTCAAGAGGTGGGACCGGCATCAAGGCAGGCACTCGAGGTGTGTCTGTCCATGCTAAGGTTGGTCTATTGGCCATCGTACGCTTAAATACTATGCAATACTTAGCTTGATGACCATACCTCCCACATGCATTGCAGTTCCCACTAAATTTTACTCTAAAAGTAGGGCATTCACTGGTACTATGCGGTCCATAGCATACTGAGCACCATTGCTGCTCCCTTCTTGGATACATATGATTGTTTTGCAGAGCACGATTGTCTCTAAGACTCTCTTGAATAGCCTTGGTGAGATCTGCTAAAGTCATCTCAGATATCTTTGGCTCCTTAGCAATAGGCTTTAGGGTCATTGGCTGATGCCCTGATGCTTCCGAGCTAATAGATATAGACTCAACAGACACTCTTTCTCCTTGAATCATTAAATTATCCTCCAATTGGATCGCATTGGTGGTGACTGCTTCCCAAGTGGTGATACCTCTAATGACTAAGCAATTGTAGATATCCTCATGTCGTAACCCCCTAATGAATCTATCAAGCAATTGGTTATTGTTGAAGCGCTCATTGGGATTACAACGAGAATTCAAATGCTTCAAGCGACTTATAAAGTCTCTCATCGACTCTCCTTCCTCTCGTTGGGCTTTCTGGAGCTGAGAGGCTACACCCCAAAGCACTCCCTCTCGTATGTATTCCTTTAAGAACAGTCTCCTAAGAGTAGGGTAAATCGTTTTTTCTTCCACCCTTAGGGTTCTATACCAATCCCCAGCCTTTCCACTTAAGGTTAGGCTTAAAGCATTGCTCTTATGTAGGTCATTGTGTTCTCCTAGAGAATCACATATTTGTTCAAACACTTCGATATGCTTTCTCACATCCCCGTCTCCACTAAATTTTTGTGTGAGCTTGGCTATTTGTACTGCCTTACTTTTAGGCTCTCTATCAGGCGTGTTACACATATTCTCAGCAATAGATTGACCAATAGCTTGAGCAAATGTTGCCAAGTCACCTAAGTGAGCAGGTACTATGGGTGAAGGTGCTCCAGAGACTACATGTGGAGTAGGTATTGGCATTGGGCTTGGCGCATAGGAAGCCCTTGGGTTCCACGTTGGGTACGATGTTGTGCCATGTGGTGGTCCATAGTTCATATGAGTGGCCCTAGGCATAGCAGACGTCGGATGTGACACACTAATGCTAGCCGGTATAGTCCCATGGAAATAAGAACTTGGGTATTGTGGTTGTGGAGCATAGGAAGTTGAAACAATGGGAGGGGTAGGGACTACATGAGTACGTGGACCCATAGGTGCATACGATTGGTACACACTTGTAGGTACTGTTGCAGGCATTGAGCTACCATGTAGCGGTGCTTTACTAACAAACGAGGTCCATGGTGTGTTTCTTGGCATGCCCATCATTGGGGTAGGCATGGTAGCCGTGGTGTCATCAAGGGAAAGATGAGCTAGACTTGGAAAAGTAAAGCTATCACTTGTGGGCTCAGATTGCATTGAGACCCCTAGCAAAACAACATATGGGGGATCGATGGGACTCATTGGGGGAGTCTCCATTTGTGATAGAGTGGGTTGTTTCCCTTTGCCCGTGTCTAAAAATCGCATAGGACCCGTCGAAGGTATGTTTATTCCTCGATTTTGCCTCTCGGACTGGATAATCCTATGGATGACATTGCAGATCATGTGTTGTTGTTCCTCCAGACTAGTGGCACTAGATGTGGATTGTACAACTTCTAACCAACCCACATGGTATGTGTAGTCCATGTATAGGTCGGTCAAAGTCTCCGTGTGTAGGTCATATTCCCAATTTTCATTGAGAAATACCCCGTCCAAACTTGGTGTACTAGAGGGTTGTCGTGAGGTGGATGCACTGTTGCTTCCCGTGTTTTGACTTTTAGTCACCGCTACCTTAGAGGCGACTTTGGAAGATGGTAGCTCGGTAGGGCCCTCATTAAATGAGGTAGGTAGAATGTCCACGTGGACACTCTGAGGGAGTGTGGGGTCTATAGGAGATGTGAATGATGATTCTACTTCCCCACCCCCTTCGTTTACTTCACTAGCCGTAGGTTCAGAGCGCGTAGCTCTACTAAAAGTTTCCATCAAACGGCTAAAAACACTAGTTTCAGGTTGTTGGGCCCAGCTAGGCACGGTTTCATTTGTTCCCCCGGGGCTTTGTGTAAGATGCTCTTCCATAATATCGTAGTTAGAGGAAGAGTCACTAGCCGCTATATTTGGGTCTTGGGTTGCACTACCTTGGGTCCCCGCCGAGGGCGTAGACCCTAGCGTGGAAGGATAGTGAGTACCCCGTAAATCGAAGCACTAGCTAGTTGTTCGGACTCTAGCACATGACCAGAGCGTAGATACATGTGCTTTGGGTGCCCTACAAGTGTCGGCAAGTACCCTCAAAGGTTACCTGCTTTGTTTTGTGGGTGTTTTGCACCCCGTTTTCTACTTGATTTTTTCTTATTTTTGATGTTTTTTAAATGTTTTTTTAATGTTTGATTTTTTTTTTTAATTGAAGTGTGTGATAGCTCGAAACGAGCGTATCACTTAAAGGGTCGATGTGTGCTTTATAGCACAATTTTCGGGCATTTGACGTTCCGTTGGTCCTCAAAAATCAATTTTTAGCTACGTGTGAAGCTAAAATTTGTTTTTTTAAAAGGTGACTGAGGCCTAGGCCTGAGCGTGAGCTTGGGATTGGGTCTGGGCTTGGGTCTAGGAGATATTCCCGATCCCAGTCCTACCTTTAAGTTTTTTTTATTTTTTTATTTTATTATTATTATTATTATTATTTAAAAGGATAAGGCCGCCGCAGCCTGCGCGAGAGCACACACACTCTCTCTCTACCTACTTCTAACTAATACACCTACTCTTACACACTAACACACTCTATTAACTCTCACTAATCTACTTCCTACTTACTGTACACAGAAAACTAACTACCTTAATACACAGAGAATAAACACAGAACCTTTGAAAACTCCATTAATAAAAAAAACACACAGTATAACACCAAATCCCTCTTCTCAACACACACACACACACTCCTTCCTTACCTTTCCTACAATAGAAATTGCACCACGGAGAAGCACAGAGTGCTACTCGAGCTTGGTGTATGGCATTCCCTGGCAACGACGCTAAAAATGTGCGCGTATGTCGCACGTGTCGATGCAAGGAACTTGCCGATACACCGTGTGCAAGCCACAAATGGCTCCAAGCACACAACAAGCCTAAACTAGTAAGCTCAAAGAAGGCAATGGTGTGTCACTCACCGCTCTACGCTTGCTTTGTGGAGGATTCCTCGCCGCGAAGAAGAAGGAGGCGCCGCTATGCCGCACTCAACCGCTTCACCGTCATCGTGCCTTCGTAATGCTCGATCGCCCACACACACTCTCTCTCTCTCTCTCACACACACACACACACACACATACACACACACACACACAAGGAGGTGAAGAAGAAGGAGATGGAGATGGAGATGGAGCAAGAGCACTCTTCTATTGCACAAAGGAGAGAATGAGTGAATTTTAGGTTTAGTTGACTTTTATATGAGCTCGCCCCATTCACACTTGGACGCCCATGCTTAGCGAACTAATCCCTTGAATGTTCCAGTTAGAGTGCGCCTCTCATCGGCGATCACTCTTACCCTTTTCCTATTGGATTGACAAGCCCGGTACCTGACTCTACCAAATAAATAATACAATGTCCGTCGTAGGTTACAACGTCCGTCGTAGGTAATAGGGTGTCCGTGAGCCGTGAGGGTTAAGAACGCCCATCACTCTAGGGCTATCTTATCTTTTCATACCACACTAAGTATTACATTCTCTGTTGTGTGCCTTGAGCTTCCTTCATCTTCTCCAAGCTGTGTGTGTTTTCTTACAACCCTAATTCCAATGAGCCACATTTAGGCATACCTCTAGTCTGCTCATTCTCAACCCTTTCCTCATCAAGTACATCATGTACATCTGCTTCAGTAATAGGCTGATCTGCAACATTTTCAAAAACCCCCATAGGTTGTACATTTGCCTCATTGGAATTTAAATTCAAACTTCCACCACTGAAAAGAGGCAACAAAGTGTCATATATGTCCTATGAGCTTACATTAGTGTCTCTAGTACATGATAGCAAGGGCTAAACAGAATCTTCCACAAACACAACATCCCGTGAAACCAGAATACACTTTGTTTGTAGATGATACAATCTGTAACCTTTTCTTTCAGCATTATATATAAAAAAAGAACATTTGACAGCCTTATCATCCAATTTTTTGCTCCAGACACCCTTTGACACAAGAACATGTTGCATCATGTAATCCCACATAGGGTAATTGTCCCCATCCAATCTGTCCTCAACAGCAAACATCTTGAACACATTTGTGTTTTTTTCGGCCATGGCGAATGCCTGCACTTGATGTGAAAACTACCCGAAAAGATTAGCGGGACAACACGTGCTATAAAGCACAAACCGTAGAAGTCTGTAAGGGACTTGTTATGCAAAAAATGGCACTGGCAAAAAAATTTCACAAAATGAGGAAATAGCTTGTGCAGTATTGCTTGTAGTGGAAACGGAGGCCGAAATGAGCCCAAAATTTTTGTGTACCTGCGAACGCTTTCCAAAGCTCATAGAAATCAAAGAAAGTGAGCAAGTGTGTGCTGGAGCTGCTAGCGACGCAACTTGCTCTGATACCAATTGTTGGAATTAGGGTTGCAGGAAAACACACACAGCTTGGAGAAGACGAAGGAAGCTCAAGCACACAACACAGAGTGTATTACTTAGTGTGCAATGGAAAGATAGATAGCCCTAGAATGATGGGTGTATATATAATGCATGGGGGAAAAAACCTCCTAGCGAGGGAAAAAATGCCCCGGTGGTCCTAAGTGTGTTCACACACATCACTACCTCATGTAACCCGAAAGTTGAATGATGGTTCACTTATCATTTTGATACTTTATGTCGATGATATGCTCATTGCAAGAAAGTCTAAAGATACAAATGCCATCTTGAAGATGTCACTTAACATGCAGTCTGCTATGAAGCATTTGGGAGATGCACGCCACTTTCTTGGTATGTGTATCAAGAGGGATAGAAAACGTGGAATACTAGAGTTGTCTTAAGAAACATATATCCACAAGGTCTTGCAATGTTTTGATATGCACGCAGGGGGTGGGGGGTGGGAAGCTACATTGAGTACCCCAATGCAGCATATGTAAAACTTAGCAAGAATGATGGTCCCAAGCCTAATGCTTAGAAAGCAGAAATGGACAAGGTGCCATATGCTTCAACAATTGGAAGTCTTACGTACACCATGGTAGCCATGAGACCAAACATTGCGTTTGCAGTGGGAGTGGTTAGCAGATTTATGGCAAATCTTGGTAGAAAGCACATGGAAGTTGCGAGCACATCTTGAGATATTTGAAAGGTATGGCAAACAAGTGCTTACACTTTGGGAATAGTGATGCATCCATTGTGGGCTACACGGATGTGGCTCATGCGGGTTGTGTGAATAGTTGAAGATCCACATCTACCTAAGTTTTCCTTTTGTTGGATCAGTCGTGTCATGGAGATCATGTCTCCAAAATTGTACATCATCCTTCACCAAAGAGGCAAAGTATGTGGAAATTTCTAATGGTAGCAAGGAAGCTATGTGGTTAGCTTGCCTAGTGGGAGAACTTGGCATTACTCAGACTCCAATGTTGCATTGTGATAGTCAGAGTGCGATCGCATTAGCAAAGAACCCCGTGTTTCACTCCAAGTCAATAGACATAGAAGTTCGTTATCATGTGATACATGACATATTGGCTAGCAAGCACATTGAACTAGTCAAGGTTCATATGGATACCAACCCTACAAATGCTCTCTCGAAGAGCCTACTACCCTTAGAGAGGTTTGCACATTGCATGGAGAT
This sequence comes from Adiantum capillus-veneris, assembly GCF_014529385.1. Taxonomy (NCBI): domain Eukaryota; kingdom Viridiplantae; phylum Streptophyta; class Polypodiopsida; order Polypodiales; family Pteridaceae; genus Adiantum; species Adiantum capillus-veneris. The sequence goes on along the minus strand of NC_140934.1, from coordinate 169,185,018 downwards.
GATGGGTGTAGGGTGAAGCCACTTGAATGCTTCACGGTTGTACGGATGCACATACTTACACGTATAGCTACTGTTGTGGCCTTCAAGTGGGCGATTGTTAGGGTTCAGGCCAATTGGCCAGACATCTATTTTACTGACCGTACTAAGCTTATCTCCATTCATTGATAATATAGATCAAGAAGGAGTAGTGAGGAATTATGATCCTCATTGAGAGCTTCACCCAAAACTCTCTACGTTCTCCTTCCTTACACGATACACCGAGCATGCACGGATCCACAAACACACACACACAATTCACACTTTCTGTGCTTCTTTTTAGTACGCCAATGTGCAATCAACCATGGAAGATGGACTATAATTACATAATCTGGTAATGATGATGAATAAAGAAGTGGAGACAGCATGGAAAAGAGATGGGAGTGACACAAAGTGGAGGAAGCATGGCAATTGGCTATCCCTCTGTGAGGAGCTGAGCCAATCATTTTAGCATCTAGGCCTCATGCTACATTTTCAATCAGGTTCAGTTAAATAGAATGTCATACATTGGCGATCAAGATAACGTTAGATAAATGACCATTGACCACATCTTTGCCACATGAGTAGTTTTAAAGGGCTCACCTATAGGCCCACTAGAGGGGCTTGTGGAGGACCCTTAGAAAAATAACACAGAGCGAAGCATGGGAAGTGGCTATCCCTCTATTGGGAGCTGAGCCAATCATTGGAGCATCGAAGCCTCATGCTACTCCAGGACAAATCTCCAATCCCTTTTCAATAAAATCAAGTGGCATACATTTGACAACCAAGATAACATTAGATAGACAAGCATTGACCATGTCTTTGCCACATGAGTAGTTTTAGAGGGCTCCCCTATAGGCTCGCTAGAGGCGTCCTTTTTTTTTTTTTTGGGGGGGGGGGGGGGGGGGGCTTTGAAAAGGAAAGGGAGCACCATATGACTTTTTATCTTGGAGAATCACCTCTGCAAGATCTCAAAAAAGCTATGCTCGCTTTTAGGGATTCACCACTACCATTTTGACGGGGTGTGCTTCAATCACCCCCTATACAAGAGGTATTTGACACCCTGTATCCAATCACTCCTTAGCTCACCCAGTGGACATACACTAATGATCATAGTTGTCTAAATCGACTGGCTCTAGGGGCTGAGGGATTGTAGGTAGGCATATGGGGCATGCCAAGGCATTGTACTTGGCCTTGTATCTTGAAAAGGGCTCTCCACATGTATCACCTTTTGGTGTGCGGCTAGGGGAGCCCTCTTATACCCATGGATGTTTGAAGTTATTGACCACAAATCTCTCAATTATGCCCACAAGAAATGAAGAAGATTAATAACTAGCCTTTAGTACTCTTTAAGCGAAAGCCTAACAACCCCCTATTATTTATGATCTCTTGCATGCCATTGGAGATCTTGAAGGGTGTTAAAGCGCCTGCCTTGGTGGGCCCTCTTTCAAAAATTGCCAAGCTCATAAACCTGCTAAATTTCTCTCTAAAAAGTGGTGCATCTTGTGGCACCTCCCAACTAGAGGATGGACCACCCTGTAAGTAGGAGAAGCGCCTCCGTACAGGTTGTAGCCGGTCAGAAGGTGACTCCATCCAATCAGTGTAACACTTATGCTAACCCCGCCACCCACCCACCCCATCCCATCCCCCCCTCCCCTTTTTGCCAAAAGAAAAAAGAAAATAACACCCAAAAAAAAGTTTGCCATGATTTAATTGCCATGTGGCACCAATCACAAGCTCTATATCAAACGGTTCACAATTGCTCTCAATGACTCCAAACTAGAGGAGTGTGTAGATAAGGAGAAATGCATGTGGGCGAGATTTGCCGAAGATGGCTCGTGTGAATTTGGGTAGCGGGCTGTGTCTATCATCAGCACGCTTCTCTGCCCTGGTATCTTCGTTGCCGCCGCCAGCAAGATTAACACGAAGAAGGGGAGGGTCTTTATTTCGGTCTCTACGGGCGCAGGCAGGCCAATCTGAGACGGCAGGGGAGGTAGGCACGGCAGGCTTGGTGGCCATCGCTGCAGGCTTGGTGGCGAACCCTGTGGTGGGCTGGTCCCTCTTCACCCTAAAGTCAACAGGGTGTGGCCTGCCGCCTGGCCCCGGCGGCGCCATTGGAGCCTTGGAAGGAGTGAGCTACTTGGCCATTCTTGGCATCATCTCTTGGTCTGCCTACACCAAAATCAAGACAGGTTCTGGTCTGCCAAATGGGCCCTTTGGTCTTCTTGGTGCCGTTGAAGGCCTCTCATACTTGTCTGTTCTTGCCATTGCCGTAATTTTTGGGTTGCAATTCCTGGATTATGGATACATCCCCGGCCCAGTTCCGAGTGAGCAATGCTTTGGCTAGCGCTGGCATCGCAGGGTAAGATCTTGAGCTGTTGTGATTGCCGTTGCCGGGGTTCCTCCTGTGTGTTCTTGTACAGAGTGAGTGGATATTGGTAGCTGATGCCAGACATCAGCTAATGAATGTGCTTGTCTTCATGCTTTGAAACCTTGAGGGCTGGTGAGACGTAAATCTTACTTCCTGTTAACTGGTCTAATTTTTTCTCCTTATGTTTTAGTGCTACCTTGCAATTAATTGCCTCTCTTGCGTGTTCTATCTGTGCCTGGTTTTGGAATCTAGGTCTGCCGGATCATCCTAACAATGGGGAAGAGTAGAATTTTGTGTGTGTTACAATAATGTACATCTCGCATATTTGCGTATTCCCTTTGCTTAATTAGGTGAAGTGCATTGAATAGCGATAGACCTAGGAAATTCTATGCTTTTGTCTGCTGTTCTTCTTGTTATGCGTCTTTGGTACTCGAACTATATGATGCTCTATCAAGATGAGTACAAACAAGAGAAATTTGGGTAGCACAAGGCACCATCGTCAATGTGCCTTGTTCCGCAGGAGCTTGCAAGGTGCTATGAGCAAGACACTGAAGATCTCCTGCAAGGGTTGGGAATGAGAAGCAAACACTACTCAAGGAATATGAAGGTTAGAGTTGTGAGCAGAGAGCGCCTTTTGCCAAACAAAAACATGAAAAGAATTGCATATGGTGAAGGGGCTCAATACCCATGGAGTGTAGCTAATGACAGCCTGGATTGGGGGGGAACACGAAGCGTTTCCATGGGGAGAAGGGGTTAGCCTTGAATCCATAGTTCGGTTTTTGCAAGCGAAGGACTCAACGTGTTAAGCTGCACTTTGCTAATCGTTCATACCAAGATCTAGTCTAGTTCAAGACTTGTCGGGTAGATCTTGAAGAGACATTGTTTCCTACGACTTAAACTTAACACATCTTCTTTGCAATTAGTGCATATGTTTCGAAAGGTGATTAGAAGTAGATAGATTGCTGAGCTTGAGGAAGTGTGTGAAATAAAACTATTTGTGCATGGTGAGTTGGTTGATTGCTTGCCATATTTCTCAGTTTAAAGGTATGGTTGATTTTTTCTTCATTGTGTCTATTGTATTATGACCATATTTAGCAATCTTCATATACTTTAAGAACTCCTGAGGTTTTCATCTTTTATAGCGGCCGTTCTCATTACATAGCGCCTGCAATATTTCTTCTTAAATCTTTACATTGTAACATAAATGAATTGGGGGACGATGATTGCATCACCCTTCAAAAAGATATTTCTTAACACATAATACCACGGTCATTCTCAAATACCTTGATAAGGGCATTTCAAATACCTTATCACCTCAATGCTGAAATGGAGCTCGGATTTTTTTTTAATTCCACATTTTTAACTCCTCAATGTGTGAAATTCAAAGGCCAGATGTGGATAAATTTAAAATTTAGGTGAAATTAAAGTATGTCTAATTTCTTTGAAGCATTGCCCTTAAAGTCCTATTATTCAAACTTATCCCACACTACATTAATAATGAATACATTCAGATGGATCTCGAATGTTGCCAAACCTTTGTAATTTTTTTCGCACACATACACTCGCTTAAATGCGCATGTGCACACTCAATCACTAAACAAGTCTAACCCAGCTTACTCAAACTGTTTATCTTCCCTTACATATATACTCACCCATAGGTGCCATAGTTAGGATGAATGAAGAGAACAGCTTTCACTAGTCTTTTTAACACATTTGTTGTGTTTGAGATTCCTTCTTGCTGACACTTCAGTCCTAAGCTTGAGGTTGCTTTGGTTTGCTGAGACTTGTTGTTCTTACAAATTCTGACCTTTTCCTAGATTATTGGTCGTGGCATTCCTTAATCATTTGGTTGCTCTATTGTCTTTTTTCTTTATTACTATTGCATGTGTAAGAGATTTGGTGAATACACTATTGTAGCATTCATGTTTGTGTTGACACCATAGCATTAGATAAATAGGTTGATTAGAGAGAGAGAGTTCAATACACGATGTAATAATGATAATTTGTTTGATTGATTGTTGAAATTGGGAGAGAGTACAAGCTTTGGATTGTGGCTTTTTGTAGAATTAAGGTGGAGAAATGGAATCGATGAGTGGATGGATATGCATGACATGGTAATAGCGAGGGTTATGTGAGCTACATTAAGGTGGAGAAATGGAATCGATGAGTGGATGGATATGCATGACATGGTAATAGCTAGGGTTATGTGAGCTACCACAAGCAGTATGTGGCTATCAAGTGCGTAGCATGTGTGAGGCTATAAGGTTCTAGGGGAAAAGTGTGACTTATGTAATGGTGCATGTTAGAATTTTAGAGATTGTTTTTTACTACGTGTATGAGGTAAAGGCTTACCCCAATAGACATTGAAGCTTACACGAAAAGTATGGATTCTAATCATGGAGTCTAATATGAGTTACATTGAGTAACTTCATATGGGTCTTAAAGAGGAATCTAATGCAAGAGGAGAGTGTAGGTCTTACCTGCATGTGGTTTATGTTAGGAAATAAGACGTAGCTAAATAGATAATTGAGTAGATTACTTAATGGAGAGAGACAGATTTATATACACAAGATTATAGAGTAGAGAGAGAAAGAGAGAGAGAGAGAGAGAGTACGCACGATATATGTGGTTCATCCAATGTGGGTTATGTCCACGGGAAAGCAGCCACTCAATGGCTTTAGTGTTAGGAAATAAGACGTAGCTAAATAGATAATTGAGTATATTACTTAATGGAGAGAAACAGATTTATATATACGAGATTATAGAGTAGAGAGAGAGAGAGAGAGTACACACGATATACGTGGTTCACCCAATGTGGGCTACGTCCACGAGAAAGCAGCCACTCAATGGCTTTAGTACTTCAAAACAAGAAGTAGTTTACAAAGGGATTATACCCTTAATGGAGCTCCCGCCTTGCTTCACTCTCACCACCTCACACTCACCTTGTTGCATCAACTTCACACTATGAAATGTGTGTAGAAATTGCCTCTTTTTATAGGCCAAAAGGGCTGCCCTCTCTTATGAGAGACAGCCATGTGTAGCCGCCCTTGTGCGAATAAGTCCAAATCGGACCCTCCAATCCACCCATGTGTGGCCGTCCTTGAGAAGACAAGTCCGCTTTTGAATTCGGCCACCGGTCATTAAATTGGGCCACCGACCACCGGCCATTGACTTTCGACCACCGACCATCGGCCATTGACTATCGGCCACCGGCCAACCGACCGGTTGTTTTCCGACCACTTTTCGACCGCCGTCCGGCCATAATAATCCGGCGAAAAAGAATATTCCGACGGGAAAAAAGTCTCGGGGGCCTCCGTCCTCGAAGCCTTTAAAGTTGCCCCTGATTCTTGTCCGTGAAAATTTTGGTTTCCGGTGAGTGATTTTCCTTCACGCACGATGGCTTCTTCTCATAATGGAGGCCTTACAAATGTGCGCTTTTACCACAGAAAATTACAAGGATAAATCAGGCTCCATACTTAACAATCTCCCACTTGGAAACTGATCTCCAAACCAAACCTGTGACTGCTTTTCATTCTGGCTTCTTATCCTTGAATGCCGATTGAAGATGAGCAAAAGCTCAACTTTTCCTTGTTGACCACCTTTGTAAACATGTTTGCAGGATTTTCACTTGTATGCACCTTTCCTAGTTTTAGTTGTCCCTCTTCCAAAAGAGTGCGTATGAAGTGATATCTCACCTCAATGTGCTTTGTCCTTGAATGAAAGGCTGAGTTCTTCGCAAGATGGATAGCGCTTTGGCTATCACTGTACAAGACACAATTGTCTTGTTTGAATCCAAGCTCTTCTAAGAATCTGTGAAGCCACAGAATTTCTTTGCTTGCCTCCGTCATTACTACATACTCTGCTTCCGAGGTAAAAAGTGAAACCACTTTCTGCAGCTTTGAAGCCCAGCTTACTGCTGTGCCTCCAACCGTGAACACATAGCCAGTAGTGCTCCTTCGAGTATCTTTGTCACCTGCCATATCTGCATCAGCATACCCTTCTAGAAAAATATCAGTTCCTCCAAAATACAAATCATTTGTTGTTATCCCTTTTAGATACCTAAGTATCCACTTCACAGCTTGCCAATGCTCTTTACTTGGGTTGTCCATGAACCTACTCACAACTCCCACTGCATGTGCAATGTCTGGCGTTGTCCAGACCATAGCATACATTAGAGAACCTACCGCTGCAGCATATGGAACTTTAGACATATAGGCTATCTCCTCTTGTGTCTTTGGACACAAATCCTTCGTTAGTTAAAATGACCAGCCAAAGGTGTAGAAACTGGTTTTGCATTTTGCATTGCAAATCTTTCTAGTACCTTCTTGATGTAATCTTCTTGAGATAGCTTTATTGTCTTCTTCGTCCTGTCCCTTGATATTTTCATACCAAGTATCCTCTTTGCAGCACCTAAATCTTTCATTGAAAAAGATTTGGACAGCTCCTCTTTTAGGTCTTTGATGTCCTGCATGTTAGCACTTGCAATCAACATGTCATCAACATACAACATTAGGATGATGAATTTCCCATCTCCCAAATTTTCCGTGTAGACGCAGTGATCCGAGTTGCATCTTGTGAATCCATGATCCAACATCCATCGATCAAACTTCAAGTACCATTGTCTTGATGCTTGCTTTAAACCATACAAGCTCTTCTTTAATCTGCAAACCATTTTTTCATTACCTTTTACTTCATACCCCTTTGGTTGAAGCATGTAGATTTCCTCCTCTAAGTCACCGTGAGGGAATGTTGTATTTACATCCATTTGCTCGAGATTTAGATCATGAGCAGCCACAAGGCTTAAGACAAGCCTAATTGAGTTCATTTTTACAACAGGAGAAAATATTTCATTGAAGTCAATACCTTTCTTTTGAGAAAAACCTTTTACCACAAGCCTAAACTTGTACCTTTTCTTCCCACTTTCTTCTTCCTTTAGCTTGTACACCCATTTGTTTTGAAGTGCCCGCTTACCTTTATGCAACTCAACCAACTCCCATGTTTGGTTGCGATGTAGTGAGTCCATCTCCACTTGCATGCTCTTCGTCCATTCTTCTTTGGATTCATGTTGCATAGCTTCTTCATATGATTCCGGCTCTCCAGAATCTGAGATCAAGAGATGGTTGAAGAAAGGAGCAAACCTTTCTGGAGGTCTACTTGCTCTTGTAGATCTTCGGGGAATAGGTTGAGGCTCCTCATTTGGTTGACGTTGTCGCACATTGTCACCGTTTGCAGTCCTTGAGTCTTCACCGTCCTCAAGCTCCATGTACTCATCACCTGTTTCTTTGTTTGTTTTCTTTCCAAGTAATCTTTGTACATATTTTGTTCGTTAAAAATTACATCCCTACTCCTTAAGATTTTACCATCTTCAGGATTCCATAGGCGATACCCAAAGTCTCCTTCTCCATAGCCAATGAAGAAACACTTTTTCGACTTTGCATCTAACTTTGATCTTAGGATTCTATCTATGTGCATGAAAGCCTCACACCCAAACACTTTGAGAAATGCATAATTCACCGGTTTACCTGTCCATGCCTCTTCTGGAACTCCCCCATCCAATGCCGTTGAGGGTGACCGATTGATTAAGTACACAGACGTACTTACAGCTTCCGCCCAAAGCTCAAGCGGTAGGCCTCCATGTAGCCGCATGCTTCGTGCTCGTTCCATGATTGTCCTGTTCATCCTTTCCGAAATCCCATTTTGTTGAGGTGTCCTTGGGGTTGTCCTTTGTCTCCGAATGCCATTGCTAGCACAAAAGCTTTTAAAAGCTTGGCTACAATATTCGCCTCCATTGTCGGATCTGAGGCATTTAACCTTGGTACCTGTTTCATTCTCCACAAAGGCTTTCCACCTTTGAAATATGGACAGTACATCGGATTTATTCTTCATGATATAAACCCATGTTTTTCTAGTCGCATCGTCTATGAATGTTACATAGTACAATGAGCCACCAAGTGATGGTGTACTTGCAGGACCCCAAACATCAGAATGAACCAATTCAAGTTTTTTATTTTTTCTTTCATTTCCTGATTTTTGAAATTTTACCCTCTTTTGTTTACCATAAATACAATCTTCACAGAACTCTAAGTCCACTTCTTTCAAACCTGGTAGAAGCTTCTTTGTTTGAAGGATTTGCATTCCTTTGGCACTCATATGCCCAAGTCGGTAGTGCCACACCGCACTGTCAACTTCTGTAGTTGCTGCACAAGCTGAAGATTGCGTGCTAACAGTACATAAGTAAAGTGTACCGACTTTTTCACCCTTGGCAACCACCAAAGATCCCTTTGAGATCTTCCACCGTTTGTTTCCGAATGCAATGTTGTGACCTTCATCGTCCAATTGTCCTGTGGAGATCAAATTTTTGCGAAGAGAAAGAACATGCCTAACATCTTTAAGCTTCCATTCATTTCCGTTAGCAGTTTTGACAGAAACTGTACCTTTGCCGACAATCTCACAAGCTTCATCATCTCCAAAGTATACATACCCAAAATTACCTTTGGTGTAGTCTTGGAAATGTTGCTTGTGTGGTGTCGCATGGAATGAAGCCCCGGAATCTACTATCCAGGAATTAGACACATTGTCTAATGAGAGAATTAGAGCATCTTGCTCTACTTTACCTGCCACATTGGCCTCCGATGTTGGCTTGTTGTCTTGAGACTCTGTCTCCTTCTTCTTCTTGGACCAGCAATCCTTCTTGACGTGGCCCTTCTTGCCGCAGTTCCAACATTCAAGAACTGACTTTGTCCGTGACTTGCTCCGCCTTGAGCGATCACGACCCTTTTGGTTTTTGAACCTCTCCTTAGGCCTTCCTCTTGTTTCCACTGATAGTGCGGCACTTGATGATTCTCTTGTGCTTCTCGTTCGCATTTCCTCGCTTAGGAGAACAGCCACAACATCATCAAACTTAAGAGTATTTGTGCTAGAGATAGAATTACTTACAGCCATCACAAGGTTGTCCCAACTATCCGGTAGAGATGATAGTATAAGGAGAGCTCGCACTTCGTCATCGAAATTGATTTTCACTGATCGAAGCTGACTTATGTTTGTGTTAAAGTCATTTAGGTTATTTGCAACTGAACCATTCTCTGCCATCTTTAGATTGAACAAGCGCTTCATAAGAAATACCTTATTGGATGCCGATGGTTTCTCGTAGAATTCGTCAAGTGACTTCATCAAGTCCTCCGTGGTCTTCATCTCCGAAACATTGAAGGCCACCGTTGACTCCAAGCTTAACGGGATTGTTCCCAGTGCCTTTCGATCAAGGACAATCCATGCTTCATCTGCCATTGTTGCGGGCTTCTTCGCAAGACGCCTAGTGGCAAATAGAGGTCCTTCTGGTAGAGATAGGTTTCAATCTGCATCTTCCAATGTTGGTAGTTTTTGCCGTTGAACTTCTCAATCTTGAGCTTCCCTTCCTCCGCCATAACTCCCACTCAATTCAAGGAATCCTTTCCTTGAGATAATTTAGCTACGAGCAAACCTTGCTCTGATACCAGTTGTTAGGAAATAAGACGTAGCTAAATAGATAATTAAGTATATTACTTAATGGAGAGAGACAGATTTATATACACGAGATTATAGAGTAGAGAGAGAGAGAGAGAGTACACACGATATACGTGGTTCACCCAATGTGGGCTACGTCCACGGGAAAGCAGCCACTCAATGGCTTTAGTACTTCAAAACAAGAAGTAGTTTACAAAGGGATTATACCCTTAATGGAGCTCCCGCCTTGCTTCACTCTCACCACCTCACACTCACCTTGTTGCATCAACTTCACACTATGAAATGTGTGTAGAAATTGCCTCCTTTTATAGGCCAAAAGGGCTGCCCTCTCTTATGAGAGACAGCCATGTGTAGCCGCCCTTGTGCGAATAAGTCCAAATCGGACCCTCCATCCACCCATGTGTGGCCGCCCTTGAGAAGACAAGTCCGCTTTTAAATTCGGCCACCGGCCATTGAATTCGGCCACCGACCACCGGCCATTGACTTCCGACCACCGGCGAACCGGCCGGTTGTTTTCCGGCCGCCGTCCGGCCATAATATTTCGGCGAAAAAGAATATTCCGACGAAAAAAAAGTCTCAGTGGCCTCCGCACCCGAGGCCTTTAAAGTTGCCCCTAATTCTTGTCCGTGAAAATTTTGGTTTCTGGTGAGTGATTTTCCTTCACGCACGATGGCTTCTCCTCATAATGGAGGCTTTACCAATGTGCGCTTTTACCACAGAAAATTACAAGGGTAAATCTGGCTCCATACTTAACATTTAGTACTTCAAAACAAAAAGTAGTTTACAAAGGGATTATACCCTTAATGGAGCTCCCGCCTTGCTTCACTCTCACCACCTCACACTCAGCTTGTTGCATCAACTTCACACTATATAACATGTGTGTAGAAATGGCCTCCTTTTATAGGCCAAAAGGGTTGCCCTCTCTTATGAGAGACAGCCATGTGTAGCCGCCCTTGTGCGAATAAGTCCAAATCGGACCCTCCAATCCGCCCATGTGTGGCCGCCCTTGAGAAGACAAGTCCGCTTTTGAATTCGGCCACCGGCCATTGACTTCCGACCACCGGCCATCGGCCATTGACTACCGGCCACCGGCCAACCGATCGGTTGTTTTCCGACCACTTTTCGGCCGCCGTCCGGCCATAATATTCCGGCAAAAAAGAATATTCTTCTTTGGATTCATGTTGCATAGCTTCTTCATATGATTCCAGCTCTCCAGAATCTGAGATCAAGAGATGGTTGAAGGAAGGAACAAACCTTTCTGGAGGTCTACTTGCTCTTGTAGATCTTCGGGGAATAGGTTGAGGCTCCTCATTTGGTTGACGTTGTCGTACATTGTCACTGTTTGCAGTCCTTGAGTCTTCACCGTCCTCAAGCTCCATGTACTCATTACCTGTTTCTTTGTTTGTTTTCTTTCCAAGTAATCTTTGTACATATTTTGTTCCTTAAAAATTACATCCCTACTCCTTAAGATTTTACCATCTTCAGGATTTCATAGGCGATACCCAAAGTCTCCTTCTCTATAGCCAATGAAGAAACACTTTTTGGACTTTGCATCTAGTTTTGATCTTAGGCTTCTATCTATGTGCATGAAAGCCTCACACCCAAACACTTTGAGAAATGCATAATTCACCGGTTTACCAGTCCATGCCTCTTCTGGAACTCCCCCATCCAATGCCGTTGAGGGTGACCGATTGATTAAGTACACAGACGTACTTACAGCTTCCGCCCAAAGCTCAAGCGGTAGGCCTGCATGCTTCATGCTCGTTCCATGATTGTCCTGTTCATCCTTTCCGAAATCCCATTTTGTTGAGGTGTCCTTGGGGTTGTCCTTTGCCTCCGAATGCCATTGCTAGCACAAAAGCTTTCAAAAGCTTGGCTGCAATATTCGCCTCCATTGTCGGATCTGAGGCATTTAACCTTGGTACCTGTTTCATTCTCCACAAAGGCTTTCCACCTTTGAAATATGGACAGTACATCGGATTTATTCTTCATGATATAAACCCATGTTTTTCTAGTCGCATCGTCTATGAATGTTACATAGTACAATGAGCCACCAAGTGATGGTGTACTTGCAGGACCCCAAACATCAGAATGAACCAATTCAAGTTTTTTATTTTTTCTTTCATTTCCTGATTTTTGAAATTTTACCCTCTTTTGTTTACCATAAATACAATCTTCACAGAACTCTAAGTCCACTTCTTTCAAACCTGGTAGAAGCTTCTTTGTTTGAAGGATTTGCATTCCTTTGGCACTCATATGCCCAAGTCGGTAGTGCCACACTGCATTGTCAACTTCTGTAGTTGCTGCACAAGCTGAAGGTTGCGTGCTAACAGTACACAAGTAAAGTGTACCGACTTTTTCACCCTTGGCAACCACCAAAGATCCCTTTGAGATCTTCTTCCGATTGTTTCCGAATGCAATGTTGTGACCTTCATCGTCCAATTGTCCTGTAGAGATCAAATTTTTGCGAAGAGAAGGAACATGCCTAACATCTTTAAGCTTCCATTCATTTCCGTTAGCAGTTTTGACAGAAACTGTACCTTTGCCGACAATCTCACAAGCTTCATCATCTCCCAAGTATAAATACCCAAAATTACCTTTGGTGTAGTCTTGGAAATGTTGCTTGTGTGGTGTCGCATGGAATGAAGCCCTGGAATCTACTATCCAGGAATTAGACACATTGTCTAATGAGAGAATTAGAGCATCTTGCTCTACTTTACCTGCCACATTGGCCTCCGATGTTGGCTTGTTGTCTTGAGACTCTGTCTCCTTCTTCTTCTTGGACCAGCAATCCTTCTTGACGTGGCCCTTCTTGCCGCAGTTCCAACATTCAAGAACTGACTTTGTGCGTGACTTGCTCCGCCTTGAGCGATCACGACCCTTTTGGTTTTTGAACCTCTCCTTAGGCCTTCCTCTTGTTTCCACTGATAGTGCAGCACTTGATGATTCTCGTGTGCTTCTCCTTCTCATTTCCTCGCTTAGGAGAACACCCACAACATCATCAAACTTAAGAGTATTTGTGCCAGAGATAGAATTACTTACAGCCATCACAAGGCTGTCCCAACTATCCGGTAGAGATGATAGTATAAGGAGAGCTCGTACTTCGTCATCGAAATTGATTTTCACTGATCGAAGTTGACTTATGTTTGTGTTAAAGTCATTTAGGTGTTCTGCAACTGAACTATTCTCTGCCATCTTTAGATTGAACAAGCGCTTCATAAGAAATACCTTATTGGATGCCGATGGTTTCTCGTAGAAGTCGTCAAGTGACTTCATCAAGTCCTCCGTGGTCTTCATCTCCGAAACATTGAAGGCCACCGTTGACTCCAAGCTTAACGGGGTTGTTCCCAGTGCCTTTCGATCAAGGACAATCCATGCTTCATCTGCCATTGTTGCGGGCTTCTTCGCAAGACCGCCTAGTGGCAAATAGAGGTCCTTCTGGTAGAGATAGTCTTCAATATGCATCTTCCAATGTTGGTAGTTTTTGCCGTTGAACTTCTCAATCTTGAGCTTCCCTTCCTCCGTCATAACTCCCACTCAATTCAAGGAATCCTTTCCTTGAGATAATTTAGCTACGAGCAAACCTTGCTCTGATACCAGTTGTTAGGAAATAAGACGTAGCTAAATAGATAATTGAGTAGATTACTTAATGGAGAGAGACAGATTTATATACACAAGATTATAGAGTAGAGAGAGAGAGAGTACACACGATATACGTGGTTCACCCAATGTGGGCTACGTCCACGGGAATGCAGCCACTCAATGGCTTTAGTACTTCAAAACAAGAAGTAGTTTACAAAGGGATTATACCCTTAATGGAGCTCCCGCCTTGCTTCACTCTCACCACCTCACACTCACCTTGTTGCATCAACTTCACACTATATAAAATGTGTGTAGAAATGGCCTCCTTTTATAGGCCAAAAGGGTTGCCCTCTCTTATGAGAGACAGCCATGTGTAGCCGCCCTTGTGCGAATAAGTCCAAATCGGACCCTCCAATCCGCCCATGTGTGGCCGCCCTTGAGAAGACAAGTCCGCTTTTGAATTCGGCTACCGGCCATTGAATTCGGCCACCGGCCACCGGCCATTGACTTCCGACCACCGGCCATCGGCCATTGACTACCGGCCACCGGCCAACCGATCGGTTGTTTTCTGACCACTTTCCGACCGCCGTCCGGCCATAATATTCCGGCGAAAAAAAAAGTCTCGGGGGCCTCCGCTCCCGAGGCCTTTGAAGTTGCCCCTGATTCTAGTCCGTGAAAATTTTGGTTGCCGGTGAGTGATTTTCCTTCATGTACGATGGCTTCTCCTTATAATGGGGGCCTTACAAATGTGCGCTTTTACCACACAAAATTACAAGGGTAAACCAGGCTCCATACTTAACAGTTTAGAGTAGTGTCTAAACAATTTGTAAATCATTTCTTATTTGTATGTTTGTTGGTCGTCTTATCTTTTGTTTTTTGTTTGCTTTGTTTCTTTTTGCGATTTGAAGGGATTCCAAGATGATGGTGCACATGCGGGTGCAGGGAGCTTTGAATCCGATTTGATGCATATACATCGTAGAGACATAAAAATTGAAATGGGTCTTACCATATCATTGAGACAAGCAATGTCTATCTCTTTTGTGAACATTTTCTTAGAAGTGCTCGTAGGTACAATGCAAGAGCTTTAATGACTTAGATCGTAGTATACAGTACAATCATATCCATAACTGTAAACAAGGATGTTAACTATGTGTTAACTTAGGGCGGTATTCTTATTATTGTCTGATATTGAGTTATGGGTCACGCTTGCCGATCGTGTTTATGCAAGGTTAGGGATTGGGTGATCATCGTCGATTGATGAGAGATGTAGTACAACCTTATATAGACAAGAAATTAGTGATGACTTGCAGAGTATGAGCGCGCATATGTGAACAGAACGACCCACATAAAAGACTTGTAACTTAGCTTTTTCTTAATTCTCAAATTTTGTCTTGCTTTCAATCTATAGATATAAAAGCTTTTACACAACCTCCATCCACCACTCTCAATCTCCACAAAGGCACGAAGGAATCTATGCCTTCCATTGTAAATTTTTCATGTGAAGAAACATTTCAAGTTAATTCATGGGAGAGTACCTTACAACCATTGCAACTTGATGAAGCACCTAAGGTGATGGGAAACTATTGTCCAAAGTCCTGACTTATTACAACATGGAATAATTGGTTTAAAAAATTAATGACACCTTTTCAATTGGTATGATCCACCTAAGGAAGGGGGGAGTACTTTACATAAATCATTCGCTCGCTTCCCTCTTAACTTTCTTCCCTGGCCTCTTAATTTCCAAATCTTAGGAGATTTATATATATAGAGCCTTACATACAAACCAAAACAAACACAAAAAATTAAAGGAGCAAGAGTCATCGAGCAACGAGCATGAAGCCTAGAAGAACTGGTGAATATCTCAAAACCCACAATGTCACATTACACGCAATCAAACAATCTTCATGTTATCCGCAACCTAACAAACCATTTCTATGTGTGTGTGTGTGTGTATACAGATATGGCTAGTTTACTAGAGTCACCCACTTGTACTTTTGGTGACAGGTATTCTCTTTACCTTTCTCAAGTATTTCACATGATCTATGTTGTATTTACCTCCAAATGAGATCTGGTATCTAATCTAACGTATGAGGAAAATTTTGAGGAGTTTGAATGGTTGATACATCAATTGACAACCATGAGTGATCCCTGCACAAGCTTGCCCTTTTGAGCAAGATGAATATCCACACCTAGTAAAATTATTAGTGAACCTATGTGTATAGAATGATGAGGATGATTTATCAGATTGCACGAATGAAACTCATGGTCTCACTGAGGATGACTTTATTTATCTTGATGATGAGGATAGAGGTTTAGCCTTAGAACTACCAACCAATCTATACAATGTTATCTTTCCTTGATCACTCTTAGTGTGATAAGTGATAGGTAGAATAGCGTTCTTCAATTGTTTTGATCTTTTGATCCAATGAATAAATATCTCCTTTTCACACTAATGTACTTCCTTAAGGTATAGTTTTTTTGGTTATCTTTGTGCTGTGTATAAGAGCATGGAGACTGGTTTGGCGATTCATTTTCATGTGGTTCTAAGAGGACATTTCCATCCACCCAAGGACATCCCGAGTACAGTAACATGCGTAATTCTTTCATGTCTTGCTTTCTTGTTTGATTTTATTGCTTGTTGTTCATTGCTCTATGTTGCTAGCATGATATGTGTGAAATATATGATATGTTCTTTCATGTCTTGCTTTCTTGTTTGATTTTATTGCTTGTTGTTCATTGCTCTATGTTGCTAGCATTGCTCTATGTTGCTAGCATGTGTGAAATCATGCCATTAAGTTTGCATGCTCTATTAAGAAGTGGATGAGTATAAATTGAGAACCATTAGTAACTCACAAAACTTAATTAGTTTAGAGTCTAAATTTATTTGTTTTACCTTTAGGAAAATAACATGACTTTAGGTTAACTTTTGTTCATTGACCGACTGGTCTTGTACGTAAAATTTGTTATTAATGGTAGAGACCTTAACAAAGTTTGGAGATAAAAGTTGACTAGTAGTCTAAAGGTAAAAATAGGCCCAAGCTTAATGCTAAATAAATTCGTGTCAGGATTTCAAGGGTCATCACGTCACTTCATGTGTGAATAAATGATGCCTTAAAGATGCTCTCTAATCTAAGCAAATCAAGCACTCACTAGTGCAATGAGAGTTTATTGATGGCATTAAGCATCATTGCGTTCTCTATTGAAAAAAAAAAGAGAACATACATGGTAATTGCCACAATCATTTTCTTTAAAATGCATTGCGTTACGCCCATCATATCATTTGCGTTATGCATTGCGTTACGTCTTTGAAAATTAATAGTGTAACTACTCTTAATACGTGATTTTGTAAACTTGATGCCTATGTTTAGATTAAACTTCAACAACTATTGATTGCAAGACATGCTAACAATTTCAAAACTCTAGCTCATTAGTTTATGTGGGTCCCTAATTGATACTTGATTTCTACTCTCTACTTGGCAATGCAACCTCCATAATTTCATGCATCTCATGCTTGCCATTGCCTGCTTGTTCTTACATTTTTATTCTTCAATGACTCGCCTTATGTTGAACTAGCATACTCTCAACACTTAATTGATTTTGCAATGCTTATATACATCTGGATGGTTGTGCTCTAACAAAGGATGAGTGAATCATCTTGTAGTATTTAACTTCTTGATTGTGAGTATTTCCATAGGCCACTATTCTCATCAAGATGTTTAAATACTACAAGATCCATACAAAGTGGATGATTCAAGCTTTTTCTTCCCAATCGAACAATTCATAAATTTCTCTTGTATCGAGTCATGCATCGGTTTGTCGATCCCGTAAGTATAGGGTCAGGGATTGGATGATCATCGATGAGCGACGCACCACAGACTTATTTAAACAAGAAATTAGGACTGATTGGTCGAGTGTGGATGCCCATATGTGAATAAAACGATCCATATAAAAGTCTTGTAATCTAGTTTTTTCTTCATTCTCAAGTACTAATACATACTAGCTACAACTTAGTGATGGTTCCTCTCTTATAAGTATTTATAAGAAAATCCCCTAGTCTACTAGATGTCCATGTGGCATAAAGCCATGTGATTTTCCATGTAACTCCACGTGACATTTTATACCTAAGACAAGTGACCTACTGGATGATGTATCATTGCCCAATGAGCCTATAAGTTCACTTTTGTATTCACTTATTTTACACCTAAGATAAGTGACCTACTACTATCTATAAGTTCAATTTTGTATTCACTCGTTTAAAATTTAATTATCAAGCATTTCCAAGTCTACAATGTGCTATTGTCTCTACTCTATTATACACCCACACACACACCATGAATCCTTTCTTATTTATCTACCCTAATCTCTACATGTGGTATCAGAGCCGTTGGTTCATGCCTAAGCTTATGAATCCGCTTATTATCTGTTAATAACATCTCTTTCATAAAATCTAATGTCAAACCAATCCAAATGATTTTCTTATATTAAATTGATCATTAAATGCGAGAGAATAAGCGGGAACAAGGGTTAGAATATAGACATGTACTTATGGATCTATCTCAACACGTGACCAAAGTTAAAGGGGTCCAAATGATAGATGGTATGTTAAAGAGTAATGCTAGCTAATGGAGCTTAAAGACCTTAGGGTTAGCTTCATTAAAGACCTCCAATGGTTAGTGTAAAATTCCTTAGACCTTAGGTTCAGCTAGGCCTATGCTTGAGGTGCTTGATCATTAAAGTGCATGAGATGTTTGATAGCTAAGGTGCATGCTTAAGCTAGGCATGAGCTTGAAAAGTCAAATCAATCCCTACAAGAAGGAGGGGGCGAGCCCTTGAAGCTAGGGGCATGAGAGAGAGAGAGAGAGAGAGAGAGCCCATACTCTTGCTAAGCTTGTACTTGCTGACTAAGGTGCTTGAGAAGCTTCCCATGCTTGGTGGGGTTAAGGTGCCTGAGGAGCTTGAGTCAAAAAGGTGCCCTACAAAGGAGGGGACAAGCTCCAAATCTAGGGGAGTGATTTTACCAACCCCTCACTCACCCAAAGGACACCCCTTCCTCAAGGGGCACAAGGACACATGCCAAGTTATCCATATGCTTAGCCATATGGGGTGCTTGAATCCTATTGGCTAGGCTAAAGAGGGATCCAATGAGAATTTAGTTATTTAATTAATTGTTTAAAGCATTTTCCAAGTCATCTCTCTCAAACGAGAAAGGACACTTGTCCTAATGCTAGCATGGTTGCTTGATATGGACGCTGCATGTGATTGGTGAAGCTTGTAGGGGTCCAATCAATTTGAAGCTAGAGATACAAATGAGGGGTCGACCAACGAAGCTAGGGGCTAGCTTGATGGGTATACTCTCTCCCCTCCCCCCCCCCTCCCCATCCCCCCAACACACACACACACACACACACTCACACTCTCTCTCTCATTGTATGAAGTGCATAGTGCAAGAGCTCCATCTCCTTCTCCAAGCTTGTAGAGAAGTTGAGAGCCTACACTAACACTTTGGCTATGGAATGCAAATCCAACCAAGAGCCATGCTCCAATGCTTAAGCTTTCCATCATCTTCATCAATGTTATTATGTTATTATGCTATGTTATGCAAGAAGAGTGATGAAAAGTGAGAAACTATCTCTTTCTCATACGTTACTTCTTCTTCCTCTTCCCTACCCTCATTCCTCACTAGCTCTCTCAACCTTCAAAGGTGTTTGAGGCCTTGGGACTGAGGCCGGGGATGGTTAATGCTTTCACAAAGTTTATGTTATGCTTGTGATGCATGAAGCTTTCCATCTTCATTGCATCACCTAGGTCACAAGGATCACAAAGATTTTATTGTACCAAGTCTCTCTTTATGGGAGAATCTATAATACAAAAGCTTATTGGAGGGGGGACCGGCTCCACATAAATCCGGTCCTCAATTGTTGTCATGTTCTCTAATTCTCTCTCTTGCAAAAAGTATTGTTCATGCCAAGTTAATTAAGTATAATTGTTGTGTTGCTACCACTAATTAAGTTCACCTTCTATGTTCTCAAAGTAGTCTCCTAAAAATGCTCACTATAATTCTCTCAATTCCGCTACTCATTGTTCATAGGCCATTTCCATTACTTTGGTATAAGAGCTATTGGTTTCTCTTTTCTTACTTAAGAAGAGAGGTCCTGAAGTTGTCCATGAAAGGTTGGACCTATTCATTGCAATAGGATAGGTGGGACAGGGATCTATTATCTTGGTTGAAAAGGACTTAGTTCGAGGTACATTGTTGGGAACTATAGTCTTAATAATGGAGTCTCTCGGGGCTTGCCTTTGGCTTAACCATCATTGAGCTACTAGCAAGCTCAACAGGAACCATAATCAACCGAGCAATGTTAGACCTTCTCCACTAATCTTTTCAATCAACAGTGTCTAAACCACGCGTGTGGCTGCTTGAGAACTAATTTTCAAAGGTAAAGAAGAGTAGCGACTAAGGTTTTTAAGGGTACCAAAGCACAAAGATAAGTTTAGTTAGCATGGCCGACAATAACCAAGAGAGTAGAATGCATATTGTAAAATTTGTTTTTTCACATGAAGTTGCTCACGATGATGCCTCCATGTTTGTTAATTATCTTGTTACTAGGTTGCAACAAGCTATGTGCAACCTTGCTTTGTAGGCCGAAGTTACTCAACAACTTTGTGCTTATGGGATTTGCCTTCCTCTCCAAGAGGAGAGAGAGCTTAGGCCTCTTGATGAGACTCCCAGAAGAAGACTCTCGCCCATAAGAGAGGAGGAATCCAAAGACTGAGAAAGAAGCGAATTACTAAGTTCCTCTGAAGATGTGGATCCACAAAGATGGCGGTCTAGACAATCGCCAACTCCTCCCAAGAGGAAACGGTCAACCCATAGTCCTTCTCCTTGTCACCCAGAAAGAGAAGAGAGGAAACAAAGGAAGAGAAAAGGCAAGAAAGAGGTCACCCTCTTCTCCTTCTTCACCTTGCTCCTCTTCTAATGAAAGCAACAACTGTTCTCCTAGAGAATACAATAGGAGAGGACATCGCAAATCCTACCCTACGTGGAGAAGGTCACAAAAGCTCAAGAAATTCAAAGAGAGAGGAAAGCGTATCTCTTTTCTTACCTATGATGGTACCTTTGGTGCTACCGACAAAGTATTGGCCTTCATCCAACAATTCGACGTGGCCTTTGGAGACGAGGGCTTCATAGAGTCCTCCAAGCTATATCATGTAGCTATGCACTTCCACAAATCTGCTCGTCAATGGTGGGCTAGCCTTCGTGGCAACGGCAAAGCCCCAAAGACATAGAAAACTCTACGAGTCTCCATCATGAAGCAATTCCTTTCAAGTGATGTAAAGGACAAAATGCTTACCGAATGGTAGAGTTTGAAGCTGCTTTCCAACAAGTCTATCCACAAACATGCATTAGGAAAATTTTGAACTCATTTTTGGGCCTTTTAAGAGTGCCACATCATCAAAGTTGTACAAAAGAAAGCAACCCGGTAGACCCCTCTAAATATTGCTTAGAACCCCATGATATGACCTATCATTGGAAAGTTCTTGAAAAATGGATTCTAAAGAGCCAAGGTCTGAAAAGTTTGGATGACTTCTATGAAAGTTATGCCATTTTTTTCAATCAGTCGGGTTTTGTTACCATTACGGTAATCTAAAATCACCTTTTTCTAGATCTACATGAAGGCAATGTCCGATACATGCATGCTATATATCATAGATAGCATTTGAAGAGTAGATTCTAAATATCCAACCTCCGACAAGTTTGGATCTTATTTGCAAAAAAATTACCGATCCCCACTTTTTGAAAGCTATGCCACATCAACAATTCTTACAAGGCCCATTTTTTAGTCCAAACTTTTCCTAATGTGGACAAGTTTTGGGATTTACATCTCAAGGCTACTTCTTTCAAGAGATAGACTTTGCCGAGCCAAAGCAACAATTATGTGCAAGATTACATTAAGAAATGAACAAGTATGTCAACTCTCAATGGCCTAGTTCTATCACCAAAGTAATTCACCACACTATGGTTGCTTCTTACATAAATTTTCAACAAGGGGCTAAAAGGAATGCCAAACCCATGGAAAACAAATATTAAAATGATGCAATGGGGAAGAACAATGCCCAAAACTCTTCCCAAAGCGATTCCAACAACAACAAAAACAATAATCGGTCCAAGGAGAAGGTGTTTACAAAGGTAAAAATAAACTCTTTCTTGAAGAGCTAGAAGTTTTTGTAAGGATCACAAATGCTTTAAGTGTGGGGAGCAAGGACATGGCTATCATTCTTGCCCCAAAAGAAATGCCCGCAATGAGACTCCTAGAGCTTCCATGATCGAAGCTCCAAAAGAGGATTCTCATGGCAAAGGATCACCTCTCTCCTATGCTTGGGGAAAGGTAAGGGAGCATGATGCCTTCATCTCGTTTGACCTTGGCTCTACTCACAATTTCATATCAATGGAGTTGGCCACCAAGTTAGGCATTCAAGCTCATGAGATGGAAGATGTTGTTGTAGCCAATGGAGCCTTCAAGGGGCAAAAAGCCACATATACTCCCTAAATTTAGGCTTTGTGTCCAAGGCTATGTTGACAAAGAATATTTCTTCATCGCTCCTCTCAAACATGAAGATGTCATCCTAGGGCACCATGGTTTGACCGCATGGATGTTAATGTAAAGTTCCCTGAAAGAAGGTTGTACTTCAAGTACAGAGAAAAGAACATGTACATAGATGCTAATGAGCCTGGTCGTACCATACCCCTTGTAAATTCTCCTGCTTTTGACAAATGAATGAAAAGCTCAGTTTCTGCGCGTATGATTTTTGTCAAACAATCTATAAAAGGTCCTAATGTTTTATCAAATGAAGATGGTAGGAATCAAGAAGAATTAGACTTGTCTAATTTTCTAAATGGATTCCAAGATGTTTTTATTGATGATATCCGTATGGACTTACCTCCAAAACGAGGGGATGAGGACCATCGAATTGAGCTCCTACCAGGAAGCTCACCGCCTAACAAGCCTCCTTTTCAAGTTTCCCAAGCTCAATAAGAGGAGATTATGAGGCAAGTACAAGAATTGGTTAGACAAAGTGATGGTGAGGCCTATCTCCTCTCCTTTTTGTTCTCTACTTCTTTTAGTGTAAAAGAAAGATGGTACATACCGCATGTGTGTGGACTATCGAGCGCTAAACCATATCACTATCAAAAATAGATTTCTCGTACCACGGGTAGAAGATCTGTTTGATAAGCTTCAAGGTTTGACCTACTTCAGTAGGATTGACCTTAAAAGTGGCTATCATCAAATAAGGATAGTGAATGAAGATCTCGTAAAGACCGCATTTTGTACAACGTTTGGTCTTTATGAATATCTTGTCATGCCTTTTGGTTTGACAAATGCTCTAGCCACGTTCAATCGTTTAATGGAGAAAATTTTTAGACCCACTGCAAATTCATTGTAGTGTTCTTTGATGATATCATCATCTACTCCAAGCCCTTGGAAGAGCTTTGAGGGAGAATAAGTTTTTTACCAATCGAAAGAAGAGTGAATTTTTCCTTCAAGAGATTCAATACTTAGGTCATATTATCTCTCAGGATGGTATCTGTATGGATCCATCTAAGCTAGAGGTAATAAAGGCATGGCCTAATCCAAGTAATCTACATGAGCTACAAAGCTTTATTTGATATGTGTGCATACTATAGATGCTTCATAGAAAAATTCTCTCAAATAGCATGACCATTACATGACTTAACAAAGAAAAACGTTAAATACTCATGGACTACTAAAGAACAAAATGCTTTTGACAAACTCAAAGAGAAGCTTACCTCCCAACCAGTCCTTATGCTTACGAATCTCTTAAAGCCATTTGAGGTCCAATGTGATGCTTGTGGTGATTGCCTTGGAGCAGTCTTGCTTCAAGAAGGGCATGCTGTAGCATATGAGAGCCGAAGGCTCATTGTCGATGAACAAGTCTTGGGCATATATGAAAAAGAGATTTTAGCTATTCTACATGCCCTAGACACATGGAAACACTATCCTTAGGGAAGAAAGAGGAACCATTCACCTTGAAGGATGGTTATCTTCTCCATGGAAACATGGCTATGTGTTACTCACTCCCTTTGTGAGAAAGTCATGTATGAATCCCATGCTCCTCCCTATGTGGGGCATAGAGGCATTCAACCCACTCTTCGAGGAGTAGAGACGTACTTCTATTGGCCTACCATGAAAGTAGACATACAAGAGTATGTTTCAAAATGTGTGGCATGCCAAAATACCAAGTATGATAGAGGGAAGAAACTTGGGTTACTCCAGCCCTTGGTAATCCCTAATTCACTATGGGAGAGTATATCCATGGATTTTATCTTTGGATTACCCAAGTCTATCCATGGGAATACGAGAATATGGACAATAGTCGATAGGTTTAGCAAGCAAGCATACTTTATTCCTATAAAAAAGACTATTAAGGCACACCAAATGGCAACCCTTTTCATATCTCAGATTTTCAAACACCATGAATTTCCAGCATCCATCGTGTCCGATAGAGATCCTAGAATGACCAATAATTTTTGGAAAGGTCTCTTTGAAAATCTAGGTACAAGATTGAATTTCTCTTCGGGGCCTATCACCCACAAACGGATGGCCAAAGTGAGATAGCCAATTTTACTAAAGAGTTATGTTACATAAGTAGATCAACGTTCACTATGGGAGAAATACTTACCCCTTGTAGAGTATGCGTACAATAATACTATCCATACTACTACAGGAACGACACCTTTTGAAATCATAGAGGGAAGACCTAAAAGTCCCTTGCTACTTAAAGTACATGGGAAGATCTTCAATGCTGATGAGTATAGCTGTGATCTACAAGAATCTTTCCAAAAGATTAAGGAGGCTATATCCATCTCTCAACAAAGGCAAAAGTCTATTGCTGATAAGCACAGAAGGCCATAAAAATTCAAGGAAAATGATTGGGTCTTACTTAAGTTTCCTAAGCCTCAATTGAGGAAAACGACCGACAAAAATCCTACGGGCCACAAAAATGTATTATGCTAAACTAGTAAAAATATACTATGGTCCTTTTCAAATCTTGAAGCCAATCAATGACAATCAACTCAAGTTGCCCAACCATTGGCTTATACACAATGCTTTTCATGTGAGCCTACTTAAGCCCTACAAAGGAGAGCCACCAAGAGAACCAATTATTGAAGACCCACTAGAGATTGAAGACCAAGAAGAGGTGCTACAACTCAAAGCTATCCTTCGGCATGAAGACAAGGTGCTACAACATGGGAAGATTAATTTATGATATCGTATTAAATTCAAAAATTATCCTTTTGAATATGCTAGATGGATGCAAGGAATACAACTTAAGGATAGTATGAACCTTGTCAATGCTTACAATGCTACATTAGAGTAAGAAACTGTAAATGTTTCTTTTAAATGATCAATGTTTTTGTCTTATAAGACTAATTCTCTTTTTCCTATGCACAAATTTAAGTAGTATGCATGCTTAGAATCATGTTTGTGATGACAACGTCTCTCAAACACCAAGTAGAATTTGTCACTCTACTTTGGGAGAATGAAATGGACTCAAGAGCAAATATGCTTGCGGAAGCTAAGTCTCCCAAGCACCAAATGGATTAGTCATCTATCTTGGAATGATGTCATAGGGTAAAAAGGGATCCTCTACCCGCTAAGAAACATAGACTAATGACTAAGGCTTTATCTCTTCTACCTCAGAGTCGAGGACGACTATAATTTCAAGAGAGAGTTAATGTCGTAAAATTTAATATCTAACCAACTGAAATGATTTTTTCATCTTAAACAGGTTATTTAATGTGGGAGAATAAGCGGGAACAAGGGTTAGAATATAGACATGTGCTTATGGATCTATCTCAACACGGGACCAAAGTTGAAGGGGTGCAAATGAGAGATGGTATGTCAAAGAGCAATGCTAGCTAATGGAGCTTAAAGATCTTAGGGTTAGATTCATTAAAGACATCCAATGGTTAGTGTAAAATTACTTAGACCTTAGGTTAAGCTAGGCCTATGCTTGAGATGCTTGATGATTAAAGTACATGAGATGCTTGATAGCTAAGGTGCATGCTTAAGCTAGGCATGAGCTTGAAAAGTCAAATCAATCCCTACAAGAGGGGGCGATCCATTGAAGCTAGGGGCATGAGAGAGAGAGAGAGAGAGAGAGAGAGAGAGAGAGAGAGAGAGAGCCCATACTCTTGCTAAGCTTGTACTTGTTGACTAAGGTGCTTGAGAAGCTTCCCATGCTTGGGGGGGTAAGGTGCTTGGGGAGCTTGAGTCAAAAAGGTGCCCTACAAAGGAGGGGGCGAGCCCCAAAGCTAGGAGAGTGATTTGACCAACCCATCACTCACCCAAAAGACGGCCTTTATCAAGGGGCACATGGACACATGTCAATTTCTCCCTATGCTTAGCCATATGGGGTTCTTGAATCCTATTGGCTATGCTAAAGAGGGATCCAATGAGCATTTAGTTATTTAATCAATTGTTTGAAGAATTTTCCAAGCCCTCTCTCTCAAAGGGAAAAGGAGGACACTTGTCCTAATGCTAGCATGGTTGCTTGATATGCACTCTGCATGTGATTGGCTAAGCTTGTAGGGGTCCAATCAATTTGAAGTTGGAGCTACAATGAGGGGTCAACCAACGAAGCTAGGGGCTAGCTTGAAGGGTATACTCCCCCCCCCCCCCCCCCCCCCCCTCAACACACACACACATTGTGTGAAGTGCAAAGTGCAAGAGCTCCATCTCCTTCTCCAAGCTTGTAGAGAAGTTGAGAACCTACACCAATACTCTTGGCTATGGAATGCAAATCCAACCAAGAGCCATGATCCAATGCTTAATCTTTCCATCTTCTTCATCAACGTTATTATGCTATTATGCTATGCTATGCAAGAAGAGTGATGATAAGTGAGGAACTATCTCTTTTTTGTATACTGTCTCTCTTTATGGGAGAATCTATAATACAAAAGCCGATTGGAGGGGTGACCTGCTCCACATACATCAGGTCCTCAAATGTTGTTATGTTCTCTAATTCTCTGTCTTCCAAAAGTATTGTTCATGCCAAGTTTATTAAGTATAATGGTTGTGTTGCTACCACTAATTAAATTCACCCTCTATGTTTTCAAAGTAGGCTCATAAAAATGCTCACTATGATTCTTTCAATTCCGCTATTCTCAATGTTTATAGACCATTTCCAATACATCTCCACGATCCTTCTCTCTCTAATAAGATCCACTAATTGATTTTGATTATCCATGCTCGAGCACACTCTTGAATTTTCTCCTTGAGACATTACTCTTCATGCTCATTGAATTTAATTAGTGAGTGCATCACATTTCACTTTGCATTTAGGATTGCATTGCATTGGCGTTGTTGGATTTAGAGTTGCAGGGAAACACACACAGATTGGAGAAGACAAAGGAATCTCAAGGCACACAAGAGAGAGTGTATAACTTAGTGTGCAATGGAAAGATAAGATAGCCCTGGAGTGATGGGTGTATATACAATGCCACCAAGTTTGTGTTTTATGTTGATGATCAAGAATTACTATATCTAGTAAATAGACCATGCTCCACAGGAAGAATTACAATATTATTGTCACTCATTCTCCTCGAATTTGATTTCACGGAGGTTGTGAGGCCCAAAAAGAACATGTCATGGTGGCTGATCTATTGTCTCGCATACCCAATGGAGATTATTATGAGTTGCCTAATATTTGAGAAGCCCCCGGTGGAGTTGATTATGAGTTGCCTAATATTTTCCTCTTTATGGTTGAGACCATGCCCAAATGGAGTGAGAAGATGGTTGAATTTTTTTCACCCAAAGAAAGGATTTGAATCAAAATTCAATCAAGGAATGTGAAATTTGCTGCTTGATTATTGGAACTCTCTATAAGCAAGGAAAAGATGACATTCTTAGGCATTGTGCCCATGAGGATGAGTATTTGTACACTTTGCAAGAAGCACTTATGGGCATAGCTGGAGGTCTCTTTTTAGGAGATTTGACTATGATGAAAGTGTTACAATCAGGCTATTGATAACCGACCTTATTTAAGGAAAGGGTGTGATGAATTCCAACATTACAAAAGAATACTTCATAAGGATAAAATGCCCTTAAATCCTACCAAGGTCACCCAACCATTCAAAAAGTGGGGCTTAGACTTTGTAGGTCCCATTAGTCCTACAGCTCATAACACTCAATCTTGACTATGTGATGAAGTGGGCTAAAGCTAAGCCTATACATAAGGCTAATGCAAGGACAATCGCTAAGTTTCTCTTTGAGAACATTATTACACGATTCGGATGTCCGTTTGAAATTATGAGTGACAATGATACCTATTTTATAAATAAGGTGATTTGAAAACTTACATTGAGTTTCATGATATCCCACCACAAGTTTATAAAGAACAAGAGTAGGAGATAAAGTCTTTATGTATGGAGTGTGTAACAATAAGAAAAGGTTGAAAAATTCTAGAAAATGATCATATCAAGTATGTGACATTACCCCACAAGGTCCCATTCATGTGGAGACTCTAGCCGGAGTTGAAACCATTGGATTCCTTAATGGCAGTAAACTCAAAAGATAGTGTGATCCCCTAAGCCAAAAGGAATTACGTGCCATCCATCAAAAGAAGGCAGCTAAGGCACAAGCAAAGTTGAAAAATATACAATCCCAAAGTGAGGATCGAGAAAGATAGTAGCATATTAGGCACCAATGAGAGGCTAATCTTGGAGTTACACATGCATTCCATGTTGAAACAGAAGACGATTCTTTAAACTTTGACCTGCCTCTATGATAACAAACCGAGTTAAATAGCTCCAATGGGAAAGTACTATATAATGCAATATTGGACATAGGAGCTCAATGTAATTTGCTATCATATGGAGTGTGGTGTCAATTAGGAATACCACCTTTATCCAAGAGTACCAGCCAAGTCAAGGGTATCAATAAGAAGAAAACTAATGTCTTTGGATCGTGCACGCTCTATCATCTATGACAATGGGACCATGGTTTAAAACTTTTTGGTCATGCCTACCGATGTTATGCAGGACAACATCAACCTACGGATAAGTGGATGTCTACAATTAAGTGTACTTGTAAGGTTCCCAATCCCGCCAACACCAAAAGCGGGATGGTACCATTGACAGGTCTCTATGCCTACTAAAGTCAGAGTTCTTAAACAATAAAAATTCCAGGGAATTCACCCTTACCATTGGTAATCGTTTAGGTTTATAGCCCTAGAAGAGACCTAGTCCTGTCTCGCAGTGGAAACGGAACATAAACAAATAATTTTCGGCCCTATGTCTTCGTCCTTTAGATTAAGGTTTCCTTAGCCAACGCTTTTTTCCCCCTAGCATAGGTGAGGGCGCAGCCGTTGGTGGATTCCTCGTCCAAGTGAGAAGTTTCTAAATGTTTTAGTGTGAGGGAATGGATAGTTACCTGACTAATCAGGTCCACCCGTCCATGATTGACAACCTTAGTCAATCCCCACTTACCACCCCGCACTCACACCTGATTCTATTGTTGTTTAATTACTACCACATTCTTTTCACAATTAAAACAATGATTCCTTTTAACTTCCAAAACTGCATTTCCTTAAGACAACCTTTGAAAACAGTATTGAAGACATTCTTTCAGAAAACAAACATCTTTAGACTTAAGACAAGGTACTGTCATTTTAAAGTATCACTGACCAGTACTAACTTGTATCAAGACCACCTATACAGGGGTGAAAAACGGCACCCATTCCTTATTTATATAAACCGGGGTGGAAAAAGTCTTCACCCAAAGTCCGGGTGCCTATACGCCAAAACCAATTGCCCATACAACCGGGCGGTTCCTCTAGGATAAACTTAAAAGTACTATCCATAAACATAAACAAGCATGAGGTAAAGACTCCACACGTGCCGAGGTAACCGACTCCTCCATGATGGTATCTCCATCATTACTCATTACCTGGAGTAAAAATATTTCCAAGGAATCAGAGGTGTCTTGAGACAAGCTGTCTTAAGGATGGTCAAACATTTCCTTCTTAGGTCAATCAATCATGACCCAATCATTTCTTTCCTAGTTACAATCATTGCTCGTGGGTTTCGTGGAAGTTACCTTCCATTTACAGTCAGTTTTTTTCCTTCCTAACCTTACGTATGCAATGCTTATCTTAAAATGAACTCTAAAAGCTTATTAGTGAACATAATAGAAATCCACCTGGGACTGCTTATCCATGTGTTGTGGGGCAAGTGCCCGCAGACTCTCCTCTGTTGGCCTATGGCTAGGCCCTGCTTCATGGTCATTAGTTGCTTTGTTGCGCTTGTTACTAACATCCTCTTCTTCAGTCAAAGGATTCCCCCTGGTTCTCTTGGGAGCCATTTCGGCAGCCTTATAAAAAGACTTAATCCATTAGAAGATTAATTGAATAGCCTTTATTTTCTTTGTTTACCCAAAAATAAGGATTTTTGGAATAAATAGGGATCTTTAATAGTCGATTTGATAGGTTACTTATCCTATAACTTAATTATGCTATAAGTAATTTTTTTCCCACCCTTCAATAAGGATTTTGGACCTCAGTTATTTATTTAGCAATTAGATAAATTTATTTCCTAATTTTTCTTGTCCAATACAAAAATCGGTTACTTTTGACCAAAATATGTACCTAAACTATTTATCCAAGGTTAGGATAATTATCATAGATTCCTCAAGGTATATTCCTTTTCTGGTATTGATATCAAAGGTTTTCGATTTCATTTACTATATCTCTCTTTTTATTTTTCCCAAAAATTAGTGTAATTTTAGTGGGATATATAGTTAAACTAATTTTCTAATGGTAGCATAATTACCACGGGTTCCATAAAGTTTAATAAACCTCTGATAAATATCTCAATTCAATTTAAATCTATTCATTAATTTCTCCTATTTAATTTGTCTAAAAAATAGAGTTTTTCTGCTAAAGTAATTAGCTAGATTAATTATCTGAGATTCTCCTAATTATCACAGGTTCTTGAACTCCTAGTTAACCACTGATAAATATATCACAGCATTTGAAATCCATTTACTAATTTCCCCTATTTAAATTGCTCAAAAAACAGAGTATTTCTTCTAAAGTAATTAGCTAGACTAATTATCTGAGTTTCTCCTAATTATCACGGGTTCTTGAACACCTAATTAATCCCAATTATATCACAACATTTGAAATCCATTTACTAATTTCCCCTATCAAAACACAGAGTATTTCTGCTAAAGTAATTAGCTAGATTAATTATCTGAGCTTCTCCTAATTATCACGGGTTCTTGAATATCTAATTAACCACTGATAAATATATCACATCATTTGAAATCCATTTACTAATTTTCCCTATTTAAATTGCTCAAAAAATATAGTATTTCTACTAAAGTAATTAGCTAGATTAATTATCTAAGCTTCTCCTAATTATCATGGGTTCTTGAACATCTAATTAACCATTGATAAATATATCACGGCATTTGAATTTTATTTAGTAATTTCCCCTATTTAAATTGCTAAAAAAAGAGAGTATTTCTGCTAAAGTAAGTAGCTAGATTAATTATCTGAGCTTCTCCTAATTATCACAGGTTTTTGAACACCTAATTAACCATTGATAAATATATCACAGCATTTGAAATCCATTTACTAATTTCCCCTATTTAAATTGCTCAGAAAATAGAGTATTTTTGCTCAAGTAATTAGCTAGATTAATTATCTGAGCTTCTCCTACTTATCACGGGTTCTTGAACACCTAATTAACCCCAATTATATCACAACATTTGAAATCCATTTACTAATTTCCGCTATCAAAAAACAGAGTATTTCTGCTAAAGTAAGTAGCTAGATTAATTATCTAAAGCTTCTCCTAATTATCACGGGTTCTTTAACACCTAGTTAACCACTGATAAATATATCACAGCATCTGAATTCCATTTACTAGTTTCCCCTATTTAAATTGCTCAAAAAATAGAGTATTTCTGCTAAAGTAATTAGCTAGATTAATTATCTGAGCTTCTCCTAATTATCACAGGTTTTTGAACACCTAATTAACCCCAATTATATCACAACATTTGAAATCCATTTACTAATTTTCCATATTTAAATTACTAAAAAAACAGAGTATTTCTTCTAAAGTAATTAGCTAGCTTATCTAAGCTTCTCCTAATTATCACGGGTTCTTTAACACCTAGTTAACCACTGATAAATATATCACAACATTTGAAATCCATTTACTAATTTCCCCTATTTAAATTGCTTAAAAAACAGAGTATTTCTGCTAAAGTAATTAGCTACATTAATTATCTGAGCTTCTCCTAAATATCACAGGTTCTTGAACACCTAATTTACCATTGATAATTATATCACAATATTTTAAATCCAATTACTAATTTGCCCTATTTAAATTACTCAAAAAATAGAGTATTTATGCTAAAGTAATTAGGTAGATTAATTATCTGAGCTTCTCCCAATTATCATAGTTTTTTTAACATCTAATTAACCACTGATGAATATATCACAGCATTTGAAATCCATTTACTAATTTTCCCTATTTAAATTTCTCAAAAAACAGAGTATTTTTGCTAAAGTAATTAGCTAGATTAATTATCTGAGCTTCTCCTAATTATCACACGTCTTTGAACACCTAATTAACCACTGATAAATATATCACAACATTTGAAATCCATTTACTAATTTCTCCTCTTTAAATTACTCAAAAAATAGAGTAATTCTGTCTAATTAATTAGGAAAATTACTCAAAAAATTATAGGATAATTTTCCTAGATTAATGACTATCTAATGCAACTCTGATACTTACTTCAACTTAATCTAATGTTAATTGATATATTTGCCATTAATTCATGGTTAAGTTGGCTAATTTCAGCCATAATATGATAGGATAATTAATTAGCTTAATATTACTAAGCTTAATTATAATAATCAGCAGAGATAATTAATTAAGAGAGGTTTTATGAGTATACATAGGCCTAATCTTTGATTTATTAACAAATAGCTTAATCTAACATTGCTAATTAAGAAGGATTATGCTAATTACCGTTAGGGTTAATCAATTAGAGATTAATCTCTAATGATTTCTGCATAGTGTTCTCACTAGATGAGAGAGAAAGTATCAAGGCTCCGAGTCTCTGAAATTATCAAGAGAAGGGGTCCTTTTATAGCTTTTTATGGGCACAGGGCAGTTTCTGGCAGTTTTCTCACACTCCAAGCAGCCCCCCAGCTTGCATTTTGCGCCATTTACTGCTATCATTGTCCTTGGCAAGTTTCCCTAGCTTCCACACTCCCCCCATATCTTCTAGAATTTACTTGGTTGATTTTTGTAGATCCTTAATGATGAAAATTGGAATTTTCTAGCTAATTCTAGAACCTTAGTGTAAAGAGTCTTTGCTAATGATTAATACTGGAACCATCCAATTTTTGTTACTAATTGAATTTCTATTGTAATTTTTCAGGACCCGTAACTGTTCCAGTTTTTATCGGATTCAAATTCTGAAATTTTCTAAACATAGTAAAGCTCTGCTTATGATTCCAAAAATACCAAAATTAATAGTGTTTGGAATCCTTCAATAGTGTTTTTTATTAAGTTTTGCAAGCTTTGTACAATCTTTAAGGTTTCGGAACTGGAAACCTTACAATCACCCCAACTTAAGGAATTGAGATGTCCTCAACTCAACCGAAATTGGGAAAATCTTTGTGAAGGGATACTTCATCCGCCCAGGTGGCGTCCTCCGTAGGGTAGTCCTTCCATTTA
This sequence comes from Adiantum capillus-veneris, assembly GCF_014529385.1. Lineage (NCBI taxonomy): Eukaryota > Viridiplantae > Streptophyta > Polypodiopsida > Polypodiales > Pteridaceae > Adiantum > Adiantum capillus-veneris. Next base: position 169,151,767 of record NC_140934.1, on the reverse strand, counting down.
ACCAAATATTCTCTGATAACCCTGTTTCTCAGACTCCTTTCCCTAGTGTCGAGAATACAATCTGGTTGGAGTTCAAGAATTCCTGGCTTCTGCATCACAATTTGTTCGTCATCTAGAGTATGATTTGGATTTGGGATGTAAGGTTTTAGAAGACTGATATGGAATACATTATGGACCTTGAGGTGCTCATGCAATTTTAGTTTAAAAGCTTGATCACTGATTACTTTAATCAATTCATACGGTCCACAATATCTGGGGCTTAGTTTTTTGTATTTTCCCAAGGATAGAGGCTTCTTTTTGGCCGAACCCTTAGGAATACTTTATCTCCTTGTTTGAAAACCCGATCAGGCCGTTTTTTATCAGCATACTGTTTCTGGAGATCCTTGGCTGCCTGAATGTCTTGCCTTATGGCTTTGGTTTGGGCATCCATCTCCTCCAACATTTGCTTTGAAGCTTCTACTCTTGTAGTAGGGTCAGACAAGTTTAGGGGTGATATACACTCATGCCCATAAAGAGCATTGAATGGTGACATCCCAATGCTTTGATGAAAGGAAGAGTTATAGGCGAATTCCACCAGAGGAAGAAATTGGATCCATTTCCGGGGTTCCCTACCACAATAGGCTCTAAGGATGTCTTCAATAACTTGGTTCACTCTTTCTGTCTGGGGGTGATAGGATGTCTTCAATAACTTGGTTCACTCTTTCTGTCTGGCCGTCTGTCTAGGGGTGATAGGATGTACTGAAACATAGCTGAGTACCTAAGGATTCAAATAAAGCTTTCCAAAATTTTGAAGTGAATTTTGAGTCCCTGTCACTGACTATTCTCTTAGGAAGCCCGTGTAATCTGAAGATCTCTTTGATAAAGAGACGGCTTATGTCTGATGCAGTGTAAGTTGTTTTTACAGGCATCAAGTGGGAGACTTTAGTCAACATATCCACTACCACCATAATGGAGTCGTAACCCCCTTGAACAGTGGAAAGGCCTGTTACAAAGTCCATGCTAATGAGTTCCCACTTCATTTGAGGAATGTCCAGAGGTTGAAGTTTTCCTGGCATCATTACTCGTTCAGCCTTAATCCTTTGACAGGAAAGACATTGTCTGATGTAGCGAAGTATATCTCCTTTCATTCCTGGCCAGAAATAGCTTTTCCTTATGGCATTAAGGGTCTTTGCATAGCCAGGATGGCCGGCAACTGGAGCGTTATGTCCTTCATAAAGGATTATCTCCTTTAATGTTGGATTTTTAGGAATGTAAAGCCGATACTTATAATAGAGAAGCCCCTCCTCAACTGAATAATCCTTGATTTTTCTTTCTCTTTCTCTTTTAGGTCATGTTGATTGATAACCTGTAGAAGTTTTTGATAATCCTTATCTTCTAGGGAAGCTTTCTTAACCTTGTTGAGGATTGGATTGTCAACTGTGGAAATAGCCCAAAGAAAAACCTTACGGCTAAGAGCGTCAGCAACCACATTCTCTTTCCCTGGTTTATATTTTATCTCAAAGTCATATTCCTGTAAGAGTTCTATCCATCTTCTCTGCCTCATGTTGAGTGTTTCTTGTGAGAAAATCCATTTTAAACTATGATGATCGTTGATCAATTGAAACTTTCCTCCTAGAAGATACTGCCTCCAGAGTTTTAGAGCATGGACGACAGCTAGAAGTTCCAGATCATGAGTTAGATAATTCAGCTCGTGGATTCTTAATTTTCGCGAAGTAAAGGCGACTAGTCTACCTTCTTGGTTTAAGACCCCTCCTATAGCAAGACCGCTGGCATCTGTTACTACTTCAAACTCTTGAGTGAAGTCAGGAAGTTTGAATACAGGAGCTGATGTGAGATTTTGTTTTAATTTGAAGAAACAATCCTCCTGTTCTTTTCCCCATGTAACTTTGGCTGTCTTTTTAAGTAGTTGCGTCAAGGGTGCGGCAATAACTGCATAATCTTTGACGAAGATTCTATACCATCCTGTAATGCCCAAAAATCCTCGAATCTCACTGACCGTTTTGGGTTGTGTCCAGTCTATTATATCTTTAATCTTTGCGGGGTCTATTGAAATTCCTTCAGGGTTTATTATAAAACCAAGATAACTAAGTTCTGGTGTGGAAAACGCACATTTACTCATCTTGTCATATAACTGATGTTTGCGTAGAAGATGAAGTACTTTACGTAGATGGTCTTCATGCTCTTTTTCATCCTTAGAATATACGAGGATATCATCGAAAAACACCAACACAAAATCATCCATATATTCTCTGAATATATCCTGCATGAGACGGTTAAAAGTGGCTGGAGCATTTGTAAGACCAAAAGGCATCACTATGAATTCATAATGCCCATACCGGGTGTTGAAAGCAGTTTTGTAAATATCTGCCTCCTTAATCCGGATTTGGTGGTAACCTGATCTGAGATCAATTTTTGTGAATACCTTGGCTCCATGTAACCTATCAAGCAATTCATCGATGCGAGGAATGGGGTACTTATTCTTTAGTGATACCTGGTTAAGCCCCCTATAATCAATGCAAAGACGTAAGGATCCGTCCTTCTTCTTTTGGAATAGAATGGGTGCTCCCCAAGGTGAAATGATTGGTCTTATGAATCCCTGCTCAATAAGCTGACGAAGCTATTCTTTTAATTCAATAGCTTCAGGGAGGGACATTTTGTAGGGTCTTTTTGAAATTGGTTCACTACCTGGGAAGGTTTCAATTTCGTGGTCTATATCTCTGGGAAGAGGTAAATTCGAAAGATCTTCCGGAAATATATCCGAAAATTCTTTAAGCCATTCTGGATTTGGGTTGTCCCTTGAATCATCTGCCTTATTAAGTTTTACTACAAAGATCTATTGCCCTTTACGTAACCCCTTCAGAAGTCAACTAGCCTTGACTAAATGAGCCTTAGGTTTCCCAATTAATCCTTGTACTAATGTTTCTTCACCTAAGTGATTTTTGAAGGTTAAGTTCCCTTGAGCACAGTGAATTTGGGCTTGATTTTTGATTAGCCAATCCTATCCTAGGATACCATCATAGATTCCTACTGGAAGAGTTTGAAAGTAGGATGAAGTCAGGGTTCCCCCTAGTTCAAACTCAGCTTTCCTAACTGTAAATTGAGATAGAACCTCTTTCCCATTTTCTAGTTCTACTACTAATTTCTTGGTAGTATATTGGTTCAATTTAAGTTTTCTTAAACATTTAGGGGAGAGAAAAGAGTGTGTGCTGCCACAATCTATAAGTAGTTCAAATTTTTCACCTTCTCTGTTTGCAGTGGTTTGGATGACAGCATATTGTTGCCGAGCTCCAGGGTTATCAATGGCGGAAAAAAGAGTAGCTCTTTCATCTTCCTCATCCTGCAAGGTAGGCTCTCCTACTGTAGCATAAGCTCTGGCTCCTCTACCTCTTCCTCTGCCTCGTCCTCTATTGCCTCTACCTCTTTGATTATTTCCTTGTCCTATTTGAGTCTGAGAAGTGGTTCCGGTAGGAATTTGAGGATTTTTCCCCTCAGGACATTGACTCATGTAGTGTCCCATTCTATTGCATCCATAGCATCTGATGTTCGGGAAAGTCTGCTCTATAGTGGCTGCAGCTGACACTGCCCTCCGTTGACCTCCTTGATTATAATTCCCCTTGCTCTTCCTCTAAAGTTATTGTAGTTGTAATAGCTCCTGGCAGGGGGGTTTCCTTCAGCGGCAAGTGGTTTAGCTCTTAGAAGAGCATCTTGAATAGAGGTGGGTCTCATAGCTTCCAGGTGGTTACTCAAGGGTTTGTTTAGACCTTGACACAAACGAGCAATCTGTTGTTCCATAGTCATTGGTGGTGCGTAACGTCGTAAAGACACATATTTGGTGTAATACTCTTCTAAAGTAAGCCCTAACTGTTTGAGGGCGAAGAACTCATTCATCTTGATAGCTTGGTGAGCTGGAAGAAGATATATTTCTTTCATTGCTTGCTTCATTCTTTCTCAAGAGGGGCTAATGGAAGGATTATCTCTACAGTATTGTTTCCACCAGAGTTTGGCATCTCCGGTGAGTCGAAACATTCCTAACATTGCCTGATTTTCTAAAGCAGTTCTTGCTGCCAAGAAATAATCATCCATGGCGTCGAGCCATGCTTCGGCATCACGTTCTAAGTTGGTTCCTTCTCCCTTGAAAGTTGGGAGTTGAACTTGTTTTAACAGTAGTTTCTTTTTCTGGGTGGGAGTATAGAGACTTTTGGCAATTCCCTGAGTTTGTAATTAATGAAAATGCTTTAGTGATTACACTACTTTTGTTTTGTCATGCAAGTTCTCTAATTTATATACTTTTTAAAACATCTGACAATCATCATCACCATTCAATTTAAACTACACAAGCATGTCATAAAACCATGGTATATACAAAGGTTGATACAACGCTGACTCATACTATGTACAAGATGGACTCATACTATATACAAGATGGACTCATGCTATATACAATGTGTGATTCCCTAAATCAACATCCTGACAGAGGATCAAATAAGATGATGTTTTTTGGTCCCCTAAACCTTGGGCCTACCCTCATGGGCCTAATCCTACCTGGGTATATTACTGTGGCTACCTGATCATAGACCCACTGATTCTGTAACACTTCTACCCCATCTACAACAATGGTCTGATATGGATCTTCAGTCCCGCTGAAGAAGAAAAATTCGATGGTCCGAAGTGTTTTTGCCCACTTGAGTCTTTTTAGATTGAGTGTCAACCCTTCTAACTGTCCTGCATCAATTAGGAAAATTACGCCAAACTGTGACCAGCTGATTCCCCATATAGGAGGAGGGGAAAACATTAAATCTAACAATTGCATGATGCTCTTGCGAAGTACAAAGTTGTTGTAGCTGCAAGCAGCCTCGAACATGATGTTTAAAATCACAAACTTTTAGTAAGCTTGGCGGATATTTTCCTGTATTGATAGGGAAATTCTCATTTCACAATATACCATAATTAAACATGCAATACAACTTGTGCCTATTTCCCAACTTTTACCCTCCTAAGGTCAGGACCTTATTAAACCATGCTCTGATACCACTTGTAAGGTTCCCAATCCCGCAGACACCAAAAGCGGGATGGTACCATTGACAGGTCTCTACGCCTACTAAAGTCAGAGTTCTTAAACAATAAAAATTCCAGGGAATTCACCCTTACCATTGGTAATGGTTTAGGTTTATAGCACTAGAAGAGACCTAGTCCTGTCTCGCAGTGGAAACGGGACATAAACAAATAATTTCCGGCCCTATGTCTTCATCCTTTAGATTAAGGTTTCCTTAGCCAACGCTTTTTTCCCCCTAGCATAGGTGAGGGCACAGCGGTTGGTGGATTCCTCGTCCAAGTGAGAAGTTTCTAAATGTTTTAGTGCGCGGGAATGGATAGTTACCTGACTAATCAGGTCCACCCGTCCATGATTGACAACCTTAGTCAATCCCCACTTACCACCCCGCACTCACACCTGATTCTATTGTTGTTTAATTACTACCACATTCTTTCCACAATTAAAACAATGATTCTTTTTAACTTCCAAAACTGCATTTCCTTAAGACAACCTTTGAAAATAGTATTAAAGACATTCTTTCAGAAAACAAACATCTTTAGACTTAAGACAAGGTACTATCATTTTAAAGTATCATTGACCAGTACTAACTTGTCTCAAGACCACCTATACAGGGGTGAAAAACGGCACCCATTGCTTATTTATATAAACCGGGGTGGAAAAAGTCTTCACCCAAAGTCCGGGTGCCTATACGCCAACACCATTTGCCCATACAACCGGGCGGTGCCTCTAGGATAAACTTAAAAGTACTATCCATAAACATAAACAAACTCCACACGTCCCGAGGTAACTGACTCCTCCATGATGGTATCTCCATCATTACTCATTACCTGGAGTAAAAATATTTCCAAGGAATCAGAGGTGTTTTGAGACAAGCTGTCTTAAGGATGATCAAACATTTCTTTCCTAGGTCAATCAGTCATGACCCAATCATTTATTTCCTAGTTACAATCATTGCGCATGGGTTTCGTGGAAGTTACCTTTCATTTACAGTCAGTTTTTTTCCTTCCTAACCTTACGTATGCAATGCTTATCTTAAAATGAACTCTAAAAGCTTATTAGTGAACATAATAGAAATCCACCTGGGACTGCTCATCCATGTGTTGTGGGGCAAGTGCCCGCAGACTCTCCTCTGTTGGCCTATGGCTAGGCCCTGCTTCATGGTCATTAGTTGCTTTGTTGCGCTTGTTACTAACATCCTCTTCTTCAGTCAAAGGATTCCCCCTGGTTCTCTTGGGAGCCATTTCGGCAACCTTATAAAAAGACTTAATCCATTAGAAGATTAATTGAATAGCCTTTATTTTCCTTGTTTACCCAAAAATAAGGATTTTTGGAATAAATAGGGATCTTTAATAGTCGATTTGATAGGTTACTTATCCTATAACTTAATTATGCTATAAGTAATTTTTTTCCCACCCTTCAATAAGGATTTTGGACCTCAGTTATTTATTTAGCAATTAGATAAATTTATTTCCTAATTTTTCTTGTCCAATAAAAAAATCGGTTACTTTTGACCAAAATATGTACCTAAACTATTTATCCAAGGTTAGGATAATTATCATAGATTCCTCAAGGTATATTCCTTTTCTGGTATTGATATCAAAGGTTTTCGGTTTAATTTACTATATCTCTCTTTTTATTTTTCCCAAAAATTAGTGTAATTTTACTGGGATATATAGTTAAACTAATTTTCTAATGGTAGCATAATTACCACGGGTTCCATAAGGTCTAATAAACCTCTGATAAATATCTCAATTCAATTTAAATCTATTCATTAATTTCCCCTATTTAATTTGTCTAAAAAACAGAGTAGTTCTTCTAAAGTAATTAGCTAGATTAATTATCTGAGCTTCTCCTAATTATCACGGGTTCTTGAACACCTAATTAACCCCAATTATATCACAACATTTGAAATCCATTTACTAATTTTCCCTATCAAAAAACAGAGTATTTCTACTAAAGTAATTAGCTAGATTAATTATCTGAGCTTCTTCTAATTATCACGGGTTCTTGAACATTTAATTAACCACTAATAAATATATCACAGCATTTGAATTCCATTTACTAATTTTCCCTATTTAAATTGCTCAAAAAATAGAGTATTTCTTCTAAAGTAATTAGCTAGATTAATTATATGAGCTTCTCCTAATTATCACGGGTTCTTGAACACCTAATTATAGCATTTGAAATCCATTTACTAATTTCCCCTATTTAAATTGCTCAAAAAACAGAGTATTTTTGCTAAAGTAATTAGCTAGATTAATTATCTGAGCTTTTCCTAATTATCACGGGTTCTTGAACACCTAATTAACCCCAATTATATCAGAACATTTGAAATCCATTTACTACTTTCCCCTATTTAAAGTACTCAAAAAACAGAGTATTTCTGCTAAAGTAATTAGCTAGATTAATTATCTGAGCTTCTCCTAATTATCACAAGTTCTTGAACACCTAATTAACCACTGATAAATATATCACAACATTTGAATTCTATTTACTAATTTCCCCTATTTAAATTGCTCAAAAAACAGAGTATTTTTGCTAAAATAATTAGCTAGATTAATTATCTGAGCTTCTCCTAATTATTACCGGTTCTTGAACAACTAATTAACCACTGATAAATATATCACAGCATTTGAAATCCATTTACTTATTTTCCCTATTTAAATTGCTCAAAAAATAGAGTATTTCTGCTAAAGTAATTATCTAGATTAATTATTTGAGCTTCTCCTAATTATCATAGGTTTTTGAACACCTAATTAACCACTGATAAATATATCACAACATTTGAAATCTATTTACTAATTTCCCCTCTTTAAATTATTCAAAAAATAGAGTAATTCTTCCTAATTAATCAAAAAAATTACTCAGAAAATTAAAGGATAATTTTCCTAGATTAATGGCTGTCTAATGCAACTCTTATAATTACTTCAACTTAATCTAATCTTAATTAATATATTTGCCATTAATTCATGGTTAATTTGTCTAATTTCAGTCATAATATGATAGGATAATTAATTAGCTTAATATTACTAAGCTTAATTATAAAAATCAATAGAGATTAATTAATTAAGAGAGGTTTTATGAGTATACATAGGCTTAATCTTTGATTTATTAATAAATAGCTTAATCTAACATTGCTAATTAAGAAGGGTTAGGCTAATTACCGTTAGGGTTAATCAATTAGAGATTAATCTCTAATGATTTCTGCGTAGTGTTCTCTCTAGATGAGAGAGAAAGTACCAAGGCTCCGAGTCTCTGAAATTAAGAAGATAAGGGGTCCTTTTATAGCTTTTTTTGGGCACCGGGTAGTTTCTGGCAGTTTTCCCACACTCCAAGCAGCCCCCCAGCTTGCATTTTGCGCCATTTGCTGCTATCATTGTCCTTGGCAAGTTTCCCCAGCTTCCACACTCCCCCCATACCTTCTAGAATTTACTTGGTTGATTTTTGAAGATCCTTAATGATAAAAAAAATAGAATTTTCTAGCTAATTCTAGAACCTTAGTGTAAAGAGTCTTTGCTAATGATTAATACTAGAACCATCCAATTTTTGTTACTAATTGAATTTCTATTGTAATTTTCCAGGACCCGTAACTGTTCCAGTTTTTATCGGATTCAGATTCTGAAAAT